>NC_092875.1:102717087-103917087 GCF_028372415.1 Notamacropus eugenii
TGCTAGAGGAGGAGGGTCCCTCAGGAAGAAGTACACACAGTACTAAGATGAAAACAGTTGAATCAATGGGACAACAGTGTGTTTAGGAGAGGTCACAGATATTTTGAGTCAGTTCACCCCAAGGATGGTAGAATTGTAAATATCTTCGATGGTCAGAATCAGTAATGAAGGGGCTGGAGGAGTATCGATAGATGGAGTGGACTGCTTGCAGTTCATAGGTATTAGTCAGAATCCTTTTGTAGAGCAAGCTTTTAGAGATTGCAATATACACAGAAGTAAAAATGTGACTAATCTGTTAACTTTGGCTGCAGAAAGATGCAGTAAGCAGTATCCTACTGACTCTATGTGGCCTAGTTGAAATAGATCCTGGTATTCATTTAGGGACTTTCTGAGAAACTTAAAGGAGGAGGTAATGAAGACTGCCATAATGATTAGAAATGCAGATGCATATGATGATACCCCCTTTGTAGTTTCCCATAGGAATATATAGTGGAGATAGCTTCTCCTGCTCACAAGCACCTAGTTCTGACTCCAATAATTGGGGAAATAGGGAACCCTTTTCTGAAGGTGCTGGATGAGATTTCACAGTTAAGTGACTTAGGGGACTAGGGAAAAGATAAATTTCCTAGAAAGAGAAAACAGCTGGTGGATTCAAAGACAGAGTAGGTTGACAAGAAAAGAATTGTTTACTACCCTATTGAGAGCAGGGGTAGATTTTCGAAGAATAGATGGTATTCCAACTAATGAATTATACAAAATGTTCCATGAAAACAGGCTTGATATGGGATTGAGAAGTAAGAACTGCCCCTACAAAGCCTCCTGAACCCTTGTATCCAAGTTTGTCACACCTTCAGGGAGAATAAGAAATTGGTCAAGCCCCAGCTCAGATTAAAGAAGTAAACATACAAGATTACAGACTCATTTACAAAAAATTGATCATAATTTTTTTTAATTTAAAATTTAAACAAAAATTGATTTACAATAAATTGATTACAGATCCATTTGGCCATATATTGGAAAAATGGATCAAATATTGTAATTAGGGCATTAAAAGGTATTGGGGGAGATGCCTCCCTTAAATATGGAAACCCTGACAAGTTTAAATATGGAGCTCCTATTACCATCATAGGACTGGGAGGGGCTGAAATATCAGCCAAACAAGTTAAACTAATGATGAAAATTGGACAATTACCTAAGACAGAATATACTGTGATAATTATACCCATTCCCAAATACAACATTGGAATAAACACATTGAGAGGCATGACTTTAAATTTACCTGAGAAGAAATATCAATCTGCAGTAAGAAAGATAAGAATTAATACAATTTTAGTGGGTAAAATAAAAAATACGTACAATAATTTTACTCAAACTTTCCAAAGTAATTGCTTTAAAGCAGTATCATGTGTCAGGTGGGCAAGATGAAATTACCAATACTATAAAGGAATATGTTGAGGCAGGAGTGTTAGTCCCTTCAACTACTTGATGGAATAATCCTGTGTGTCCAGTATGAAAGTCCCATCTTAGATAGGACATGTAGGATGACAGTGGATTATAGACAATTGAATAAGGTGATTGCTCCCTTGTATGCTGTTTTTCTAGATACCACTTACCCTAATAGAAAAGATTCAAAAATATGATGGGACTTGGTACACAGTTATTGATATAGCCAGTGCTTTTTTTAACTATCCCAATAGATTCTAAACAATGGGACCAGTTTGCTTTCTCTTGGCAGGGCCAACAATATACTTTTATATGCTTGCCACAAGGATATCTGCATAGCCCCACTATTCGTCATAGGATTGTGCCTGAACATTTGCATGAATTAAAGCTACCTGGCATATAGCTTTCCCACTACATAGATGATAGTGTCATATAGGGAAAAAAACTAAAAGAAGTGGAGAAGAGTTTGATGCTTTTAATTGAGCATATGAAAAGCAAAGTGTTGGCAATTAACCCTGCGAAGATTCAAGGGATAGCTCAAACTGTAAAAGTTTTGAGTATACAATAAAATAATGGGCTGAGAGATTTTCCAGCAAGTCTGACAAAAGATTCAGGATTTTCCTATAGTGATCAATAAGAAAGAGACCCAAAAGTTTATAGGATTAATTGGATATTGGAGACATCACATGTCACATCTAGGACAAATTTTGAAACCCTTATATAAAGTTACTAGGAAAAAATATGAATTTGATTAAGGACTTGAACAGAGTAAAGTTTTTGAAGAAGCAAAGTCTGCTATGCAATTGGCCCTAGATTTATGGCCTATGCAAAGTGGCCTGGTGGAATTACAAGTGATTTTATAGGATGAATATGCAAACTGAAGTTTATGGCAAAAACAACAAAGCCAAAATATACTCTTAGGATTTTGGTCTAGGAAGCTCCCCTCATCTGGAGTTCAATATATCCCTTTTAACAAAGAGCTGTTAGCTGTATATTGGGCTTTGGTAGAGACTGAACAACTGACTCTGGGCCATGAGGTATATTAAGGCCTGGAATGCCAATTAAGACCTGGGTAATGAGTATCCAAGCTTTTCACGGAATTGGACATGCTCAAGAGCCTAGCATAATTAAATGGAAATGGTGTATTCAAAATAGAACTAAAACAGGCAAAAGTGGAGTTTCTGCTTTACAGGAATCTATAGCAAACATAGATATCGAAGGAAATGATACAGTACCTGAACCAGAAGAAACACCTGGTACAGTCCTTGGTAAAATAGAATGAGGGATATGATGGATTAACTGTAGAACAAAAGAGACATGAGTGGTTTACTGATGGGAAAGCAAAATATTTGGGCCACAAAAAACATTGGAAAACAGTAGCTCATAATCCATGTACTAGGTGGACTTTTGAAAGTGCTAGGATAGGTGGAAGTAGTCAATATGCTGAACTTATGGCAATTCATCAAGCTATCAAAACAAAACAAGGAGGACAGTGTCATATATTCACTGATTCATGGGCGGTAGCTAATGGGTTAGCTACATGGATGCCCATGTGGAAAAATCAAAACTGGGAAATTCATGACAAACAAGTGTGGGGCAAAGAATTATGGGAAGATATATAGGACATGTCTTCTGTTACTAATATGTCAGTTTTTCATATAGTTTTCATATAGATGCTCACATGGCACTCACTACGTCAGAACGTGAGTATAATGCACATGCTAATTGACTAGCAAAGACTGCCACTCAACATATTGTCCCTACTGATGATCTTGTACTAGCAAAATGGGCCCATCAAATGGCCGGCCATTTAAGGGTCCAACTCACACACTGGTGGGCACAAGACTGAGGTATTAGTATCTTTCATTCATTGTTAAAACAAATAGCAGAGGGATGTTATGCATGTCAATTGGAGAAGGAACAAACTAACTGGAGAGATAGCAAGGGGAAAAGTACCATCCCAAATGTAGCAAATAGATTACATTGGATCTCTACCCCAATATAAAGGATGCAAATTTATATGTACTTGCGTTGATATCTATTCAGGTGTACTAGTGACTTGTCCCTATAAGATTGCAACCCAGAAAAACACCTGTATCCTAAGTCTATCTTATGGAATCCTAATGCAGATTCCAAGTGACAATGGGTCACATTTCAAAGGTAATGAAATGAAGAGATACTGTGTATTAAACAATATAGAATGGATGTATCAAATTCTATATTATCCACAAGCATCTGGGTTAATTGAAAGAATGACTGGATTATTGAAAGAGCAATTAAAGCAGTTAAGTTCTAATAATTCGTATTAACATTGGAAAGATAATTTGTTCACTGCTTCACTTAATTTGAATTACAAATCACTGGGAGGAAGTTCACCTCCATCCAGAATGATGACTCCAAATCTGCAAATTAGAAAACCACAAACACCGAAGATCCCAAATATCGAGTATTGGATTGTGAGACCAGATATCCCAGCACTGTATCCAGGGACACCTGGTTCAGCAGGATGTGATTTACATTGTTTAGAGGACTTTTGGTTGGATACAAAAGAAGTATGAAAAATATTTACTGAAATATCTATGAGAATCCTTAAAAATAATTTTGGACAGATATTATATAAATCAGGATTAGAAGTTTGAGGAATACCTATATTTGCTGGAGTGATAGATTCTAATTATCAAGGAGAAATTATTGTGACATTCCAAAATTTAGGTAAAGAACCCATACAGTTTTATAAAAATGATAGGATAGTTCAAGTGATTATTATTCCTTATGAAACAATACCCCTTGTGGAAACTGACCCTCCTTCCAAAATGACTAGCAGAGGAACTGAAGGATTGGTTTCTACTGGTAGAATAAAATTGGGAGCTAAAGTATGGGTAAAACGGAAGCCAGATGATGTTCTAAAGGCTGCAGAAATTATAGCCCTCAGGAAAGATAATACTGTAAGTGTCATTTATTCAGGAGAACATTACTACCAAATTGTACCCTTAACTCATATATTCTACCATGAATGAGGCCATTCATAATGGGTTCATGGATTCCAGAAGCACAGTTGGCCCTATATCTATTCTGCTTCTGGTTATTATCTCCTTGTTTCTTTTTGGCTTCATGTCTGTTAAACTTGTTTGCTAGATTTGTTTCCTGCAGGCTTAGTACCCTCCACCTGCAGATGCCTTGTTGCTTAAGGCAGGTGTCACCCCCTGTCCATGACTGTGATGTATCATCCCTGGACCTGGCATCAACCAAGCTCCAGATGACAACTAAAGAACTTAACTCCCGAATGGGACCTCTTGGGGCAGGGACAGCTCTATGTCCAATTTCAACAGGAAGTAGCTGTGGAAGAAGAGACCTTCATCACTTACTCCAAGATTTTAGGTCCCATTCATTCGAGGGGGGAAACTATGGGGTTCTTGTGCTCAAGTCCCACCGTAAGATGTTGTGTTTTGTGCTTATTTGGTGTGATCAGAACCCTGTTGCATTGTTGTAAAGTTATATTGACACCAGTTACTCCATTGACCTATGTAATGGATAAGAAAGATCCTGGGGCCAAATGTATTGTTTTTGTTAATTTGAAGATATTTCCCACTCATTATTAGGCTCATGTGACCTGCTTAAATCACATGGAAGCCTAAGTCACATGTGATGGGAGGAAGTTGGTGAGAGCAGTCACAGTGGAAGAGAGAAAGGACATAGGCAGACAGCTAGGACTGTGAGTGTTTGCTTACAACAAATCCCAGTAGTGGGTGGGGAATCAGGGGGAGGCTTGGAAATGGTGTTGTCCCCTGCAGTGATAATGTGTATTGATTTCCTGGTTACTATGATGAATTTGGCTTTATGGTGTTGGAATTCAGCTTTCTGGTGTCTGAATAAATGTTTTTCTTCTGCCTTCTTCTGAGAGTCTGTTATACTTTGCGATTCAGAACTACACCAGCATATTCATAGTTGATGTCGGTGCTACGAATATTGCCTAGGTGATATATGATCTTAAAACATACTCTTCAATATATCTCTCAAATTCCTTCGTACCTTTCTAGCCTTCTTCTACTTTATTCCTTTCCATGTGCTCTAGAATTCAAGGGCACTGGACACCTTGCTGCTCTTCACACACAAGAGAAGAAGTCTCTCTTCCCTGAGTTCCCAGCTCCTATTCTCCCCCGTACCTGGAAGGTTCTACCTCCTATACATATAAATTAGGCTAATTTCCTTAAAAGCTATGAAACCTTTCTGGAGACTCAACTGGCTCAGGGGACTAAAGGTCCCCTAAAGGACTGATTGGTGATGCTGCCTCTTCATCACGTAAGTATAAAGCAGCAACAAGAAGCTCCAGGAGGCTCCTAAGCTTGGATAGAGAATCATAAATAACTCAGGCAAAAGAACTTCATTCAGCTAAATCAGTTCGAAGTGTTCTCAGTACTTATCCTTATTGAATATTCTTCTCCTGCTATTGCTAAGTAAATCTCCTTTTTGGTAATTACTGAATGACCCATGAGTGCCTTACTTTCAACTACCATAGGCCTAGACTCAGTAATGACTGGAACAGAACAGAGATCAATCATATTTGGAAGCAACCATTACACTTTTTGGATAACTCTATTGAGGGCAGGGGGAAACAATGCTCTGAAATTGTGATTTCATCTATATCCATCTACACAAAGAAACCTTAGTGTGGAAATCCTCTACCATTAAAATTTGACAAGTATTTGTAACTTATGGTCATAGCGATTTGCTTGCAGCAGTAAAAACTCAAAGGATTTACTCATGGTCATATAGTAACCATGTATGTAAGTATGTGGTTCTGGTCATACTGTAGGTACTAGTATGCTTCAGAAGTAAGACTTGAGCCAAGATCTCCTTCACTCCAAGCATTATCTGATTTTTCTCTATTCACTATGCTATACTGATCAAATTGATAACCACATCTTTGATATCCCTACCATCCATATGTTTTCTACTTCCAAGATGGAGAATTTTAAAATTATCCAGTTATAATAAAGGTGGACTGGCTAATATGATAATGATGATGATTATCATGGTGTTTGTGGTCATGGTGATGATTCATATTTTTAGAATACTTTAAGGTCTGCAAAGTACTTTACACATATTACTTAAATGAGAGTCAATTCTTGAACATAGCACAAATATTCCCCATCATGGTTTTAGCCCATAGTACAGATGCTCTCTGCCTTTTTCCACTGCATTGAAGAAAGAACTTGAGTGAGTCTACTTGGGCCAAAATTTATGGAAAGGTGCTGAGACAATCATTTAAACATCCATATACTTCTGGGGATGTCTTATGCTTGTAAGTCAAGGAACATCACAGTCTCTAAAGAATTAAAATTGCAGGTCACCCAAAAGGCAGTAGAAAGATACATGGTTCCCATGAGTACACATCACCATACTGCCAAAGGATGAATTGTACAAAGATGCGGTATAAGATGTGTTATCAGAGAGATCTATAACAGAAAAGATGGTACAACATCCAGGCACCAGGAGTAAGGAATGACTGGTGAGTAGCCAGTGTCTCCAGAGTGGTATCCATATCAATGGTGTCAAATGCAAAAGATCCATGCTGGCCACATAGTGACTTAGTAACTACAAACTAACATTATTGCATTTTGTTGTATTGCACTTTTATTAATTTTATTAAATATTTCCCAATTACACTTTTATCTGGTACACGCCATATGGGAGTTTGTAGATTCTTATGACCATGGGAAGTGAGTTGGACACTTCAGGAGATCTAGAAGAAGGTCCTAGCATGTTGGGTGGAGAATTTACCAGAAGATATGAACAAAATAGCACTGGAAGAGAAACTGGAAAAGTTGAAATCTATACCACTGGAGAAAGTATTTGTTTTGATGAAATCACAGATTCATCAAAGTAGGTAGACAGAGGAGGTTTTCAAGGCATTACTTCCATAATACAGCCCTAAAGGTTATTTATTGCCCAAAGATCTACAATTCACCTCAGCTATTCAGTGATGATGAAATCGCATTGATAAGGACATGAACCTGGAGAAATGGGCTTAACCCTTTCATAAAGTTCTCAACAGATCCTCATCAATCACTGCTGAAGCCATTGACCGTATAACTCAGGCTGAAGTCAATCCCTCTGTAGCCAAATTTCCAACTAAGAAAGAGGTTTTGAATGCCATTAGATTCCTTTCCTGTGGCAAAGCATCTGGTGCTGATTCTATTTCAGCTGAGATTTATAAGACATGGGCTCCACTTCTCATTTAAAATCTGACTGAAATATTTCAGGTTATATGACAAAAGGAGGTTATCCTCCAGGAGTTTAAGGATGCCTCTATCGTGCATTTCTATAAAAGAAAAGGAAATAGTTTATCCCATGACATTAATGGGAGAGGGCAGTCCTCACTCTTAGTCATTGCCAGGGAAGATTCTTTCCAGAGTCCTCATTGATAGACTGATTCATCTGAAAGATGTTTGTTTACCTGAGAGCCAATGTGGCTTCAAAAAGAATAGTCAATATGGTGTTTGTTCCCCAACAACTCCAAGACAAATGTCAGGAGCAGAACAGAGGTCAGTATGTAATGTTCATCAATCTGACCAAGGCCTCTGTTAGTCATGAGGCTTTGTGGAAGATTATGGCAAAATTTAGTTGCCCAGAAAAGTTCATCAATATCGTATTTCCATTTCATAGTGGCATGCTTTCACAGGTTCTGGATAATGGACTATGCTTCCATGCTTTGTTGGTCACTAATAAAGTGAAGCAGTCCTATGTGCTTGCTCACAATGTTTTTAGCATGTTTTCAGCAATGTTGTTAGACTCTTTCAACTAAGACTAAAACAGCATCAAGGTCAGCTTTTGACTACAAATTATTTAACTCAAAAAAGCTACAAGCCAAAACTAAAGTGGAAGGAGAGCTGGTGCATGACTTTATGTTCACAAATAATTGTGTATTCTATGCAACCTCTGAGGCTGAGGTGCAACAGAGTATGGATCAATTCTTAACTGCTGCACTAATTTTGACCTGACAGTTTACACCAAGAAAACAGAGATTCTCCCCCAACCTATGGAACCATTGGTTACAGCAAATGGAGAAGTTTTGAATACTGTGGATAAGTTCACTTAGCTTGGCAGTATACTTACCAAGGATATCCACATAGATGAGGAGGTTGGCATACACATTGCTAGAGCTAGCTCAGTGTTTGGGAGGTTCTGAACGAAAGTGTGGGAGAGAAGTATTAGACTGCCTACCAAACTGAAAGTCTATAGAGCCATTATGCCGACCTCATTGTTATATGCCTGTGAAACCTGGGCAGTCTATCAGCAATACACCAGGAAAATGAATCACTTCTATTTGAATTGCCTTAGGAAGATTCTGAATATTACCTGGCAGGACAAGGTATTAGGCACTGAGGTCTTTTCATGAGCTGAACTGCCAAGCCTTTAAACTCTACTGCAAAGAATTTAGTAGAACTACACACTTAAAGTCTCTCTGAAGAACTTTGGGATCAAACGTGAGACATGGATAACACTGGCACAGGAGTGCTTAATACCCACATCAAAGAAGGTGCTGTGCTCTATGAACATAGCAGAATTTAGTAGCTCAAAAGAAACCTGTACAAATTTAGAGACATCTCCACTCCAAATGCTCATATGGACAATCTGTGCCTGACCTCTGGTGGAGTCTTCTGAGCTCATATTGGTCTGAGCAACCACAGTCAGACACACTAATACCTTGACCCCAATAAAGTGATGTCATTTTGATCTTCTTCAGGAATGAAGGACAAGAGGAGACAGAGCCAAGATGGTGGAGTAAAAGCAGGAATTTGATTAGGCTCTCCAAACCCCTCCAAATACCTGCAAAAAATGACCCTAAACAAGTTCTAGAGCTATAAAACCCACAAAATGACAGGGTGAAACAAATCTCCAGCCCAAGGAAACCTGGAAAGTTGACAGGAAGGGTATATTGTACCAGGTTGGGAGCAGAGTGCAGTGCAGCATGGGCCATTCCAGCACAGACAGGGCTGGAACAGGCCTCAGGGGACTGAATCGCTGTTAGTTGTGGTGGTTTCAAGACTTCTCAACCCACAAATACCAAAGACAGCACAGAAGGTCAGTGGGAAAACTGTGGGACCTGGGTGAAAGAAGAGAAGTCTGACTAGGCTCTGGCCTCAAACCTGGGGCTGCTGCAACACGTGCTGTTGCTTCCAGAGCTCTGGGCCCACAGACTATGGTGTATTGAGCAGCTGATATAAAATCATTGAAGCCTGGGACAGTATACCTATTCCCATCTGCATTAGAAACAGAGTTCTACCTTGACAAAGAGTTAAAAAGTCAAGTATTTGACTGGGAAGATAAGCAAATGGTATATAAAAAAAAAATCTCAGAATATAGAATTTTACTTTGGTGACAAAGAAGATCAAAACATACAACCAGAAAAAGACAACAAAGTCAAAGCTTCTACATCAAAAGCCTCCAAGAAAAATATGAATTGGTCACAGGCCATGGAAAAACTCAAAAAGAATTTTGAAAATCAAGTAAGAGAAGTACAGGTCTAGAATACCAGGAGCAGAGGCGCTTGTCCCTCCCAGCTTGATTTATTTTTCTATTTAAAGGGACCATCCCCTGACTACTTTTTAAAGAGGCCTATTCAATAAATGGGCACTACTTCACTTTAAGTGAGTATCTGAAAAGGACTTAACCTAAAAGATCAAGGTCTCCCTTTGCATCCAGGGCTGTTGCTATTCATCCTTATGAAAATTTGGTCACTGAATCCAGATGACCCAGGAGGAGGAAGTGAACTTGTACAGCCCTCCCTCAATCAAATCAAAGTCAAGTGCAAGCCATGTCCTCATTTTTTTGATGTCATGGTCCTTTTTGAAAATGAAGGATTAACACAGCAATATATACATATGTGTGTGTATATACATATGTATACATATGTATACATACATACACACATATATATACATACATATATATATAGTATACATAGTGCATATAAAGTAAACCCAAAGCAATTTCAAAGAATAATTCACTTCTATATTAAGAAGATTAAGAAAGGATGTTGCATGGATGGAGCTATGGATCTACAGGACCTATAGGTCCCAAGGAGCAAAAGTAAGGAAACAAAGTATTCCTGAGGGGATAACCTGTGCAGAAACTGAGGGATAAGCTGGGGGAAGGCATGAAAGCTAGAAGATGGCAAAATTTGTCTAGGGAGAAGCAAGTAGATTGTTTTGTCTGGATCATCAAGTACATGAAGGGGAGAAATGAGTAATAGGTCTGGAAAGATAGACTGGGCCTCAGTTGTGAAGAATTTTAGACACCAAATGGAGGAGATTGCATTTGATTCTGAAGACAACATATAGCCAATGGTGCTACTGGAATACAGGGAAGGCAGGGATCAGGATAGGGGCCACTAAAATGAAGAGAAGTTTCCTACACAGAGGAAGCATTTAACAAGCGCTTGTTAAAAATAGTTCATTTACTGAGGTAGAATTAGCAGGACTTCCCAGCTGAGAGGACTAGGGAGCTTCATGATGAGTATGAAGAGTGGAGGATGACTGAGGTTTCTAATCTGGGGGACGTGGATCTGTGTCGTTGATGGAAACAGGGAAGTTAGGAAGATGGGTGGATTTAGAGAGCAGGCAATGAAGTCTGTTTGGGATATTTTGAACTTGAGATGCCTTTGGTAATCCATCTTATTGGAAATGTCTGTAAGAAATTTTCTGTGACAAAACCAAATCTTTTTTTTTTTTCTCCAGTGTTAACAGCCTCACATTTACAAAGCACTTTCCTCACAGCAAATCTTCAAGCTGCACAAGTGCTACCTCATTTTGCACCTGAAAGAACGGGGCTCAGCAAAGCCATGTGACTTACTAGGATCACAGACCTTGTGAGTATCAGAGCTGAGACTGGATCATAGGTCTCTCCTGACTGCAGTCTTAATGCTATTTTCCTTATGCAGTACAGTCTCATTGCTTCAGAAAATGTTGCTATTGGAAAGTAGTAGCATTTATATAGTGCTATAATATCTATAAAGCACTTTCTCTCAACAACCTGAGAGGTTTGTTTTGGGTTTGTGTGTGTGTGTTTGTGTTTGTGTGTATGTGTGTTTGTGGGTGGGTGTGGGTATGCGATTATTCATTCCATTCATCTGCCATCTGTGATTTCACAAAAGTAGGGAACTCCTTGTGGGAAAACTCCTTTAATCATACATATTAGCAAGTGTTTTATAATTTCATTTTTGAGAATTGCAATAATCCTCATTTTACAGATGTTGACCTATCAAGGAATATAAAGCCTCATTCATTTGATACCAGTTATCCACTGGTGACACCTGTGAGTCATGGAAGATCAAAATTGGGGGTCACCAAAAGTGCCAAAGAGTGCAGCAAAATATGCATAAGTAGGTGGCAACATGTTACCAAAGATGATTTGCTTTCAATAAGTGGCATAAAAACTGTCATCAAAGAAATGGATGATCAAAAATGGGAACCACAGCGCTCCTTCTACAATGGTAACCTCATGCTGTTAAAATGCATAGAGTGAAGCCTCAGCATTTTGGGTGGATCTTTATTAAAGACTTATGGTGGTTAAAGAAAGAATGACTTACAATGGAAAGACCTGAAAAGGTAGTAATCTGTACCTTTGAAGGAAAGCTTACATGGATGAAGGTAATCACAGAAGGTCCATTCATACATTTTGCAGATAAGGAAATTGAGGCTCAGAGAAGTAAAGGATTGTGACATCATCACAATTAAGTTCCAAAGCTGGTAATATTCCCTTTCACCCAATAGACAAAAAAAATTCTGTTACCTGATCTGAACAATATATTTCTGGTCCATGTACAGCTATCTTACTTGGGCATACCTACACCTCTCTCCTCTGGTATGTCTGGGAGTAGATAACTTCTGAGGCCTTTGTACCTTGGAGAATCTGATTCTATTTTTTTTTCTGTTTCCTTCTCAGTCCTTTCTTTCCTCTCTCCTTTTCCTTCCCATGATCTTTTATTATAATCTGCTCCTTTTCCTTTCATTCTGCTTTCTTCTTCTTTCTTCATCTCTGTTCCCCTCTCTTCTTCATCCTTCTTATCCTCTTCTTCCTCTCTCTCTTCTCATTCTTTCCTCCCACTCTTCTTTTCTCTTTTTTTCCTGCCCTTCTTCATCTTTCCCATTTCACTTCTCCATGAAGTATTAGTAGTAATGGACAATGAGAGTAAGAAGAAAATCTTTCTACTCTCTTTTGTTTTCCCAGCCACAAGCCCTAAATAACAGTCCAATATCCAACTCAGGCATTACTGTCCAATAGAATATGAGCTCCTGGGGGGCCTTTCTTTATATTTCTAGTACTTAGCACCTAGCAAGTATTTTGTAGGTAAATAAATGTTTGTTGACAACTGACTATCTATTCCCTTTCATCTTCGAGCTACAACGACCGCATAAATTTCTCCTCTCCTTAGTTCATTGCATGTATTATAAGTTGCTCCTCCCAGCATTAAATTATATGCACAAACACAATATTTCTTTCTTTTCTCTCTTCTCCTCAAGAAGGATAGTGTATGCCAATGTATAGTGCATTCAGCTAAAAATGTCAGGTTTGAACATCTCATCAAACAAAGTCCCTTTAATGACATAGCATAGTTACAAATGATCAGAAAAATGTTCCTGAGATGATACATGAGGGTAATACATCACAGAGGGAGGAAGGATGGCAAAAGCCTTACCATTTAGCCGTGACCTGGAATGCGTACTCTCCAAGAGTCACTTGTAGATATCCTTCAGTGACTGTTATTCCTATGCTAGTAATTCTCCTCAGGTACAGTTCATAATACTCAGTTTCTGGGCTGGCACAATTTCCCAAACTATAATGATCCAACTAGAAATTAGCAGTAAAAGAACCAGTGTTGTGGAGTAAATTGGGCATTGGAGTTGGAGTTAGGAAGGCTGAGGTAGAAGTTCTGCCTCAGGCACCTGCTGGCTTTGTGACCTTGGGAAACTCATTCAACCTCCTTTGTCCTATTGGGTGAGGACTATCTTTTGCCTTTTCTGGTATCCCCAGAACTGAACATGGTATCTGGCTGGCACATAGTAGGCACGTGATGAATGTTTATTGACTTGGCTCATTTTACTTATCTATAAAATGAGAGGATTGAATTCTGATTTCATGGCCTCTAAGGTTTCTCTTCAAGCTCTAAATCAAAGATCCAATAAAGGTATACTTCTTTTATTGTACAATTAATAATTACCAAAGATTTTTCTCAATAGTCCTCCTAAACTAGGTAAGATAGAGAAAAGTGAGCAAGATTATATAGAAGTACAGTTAGATGTATAAAAAACTTTTAGAATGGTGGACCTGCAGAGTAATTATTAATTAGTCAATATATGTTTGGAATAAGGTATCTAGTCGAATTCCATAGGGATCTGTGCTTGACTCTATGCTGTTTAATGTTTTAAACAATGACATGGATGTAAGTATAAGATTCATGTTTGCTAAATTAGCAGATAACACAAAACTTAGAGGGAGAGCTAACATGTTGGATGATAGAGCCAGAATATCAAAAGAAAAGAAAAAAATATTCAGCTGTGCTAAATACTGAATCAAATCTAATAAGGTAAAACTTGATAGAGAGAAATATTACCTCCTTTTGAAATGAGGTAACTGAGAATGAGAGAAGTTGTAACTTGCCCAAGACAACATGCACATGTGGTAAGTAAGAGAGCAGGGATTCTAACCTAGGTTCTCTGACTTAAAATCTGGTGCTCTTTAGACCGTATCATGCTGTGTCTCTTGGATCATCAACGTAATATAGAGCCTCTCACATCCAATTAGGCATCACGGCAAGCTTTATTGTCCTTGTGTACTGCCAAGAAAGTAGGGTGATGAGGTTAGCCTGTCCAAACTTCCCTAAAACCTCTCAGAGTCTTTAGAACCTTTAACCCCCTCCTAGCAACAGAGTGTGCCAAAATAACTATGTACAACTAACCCATGATTGTCTTATAAGCCTTGAACGCTGGCTATTAATAATCAAGTTGAAATCTTTGCCTTGGGTTTTTCCTTTTTCCTCTATTGTGATATTCTTACCAACAACAGATTCCTTCTTCTGTGTTCCTTTGTTTCAATTGGCTCATGGCAGCCTGTCATTTTATCACTGGGCAGCTTACAACACTGATTATGTAACTTAGCATTCTTCAACTTATGAACCTATTATCAGCTATACAAACTTATAACACAATATCAATTTCATTATAACTAATGTCAACCTAATTAGGTTAATACCACCCTTCTATTATTAACCCATTTGTCCTCCATAATTCTGATCTCAAGATTCTAATCTTTCCCCCAGTAATCAGACAATCACAAATCAATCGAACAACAAACATTTGTTAACCTTCTATTTCGTATCGGGAACATGAAAAAATTATTAATTACCTGTTCTCTGAGAACTTAGCTTTAGAAGTAGAAGGGACCTAAAAATCTATCTAGTGCAAACCTCACCACTTAGAGACAATAATGTAAGGCCCAGGAGGATCAAGGAAGGGTCCCAAAATCACACAAGTGGTAGCTGATCCAGGATTCAAACCCAAATTGAACATTATTACTTTTTTCTCATACTATGGACCCTGTTCTCTATGGTAAAGAAAGTAGATAGAGTCAGGGTTAGGCTTAATGTTAAGAAAAATTTCCCAACAGTTAGAATTGCCTCAAAGTGGCATGGTTTGCTTCAGGAGATAATGAATCCCTATCACTGAAAATCCTCACACAAATATTGGATGAACACTAATGGGCAAAGCTGTTGAAGGACTTCTTTCCAAGAATATCCTGGTCTAAGTAGTCTCTAAAGTTCCTTCCACATCTGAGTTTTTGTGTGTGTGATTTTATTTTGTGATTATTTATGATTTTATTAATATTTCAGGCAAAAGCTAAAAAAAAGAATATGATTAAGTGCATAAATGAAAAGACTCTAAATTCTCTAGGAGTTTAGAAGAAAGATTAGTGAAAACTGGAATAGTCAGAGAAAACTTTCTGGAAGAAATATGGTCACATGAGTATGTGGCTTCCCCCAGTTCTCAATACTTCCCTGGATAATTTTAATAACAATAATGACCCACAGTTCAATAATGCATGAAGGTCAGAGGGCACTTTCCTCATAACAACCTGGTAAGGTAAATATTCCTAGTTTTACATTTGAGGAAACAGAGGCTCAAAGGGGATTAGTGACTTACCCAATGTCACACAGTAAGGGTCTATGGAGGCATATGATCCCAAATCTTTGTTAATTACAAGTCCAGCACAGTTTCCATATAGTAAACACAGTGATTTTTTTCATTTATTCACTACACCAAGACATTCCATTGACACTAGTGATTAAATAGACGTGGTGACAGAGACTAGTTCCAAGTATACAACACTGGTACGATAATCAATAGTGTGAACGGTAGGCAATGGGACAGATGTAATGACTTAAGCCAAAGTAGCTTGTGTGAAGCAGAATGAGAGAGGAAAAGAAGGAAGGAAGGAAGGAAGAAAGGAAGGAAGGAAGGAAAGAAGAAAGAAAAGGAAGTAAAATAAAAGAAGGGAGAAAGGAAGTGAGGAAGGAGAAAATAACTTTTTAAGCATCTAGTATATTAATTTTATTAAGCACCTACTATATTAAGTGTTTTACAAATATTATTCATTTAATACTCACAACTTCCCTGTGAAGTAGGTGCTATTATTATCCTCATTGTATAGGTGAGAAAACTGAGGCAGACTGAGGTGAAATGAATTGCCCAGAGTCACACAGCTAGTGTCTGCAGCCACATTTGAACTTAGGTCTTCCTGACTCCAGGTCCACCATGCCACTGAGCTATAGAAAAATAAGAAAATAGGGGGAGAGAAGAAAGAGAGACAGGACTGGGAGAGACAAAGAGAATAATTTGGAGAAGGGCACCCTAGTAATAACTTTGTGTAAAGGAGAGATAGTAAAGGCATATCCAAGTTAGAACCCTGGTGGCTTATGTATGATACTTGATTTGAGAGAGCATGAAGGGTGTAACTCCTTTGACAAAGGTGGAGACTGGCCTGACCCCTAGAAAATGAATGTAGACTCTGTAATGTCATCCCCATGGTAATACCAGCAATGACAAGAAAGTCTTATCAGGTTCTGTTCATCTAAATATAACATTTAGGAGCCCCCTGAAGTTTCAGGGCCTGTGATTTGTATGTAGCACCAGTGGATCCAAGCCGCAGGAAGTGAGATCAGTTTATTTGAGAGGAAGTCCAGGAGAGATCAGAGAAGGTAGGACAAGTACTGAATTGGAGCTAGAGACTAGGTCAGGAAACAATGTATCCCTCTTTACCGCGTATGCAAATGACTCTTTGTTCTGAAGAATCCCTTCTCGGGTTTTATATCATTTGCAAATGTTAGAAATTGTTTCTACAACAGGTGTGCATGTTAATTTTCCAGGTGCATAACCACAACCACCTCTATCAGATCTATCCCCAGACACTCATAGCCTTCAGTAATATATCCTCAACATGGAAACATTCATTTTTATTTTAATTAGAAGAGCCAGAAAAAAATCTCTATCTATCTATCTATATAAGTACGTATTACATATACACACATATACATATATGCACACATACATAGACACTATATGTATATATAATTTACACACATACATACTATATGTATATATACATGTATACACATATACACGTATATATACATTATATATATATGTTCTTATCAAGAGTTCAATATTTTAAGGGTCTTAAGAAACTTGGAATTAGAGAGTATTTTTTTCTTTTCTAATACTACCACTGAGATTGTCAAGTCCACAATTCTCTGGAATGATCAAGTTAATAGAGACTTGAGGGAGACAGGTGAAAGTTCTGTAGTGAGACCATATCTGGGTGTGTGAGGTGTTCAAGGACTAGCCCTTCTAGTGTGAGTGTTTGCTGAGCCCTTTTCATGGCTGCTCGTCCACCTTTGGTTTCTACCTGGCACTCAAACCAAACCTGGGGCTTAAAGAAGCTGTAGCATGCCCATTGGCCACACCTGGTAAAACCATCTTGTCAGACAGGCTAAACTAGGTTGAGGATAACCGACAGACCTCAAACCTGTTGGTGAATTGGAAGGGTAATAACCATGAGAAGATTTTGTCCAGCAGAATGAGTGCATGAGAACAATTTGTTCCAACAGCTGGAAAGGCAGCTGAAGCAAGAGCTGTGGGGCACGAGTTTGGTCAGATACCAAAGACGCTAAGGTCATCTACTGTATCCTGGGCCATCTCCAGTCATATTGACTTTTGTCTTGTCACTGGATTAGATGACTTTTGAAGAGAAAGTGAGGCTTTGTGTAACTCTGCCTCACTTAAATCCAACTCAAGCATGAGTCAAGATATGACCTTGTGATATCATTGGTCCTCTTCAAAATCAAAGGACAAACAACAGAAAAAGGCAACATTGATTTGTTTGTTTGTTTGTTCCTTCACTAATGTCCCCAGTTCTTTCAATGAATCTTCACTTAGCATGATCTTCAGTACCTTTTCCATTTCAACTGCTCTCCTCTGGGATACTTTCTAGTTTATTGATGTCCTATTAAACTTGTTGTGCCAGAACTGAACACAGTACTCTCAGTGTGGTCTCACCAGGGCAGAGAACAACAGGGCTATCACCTTCACAAATGGTTCTGTCCCTCGCTGTTCTTCTATGTCAGAGCTAGAGGGTTACTCCTTTTCTTTCCAGGAGGCTGTGTTCATTAATTCAAGTGAAATTCTCATCTCTGTCTAGAAGAAAGAGCCTAGGAACGCACATATAACTTCTCTGGAGGGGGAGGGTTATTTAGTTGAGCAAGTTCTCAATACCTCATGAACTCAATTCATTGTCTAGTCTCTGATCTCCGCCACTGAATAGTTCTCTCTGTATCTCTCTGATATAACCCTACTACCTTTTTAAGGCCAAAGTCCAAGGGGTTTCATAATTCAATCATTCATAATTCAATCATCTTCACTAAAATGACAATGGGTCATTTTAGTACCTGGGCCAAAGGTATACCATTTCAAATGTTAAGTGCATTCTAATCATTCTAATCATCTTGGTCATCAATTATACGAATGTGGTATCTAGCTCATACTTCTTTATTTAAGTTTTACAAAACACCCTCCCTATAGCAATCCTATGAAGGTAGGTAGTATTATTATCCCCACTTTACAGGTAAGGAAACTGAGGCAAAGAGAAGTCAACACATATTTAAGAATGGAACCTAGGTTTGAACCCGTTTCTTGACTTCAAATCCATTACTCTTTTCAAAACATAACATTAAATATCACTCACATAAAGAACTTAACACTGCAAGCAAACTTTTGCTTAGTTCATCTCTGACAGTTCAGGTAACTGAAATGACTTAGTTCAGGTAACTGAAACTTACCATTAAATGAGAACTATATCTCTGATCACCAATCATTTTTGATCAGCTAGAATATTGAGCTGAATCTAAAAGAATTAAATTTATTAGGAAAAAATGTAGTCTTATACGTGATTTCCAAAAAATCAACTTAATAAGTTCAAGAAGAGGAGAGACATGATTAAAAAACAAATCTAGAAATATCTGATACCTTTAGGGACATATTACTCTCAAAGCCTTTGAAGATACAGATTGACCAGTTCTTGCGACACTGCCATTTTCAATCATCACTGCTTCTCAATGTTGGGGTTCAGCTGCTTCTAACAATGTGGACTTCTCCCAGGTCTGAGAAGCAGTGGAATCATCATCAAGGATCTGAGATCCATTCAGAATGTGAATACTAGGCAAATTGATTAAAGTGCTAGAAAGGGGGACCAGAGTGAAAAAAGGAAAGAGTAAGAAATACATCACCCTATCTCTAGAGATTATTTAAAAGAGAAAGAAAGATACCTTCTTGGAATGCTTCAAATGTCTTCCGTTTACTGAATGTTCATTTTTGTTTATTGAGGCTCAGGATTAGGTTTACAGATTCTGATTCAGAAGCATACACAGCATGAGCAAGACTAAAAATTATAACACATTGGTTAAGTTGTGGAAAGATTCCTTTTGTATCTGACTGATACATTAAATAACTTGCAAGGAGAAAGCATGTAGCTCTAATTCTGAGGAGTTTTAATGGAATTCTTACAAGCTATTTAATAAACTTAAACATCTCAAGTCCTGATTGCAATTTTAACTCAATGCTCAAACAAAAATACATTGATATGGGGAGTATGACACTACCCAACTGGAAATTTGCTTGCCCAGTCAATCAACCAGCATTTGTTAAGTGCCTACTATGCACGGGGCATTATACCAAGCTGTGGGAATTCAAAGAAAGGCAATAACAGTCCCTGCTATCAGAGAGCTCATAATCCAGAGACAGAGGCAACATGCCAACAGCAGCAAATAGCAGTAGCATTTACATAATCCTCCAAGGCTGCAAAGTGCTTTACAAATATCTCATTTTATCCTCACTAATACTTTTTAAGATAGGTGTTATTATTATGTCCATTTTAAAGATCAGGATGCTGAGTTTGTAGTTGTTGTTAGCAATGTCCAATTCTTCATGACCACATTTGGGGTTTTCTTGACAAAGGTACTTTGCTTGTTGTCTCGCCCATTAGATTGTGAGTTCCTTGAGGGCAGTAACTTCCCCTGCCCCTTTTTGTATCCCCAGTACTTAGTACAATGCCTGGAGCTTGATAAAAGCTTATTGACTGTTAGACACTACTTTCCTTGGGAGAAATGAACAGACTTTGTTCAATACTAAAAGCACACGTGCAGATCAATTCCTGGACTTGAAATCAAATGAAGGAGAAGCTTGTCATGGAGCCAAAAGAAGCTGAAATCTACAAGAGCCACCTGGGCACCTTGTGGTTCTGCCTCCATCAGCAAGTCTGCTTTTTTTTTGCATAATCTGATCACAGGTTCTCAAGAGAATTGCTTTTGCAATTCTCTCGGGCTCCAGCTAGGAGCCACTGAGAACTGGATTTGTGAGCCTCTGTCCTGTGCTCTGCTGAGGATATTTGAACAGGTGCTGATATAGGAGGTCGCAGTCTCAAAGTGGTCAGTGCGTACTCAGATATGAAAACATACTACTTTCCTGTACCACTTTGAATAAATACTCTACAAAGTTAATGGCATTTTAAGCTCCTTGAAGCCAGGAACTGTTTCAATTTTGTCTTTCCAATGTTTAATAAGGAGCCTGACAAACACAAAAAATAAATGTTTTTTTAAAAAATCATATACTCAAGAAAATAGAGCAATTTATACAAAAAAAAAGCGTCATCAGTAACCAACTTTGAGAGAATTTAGAACTCTCATCATGACAAATTGTGAGCCCAGACTGAAAAATAAAGCACTCCTTCTATCTTTCCTTCCTTCCTCTTTCTTTCTTTCTTTTTCTTTTTCTTTCTTTCTTTCTTTCTTTCTTTCTTTCTTTCTTTCTTTCTTTCTTTCTTTCTTCCTTCCTTCCTTTCTTTCTTTCTTTCTTTCTTTCTTTCTTTCTTTCTTTCTTTCTTTCTTTCTTTCTTTCTTTCTTCCTTCCTTCCTTTCTTTCTTTTTTCTTTCCTTCCTTCTTTGTTTTTAAGTTTTTTTCCACAAAATGACTAATATGGAAAAATTTTACATGACTGCACATACATAACCTATATCAGATTGCTTACCGCCTCAGGGAAGAGGAAGGGAGGGATAGAGGAATAGAATTTGGAATTCAAAACTTAAAAAAATGCTAAATATTATTTTTACATATAATTAGGGGGAAAATAAAATATTACTTTAAAAAATAAGGTACAGTCCTGTTGTCACTAGAAAGTTAAAAGGACCAGCCTTGAATATCCTAGAAGGTCATTGTACTTAGGAACATTCACCACTGGCATCTGTCACAGAGTTTTCAGATCACCCTTTTCTTTACTTCTTTCTCCTGCCCAACACCAACATATTTTCAGAAACTGAGCAAGTTGTTTCAACATTGCGATAATTAAAAAGCAATCACCGGTAAAAAGCAAACAAATTAAATGAAATTCATGTGAGATGTGGCACATTAGAAGTCTGTCTTTAGTTGGCAGACGAAAATTTATTTTTAAAGTAGAGCATGTGTCTGTGTGTGTCTTTTCACATCCGGTTACCGCCTACCAAAGGGCCTGGGAATTGTTCCATAAAGGCAGATTCTTCACTCTTAGAAACAGAACATCATAAGAGTAACTTATAAATGAAATGATTAACAGCTGCTACAGATCAATAGGGGTCGCTAGGTGACCCAGTGAATAGAGTGCTGGGCCTACAGTCAGGAAGACTCATCTTTATTGAGTTCAAATCTGGCCTTAGATTCTTGCTAGCTGTATGACTGGTCAATTCATTCCACCCTGTTTGCTTTAGTTTCCTCATCTAAAATGAACCAGAGAGGGAAATGGCAAACCACTTTAGTATCTTTGCCAAGAAACCCCCAAATGGAATCATGAGGGATCGGACACGACTGAAAAATGACTGAACAGCAACAACACAGATCAATAGACTGACACCAAGAAATCCCAGCAGAGCTCTGTTCTTGGCCAATCTGATTCAGTCCAGTTGTAGGAGGGGATGATGAGTAGTGTGGTACAGTGGGAAGAACAGTAGCCTAGAGATCATGACCAGTGTCAGGATTTATTCTTGAAGGTAGATGTTGCTCTGTTATTTCAAAACTAACACTGGAGTGTTTTCTACTGTAATAGTCACAAAATTTCTGAATTTCAGAATGGACCTCAGAAGTCACTTGTTCTCATTGGCAGAGAAGCTGGGACAGGAGGGGAGGGGAAGGGAGAGGAGGGGAGGGGAGGGGAGGGGAGGGGAGGAGATTAGGAGTACTCTAGCCATGATCTGGCAAAAGTGGAGCGTAGCAAAGCTATTACCTCCCTCATTGTGAATATGGACTTCTATTAATGAAGCCCAAAATTGCTTTAGCAATGAGTGACTGTGAAGAAACCAAATAACAAGGGCTAGAATGAATCCATAAAATATGGCCGAAGACATGAGGTGTCTTCCTCTGTGTCACACTTTTTCCCATATTGTTAAAGTAAACAAATCACATTTTCTCATTATTCTGATTCATACTTATAAAACTTGTAATTCCTTTATGTTGCTTATAACATTAATCCAATTGGAGAAACTTACGTTGCTATTTTGGAAAGGGAGAAGGGTAACAAGCATTTATCAAGCACCTGCTGCGAGCAAGCACTGTGCTAAATGATTTATAGATATCACATTTCATCCTCAGAACAACCCTTTGAGGTAGGTGCTATGTTTTATGTATATATATATATTATGTATATATATATGTATATATGTGTATGTATGTACGTACACACATATACATACACATATATACATTGATATGTATATATGTGTGTGTGTGGAGAGATACAAATATATGTATGTGTATATATATAAATATATGTATGTATGTATGTGTGTGTGTGTATATGTATTTTATATCTGAGGAAACTGAGGTTAAGTGACTTACTCCAGAGTCGGGGTCTGAGGTTGCATGAACTCATCTTCCTGACTTCAATCCCAGTGCTCTTTCCACTCTGTCATTAACTGCCTCATGATATTTGCGAAAGCACAGTGGAATGGACATAATCCAGTCCTGGTTCTGTATTAATGGTCTGTGGGACATTTTCCTCATCACTTTACTCCCAGGAGCCTCCCTATTTTACACCTGAAATACAGATGAGGATCAAAGGAGAACCTAGGTATGAAACATCTTGGCAAACTATAAAATGTTTGATGAAAGACAGGCATGCCGCTGTCATCATTGGTTGGAACCCCTTGAGAGGTGAAACTGTTCCATTTTTTATAATTGTATCCGAGCCTATTACAATGCATGGCACATAATCGGTGTTTATTTACTGATTCATTGATCAATTGCTCCTCATCACCATCATTCTCTAGCAAAATGTGAAAGCAAGGCAAGTATAAAGGAAAAAAAAATCCCAGTGAAAATATCTTTAGAATCATACTTGTTATAGCTGGAAAGAATTTCAAAAGATCAGTTGTCTCAGCCCTGTGCTTTTACATAGGTAATATTATCTCCAATTTATAGAACAGGTGACTGACAGAAATTTGCCCAAAGTCAAACACTTATTAAGTAACAGAGCCAAGATCAGAACCCAGGCCTCTTAACTTCCAAGTCAGTGTTCTTTACAAGATACCTAGTACATGCACCTAATACATCCCACTCTGCTCCATTTGTCTAGTGATAAATAGTGCTGTCTCTTATATTGCTTTGTTCTGTGAAGGCATTTTACTTTCACACTAAGACCAGCAGGTGAACTTTCAAAGAGGAAGGATTCGATCCTGATATCCCAAGGTGCTTAGGTCTTTGTTTACCAGATGATTCAAGAATCACACTAACAGTAGCTGACATTTATATAAGACTTCAAGGTTTGTAAAACACTCTATTTTATTTTCATTTGATCCGGAATGCAACCCAGTGACATAACTTCTGTCATTAACCTCACTTGCCTGATTGGAAATGGTGGTTCAAGGGCAGTATTTAGAGAGCTAGGCCTGGAGTCAGGAAGACCTGAACTCAGATCCAGCCTGGGCAAGTCACTTAACCCTGTTTGCCTCAGTTTTTTCATCTGTGAAATGAGCTGGAGAAGGACAATGGCAGAACACTCCAGTGTCTGCCAAAGAAAACCTCAAAAGGGGTCACAGAGTCAGATATGACTAAAAATGACTAGCCAACAACAAAAGTGTGGCTCAGAATAGGTAAATGTGCTCTCCATGCTCACACTCTAGTGACAGAGTTGGAATTTGTGCCTTCTGAACTCCACGTCTAGTGATCTCTTGCAGGTGCAAACTACCAGGCTAATGAGCAATGAGGATCATAAATTTAAAGCTAGGAGGAAAAAAAAAACTAAGAGGTCATCTGTCCAGCACTCTGATTTTACACATGAGGTAAATGAGGCAAGATAAAGGAGAGGTCCTTGCTCCATTTCACAGATACTTAACATCAGAGAGCACATTAGAACTCAGGTCATTTGACTCCAGATTTAGTGCTTTTTTTGTATATCACAATGATATAGGCCTGAGAGAGCCTATGTGGAATCAGGATTCTAGACTAGGACTCAGTACACCTGGGTTCTGGTCCTGGCTCTGATATGAGTTTCCTGTGGGGTCTTGGACAAGTTATTCTATTTCTCTAGGCTTTCGTATCTTCACCTTTAAAACAAAGGGAAGATAGGTAGATGAGATGCTACAGAGGGTCCCTACCAGCTCTAGCACCCTATGATTACTTTGCCCACTAAGTACTCCTAAAGTTGAAGAAACAATAGCAACAAATACACACCCAATGTATTTGCCCAAAGTAAACACCTATTAAATGAAAAAGCCAAGACCAGAACCCAGGCCTCCTAACTTCCAGTCCAGTGTTCCTTACAAGACCCTGCTGCACCTAATACATCTGTATATAAGGTGAATTATTGTAGTGAGTGTGAAGTGAATTTTTGTTATTATTTCTTTGAGTTCAATTTCCCAGGATCCATAGCCATAACGATCTCTAGATTCCAGGTACTAGATAAGAGTTCCCACAGTTATGGTTCAAAACATCTCCACCTCATTTGCACAGCATTATATAATGATAAATAATATAAAAATCTGTGCAGTGAGATACAGGGATAAAGTGACATAAACTTGTGAGGCCATTGTTGGCAATATGCCTTCTTTGTCTGATGCCTTAAAAATAGGAGGTCACTTGTCAGTGAGTGGGGAACCCTTAGGGTTGAATAAACAAATTCTGTGTGTGCCTCAGCTGGCCCCCATTGTTGTTTAGGGGAACACTTACAGTTAAATGCCCAAGCTGGAATGCTGTGCATGCCTTGATTGGCCCCCATCGAGGCTTGGGGGAATCTGTGTTTGCCTCAACTGGTCCCCATTGAAGTTTTAGAGAACTTAGGGGAAGCACAAGTTGTGCCGTCTCAATTGACCCATCAAGATGTAGGGGTAGTTGTCTCCCCTTCTCACCAGTCCTTGTGAGAAGGGTTGTTAGGGAATGCTGTAAGAGCTTGTATTGCCATTATCAGCAGTGCTCTTCTGAGAAAACTAGACTAGAATAAAGTAAGATTATTAATCCCTTTTTAGTGTGTTTTCTGTTGGACCAGATCACTAGTGACCCTGTGCTAGCAGCCTTCCTGTGTGCTGTGTTTATGTGTCTTACAACAGCCCACCCTTATTTGACTCTTCCCTCTAGGTGTGTATGGGTGAGATAAATGGTTACAGACCACAGGCAGAAACATAAAAGTCCTTAATAATATCTCCCTTATCAGGGATCTATAGTTTGTAAGCTTTCAAGGCCAAAGAAATTTGAGTGAGTCATCCTAAACAGAAGCAATAAAGAGGGGAAAACCAACCATTTCTAGTTTTCTCTCCTAATATCTAGGTTGGTCATCAAAAGACAGAGAGATGGGCACTGAGTCAATCTCACTTAATAGGAAATGAGTTCCATTGTCTACAAGGGGAACAGTATGCCTGGGCTTATCTCCCCTCCTAGTCTTCTGAAGATAAGTAATAGAGTTTGGAATGGGGAATGAGATTCCTTCACCTTTTCAACAATTTTAATAGTTCAGAAATTTTCAGTTCAAAAGTAGTTGAGATGTTATCTAAGCCAGCCCTGCCTGCCCACTCCACTCTCACTGCATCACTTACCCTGTGCAGTTCCAAACGAATGGTCACGCAGTCTCCACTTACATACATTTGCACTTTGGGGAAGCTCACTGTCTAGAGAAGCTCATTCCATTTTTGGTTTCTTCATTTCCTCCTCAACACATTGAGACTATGCTCATGGTATCTTCTCTCCCAACCTCCCAGATTATTCCCTCCCCCCAAAAAAATTTTCTCATGTACACTTTTTCTTGTTCCTCACACAATATTCCATTCCCCATCCCCCTGCCTTGGCATTGACTGTACCCCATATCTGAAACGTTCTCTGTTCATACCTCTGCCTCCTGGCTTCCCTCAAGATTCAGGTCAATTTCTACCTTTTGCAAATGGCCTTTCCCATTCCTTTCCTCACCTCTCTCCTCACTTCTAGTTTCACTCATTTGAGACTTCCATTTTTTCTGTATATAGCTCAGCTGTGCAAAATGATCTTCACATTTTCCCCCATATTAGAAATGTAAGCTTCTTGAGCTGAGAAACACTGTTTTTGCCTTTCTTTGTAGCCCCAACATTTAGCACAATTGCCTGGCACATAATAAGACTATAATACATGCTTACACATATACAAGCACACTCACATACCCTGCCCTAAAAAAACCCTCTCTCTTCAATGTAAGTACAAACTACTTTTCTTTAAAGCCTTCTCTGGCTATTCTTGCCCCTCTCTCCTTTGTCTGTCCTCTCATGGTACTTTTGGTCTGTACCACATGATTTAGCATTTAATCATATGGTGTCTTGTATTGTTCCCTACTTCATGGAGATTAGTTTTATCCTACACCAGTGTCAGCCTCCAGTGACTCATTGGGGTATGGAGGTGATCCTGGGTTCTCAAAAACTTTGCCTTCAGAAAGCAAGTTCTGACGTGTCCTACCACACTCTTATATGAGCTCAGTGATAAACTGTATATCTATTGTCTAATAACTGCCTGGATAAGTTTGTTGGGTCATTTCTTTCATGTCTGACTCTTCATGAACCTATTTGGGGTTTCCTAGGCAAAGATCCTGGAGGGGCTTATCAATTCCTTCTCCAACTCTTTTTACAGATGAGGAAAATGAGGCAAATAGGATTAAGTGACTTGCCCAGGGTCACATAGCTAGTAATTGTCTGAGGCCAGAATTGAACTCAGGAAGATGAGGCTTTCTGACTGCTGTCCACAATCTTGGTTTACCAGTTAGCAACAGGATGATGACTTTTCAAGCCTGGGAGCTTGCAAAGACCTTTCACAAAGGGGTTGTGTTGTGCATCACAGATCATTGAAGTGTTGATGTAGCCTTGTCTCTCTAGCCAGACTTCAAAGTCCTCAAGGCAAAGACCATGTCATATTCCTTCAATGCCCATTCCATCATCATGCACATTTACTGTACACAGGGTAGGCGCTTTCTAAATATTTCTTTGTTGGCCTGATATACTGTCAGTAGTCCCCTCTCAAGGCTGGAGTTTAAATCTCATGATATCCACACTGGCTACATCTGCTTTGCTAAAGCTAAAAAAATCATCTCTGCCTCAATTTAGTACATAAGACTATAGGATGTTAGACTAGAATATACAATGTTTGAGCTGAAAAGGACCATGAAACAGAATGTTAAAAAACAGAGAATGTTAAAGAAGGGAGTCAACCTTTATAAATCGTCTATTCTAATCCCTCGCTTTATGGAATGGAGGAACAGGTTCAGAGAGGTTATTAACTGGTTTACTAAATTCACATCGCTCCTCAGTCAAATCTCCTAACCTCAAATCCAATGTTATTTTTCACCCCATCTTCTTGTCTTCACAATTCAATTCAATTCAGTTCAAATCAATGGAACAGGTACTTGTTGATGCTTTGTTCTGGAGAAAGTCTTTCTTTTTCAAAGCAGCAGCTTCTGTTCCATAATCATACTAATAGCTAGTATTTATGTAGCGCTTTTAGGTTTACAAAACATCTTACAAATGTGATTCTCACAGCAATGCTGGTATGCTGTTATTATCCCCATTTTATAGATGAGAAAACGGAGGCTGAGAAAGTTAAGTGACTTCTCCTGGGTCACATTGTTAATGAGGGTCGATGGCAGGATTAGGACTAAAGTCTTTCTGACTGCAGATCCAGCACTTGGGCCACTGTACTACCTCACTTTCTCAGCTTCATAACCCAATGGTCCCCAGTGATCCAGTGCAAGTAAGTACCTAATGAAACTAAATTGAGTTTCTATGGATTGAACTGAGCAGGAATCATCGGCTTCTACAGTATGCCTATATAAAGGCAGCAAGATGGCATCATGGATAGAGTATTAGCTTTGCAAACATGAAGACCCTAGAGTTCTAGCTCTGCCATTATATTCCTACATCACACTTGTTACCTGCATGGTTCTCAGCAAGCCATCTAATCAATCTCAGGCTCATGTATCTGTTGTTGGCTCATTTTCATTCATATATGACTCTTTGTGAGCCCATTTGCGTGTGGTTGGGGTTTTTTTTGTTGTTGTTTTGGCAAAGATACTGGAGTGGTTTGCCATTTTCTTCTCCAGCTCATTTGACAGATGAAGAAACTGAGGCAAACAGGGTTAAGTGACTTGCCCAGGGCCATGCAGCTAGTAAGTGTCTGAGGCCAGATTTTAACTCAAGAAGATGTGTCTTCTTGATTAAAGTCCCAATACCCTATTCATTGTGCCATCTAGCTGCCCCATCCAATGGGGATAAGAATAGGAAATCCTTAATAGGGTTGAGCTGAGAATCAAAAGAGATAATATAAGTAAAGCACTTTGCAAAACTTAAAGGGCTATATAAGTGCTAGCTACTATTATTTTAATAGTAATAAATAAGAACTATTATTTTAATGCCTTTCAAAATATATTTGGAGTTGATACAGCTACTCCTAGCATCCACTTATTTTTTATTCATTTCATATAGCATTATGTTCCCCCTCCCTAGAAGTAGCACTGCCCCACCAGGATTTAGGAGAGAGGCTTAGATAAAACACAGCGACATTGCTCAGGGAAGGATTACCCAAGATCTGGAAGAGTGATGCAACTGAGTATAGCCTACAATTCTGCAAAGAGGCTCATGTGCATTGTGGATTTTGCTCTGATTTTCATTCTATTTACTTTCAATACTTTTGACTGCCTCCTGTACTTCTTGTCTCAATAGCTTCATTCCAATAGGGATGAAAATCATCCCTATCCTTGGAGACCCCTGCAGTCTCTTCAATCTTGACTGCCTGGTCCCCTAATCTTGGGTAATAGTAGGCAGTTGAAGTTGTAACTAGAATGGGGTAAACAATTTTACCCTATGGTGCTGATACTGGGGTGAGGGAAAGCTGCCTTCCTGATAAATTCTAACTTTTCTCTACATCTTAAGATCTTCCATTGAGGATTTTCATGGTGAGAAGCTACCCTTTCCTCTGGAACAACTAAACCCCTATTTGTATGCTCCTCTGGGCCTCTTCTTACCCATTCAGTAACTCATTGTCTCTTAAGTGCTGCCATGTAAAAACTCCATAAATGTTTTTGACTCCAAGTAATAATAATAGCAATAATAATAAAAAATATTTATTTGGTGCTCACTATGTGCCAAGTACTGTGCTAAGCAGACCTCACAACAACCTGGGGAGGTAGGTGCTACTGTTATCCGTATTTTTGAGATGAGGAAACTGAGGAAAACACAAAATTTAAGTGACTTGCTCAGAGTTACACAATAAGTATATGAAGCCAGATTTAACAACTCTGGTGATAACCACCACTTTCCTCATGACAATTCAAAATACGTGATGATCATAGCTCAAACTCATACAGTGCTTTTGCAAGGTACATGGGGGCAATCCTGTGTGTCTCTGTTTCTCATTCTTTGCTTGGAATGAACTCCATTCTCAGCAATATGTTGTGGAATTCCTTGCATTTTTCAAGGCTCATCTCAGATGAAATCTCCTCCTTAAAGTCTTTCCTGAGCCCCTTCTACCCATCCTCAAATGATTTATATGTGTGTAACATATACATACAACATTAGTTTGTAAATCAGCAAAACAGTAGTCAAAGGCTAGAGTCTCAGTTTAACCTTCACTTGAAAAGTGATGAGTTTCTAAACCAACTCTATATACAATTCCACATCCTAACATACTTACATTTGAAACTGTGAAGGGAATTAGGATTTTCATATTAGTTCATATGTATAATGAATATGCAAATAGATCACATTTTTCATAACTGCCTCACTTGTGAGTCAGAAGGTCAAAATGCAACTTGAAATGGTCAATCAAACCATGAAGATGCTAACAATCACTGCATTCTTGAGTCTTTGTACCTCACATGAAGGGAATCAAAGATTGTAGAACCTACTCCCATCACAGAACTCTGGTTCTTTGACCTGCTGGGAGAGGGGAAGGGTGCCATGATCCCCAAAGATGACTCTAGAATTATTGTATTGTATGACTCCAGAATCACCGTATTGTGGAATTTGTGTAATTGTCTTGGGAAACCACTTCAGCCCTGGGAAATGATTGTTTATAATCTACCTTTCCATTGTGATTTATGCATATAATCTTTGTCTTCACTTCAGCAAGGTTGAATTCTGATCTAGAGAATTCTCCATTTGCAAATCTGTTCCTGATAATGAAACTAGTTAATTAAACAGCTATCTTATTATTGGCACTTTGTCTCAGATTGTCTCAGTAAATCCTGTTAACAAAACCACTGATTTCAAAATCATTAAAAAATGTTAAAAGTTGAAATGAATATAGATTCAATAGAAATTAAACATGCTGTGGGCAAGAACTCTTTAATTATTATATCCTTAATGCCCAGTACAATGACTTTCACAAATTAGAGAGGGTTTCATAAATGCTTGTTGAATTGAGTTGAACTAATAGTCCAAGGAATGGTATTATCATTTTGTTGATAAAACAAACTGAGACTCAAAAAAGTGACTTGACTTGTCTGGAATCCCAGAGCCAGGAAATTGACATAGGTATTAATAAACCCAAGACTGCATCTTCAGATCCACAGAATATTGGGTCTGGAAGCAACCTTAGAGATCATCTAGTCACATCACTTCCTTTTAAGGATAAAGAAACAAAAGAAAGGGAAGTGACTTTTAGCCAGGACCAAGCAGTGAGTCCCACCTTACCTGACATCCTTGGATTTCAAAATACTCCCAGTTAGCCTCTTCACAGATCCCAATTCTTGATTCTGAAGGAGGCCTCCAGAAACCTAGGCAGAGTCTGGGAAACTTTCATCTGAGATTTTTGTTCTCATGGGAAAGAGGCTTCTTATTTCTGTGAATGCCCGGGAAGAAGAAAGAACAGAGAAAAAAGAAAAGGAAAAATGAGAGCTTTGGGTTGGGCAAAGTGTATGGTTTCCTGTGCTGTAATGACACCTAATTAGGGCTCTCTATCACCTTCCCCTCTTAGCACATTTGCCTATTTTTTGTCTCCAGTGTTAAGCAGAGCAAGTGGCCTGAAAAAAAGATGGAATGGCCTTTCAGCAGGTGGCCTTTGGTGTACCACTCCACCCTCACCCCAATCCTCTGAAAGGATTCATAACCAGTAAGTGACTCGAGCTTCTCTGTAAGACTTGAGAGGCTAATGAAGTCTCTGAACAGAGGTTGGATGCCCTTCACCCTTTGTTCTCCCTCCCCTTTGACATTAAGGATGGGACCATGTAGAAAGGACTCCTGTTTAGTTTGAAATGGAACACTAATGTCCCCAAGTCTGAGATTCCATGAAATGCATTATTGGGGGAGGTACATAATATTGGGTAACAACCTCCCCACCCATCCCCAATCTCATACTTAAACTAAAATTTGGATAAAAGAGGATAGTGATAGAGACTGGGTTTCAAAAGAAGACATGCATTTGAGTCTCCATTTTGCCACTAACTATGTGACTTTAGGTCAACTCACTTTGCCCCTCTGGGTCTCACTTACTTCCTCTGTTCACTGAGAGAGAACAAAAATGATCTCTTCCACCCCTTTGACTCAGTAATGAGATGTGTGCTCTTCCCATATATGCACACACAAATAAAGTTACTCCAAGCTTTATGTGAATATGTGTAAGTGTCTATATAGTGATTTTAAGCAAACCACTTTAAATATATTATGTCATTTGATCCTCACAATAACCCTGTGAGGTAGGTGCTATTTTTATTCCCATTTTACAGCTGATAAAATGGAGTCTGAGAAAAGTTAAGTGTTACAAAGCCAGTATGAGTCTAAGGCAGAAAATCGAATACTGTATTCACTAAGCCAAACTGTGGCACCAAACTGTATTATAAAACCTCAGTCAGAAATGAGATTTTTTTTTCTTTTCCTACTTCTATAACTGAATTTTAATGAGGAAAATATGTTTATTTTCATGGGTGTGCTAGAGTCAGCTCAAGAGAGTCAGTTGTTAAATTTTCAGGGTAAGTACTGACACTTCAAAAATTAGGAAATACTAAAAGTCAGGGCTTAGTTTATTGTTTTGTTAACTGTATAGACTTAAGAAAGTGACTGAGAAAATGTTAATAAAGTAGTTTAAACTTTAAAGTGCTTCTTACATATACTTTCCCCCCAGAGAGATGGTTATTAAATACTTTCCAACATATCCCTATACCATCTTCCATTTTCCTCCCTTAGTTTCCCCCATTTCAAAAATATGTCCAAAGCTCTCTGCAGGAATTCTGAGCATTATCCCCTCCCAGATGCATTCTTTCATGAAGGCAAACTAGGCCATCTTTTGCTGAATTCTTACGTAGCCTTCAGTTACTGAATGGATGTTGCCTCAGACAAACTGAAAGTCCTTAGCTTGAAAAGGCCAAGATCTCCCCCTGCACCCTGGACTACCACTAGTTGTTCTGACCTATGACTTGCCACTGAATTCCCATGACCCTGGAGGAGAGAGTAAGGCTGATGACTTTGCATGACCCTGCTTCACTTAAATCCAATTCAATTGCAAGTCAAGACATTACCCTCCTGATGTCATCAGTCCTCTTTCGGAACCAAGGCTACCTACCTAGCCGAGTAGTATGGTGGGAGGGAAACATCCACTGGTAAATTGGGAAGTGATAACAGTCCAAGCTGAAATACTTAGACATACTGATTAGCAAGATAAGGGTTTGCCTTCTTGGACTTTCCCTGTGGGAGATGGAATTCTTTCATGGGATCAGCAGCAGATCAAATGCCCTCAACTCTCTGTTGCCAGCAAGCTTAGCTGCCTGTCCTGAGTCGTGACAGGAGTATTTATAGTATTTCCAGTCCTCTCAGAGGGAGGCTCAACATGGCTCAAAATTCATTGAAGTAGGAGCCAGGAGACTGGGGTTCTAGGGTCTGTTCTGGCATTCCCTCTGGGCCTCTTTTTCCTCCTCTGAAGAATGAAGAGAAGGAGAGAGGCACAAATAAAGTGGTATAAGGTCATAAGGTCCCTTCCATCTCTAACAGTCTAGGAGTCTAGGAAATTTGGGTTTCTTTGAACTCCACCTTGGCTCAGGCTCAGTTTCTGTGAATTTGAAAAAGTTCATTTGTCTTCTCTGATCTTCCTTTTCTTTCTAAAATGCAGAATTTGGACCAACTCATCTCTATAGTTCCTTTAACCTGTTGGCTTCTAGCTTTCTTTCAATCGCCTCCCTAAAGGCATCAATCTACTTATTGCGAGGATTAGTAGTCTAATCTCAGCCTCCCAGGAATCAGGCTCTGCAAGATGCCAACTGATCTCCTTACCTAGTCATAAAAATAATTAATTAAAACAGGAAGTCACAAAATGTCCTGCTTTCTGGAGATGGGTAAAGAGGAAGAATTGTTGTGGTGGAAAAAGTGGATAGCCTCCCCAGCCTCAGCATCTCTTCCCCACCCCCAAGTGTCCAATGCACCAGATTGATAGGAACTAATGTGCCACCTTCTAGAGATGTTTATGGCACTTGCCTTAAGTTCAAGCATTCCTAGGAACAATTATATTCTCTTTAAATTCTAATACCCTACGTTCCATGTTCTAATATTCAATGCTTTTAGGTCCCTTCCAGGTTCTATCCTTTGACTAGAAACCAAATCTTCAAATCTATACTGATTTTTAAGGGTATTGTGAGATCAAATGAGATAATGACTGTAAAACACTTAAAATCCTATATGAATGCAGATGGTTGGTTTTTTATCATCATTGTCAACATTATTATTATAAGACTATAGTCATCAGGCCTTCAGCATGATGGTGATTTCATTTACTGTTCTCTTAGCCTTCTACTACTGAGAGAAAGAGAGGGGGAGGTGAAAGAAAGAGACAGATAGACAGAGAGAAACAGAGACAGAGAGAGATAGAGACAAAAAGAATGAGACACCGAGACAGAGAGAGACATACAGACAGACAGAGACCAACAGATAGAAAGATAGAAAGAAAAAAGAAGAAAGAAGGAGAGGAAGAAGAAGAAGAAGGAGAAGCAGAAGAAGAAGGAGGAGGAGGAGAAGAAGAAGGAAAAGGAGAAGCAGAAGAAACAGGAAGAGGAGAAGGAGGAAGAGGAGAAGGAATAGATTAAGAAGAAAGAGGAGAAGAAGGAAGAGGAGGAGAAGGAAAGGAGAAGGAGAAAAAGAAGAAGAGGAGGAGGAGGAAGAGGAAGAGGAGGAGGAGGAGGAGGACGAGAGAGGTTGAATGCCATAAAAAGGTACTAAGCAGCCAAAATCATCTGTTCTCTTTCCTAGCAGTGAACAAGGTAAGTACAATAAGTTTTCCTGCCAGGAGAAAGGTAGATTTTGGAGAGTGACTGCCTTTTTATATGTGCAGATCTGGTTCATCAACCAATCAAAAGATTTTCCTTCATCATGTACTAAGCTGACAGAGAACAGTCACAGAACAGATGCTCTGAAGTAGTGCCCCAGGCCTCTCCATCCCATATCATGACACATTCCCAGAACAGGCTCCCAAGCCTCCTCCACATAGTCTGGTACTTTCCCACATCACCTTTCCTACACATGCTCCCAGGACCGAGCCCTCATTGTCCAGTCTCCCATTATATTTCCATTACCTACCTGAAGAAACTGTTGCGAGGAAGGGGCTTTGTGACCTATATCATACTCTCTAAATGTGGGCTATTATGATTTTAATTTCCCCAGACCTCAGTTTCTGAGGCTATAAAAGAGAAGCTGGTGACCCAAGACCCATTCTTTGGAATGCTTATAGGGAATCACTAATCAATCAGTTCCAGTGATTTAGGAAATGCCAAGTACTGTATCACACTGAAGCAATTCTTACCTTCATTTTTTGTTCTTCGTTTTAAATTACATTGAGCTCATTCTTCATTTAGGGGTTGCAGGCAGAATTCTAAGTAGGTTATTTCAGGATAGACATAAATAGCGTAATCTATTCCAACAGGCCAGAAGCTAGAGTTGCATCATTAGTCAGCTTTTCTTTAAGACTTTGGGACTTTTTTTAAACCCCCATATGGGCCCAGAGAGTTCGGAGAAGCAGGGTGGGCCCTGAGCAACATGGTGAAAGAGGAGAATTTTATTCATGGCCCATGTAGAAATAATAATGACTCTTTAAGTTAGCATAACACTTTTGAGTTTTATAGATTCATAGAACATCAGTGTTGAAAGGCAGATGATAGAGAGAGAAATGGATAGACAGACAGATAGCTAAATGGATAGATAGTTAAGATGGATAGAGAGAACATTTATTAAGCATTTGCTATGTACTTAAGAGTAGCTTAGAGATAATCTACTCCAATTCCATCACTTTACAAGGGAGAATCTGAAACCCAGGGAAGTAATGAGATTTAACTAAAGTCACAGTTCATTAGTGGCAGACGTAGAATTAGAAAAGCCAGGTCTTGACTCTTGATCCAGTCTTCTTCCTTTTCAATTATTTTTTAGTTATGTCCAACTCTTCACGATCCCTATGGTGGAGTTTTTTGTCATTTCCTTCTCCAACTCATTTTACAAATCAGGAAACTGAGGCAAATAGAGTTAAGTGACTTGCCCAGGATCACACAACTAGTAAGAGTCTGAGACCAGATTGGAACTCAAGAAGATGAGTCCACTGTGCCACCTAGCAGGATCATTTTCTTCCTATAATACAGTAAAATTATTGCTTCGTCTATTACTTTAGGGTGCTAGAGATCTAGGTACAGGTCGCAGAATCGAAGGAAAGATCTGGTCCTTATTCTTCATTACCTAATGACCTGTGTGACCTTACCTTAGGTTGGTAAAAGAGAAGATTGTTTACCCTCTCTGAGCCTCAAATTCCTTATTGATCAAATGAGAGCATTAAGCTAAATATTAGGATCATAGATGAAGTTAAGGGACAGCTGGATGGCACAGTGGAAAGAGCACCAGGCTTGGAATGAGAAAGGTTCATCTTCATGAGTTCAGATCTGGCCTCAGACACTTCCAGCTGAGTGAACCTGGGCAAGTGTCTAAACCCTGTTTGCTTCAGTTTCTTCATCTATAAAATGAGCTGGAGATGGAATGGCAAACCATTCCAGTATCTTTGTCAAGCAAACCCCAAATGGGATCATGAAGAGTCTAACACAACTGAAATGACTGAACAACAACAGATCAAGTTAAGTCTTCAAGCACTTATTAAGGACCCACTAATTCCAAGCACTGTGCTAAATACTGGGGATTCAAAGAAAAGCAAAAGCCTTCAAGGAAAGGGAATTCACAATCTAATGAGGGAGATGGTATATAAACAACTATTTACCAACAAAGCTTCTACTAGGTTACTGGAAGATGATCTTGGGGGGAAGAGGATTCTTGCCCAAGAACAATCAAGAAAGATTTCTTGCAGATCCAAGGATTTTAGCTAAGATCTAAAGCCAGAGAAGCCTGGAGGCCGAGATGGAGAAAGAGCATTCTAGGCAAGAGGGACAGCTTGGAGATCACATGATTTGTTCAAGCCCAGAATCACTAGAACTATTAGATTGTAGAACTGGATCATAGAGTCCATAGAGAGGAGTAATATTTGCAAAAGCCAGAGTAGTCTAGAGCAGGAAAGGACTAAGAGGTCACCCAGCTCAACCCCCTCATTTTATTTGTTAGGAAATGGTAAAGGAGACCAATCAACTTGCCTTCTACATCAGAAGTACTAAGCATCAGAAGTTCAGTTTGAATTCAAGCCTTCTGACTCTTTACAACTATCTCTGCCTGCTAGATATAATGATCTCATTATGTTATCCTGGGAGAAGCTGTACAGACAGTCTCATGTGACTGATGAGGAAACTGAAGTCCATAGAAGTAAAATGACTTGCCCAAGGCAGCATGACTCTTTTGTGGCAGAGTTAAAATGAGAAGCTGGCACTTTTATTTCCCAGTCCTGGCTTCTTTCTGCTACACCACCCTGCTGAAATGGATTCCTGGAAGTTGCAATTCATTCCAGTTTGCCTTCTTAAAAAAATCCCTTCTCCTAAGACAGGAGAATTAAATACACAAACCCTTTCATGGCAGGATATGCTGGAGATTAAAGAAATAACTATCTTTCATAATTCACACATAGAAGTGGTGAAAAATAATCTGTTATTATCTAGAGCAAAGAAAGAGTAATTTATAGCCAGTCATGAATACTTAATCATTAGACCAAGTGATGCTGCTCATATTAATACAGAGAAAATAAATCAGTCTTTAAATCTACAGCAGACTTTAACTTGGCATGTTGAAGATAAATCAACTACGTCTGTCACCGAAGAGTCTGTCTGTGTTACAGAATTATTAATAAGAACTAACTCTCCACCCTGCTCTGCCCCCCTTCACCATCCTGAGTCACCCAGGCATAGAGCTAAGACTGTAACTTTTACATAAGCAACAATGATTATATAGCAATTCAGATTGCATTAATTATATTAATTACCCCCAAAGGGCCCCAAGATTTGTCCCCATTAATTTTCCATTGGATAAAATCACTGTTACAAGTAGAACTGAAGCCTCAATAGTTGAGGGAGTATAGGAAGGGAATAAGCTCTTCGATAACACCTACTATGCGCTAGGCACTCTTCTAAGACTTAACAAAATATTATTTTATTAGACCCTCACAATGACCCTGGGAGGAAGGTGCTTTTATTATATCTATTTAACAGCTGAGAAACTGAGGCAAACAGAGGTTAAGTGTTACACAGACAATAAGTGTCTGAAGCTAGATTTGAACTCAGGCCTTCCTGACTAGGCCCAACACTCTTGGCACCGAGTTGTTTCTGATGTTGAGCAGTAAGCAGTATTGGAAAGAATACCACACTGAGAGATGGGACACTGGCTTCTAGTCCAAGCTCAGTAAGTTCTGAACTGACTCAGCACAGTTCTAATCCCTAAAACCAGGCGTGTCTGGAGCTAGCTCCAACAAGATCCAATTGTTACATTTCTAATTTATATTTAATTTATTTATTTAATATATTTGTTTTATTTTACGTAAGCATTTGCACTTCCGAAAACAAGTACCACAAATCAGGGTTTGTTTTGGTTGGTTTTGTTGTTGATTGTCTAGACTTCAAAAATGAAGGAGAAAATGTTAATGCAGGTCAAACTTACAATTCTGTTTTGTGCACATTTTTGGAGAGTCAGTTATTAAACATTTACTATCAGAAATCTGCTTATAATCTCAGAATTTCAGGGTAGATAAGACTTCAGAGAGAATTTAGTTGAAGCCATGTGTGAATAGCAGGGGGCACTAGGAGGTACAATGAATACAGTGCTGGGCCTATAGTAAGGAAGACATCTTCATGAGTTTCAAATCTGGCTTTGGGAATTTACTAGCTGTGTGACCTTGGTCTAGTCACTTAACCCTGTTTGCCTCAGTTTCCTAATCTCTCAAATAAGAGGAAGAAGGAAATGCCAAATGATTCCACTGTCTTTGCCAAGAAAACCCTAAATGGGGTCACGAAGAGTCAGACATGGCTGAAATGACTGAACAACACAACCATATATGAACAGGAAGGGTCCCTCTATAGAATCAACAACCCATGTCCAACACCAGGAAATAATTCATGCTCCTGCTGAAGACCTCTAGTTTAAAGGAATTCACTATTTCTCGAGGTCTTTCATTCCATTTAAAGACTGTTAAGAGGTCCCCTGAATTTGTCTTTTTGAGTTGCCATATCTTCCAGAAACAAGATAATTTTAAAAATTAAGAAATGGTTTCCTTATATTGAGCTTAAATCTGAGTATCTGTCATTTCTATCCATGGATATTAGTTTTATCTAAGAATATCTAAGAACTATCTAAGAATAAAATGTCGATTCACTTTTTCATATTAATACTCCTTCAAGATCTTGAAGTTGGCCACCTTGTCATAAAATCAGAGTTCAAAGCTGGAAAGCACTTTAAAGATCACCTAAATCTAACTCTGTCATATTCTGTGACTCAGAGATTAAGAAACTTGCCCATAACCAGACAGGTAGCAAATAAGAATCAGTTGGGGTTTTTTCTCAGAGGGTTTAAAAACATTTCACTTTCCTTCTTTGGACCTCAATTTCCCCATTTATAGTATGAAAAGTTTGGATTAAATAACCTCTAATTCAGACTAACTAGAAGGAGGCCAGTCTGAGTTAGTGAAATGTCAAAATCATACCTGAATTTTTTAAAAGGAATTAAATGGATTGATTTTAGAAATGCCCAATAACTGCAGCTAGATTGGAGCACCATGAAAGGCAGTATTGTATAACTGTAAGAGTCCTGTGCTTAGACTTAGAATTCTGCATCTGGATTCAGAAAACTGTACTTAAGTGCTGGTTCACTCATTTACTCATATTTGAGATCCTGTATGCTCTCTTAGAGGTAAAAGAGCATGAGTAATGGAAAGAGATATGAATGGGGGGTGGGAGGATAAGATCTGAACATTTGGATCTGAATTCTGGCTTTGGCACCTCCCATGTAACTGTGGGAAGATGTTTCAGTTCTGGACTTATTTCTTCAATTGTAAAATCAAAGAAAATGGATGTCTAAGATTTTATGATTTGAAAATTATATATTTGAGCCTCAGTTTCCTAATCTATCCAATGGGGATAATAGAATCCTGGAACCAGAGTTTGATAGCATCTCAAAGATCATCCAGCCAGCCTCTGGCCAAATCAGGGTTCTCCTAAATGGCATCCTTGACCCGTGATCACCAAACCTCCTGTTAGAGATTCAAATGATGAAGAAGAAACTTTTTCCATTTCTTCCATCTTTTCATGTCTTCCATCTTTTCCATTTGTCTTCCATTTGAGACAGCTCAAATTATGAGAATGTGTACTCATATTGAACCAAAAATCTACCTTCCCTTAACTTCCGTCCATTGGTATTAGTTATAATATTTTAGTAATCCAGCCTCAGGCACCTGTGTGACACCAGGCAAATCATTTAATTGTTGTTTGCCCCAGTCTCCTTAACTTGCAAGGTTGTCAAGAGGATCAAACAAGATATGTAAAGTGCTTTGAAAACCTCAAGAGTTATATAAATGTTGGATATTATTATTAATACTTGTACTGACTACCTCATGTGGTAGTGATGATTAAATACTTTTTTAAAATACAGAACTTTTATTTTATTGTTGTAATATCATCATAACATCTTGGAAATAATCTAAATACATTTTCCTAAAAGTAACATATAGCCCTAGTTCTTAAGTGAACTATTTGAATGAAAAGATAAGAATAATTTGTAAATAGAAGTCAACTGGTTACAAATATGAACTACAAAAACAGCTTAAAGACTCCATTCCCACGCATCCACAAAAACTGGGCCTTTCATTGGTTTTGCTCATCCCTACTGCATCTTCTGAATTATCTCCAACCCTTCCTTCCTAAAATAATCTGGTCCAAGGTGCTTCTTCCTCTCCCCCTCTCCCCTTGCCACCTATGATTTCAATTCACTGAAGAGGCATTTGATTAAGTTTGTGGCTCTTAGAGTGGGTTACTTCCTGTACAGATTCCCAAATACATATTTATTAATATGTCTGCCCATCAGAAGAGATCCTCCTCCTATGTAGGGTTATATGTAATTTATATAAATATAAAACTTTTTCTCAAAGTGAAGGGAATAACAATTGCTTCCTGTTGTGCTCTCTCTCTCCCCCTCTTCCTCTCTCTCTCTCCCTCTCTCCTTCTTTCTCCCTCTCCCTCTCTCTCTCCCCCACTCCCTCTCCTCTCCTTTCCCTTCCCCTTCCCTTTCTCCTTCTTCTTCTTCTCCTCCTTCTTCTTCTTCCCCCTCTTATATGCACACACACACACACACACACACACACACACACACACACACCACATGCCATTCTTCATCAAAATATGTTGCTTGTTGAAAGATAATAGAGAGATGCCCTCAGTTTCCTAGCTGTCCTATTTACAGTGACAATCTGGGTACTAATTTCTGTAACTACAGCATACCAACAGCATCAAGTCCCGCAAGCAGTAGCGACTAAAGCATGGAGAACCCTTAGAGGAACCTATGTCCTGGTGTATCAGGTAATGACAATAAAATTTGATTAACAAGAATGCTTTGAGGATGGGGAGGGACGTGAGGTACAGTATAACGAAGAGAAATTCTGGATTTATATTCAGAACTATGACCTCCTGGCTCTTCTGCTTACTACTTGTATTGACCTTGGTCAAATCACTTAACCTCTCTGTGCTTATTTTCTTATTTTTAAAATAAGAATAATACTTTTTGTACTGTGCTATTGTAGACTAGCTGTAAGAACCAGATGATAAAATGAAATTGTGTGAATGGGGGAAGGTGAAAGGAGAAGCCCCTGATGAATTGATTCCAGTAGGCCACTAAATGAGATGTAGTAACGTTGGTTACCCTGGGTCCCCACAAAGCTCCACTGTCAAAAGGCCAGGTGTGTTACATTTCACGTCTCCCCCAGAGTTCTCTGATAACTCTTAAGGGAGTTTAGGGGTATGTAATCTCTTCCATTGTTTCCAGCATCCACAATTTTGTTCTCTCAATTTCGAGGTCAATTGAGCCCTGGTACTAGTTAACAGATTATCTTTTACAAAGGAACACTTACTTCAAAGATATAGTAAGAACAAACATACACCATCTCCCCACCCCAAAATGCACACACATACACACACACACACACACACACACACACACACACAAGACTGTAGAGGATATAATACCTCTTACCCCACCTGCCTGGGGAGCAAAGAGGATCCCGTTTACAACTTAAACCAGTTCCTATATAACTTGAGCCCACCAAGTTCCAAGTTCAGCTCCATGGCTCTCACATCACAGCACACTGGAGTGTCAGGGCTTCCTTACTGGGATAGCTCTGACATCTAATCTGAAATCTTGTCTCCAAGGTCAACATCGCTGAGGAACTCGGTCTGAGAACTCTGTCATCTGTGCCTAGAATTGAAAAGGACAAATGAATAGAACATAAACCAAAATCCATTTCTCAGAGCCACCAGGCCAAAAGGATGGAGGGGAAAGGAGGAAGGTTGTCTTTCACTTCATCACCCAGCCTGGTTCATGGAACCCATGCTGTTAGTGAACAGGACCTGCAACCCCCAGAAACTGCCAGAAAAAAAGTGAAACTGTCTCTATCTGGTATTTTAAAGACACAGCCTATTCCTGTTTTGCAAGTGCTAGGAAGAAGCTGTACCCATCCATTTGGCAATGGAAGACAGAATATCTTCTCCCAGAAGCAGGACCCTGGTGTCTCCTAGGTGGGTGCCTCCTTCTTAAGTGATCTGGGCACATGCAAAGCAAAGCCTCATTGCACAGGTACCAGATGCGATGAAATATTTGGATTTTGTCCCTTCCTAACGTTAAGTAATGATACTTGAACCATTTAAGTATGGACGCCTTTGAGATATAGAACAGTTCGTTCACAGCGTATAAAGGAAATATAAAGAAACTTTTACAATTTATTGCTTAGGAAATATTAAAAAATTCACCAAAAAATAAAATTTATATTAAATTTGTATGTTCTAAGTTCAAACACCAAATAAAATGAACATTCCAATGTACAAAATAGGACAGAAAAAGAGGCTTTTACATGAAGTTATCAATCTTTTTTAGATATAGTTTGCTTTTCATCTTAAATATATCCAAATATATTAAATTTATATTAAAATATAAATTATGCAAACATAATATTAAATAGTTATGTGTTATATATGTGACTAATACAGTCCTTTCAATACTATCCTGTTTATTTTCCTTCTGATTTTCACTTGGTTTATTTCTGGGCAGTAAAAACAAAATATTTCAATGACCTTATATTCTTTTTGTTACTTTTCTTTTACTTGACACAGCTTAAGGTGATGCACTGGGTAGAGCACTGATCCTGGAGTCAGGGAGACCTGATTTCAAATCTAGTGTCAGACACTTAATTAGTCTTATAACTCTGGGTAAGTCACTTAAAGGACAGCTAGATGGCACAGTGGATAGAATACCAGGGCTGGAGTCAGGAAGACTCATCTTCCTCAGTTCAAATGTAACCTCAGACACTTTCTAACTGTGTGACCCTGGACAAGTCACTTAACTTTGCTTGCCCCAGTTTCCTCATCTATAAAATGGACTGGAGAAGAAAATGGCAAATCACTCCAGTATCTTTGTCAAGAAAACCCTAAATGGGGTCACAGAGTTGAATATGATTGAAAAAACATCTGAACAAAAGGTCACTTAATCTCTGTCTGCCTCATTTTCCTCACTTGTAAAATGAGGATAACACCAGCACTGACCTTTCAGGGTGGTCATGAGGATAAAATGATATGATATTTATAAATCCCTATGTAAGTTTTAAAATATTGTTGTGTTCCATTTCAGTTTTGTCTAACTCTTCATTATTCCATTTGGGGTGTCCTTGACAAGGACGCTGGAATGGTTTGTCATTTCCTTCTCCAGTTCATTTTATGAATGAGGAAACTGGGGCAAAGAAGGTTAAGTAATTCACCCAGGATCACATAGCTAATAAGTGTCTGAACCTATATTTGAACTGGGGAAAATGAGTCTTCCTAATTACAGGCCCTGGTATTCCATCCACTGTGCCACTTAGCTGCCTTTCTCAAAGTCACACAGCTAGTAAGTGTTTAACATCAGATTTGAACTCAGGTCTACCTGACTCCAAGGTCTGTACTCTATCAATTGCAATGCCCATTAAAATACTATAAAATAGTAACTATTATTATTATTTTATTTTGCCAGCTTTATCACTGCCATATCTCCTCCATTTCACCTCCAAAAATTAAAAAAAAACTTGTAACAAATATGCATAACCAACAAGACAAATTTCCACATTGGGCTTGTCCAAAAATATCTGTCTTATTCTGTATACTTTGTATCAATTATGTCTCGGTAAGGAGGTGGTCATATACTTTATCATCAATCCTCTAGAATCATGGTGCATCACTTCACTAAACAATTTTTTAACGTTCTTCAAAATTATTTTTCTTTAAAATTTTGTTGCTGCATAATAATTATTCCACTATGAATCAGTTCATATAAGTCTTTCAAATTATTCTGAAACTGTCACTTTTATCATGTTCCGTTATGTCCATCTACCATAATATATTTAGCTCTTCTCTAAATGATGGGCACTCCTTTAGTTTACAATTCTTTGCTTCAACAAAAAGAGCTGATATAAATATTTTTGTATATATAAATCATTTTACTCTTTAATTGGTCTCTTGGGGATATAAGTCTAACATTAATATTGGGTCAAAGGGTATGCAGAATCTAGTGGCTTTTTGATCATAGTTCCAAACTGCTTTCCAAAATGATTAGACAAATTCATAGCTCCACCAAGAGGGCATTAATTGTGCTTATTTTCCCAGGGCCCCTCCGAGGTGACTCTTCCAACTTGTCATCTTTGGCATTCCAATAAGTGTGAAATAACCACCCCGTTCCTATCTGGAGTTCCCTCTTCTTTCTGGCCAACCCATTGTCTGGAATGTCCTGTTGTTTGGAAATCTCTGAACTTAGAACTCTCCTGGTTAGAAACTTACTTTTTCCTGATTGATTAGATGTTCCTTGCCTATGACCTCAGGAATGAGAATCCAGTCAGATCCACCACATCAAGATCCCTTCTCTTCTTGTCAATTACCTAGATCATCCCAGCTACAACAATGACTTTAACCTAAGAACTGCTGTGAAGTATAAACCTAGGAGCTCTAGATCTTTATGGAGACCCTTTGTTCACTATTCCTGAGACTCCTCATTATTAGTATACATTCTCCATACCATTCAGTCCCACTTTGGAGGTCATAACATCATAGGTTTAAAAATGTAAGAGATCTTAAAGACCATTTAGTTCAATATCTTCATTTCTCAGATGAACCTGAGGCCCACAAGGGTTGAAGCAACTTGCCAAAAGCCCACAGGTAGTAAATAGCTGAGCTAGGATTTGAACCCATATCTTGTGACTCCTACTACAGACCTCTTTTCATTTTTTTAAGCCCCAAAGTGAGGAAAACCAATGGGCTTATCCTAGTTAGACAGTGCTGGGCTCAGCCCCAGGGTGAGGGGGCTGCTAGCCTATCCTAATTTGGAGGTGTCAATATGAGCCCCAGTGTGAGTGGTTCAGGGAGTTTGCTGAGTTACTCTAGTATACCTCTTTTGCTATCACTGACTCTTGTCCCTTCATGGGTCTTCAGTTAAGCCTCATAGCCTTTTCTTCAGTACACCAAGCCAAGAAGTCTATTGCATCACATGTGGACTAATACCTTCAGTTCTCTTGCGAAGGACTTTTAGTCATAAGAAAGCATCTCAGTACTCAGGTTCTTAACATTTGCCTCAGTCTGATCGCCTCAGTCTGATCAAAGTAGAGAGCAAGAAATCATGCTATCATCTTTTTGACCCCTATTTTGTTGTTGTTGTATCTTCCTTGGAAATCTGGTTGTGGATCCTGTGACCTCTGACATTCAGTAGATAGAGGAGGGATCCAGTAGGCTTTAAACATCATTTCTGATAGCTACCTTTAACCTTAGGGGAAAAATTGTACATCCAAATAAATTATATTTGTCTCCTGCCCAAAATGAGCCAAGCTGGGAGAGCTGGGTAGTGGTAAGAGTGGGGATCATTCTACCTTACAATGCAAGGAGGGTAGGGTGAGTCAGAAATTGTTGTTTATTGAAGTTTGGGAGAAAGGAAGGATGTGACTGTACAGATGCTGATGGATGGTAATTGTAGGGCTGGTGGGAAGGGGGGATTGGAATTGGCAGGAGGGTAACAGATGGCTGGTCCCAGATCAGACTAACTGGTCTTAAGCTCAACATGTTCAAAACTGAACTCATTATCTTTTCCCACCTCAACCCTCCTCCCTTCCACACTTTCCTGTTACTGTCCAGGGTTCCAATATTTCCTCAGTCTCCAAGGATGGAAACCAAGGTGTTATACTCCTTGAATCCTCACTAATGATTTCATTTTTGCAATACCTCTTGAATATGCCCCCTTGTCTCCTCTGATATTGTATACTTGACTTTATCTCCTGGACAATTGTAGCAGCCTGCTGGTTGCTCTACCTGCCACTCTAATGGCATCTAGTCCATCCACTATTCAGCCAGAAAAGTGATTTTCCCAAAGCCCGAGTTGAATCATGTTACCCTCACCTTACTCCATAAACTTCCAGTGACTCTCTATCAACCCCAGGATCAAATACAAAATCCTCTTTTTGGTAGTTGATGCCCACTTACCCTAATACCACCATACCCTCCTTCACTTCTCCCAGTCTTCTTATACTTCACACCCTCTCACATACTCTTTGGTCCATTGACTACTGGCCTCACTCCTGTTCCTCCTAGCAAGACACTCCATTTCTTGGCCCTAGACATTTTCTCTGGTTATCTCCATATCTGGAATTCTTTCCCTCCTCATATCTATCTCCTACCTTCCCTGGCTTCCTACAAGTCCCTGCTAAAATGTCACTTTCTACAGGAAGTCTTGTCTAATCCCTCTTCATTCAGAAATGTATTTTTTTCCTCCTATTTATACATATATGCACATATGTGTGTATATGAATATGTGTATATAAACATGTATGTATGTATGTATTTGTTTCCCTTTCTCCTGCATTAGGCTGTGAGCTCCTTAAGGGCAGGGACCACTTTTGCTTTTCCTTGGTAACAGATAGGTTTGTGCTCAGAACTTAGAATCTTTGTTAATTTTTAAGAACATATATAAGATAATGATTCCTCTCTGGTGTCACTTCCAATCAGAGCTAACACATAGCTACCATCTTCCTTTGCTCTTCAGGCCAGAGCTGCTTGCACTTGGGGTACCATTATTCCTCTGAGCAAAAAAGGAAAAACTTTTTCTCAAAGTTTCCTCATTGCATCTTCAGTTAAATTAAAGAGTGAAAAAATCAAATATAAATATTCTCTTTATGTTACATTTCCAGAAAAAAATAATAAGAAAGATTCTTTAAAACTAAATTTCCTTTCATTAAATGCTCTCCTGACACAGTCCCCAGAAGGATGTAGGCTCTTCTGATGAAAGCCCTGGAGAAAAGCAGTGCCTACAAGCTATTCCCATTTGATTTGGGAGTAACTGTGATCTTCCATGGCTAATGAGCTGTTCCTCAAGAGTCAATCATTGAAAATCAGAGATTCCAAGGTCTTGAAGTTTTCAGCTAACATTGCTGGGGAGTTAAGGCCATCATATAATAATGGACATCGAGGGCAAAAGAATGAGAACAAATCAAAGAGAAATAGCTGAAATGTACTTTATGATATAGGAAAGGCAGTGTTGCATAGCAGATAGAGCATTGGACTTGCCATCAAGAAGACTTATCTTCCAATTTTGCTTCTGTCATTAAATAGCTGTGTAACCATGGACAAGTCACTTAACCTCCGTGAGTCTCAGTTTCCCCATTTGTAAAATAGGAGTAATAGTACTTACTTCATAACGTTATTGTGAAGCTCAAATTTATGTAAGGTATTTTGCTAATATTAAAGAACTATACAAATGTCAGCTATTATGACTTAAAGAGTGTCGTATATTATTTTTCTCATTTGATCTTCACAGCAGCCCTGTAGGATAGACAAAGGAGATATTATTCTCCCCACTTTACAAATGAGAAAATTGAGTCCCACTGAAATGAAGTTGTTAGAGTATAAATGGAGGCATGATTTTAATTAAGACCTTTCCCCCTCATATCTAATTGCCCTCCGATTCAATAACTTTTTTCAAACACTTGCTTCTGTGCAAGTCTAGCATAGAAGTAAAAAGGTACCACTTGGCTTAAGCCCCACAACTGGCTATCTGCGCAGATCTCTGCCCTATAATTAGTCATTACGTTTTTCCTGGGGTTGGCTCTAGGGGTGCCTGACTTCCTAATAGGAGAAAGAAAAAGAACAAAATAACTCTTCCTATTCTCACATTCATTGGCCCATCCCCCTCACCCCAGCTACTCCAGAAAGAAGTCTAATTTTGTCTTTAGGGTTTCCCCAAAAAGAGGGGAAGTAAATGTGGTACTCAATGGACAACATGAATCAAGTATAGGAAAAATGATTTATTTTCATTTGGAAAGCAGTAAGTGTAACCCAGGACTTAAGCTTGATATTTGAATATGACTCTTCATTGGTGGAGAGAATGATTTCTCAGTGTTCCTTCCATTCCTGTGTGAAAGGCTGAGGGACTGAGTTAGCAAGACCTTGGAAAAGGAGAGATCCTTATCTACTGGTTTCCAGCTTCAAGAAAGACACATGTGGTTCAAAACTACCTTCAAGAAGAGGTCCCTGGAAGAAAGAACTCCAGGAAGATGCTGACATGTAGAGAAGTCAGTATTTTGAGCATGTACCTACTTAGAAATTGCCATGCTAGAGATTTGGGAGAATTTCCTCTTTGGTGAGATCAGCCTCTCTCTCTCTCTCTGGGTCTCAGTCTCTGTTTCTGTCTCTCTGTCTCTGTCTCTGTCTCTATCTCTGTCTCTCTACCTCTTTCTGTGTCTCTCTCCCTTTGAATACCTCTAATGATCAGGAACTTACTATCTTCCAAAGCATCTGATTCCATACTCTTCCCTCAAATTAAGCCAAAATATCTGTTTCCTTTTAATTTCCATCCACTGAATCTGGATCTGGCCCCTGGGCCAAGCAGAAGTGCTCTCTCTCTCTGCTCTCTCTCTCTCTCTCTCTCTCTCTCTCTCTCTCTCTCTCTCTCTCTCTCTCTCTCTCTCTCTCTTTGCCTCTTCTCTCTCTCTCTTTGTCTCTTCTCTCTCTCCCCTCTCTCTCTCCTTGTCTCTTCTCTCTCTCTCTCTCTCCCTTCTCTCTCTCTTTGTCTCTTCTCTCTCTCTCTCTCCCCTCTCTTTCTCTCTGTCCTTCTCTTTCTGTGTTTGGAACTGAAGTATCCACTTCCAGTTAGAAAGCTCATTGACTGTATATATTTTCTATCATGTTTTCATCTGCATAACTCCATTTATTTGCTATTGTCTTGGATAAATAGTTTGTTCTAATTCAATGATCTGGTTTTTGCATAACTGGCATTTGGAGGGAAAGGAACAGACCTTCAGATGTAGTTTAAGCACTCCTTCCCCATTATGTGATAGTGGCCAGGAACATAGATTAAATCTAGAAATTATTTTCCCCAGACTAACAATAGAGAAGGTACGGAAGACTGATATAATTGTAGTCTGATATCCCCTTTCTGAAAAGAATAGTGTAACTAGCTTCATGATGCATTCTTCTGCTCCCCTTCGAGCAAGAATCAAAATTTCCCTTGGAGAAGAGGGTGAGTCCAGAAATGCCTATTCATACCTTCCTGTGAGTCACATTTTGACAACCTCATGTGGGTGTATACATATAACCTACATAGGAACTCACATATACCTTAAGTAATAAGAGAATCACAGCACTAATTAACAGAATGATTTAAACAAAATTTAGTATTTTAATTTATTAATTTTACAGACAGAAAGGTAATAGTCAAACCTAGTTAGAATGTAAAACCATTTTTGCAATACTAATTGTCCACATAACATTTTGCCTTTGTTGGCATTATCCCATCAGGTAGCTGAGCTTGATTTTTCCAGTGTCCTCTCTCTGATGTCAACTTTTGAGCAAACTATGTCTGCTAGTGCTTTAATGCTCGTTATCCTTGCTACTCAGAGATCACTAACTACCATCAACCCAAATCTTTCAGCAGTCGCCAGATCAATGCTAAAGGAAGAGGACACACATGAGAGGCAAAGGTAGCCAGGAGCCCTAATGAAAACCCTGCTGGTTGAGTCTATATTTCACATGGGAAGCAGTAACCTGCATTGTGATTATGTCAAAGAAATACAAGCCATTATTTGTTGGTTTGTTTGTTTTTTAGCTCCACTAAATTCGTGTTTTGTGACCTGGACAGCAACATCTCCCAACCAGAAACCTCACCATCTTCAAACATGTATTGCAACATGAGATCCGCTGTACCAGCTCAACAGCTGATGAGAAGACTTTCAGCAAATGAGTCATATATGACCAGAATCTGGCTTCCAGAAGCTTTCACATGGTCCACTTGCAGTAGAAAGATAATGCTATGTGAGGGAGAAAGAGCCCCATTATATAACACATTGTTCTAGGTGTACAGAATATAAGATAGACGGGAAATATAACTTTACGTAAAATATTTTAAAATCTAATGAGGAAAAACCATGAACACAGCTCACTTTCTCAGGATAATATGAGGAAGGCATAGACTCCCTGGTACATCTGGCAGATTTATGGGCGTATGTGGGCATAGACGAGTTGAAGTGAATTCCTTTTATTATTGAGGTCTACAGATCCTGTTGAGAGTGTTGAAATACAAGAAAGATTAAGGAAAGTACCAAAGAGGGTCCGGGCAAGAAGCGATGAGAAATTTGAGGAGGGAGACATCCTTTTTTCCTAGAGCAAGGCTAATAGGACAGCCTTCATAGAAGATGTAGTGCCTGAATTCAGCCTGAATTCTGGCACAGACTCAGGGAGAGCATTGCAGGTATCAGTGATACAAAAGCATAAAGATGGGAAGAGGATGATTGGTAGTTCCATCTCCTTGGAACACAATACACAAAAAGGAATAGTATAAGATGAATCTGGGAAAAATAATTGGAAGACAGGCTATGGAGAGGACTTTTGTAACAGCTGTTTGAAAGACCCCTGCCTCCCTAAATAGCTGTTACACTTTAATAGTCTGATTTGTGGCTAATACTTCAATCAATGGGCAAAGAAAAGTAATTGAATGTCTTTTTTTTTGTTTTGTTTTGAGGGGGTGAAATGATAAAAAGCAGTACATTTAGGTTTACGAGGAAGAAAGACAGGAGGCAACAACCCATTTGACAAAAGGTAAGGGCATGCTACAAGATGTTTGCCATGGGGATTGAAAACCACAGGGAAAGTATGAGGACTGGGCTGGGAACGGGGAGGGCAGATGCCAGAGATATTGTAGAGATGGAATTAATAAGATACAGAGAGTACATTGCTGTTTTGTTTTGTTTTGCCTAGATCAGGGATCAGCAAACTTTAGTCCATGGGCCAAATCCTGGCAGCCTGTTTTTGTAGGCATGGGAGCCAAGACTGGTTTTTACATTTTTAAATACAATAAAACTTTATTTAAAATTGTAAAAACCACTCAGCGCCTGGGCTTTACAAAAATAGATGACTATATAAATTTAACCCTAAAGCCATAGTTTGTCTACCTCTGACCAAGATTTAATGGGTTTAGGGAATCCCTGATCCATAGACTCCTTCTACCAGTGCAGACTGGCAACTTTCTTGCAGACTTCCAGAGTCATATCCAGAATATTTCAAAGGTAAGACTTGAACTCAGATCATGCCAGCTCTGGAAGCAGTCTTCAATCCTTGTTGCTTCTTGGTGGGTATAATTATCCACATTTTACAGATAAGGAACCTTTATAAACTCAGAAAGATTGCAGAAGGTTACAGAAATGATATATGATAGAGCCAGGCTTCATACACTAGTCTTCTGATTTAATATTGAATTATTTTTTTTTATTTTACTAAATTACACAGCCTCTACGTTAGAAGGAAAAAGGACTGGGTTTCTTTCTAAATCCCACCAATCTGATGCTTTGTCAAAACCAAACTCATCAGTTTTTATCAATAGTGAGATGAACTCAATTATTTGAAAATGAAGAAGATGACCTTGCCTTTATGATCTTTTCCAGAATGTATTTGGAGAATCACAAGACAGAGGCTCTTGTAACTGGAACCTCTAAGGGAAAAGGAATGACTTAAAATTCAACTGGTTCAACAGATTTTCTGTGACCAGAAAATAAGAATTTATTTATTCTTTATCACAAATCTGCCTCGTACATTGATATCAGATTTTTATAATTATTATTATTGTTATTTACTAGCATCACTTTTTTAATTATCACACTAGGTTATGAGTTCCTCTTCTCAAAAGTTTATAACCATACTCTATCTCACAATTTTAATTGAGCCAAATGCTAAAGACAGTAGAGAAAACATTCAAACAGCTGAGCAATTTACTTCACTCAAGAGCAGGTCCAAAGGATCCTAGGTAATGGCAGCTAGAAGAAATAGCCTATCTTATAAGGAACAAAATGTGTGCATTCTGGTGGGGAAGGGCCCAGGGAGTATCAAAAGTGTAAGTTCCAGCTGGCAGATTGAACACTGGACCTGGAGTCAGAAAGTCCTGAGTTCAAATTTTACCTCAGACACTTACTAGTTATGTGAGCCTGGGCAAATTACTTAACCTCTGTTTGCCTCAGTTTCCTCAACTATATAGAGATAATAACAGCACCTACCTCTCAGGGATTTTTGTGATGACCCAGTAAGATAATATTTTTTAAAAAGTATTTAGTACAATGCCTGACCCATAGAAGGTATGATAAAAATATATATTCCCACCCCACTTCCCTCTTTGGCCCACATATTCCTTACCTCTACACCTATCTACTTGTGTAGAGTTTAGGGTGTGTTCAGGGAGGACCAGTACCTTTGGTGATGGCTGCTGAGCCCTTTAGGGGCTCTTTCCACCTTTGATGTCCACATGTTCCACCCAACTGCCACCTGTAGCTCTAAGAAGCTACAGCATGCTCAGCAGCCATACCCCAATAAACTGTTTTGATAGATAGGCCAAAACAGGTTGAGGGTAACCAAGGGGTCTCAAACCCATTGGTGAGTTGGGGGGTGTCTACCCCAAGCATGTGAAGACTTCCCCTGGTGGAATGAGTGGGTGAGAATAATTTGTTTCTGTGAACTTGAAGGCAACTGAAGCAGACGATGTGGAGCTCTTATGGTTTTGTTAGATGCTGAAGATGGCAAGGTCATTCACTACATCCTGAGCCATCGCCAGCCATCTTGACTCTATCCTGTCACTGAACTATGATGACTCTGGAGGAGAGAGTGAGATTGACCACTTTGTGCAACTCTGAGTCACTTAAATCCAATTTATACACAAATCAAAAGACATCACCCATACCGTTTTACTGTTACGCTTCAAGGTCCTGTGGTGATAGGCAAGTGATGAAGAAGCATGTGTGGATACACTGGGAGCTGTAGTCAAAACCCTGCACACAGGTGACCCAGGAGATAGGGTCTTTTCTCACTAGAAGCAGCAATGGGACTAGGCAGCCCCCTGGGTGTCTGAGCAGCCTTTTTAGGATCGCACTCCTAAACTCCTGGTGTAAGGAAGGGAGCCAGAAAAGGTGCCCTAAAAATTGTCTGCTTACATAATGCTAGCCTGATTACTGTGGCAGACAGGGAATCCTACTCTGCAGTCAAAACACAAAAATTGTACAAAATGTACAAAAACATCTACAAAGTTTATTCCACTCAACATCAGCACAAGGAATGTGTGCACACTTATAGACAACAAAAAATCCAGTAGACCTGAAAGATGAACTTCTCTTGTTGCAAGAGAACTCACCCAGAATCACATGCAAATAGCAGCCCTGAGTGAAACAAGGCTGGCAAATGAAAGCCAGCTCAATGAAGTTGGAGTTGGATACACATTTTTCTGGAGTGGCCGCAGTGAAGGGGAGCCTCGTGAAACTGGTGTAGGTTTTGCAATCAAAACTAATCTAGTCAGCAAGCCAGTATGTCTGACAAAAGGACTGAATGACAGGCTCATGACAATGCGATTGCCACTTGTAGGAAAACACCATGCCAACATCATCAGTGCCTATGCTCCCACCATGACAAGCCCTGAGGAAGTCAGACAAATTTTATGTAGACTAAAAGCCCTTATCATCAATGTGTCAAAAGAGGACAAACGTATAATTCTGGGTGACTTTAATGCTAGAGTAGACTCAGACTACCAGTCTTGACAAGGAGTCCTAAGGAGGAATGGATTTGGAAACAGCAACAGTAATTGTCATTTACTGCTGAAGACTTGTGCATTACATGACATTCTCATCACCAACACTGTCTTCTATTCACCTAAACACAATAAAACTTCACGGATGCACACTCACAACAAACACTGGCATCTAATAGACTATGTGATTATAAGGAAAAGAGACAGACAAAATGTGAGAGTGACAAAGGCAGTGCCTGGTGCAGAGCGCTGGACTGATCATAGACTTATCCTTTCCAAATTAAATATTTACTTTCATCAAACTGTTGCCCCCAAGGCAAAATGACTACCAGAAGAATTAATGTCAACGTATTAGAGCTGTTCTCTGAGAGTGAACAGTTTGTTGCTAATTTGGAGGGAAAGTTGAGCCAACACACAGTTGGAAACAGTGGAGCAGAAAAGGAGTAGGGAGCTTTCAGAGATTTGCTGCACAGCATTGCATTTGCTCATCTGGGTCAGAACACTTGCAAACACCAAGACTGGTTTGATGAAAATAATGGGGAAATCTAGAAGCTGCTAAATGAAAAGTGAGAACTCCTCAGGATTTACCAGCAGGATAGCTCATCCATTTCTAAGAAGGCAGCATTTTAATTCTATCAAAAGTAAAGTACAAGCAAAGCTTAGAAAGATGTAGGATGCCTGACTCAGTAAGAAGGCAGAGGAAATTCAGTTTTACGCTAATAATAACAATTCAAAGTGCTTTTATGATTCCCTGAATGCTATTTCTGGACCTAAAATCTATGCTGCATCACACATACTCAGTGCTGATAGAGCCACATTGATTAGTGATAAGGACATGATCCTAGGAAAATGGGCTGAACACTTCCATAGTGTTCTCAATAGACTATCATCAATCAATGCTGAGGCCATTGCCCTTCTACCTCAGGTTGAAGTCAATCCCTCCTTAGCTGAACTTCCAACTAAAGAAGAGGTTTTGAGTGCCATTAAGCTCCTTTCATGTGGCAAAGCACCTGGTACTGATTCTATTTCAGCTGAGATTTACAAGGCTGGAAGACCATTGCTCGTACAAAAACTGATTGAAACATTCCAGATTATATGGCAAGAGGAAGTCATCCCCCAGAAGTTCAATGATGCCTCCATTGTCCATCTCTATAAACGTAAAGGGAATAGATTGTCCCGTGACAATAATAGGAAGGTCTCTCTCTTAGTCATTGCTGGCAAGATTCTTGCTAGAGTCCTCTTTAATGGGCTGATCCTTTACCTGGAAGATGGTTATATACCTGAGAGCCAGTATGGCTTCAGAAAGGGCCGAGGAACAGTCAATATAATGTTTGCTGCCCGGGAACTCGAAGAGAAATGCCAGGAACAGAAAAGAGACCTATTCACGTTTGGAGATCTAACCAAGACCTTTGTCACTGTTAGTCATGAGGGCTTATGGAAAATTATGTCAAAATTTGATTGCCCAGAGAAGTATTTATGGAAGAATGTAGCTCAGGTGTGGATGGAGGGGGAAATATTTTATTACTATTTTTTTCACTACACTACTTACTTGTTAGTTCAGTAAATATCTTTGCATTGAGTTAATTATATCCCTTGACTGACTATCAAAAAGAAAACACATCAGTGGGGACTTATGGGCTTTATGACTTTTATCAATGTAGAACCAGAGCCCCTAGAATCTGGGAAAGTTATCCTCCAGACCTAGAGATTAGTACAGGTTGGGAAGAGTCCCTCAGAGGAATCTAGACAAGGGGTATGTTAGTAAATATTTAATACCCAACTCTCAGGAGGTGTGAAGGGGAAAGACGTGACATACTTTTCAATTTAAATTTTATCATTGATTAAACTATTATTATTATTTATTAAATCATTATGTTATTATTTACTATATTATTACTTATTAAATTTAATTTTAAAATTAATTGAATTATTAATATTTTCCCATCACTTCTGAAATCTAGGCAACCAACACAACAATACATCAAGCTCTGATTTTCAGTATTTGTCATTTTCTAAAATTATAAATGGTCACAGTGAATATTGAACTATCAGTTCTCTTGAGTCAGTTGAACCTGGCTCCAGTATATCCCTGAAACTCCATGTAAAATGAAAGAATTGAACTGACAATCTCTAAGGTCCTTTCCAGCTTTAAATCCTATGATTATGTGATTTCTTCATGGTCACCAAGCAAGTTAGTAGAAGGACTAAGCCTATTACTCAGGCTATCTTACTCCTGGTCCTGGACTTTCCCAATACATTCCTCTCTCATCACTTTCAAGTTCTATGTCCTTTCTTTTTTGTTGTTTAGTCATTTCTGTCATGTCTGACTCTCTGTGACCCCATTTGGGGTTTTCTTGGCAAAGATGCTGGAGTGGTTTGCCATTTCCCTCTCCAGCTCATTTTACAGATGAGATGATGACTTATCAAGGATCATACAACTAGTAAGTGTCTGAGGTCAGATTTAAATTCAGGAAGCCTGGCACTCTATCTACTGCACCCTTCACCTGACCTTTGTCTCTTTTGTAATTGGATTCTTTTTCCACATAACTAGTTTGTCCCCACAGCAAAACACTATAATATGCTAGGCAATGGAAAAGTTTTTATTCCCACAAAATGATATGCTGATAAATTTTGGGGGGAGGGGGAGGGGAACTGTGTGTGTGTGTGTATATGTGCTCTTGTGCAGGATTGTTTTGCTGCTGTTTTGTTTATATCCTTAAAGGCATAGATCCCAAACTAAGTCTTATGAGGCTATCCAAGATAATGGCCTTGAGTATCTGATTAACTATTATTCAGAATGAATCTATTCAGTGGATGGAAATGAGTTGTACTTTACTGTAGTCTATTACCAGAGGATACTCAATGGTATTTTTATTCACCACATTTGACCTTAAAAATGTTTTGTCATTGTCAAGGCTGTAATTTTTAACACAGTCTAGCTGCAAAAATGACTAATTAAGTGGTATTTAATGATATTTGTTCCTTAAAGAAGGCCTGATTAAATGTAGCATGTAATTTTTTTATTTACCAAATCAAGCAATTCAGTCAATTTTCAAGTGTGCTTAACAAACTAAGTCTGAGTCATTAGAGAGCCTTGTGGTACAGCTCACAGAGCTGCTCTTGGCAAGGGTTTCCAGCAGGTTAGTGTGCTCCCTATTCCTTAGGGAAGTCAGTTCTCAGGAGCTCACCTTCAGCACGTGCAAAATGAGCAGATGGACATGCTGAGCGCTTCTGTGACTTCTAGCTGTGTTTCATGTTCTATCACTTAGGATTCTGAGATCACTTTCAGCTCCAGCATTCTATTTTCTAAGGCCCTTTCCAATTCTAACTTCTCACTGACTTTGAGAGCTGGAAGGATTCAGATTATCTTTTATCTAAACATTCACCTCTGTAGCATAGAAGACATATAGTCATTCAACCCTACTTGAAAGTCTTCAGCGAGGAAGAAACCGCTACTTCCTGAGCAAAGCCATTCTGCTTGGGGGTTGGCAGAAAGTTTTGTTTTGCTTTATATGAGATCCCGTCTGTCTCTTTGCAGCTTTCACATGCTGTGTTTTTAACATTTCATCAGCCAACTGGTCAGCATTTACTAAGCAATCAATTAATAAAAAATTATTAAGCACTATATATGTGTTCGTCCTTTGTTGCTGAAGAAGACCATGCCATCAGAGAAATAATGACATGATTTGCACTTGACTTTGTTTTGAGTGAAAGAAGGCTGTGCAGGTCACCAGTCTCACGTCTCCTCCAGAGCCATCTGAATCCAGTGACCAGATATTCATCAGGATGACTGGAGATGACCCAGGATAAGGTAACTGGGGTTAAGTGACTTGCCCAAGGTCACACAGCTAGTGAGTTTCAAACGTCTGAGGTGAGATTTGAACTCAGGTTGTCCTGAGTTGTTTTGCACTGGTTGTCTTGTCACTGTCTTGTCAGGTTGTCTTGCACTGGTGCTTCATCCACTGCACCACCTAACTGCCCATTAAGCACTATACCTAGGCACTGTACCTATTATCTGCTACATACTGTGCTAAGCTCTGCAGATCCAAAGACTCTCACATTCATTTGAAGGAAATAATTTGTACCCATTTAAGTAGATATAACATACATATATATATATGTATATATGTATGTGATACATATGGCAAATATACATATATACATATTATATTGGATAAATATGTTAGAAGATAGCTTGATAGACAGATGGATGGATGGATGGATATAGACAGACAGATGGATGTATGGATGGATGGATGGATGGATGGATGGATGGATGGATGGATGAATAGATTAGATACAAAATAATGTTGAGGAGATGTTCTGGCAATTTGGGGGGATAAGGAAAGGCCTCAAACAGGAATTTTCACCTGAGCTGAGCTTTGAAGGAAATTGTATGTTCTCAGAGGCACAGGGCAACAAGGACTATATCCCCAGCAAGGAGGACAGACAGACTGTGAAAAGATGTGGAGATAAGAGGTGGATTTCTGTATAGGAGGAACATCAAATAAGTTAATTTTGTTAGAATGCAGAGAACAGGAAAGGTAGTAATATGTAATAAACCTGGAAACTTAGGCCTGAGACAAATCAGGAGGGATTTTAAATACCAGAGGAGAGTGCATTTCATGGCAGAGAAAATGAGGAGTCACTGGAAATTTGTAAACAAGAATGGATATGTACTTTAGGATCAGATTTCACTAATCAGGAGGTTATTGCAATAAGTCTAGGCGAGAGGAAATGAGGCTCCAAACTACAGTGGTAGCATATGGATAGAAAGAAGGCAAGAGATATCAGAGACAGTATGATGGTACAAGTGACAAGGTTTAACATATCTTTGACTATGTATGAAGTGTGACTACCTATGTAGGCAAGAAGAAAGAATTGAGCATGACTTCATGGTTATGAACCTCAGTGCGAAGATTACTGGAATGATGGTGGTTCCCTTGCAAGAATCTATGCCTAGTTTCCGCAAGAATACTTTCTGGTTTTCCCAACAGTTTTTGTCAGATATTGAGTTCTTGGCTGGGATCTTTGGGTTTCTTAAACACTAAGTTACTGTGCTTATTTTCTTCAATACATTGTGTACCTAGTCTATCCTACTGATCAACCTCTTTATTTCCCACCCAGCACCAAATCATCTTGATGATTTTGGGGAATATAAATAAGTGAGAGAGAGAAAAAAGTCACCCCACCAAAGCACTCTCAACTCACACCAAACCATTTTGATCTTGAAAGTCTTATGCCAAGGGCAGAGGCAGTGTGTCTCTTTGACTCTATCCTACCTTTGTCCCAGTAAAACTCTCAGGAAATCTCTAAGACAAAGCCTACGTATGATACATACCTAGGTATTCCCATATGTGGCTAGCAGGGTTTTACTTCTTCACAGGCATACAATGACTATATGCATCAGAGAGTGAACAACCATTATTTTTTCCACCACAGAAAATTCCTAAGATGTGAAGAACTCGTGAGCTCATATGTGCAAAAATAGGATGCACAAAATATAGAAGGCATTAGATGTCTCTGAAATTTTAAGGCAGTTTACAATGAACAAACATTTCTCAATTATCCATGACCATTTTAACAACTCAGAAGCAATAGCCAAAAGTTTGGTAAGGTCCAGATCTCCTGTTCCCCATGGAATGGCTGTAGCATCCAAATATTGGAATTCCTCTTCTCTTCCAAGAAGTGACTTCTTAAAGAAACCTCTCTTTAGTATGTCAGAATCTGACTCAAACTTAAGAATTCTCAAATTCATGGCTCTCCCACTAGCTAGAAATAGCCATTCTCAAGATCAATTGTCAATAGCTTGCTCTAGAAAATGGAAATAGAGGATACATGAAAGTAGGCAAGATCTGGAAGTCTAGAAACTCTAGTCTCAGGTTCACCTGGGCAAACACAGACTGTGCTAACCATGTGATTCTTCTTCTAGTGGCCATTGTCTGCTAGTGGGGGAAGGGAGAGAAGGGAAGAAAGAGAGAAATTCCTTCTGGCACTGTTTCCTTCAATACTGGAAGTCCAAAGAACAGAAAGCAAAGACTGAAATGGGTGGAGTCCACACTTAGAGACTACAATCAGTCAACAAAATTTGACAAAGTGCCAAGGAGTATGGTAACCATCAAGGAAGCAAAGAAAGGTTTTCAATGACCTAAGGAAAGTTCTTTCAACGATAGTCCATCTTCTTGAGCCTTGGTCAACCAGTAATCAATAGAAAGCCTTGGCCACTAGGAACCAAATACAACTCTAAGACACTTTGCCTAAGGTGAAACTTCTCTGCCTGGCCATCAACACCCTCCTCTACAAAATTTCTCCCTATATTACCTCTCCAATACTAGACTGGTTCTAGACTCATCATAGTCTAGAGGTTGGGAACCTAAGACCTCAAAGTCACATGTGGCCTTCTAGGTTCTTGAGTGTAGCCTTTTGACTGAGTCCAAGTTTTAAAGAACAAATATTTTTATTAAGAGGATTTGTTCTGTGAAGTTTGGATTCAGTCAAAGGGCTACACTTGAGGACCTAGAGGGTCATATGTAGCCTCAAAACCACAGGTTCCCCACCCCTGTATAGTGCCATCTTAGACCATGCTTATTTCAGCTTCAGTGCTTTTGCTCATACCCCATCTGAAGTACTCTCTATTGCTACCTCTACTTATCTCAGACCAACTCATCCTTCAAGACTCAATTTACACCCCATCTCTTTCATGAAGTATCCCTTGACTACTTCACTTCAGAGTTATCTCTCATTCTACTAAGCTTCCACCACACAGACAATTTGAACCTCACTAATTGATATAAAATATTTCTGCTGACATTTACTTTAGTTTAACTTTTTCTTAATGTAAGTTCTTTGGGAGAAGGGACCATACTCCTCTCATCCCACATAAGGCTAACATAAGGCTGGATGTACAAACCCTCACTACCATTCCAATTCATGCTTAGACACAACCTTTCTTATACATCCGATCTTCCAGATTTATAGTTAGTTCTGCTTATTAACACCTCTATTCTATAATGAATAATGAAACAAAAAAGGGAGAAAACCATTATTGATACCAATTATTAGTCTTGATATTCAATCAACAAATATTAAATAATTCAGTTCAATTCGATTCTGTTCAAACTAGGCCTGAGTCATTGATCATATCAAATCAAGTCAACAAACATTCCTTAAGCACTTACCATCTTCCAGACACTGAGGTAAGTTCTGAGAATAGCAAAGAGAAAGATGGTGGTGTGGTAGTAACCAGAGTGAGAAAGTGGCCTCTACTCTCACCAAGAATGCAAACTATGTTGAATAAATGTAAACTTCAAAAGAGCAGAATTAACCAAATGGACAAGAAGGTCCAAAAGCTTGCTGAAGAAAATAATACCTCAAAAATTAGAATGGGGCAAATGGAAACTAATGATTTTATGAGAAATCAAGAAATTGTAAAGCAGGACCAAAAGAATGAAAAAAAATAGAAAATGATGTGAAATATCTCATTGGAAAAAACCACTGACCCGGAAAAAAGATCCAGGATAGATAATTGAAAGATTATTGAACTACATTAAAGCCATGATCAAAAAAGGAGCCTAGACATCTTTCAAGAAGTTATCAAGGAAAATTGTCTTGACATTCTAAAAACAGAGGGTAAAATAGAAATTGAAAGAATCCACCAATCACCTTTTGAAAGCAATCCCCAAAGGAAAACTCCCAGGAATATTGTAGCCAAATTCCAGAGTTCTCAGATCAAGAAAAAATATTGCAAGCAGCCAGAAAGAAGCAATTTGATTATTGTGGAAATACAATCAGGATAACACAAGATCTAGTAACTTTTACATTAAGGGATTGAAGGGCTCAGAATATGATATTCCCCAGGTCAGAGGAACTAGGATTAAAACCAAGAATTACCCACCCAGAAAAACTGAGTATAATCCTTCATGGGGAGAAATGAATATTCGATGAAACAGAGGACTTTCAAGCATTCTTGATGAAAGAATCAGAGCTGAATAGAAAATTTGATTTTCCATTACACGAATGAAGAGAAGCATGAAAAGTTAAACAGGAAAGAAAAATCATAAGAGACTTATTAAAGTTGAGTTGTTTACATTCCTACATGGAAAGATGATATTTGTAACTCATGAGACCTTGCTGAGTATTAGGGTAGTTGGAGGAGAGAGAGAGAGAGAGAGAGAGAGAGAGAGAGAGAGAGAGAGAGAGAGAGAGAGAGAGAGATGGCACAAGGTGAGCTGAATATGAAGGGATGATATCTAAAAAAATAAAATTAAGGGGTGAGAGAAGAATATTTTGGGAGAGGAGAAAGGGAGAGATAGAATGGGATAAATTATCTCACACAAAAGAGACAAGAAAAAAGTTTTACAATGTAAGGGAAGAGGAGGGTGATGAGAAGGAATGAGCAAACCTTACTCTCATCAGATTTGGTTTAAGAAGAGAATAACATAAACACTTAATCTTACCCTACAGGAAAGTAGTGGGGAAGCAGATAAGAGGGAAGGATGATAGAAGGGTGGGCAAATTGGGGGAAGGGGTAGTCAGATGCAAACATTTTAGAAAAGGGACAGGGTCAAAGGAGAAAACACAATAATTGGAGGTAGGTTAGAAAGGAGGAAAATATAATTAGTCTTTCACAACATGATTATTATGGAGGTGTTTTGCATAACTACACATTATAACCTGTATTGAATTGCTTGTCTTCTCAAGGGGGGTGTGTGGGGAAGGGAAGAAGAGAGAACTGAAAGTTTTAAAAACAAAATATGCAGTGGAAAATAAGATATTCAAGTAGTGGGATATTGAAATCTATCTTGCCCTTCAAGAAAGTAAAGGGGAAGGGAGTAGGGGTGAGGGTGATAAAAGGAAAGACAGACTTGGGAAAAGGGTAATCAGAATGCATGCCATCTTGGGGTGGGAGGAGGGGGGAAAATGGAGAGAAAATTTGGAACTCAAAATCTTGTGGAAATGAATGTTGAAAATTAAAAATAAATTAATTAATTTAAAAAAGAATGCTCTCTCTCTACTTAACAAACATATTATGTTTATTGGTAGCATATTATGGACCTTTCATTTTAATGCTTGCTCCTGGAAGGCAGATGCTTTTTCGTTTAAATAAAAGAGTCACCTATGTCTAACCTAGTCCCTTGTACATAATAATACTTAATAAATATTTGCAGAATTTAATTATCCACTTTTTAAGTACTTTATTTCTTTTGAGCTTCATAACAGCTCTGTGAACTAGGGATAAGAAACATTATTCTCATTTTACAGATGAGGAAAGTGAGGTTCAGAAATGGTAAATAACCTTCCCATGGTCGTATAGCCAGAAGATTTTGAATGTAGGATGTGAACTTAGATCTTACTGACTTCAGTTTTATACTCTACCCACTATGCCATTGAGTACAAAGTGGGGAAGCAGGGGTACAATGATTTGGAGCATAACAAACCTTGCAGACAAATGTTCTGGAACCAAGAGGAGACTAAAACTAACAGTCAATATGAATACTAGGGTTTCCTAAAGGACTTCAATGACCTGGAGCAGCCCAGTCATCACTTCCCAGAAATCATCATAAGCTACCTTTATTCAGAACTCTCCTATCAGTGCAACCTTCCTTGTCCAAACTGCTAATATTCTGACTTCCTATTCTAGATATTGTTCCCCTAGACTTCCAATTCAGATAGACTACACCCATCACCTGTAACACCCTCCCCTTTAGAATGCTACTTCCCCAACTGCCACTTACTTTGGTGGTCCAACTTCCCAAAAGGCAGATGACAATGTTTCCTCTTGGAATTTAAAAGGGTAATCCTATGGGACTGGGGTTCATGATTCTGTTATTCATGAATGGCACCAGCGCTGCCAGCAGCAGTGTACTTTCCCATTGATTTTCAGACAGACAATTCACTTCTCACAATGGTATTTTTTTTAAGAGTTGGAACAGAAACATCTCCTCAAACTGGATGAATGCTCTCCCTTTGTACACACAAGGTCCCTGGGGAGAATGGGCTCATATTTAGAGAGCATATGTGTCCAGAAGATAAACTCACTACTCCTTGTTATTGAAAACCTCTTTTTTTCCTTCTTTAGTGTAGTCCTCATGAAAGTCCTCATGAAAATTCCTTTTGGTGTAGCTCTGTGCTTTTCTCTGGGACTCAGTTCTCTTGTAGAGTCCCAAGATATGTTTCTTCAGCATGTCTCATTTCTGCCTGCCATGTAACTCATTCAACTCATGTTTCAAAGGCTGCTGCTATCAGTTGCTTAATGCTACTTAAAGATTTCCTATCAACTAAAGGCCACACAGCTACCAACAGCATCAGGAATTTTCTGACCTTTTGAAGTTAACAAGCTCGTGACTTGGTCCATGGAGGGTAAAGGGGATGGAAGGAAGAGAAGAGAGAACAGCTTTCTAATCCTACTGCAGCAGCAATTTCCTCTTAATAATCCTTCACCACTAGATAAGACCACAAGTCAAGTGGTCTGCCAGAATTCATGATTCCAAACTGGTTTGTGGTCTAGGCCCAGCAGTAGGGTCTGATTCTTTCATCTTATCTGAAGATATTTTCCATGCAGAGTCATCGGCTTTTACCCAATATTTGAAACACTTCATTCCTCACAAGATGATTAAATACTTGTTTCCTTCTCATTTATAACTTTGATTAATTCAATCCAAATGTCTGGGTCTTCTGTGATTACATTACTGAAATGGAGTGGAAAACTAACAGCAAGCAAAGTAGAATCTTTTCTGTTTTCTGGATTGAGTTTTAACTAATCAGATATGTACATGTGGCTGTTAGCCAATTGGATACTGAGTAGAACTGTATATAAAATAGAGAGAGCCAGTGTTGAGAAAACAGATTTGAAGAGAGCCAGCCATGAAGAGGTGAGCCAGCACTGAGAAGAAGACAACTGGGAAGAGACATGAGTCAGAAGACTTCTAAACCCAGGAGGAGACCTCTGAGCTAGGAGGAGACTCTGGGCTGGGAAGAGACCTCTGAGGGCAGAGACTTGCTGAAGAAGCCTCAGAACTTTGAAAGTGAATAGAGCGGCAGGGCAGAAACAGACCCATGAGGAGAAGCCCATTTTGAGATCTGTTAATGTGAACTGAGCTGTTAGCACAGAGCCTCTGGACTTGGGAGGTAAATTGAAATGAGGGTGCTAGTGGTGCACGTCAATATTGTCTTGTTGGGCTTTGTTTTCCCAGAGGCAGAAGCTGTGGAGCAGAGCAGTCCCCTGAGCTGAGACATGGACCAAGAGCAGCGAGCTGCCTAGATGTGAATCCAGGCAAGAGTAAGGAGAGGTTAGCCCACAGAGGAAGAGCCATGGGACTTGGAATTAAGATGAAAGAGGACTTTATTTGGATACTTGGTATTGATTAAGAAGATTGTTGTTACTATGACCTAGGAGTGGATGGTGTGGACTTTACTTGGATGCTTGGTATTGATTAAGGATGTTGCTATGAATATTATGCTTTACCTTATTGAACAATGCTTAGTTTATTGCTGAATAAATAGAGTTCATTATGCTATGTGACTAAATTCCTTGAAATCGTTAACAGCTGCAGTACTTAGATATGTTGTCATGAGTGATTGGCTTTACAAAACCTCAGTATTACCAATCTAAGTATTTTGATGGCACCTATCACTCTTCTTGGGAGAACATGTCCATATCTGATATAATCTCTTAAAACCATAGATGCCAAGGATCAAAGTTGGAAGATATCTTTGAGGACACCTAGTTCAATGCCTTCATTTTATAGATGAAAAAGACATGTAAAGTCTCACACACATTATGTGACTCTCCACTGGTCACTAAGCCAGTAAGTGCCAGAGGTTATATTTGTTCCTAGGTCTTCTTGACTCCAAGCCTGGCACCACCCTGCCTCTCTGAGATACTATGAATTAGGGAATCATAACATTCATAAAATGAATGATGAGGCAATGTAGTGTAGCTCTCCAAATAATACACTCAGATTCTAAATATGTAGTTCAAGTTGAAAACACTGTAATCTTATTACCTGTGAAAGTCTCTGGCACATTTGACCTCTGGCAAATTTATTGATTTCTTTTGGCATTTTTGTACTGTGATTTTTCTTTCAGCCAGGTAATTAAGAATTACCTTCTAGTATGGGAAATCAGCACAATGCCATGGACAGAGCATTGGATTAGATGTCAAGAGACCTGGGCTTTTGGCCCAGCTCTGCTACTGAATAGCTAAATAACCTCAATTGATTCTGTCAAATGAGGAGATTGGACTTTGGGTTAGGAGAACTAACATGTTTGATGACAGAATCAGGATCCAAAAAAAAAAAAAAAGAACCACCTCAGTAAGCTAGAATAATGGTCCAAATCTAATAACATAAAATTTAATAAGGGAAATGTAATATTCTGCACATGAATTAAAAAAATAAACAATCCAAACTTCACAAGAATAATTTAGAGAACATGTGCCAAACAATAGTTCATATGACAATCATTTAGTGGACCTCAAAGTAATTATTACATATGACATGGCAAAGAATACAATCTTAGGTTACAAAAATAAAAGTTTGTTGCTCAGGACAAAGAAGGTGATATTTCCATCATACTCCATTCTGAACAGGATTATGTTCCTAGAATCTTAACGGTTACAAGGAAATTTAAATGTCATCTAGTTCAACTTCCTTATTTTACAGATGAAGAAACTGAGATCCAAAGGGTTAGATGACTTGCCCAACATTGCAGAGACAGTAAATGGCAGGAATGGTTTTCAATGACAACTCTTCAGTCACAAATCCATTTATCTTTCTACTTCACCACAACATTGCCTCATATATCATTGTATCCCCCCTCCAAAAAATCACATTTTGGAGCATATAAGGACAAGTGACCTGGATGGTGAGAGACTGGACATGAAAGGCCTGTGATCATTTAGCTTGAAAAAGATGTTCTATGATCTGGTTTCTAATCACCAAATTAACTGACACTATTCTTTCCAAAGTTACTAAATAATGTTAACTGTTAAATCTGCTGGTCTTTTCTTAGTCCTTGTCCTTCTTAACCTCCCTGCACCATTTGATACCATCAGTCACTCTCTTCCTCCATTAACTCTCTCCTCTCCAGATTTTTATAACCCTTCTCTCTGCTGGTTCATTTCTTGTGTGTCTGACCACTGCTTCTCAGTCTCCTAGATTTTCAGAAAGGTCATATCCACTTTAATATGGTTGTCCTCCCTGCAACCACTGCCCCAAGGTTCTTTCCTAAGCCCTCTTCTATCTTCCTTCTGTTCTATATTATATCATTTGGTGATCTCATCAGCTCCCATGGGTCCAGTTATTGATATGCAGATGACCTAATTACCCAGATCTCATTTCTCTCCTGAGTAACCAACTGTCTTGGATATTCAAGTAACTAAAATTCATAACTTTAATGTTGCCTTCAATTTCTCACCCTTGTGTACCCCATATATCCAATCTCTTAGCAAATGTTATCTTTTTTATCTTCACAGAAACTTTCCTTTACCTTGTCATTTTCTTCCCTTACATAGCTACCAACCTGGAGGAGGTCCTCATCACCTCTTACCTAAACTGTTGCAATAGCTTTCTAACTCAGCTCCCTTTCTTCAGTTCCCTCTCTACTCCAATCTCTCCCCTACTCAGATGCCAAAGTGATTTTCCTAAAGTGCAGGTCTGAGTATGTCACATACCTATTTAGTTAACTCCCTAATACATTTAGAAATTTTAAAAAATCTGTTTGATATTTAAAACCCTTCACAACCTTGTTCCTCCTTATCTTTCCAGTCATATTATGCTTTATTCCACTTTTGAGTGAACTTGCCCCAGTCCTCATCAACTTGGCATAGCCTTTGAGAATATTTAGTTATCCATTCACCACAAAGAGTTGAATTTTAATGGTAGAGCACCTCCTCTCCTCAAACGAAATCAAAGTTTAAGCCCAGACAATTGAGACCCAGGATGCTGAAAAAATATCCTAGATTTGACAACAAAATCACTATTGATTTTTTGAGATATCATGAGAAATAATGTTCTTTAATGCTAGGTAACTGTTTTCCTGATATTCAAAATTAAGGAAAATGTAGGTTGTGAAACAAAAAGATTGGTTAATGTAACAATCATCTCCAGCAAAATTCTAGAACAGATTATCTAATAGATGATGTTTATGCAATTGATGAGGGGTATGTAGTGAAGGGGGACTAGAATATTGGTCATTACCAAACAGCATGAGTTGACTAAGAACTTCCACTTTGAGCTGGCCAGTTCCAATATGACCAGGGCAGACACTGAAGGTGGCAGCAGTAAACTTTCTAATTGAAGCTAATTTTGAGAAAACTGGAAGGTGTAAAGTTATGACAGGCCATAAAAATATACACATTCTCAAAAAAAACTGAGTGCAGTAAATAAAAGTAATTGTTTCATGTAGTTAAACCTCTTGCAGTTATCCTACCATTTGACACTTTAGTCCAATTTATTGACTCACCCTATCAGTCTCTGCTTTTGATTACGTTCCCAGTACTGCTTCCAATCCAGACATCATTTTAGCAAATCCATCTTCCTCAACCTTTACTCTAATATTCCATGTCACAAGAGGTATGTGCTGCCCTTCCATAACCAGAAGTCTTCAGCTCTTCCTTTTTACCCCAAACAAGGGGACCTTGGACTGTATAATGGAACACTCTTAACATCTACTCATGTCCCTATCCCTCACCCTTAGACAGCCTTCTCAGTGAGTTGAGCCATAAAAGGAAGAATGTGAGATAAAAGCTAGCAGGGACAGAGGAATCAAGTGAAGGATTTTTAATTTATTTAATTTTATTTATTTTCAGTGTTCTACAATCACTACCACATAATTTTGATTTTCCCTCCCTTCCCCTCCCTCCCTCTCATTACCCTCCTTCCTCCCCAAAACAGCATACAATTTTATATAGGTTCTACACATACATTCCTATTAAATACATTTTCACCATAGTCATGTTGCATAGAAGAATTAAAATGAGTGGGAGAACTCATATAACAAACCAAAACATAATACAAAAGAAAATGATCTACTACATTCTGCGATTGCATTCCATAGTTCTTTCTCTGGATGTGGAAGGCATTTTGCCTTAAAAGATCTTTGGGAATGTTTTAAGTCCTTGCATTGCAATGACATTTTAAGGCTATCAGAAAAAATCCTCGAACACTGTGGTTGTTGCTGGGTACAAAGTTCTCCTGGTTCTGCTCCTTTTGCTCAGCATCAGATCATACAAGTCTTTCCAGGCCTCTCTGAAGTCTTCCTGTTCATCATTTCTCATAGCACAATAGTATTCCATTACATTCATATACCACAATTTATTCAGCCATTCCCCAGTTGATGAGCAACCCCTTCATTTCCAGTTTTTGGCCACCACAAAGAGTACTGCTATAAATTTTTTATACATGTGGGACCCCAAGTGAGGGTTTTTTGAGAACAGGGAAAACATGGGCATGTATTTAGATAACAGAGAAGCATCCTGTAGATAGGAAGAGATTGAAGATAAGTGAAAGAGAATTGGATGGATGATCAAGGAATGAATAAAGTGGAGATGATTAGATGAAATGTACATTTGTACATGGAGAAGCATTTACTTTGATAAGGAGAAAGACCATCACTTCTTGTGAGATGGTGGTGATAGTGACAGAAGATGTAAGATGAAAAGGGAAAGAGAAGAAGGACATTTCAGTGAATGACCTCAGTTTTTTTGCAGTGAAATGGGAGAAAAGATTGTAAGCCAAGGAGGTTGTGGGGAGCCAAGGGAGGTTTGAGAGGGGATGAAAAGGTTTGGAAGAACTCAGTAGAATAATGAATTAATTAGGGAAGCGTAGACGGATTGCCTTGAGGCAATGAAAGTCCCATTCAAATTATGTAACATAAATTTGTAGTGGACTCAGTCAACGTAGTTATGTGATTTCTCTGCAGCTCTGTTCAGCAGAATGTGAAAGGATAAGAAGTAGCAAATGGTAAAAGTAATCCAAAACTAAGATTTGGAAGGACTGGGACTAAGCAATATGAATAAGGGAATAAGGGACTTGTGAGATGAAGGCAGTATAAATTTGAACTGGTCAAGACAGGGAAAGGAGGTGAGCATAGGTAGGAGGTACATGGGTAATAGATTATGAAAAAAACTGAAGGGTAGAGGATTTGGAGATTGTCATGAGGACTAAGAAAGAACAGGATTTGCTGTTGCAAGGCAAATGGAATGATGGACTAACAACATAGTGTGATTAGATAAAGGACTTTCAGAGATCATGAACATGAAGTGACGCATTACTAGGTGAAGGCACAATCAAGGGTATGAACATCTCTCTGTAAGGCTGAGGTGGGATGGAAGAGTAGATGATGTAAAATAAATAAGTTGAAGAACTGAGAAGTTAAACTGTTTTGAGAAAATATGAATAGACATTAGGGCAGAAACTGAAGAGGAAAGAAAGACTCTGAGCCAGAAACTAAGTCATAGAGGAAAGAAGGGGAGTGACCTGAAAGTCAACAGGTTACAGCTATGAAAATCCGGTTTGGGTGATATATACAAATTGAATGAACCTGAAAGGAGATGTGAGTGTGTGGTGATAGTAAAGGGAGAGAGGTGACAATGAAGAGGAAGGCATATTCCAATTATGGTAAGAAAAGGTCCATTTATTCTAATTGTCTTTTTTTCTTTTAATGGAAATGGATGCTGTATGTTGTCAGAAGTTCTTTCTACAACTATTGATGTAATTTTGGCTGTTTTGTTATTTATATAGTCAATTATATTTATAGTTTGCTTTAATTTAACTAGTATTTGCATAAGGATTTTAAGATTTGCAAAATATTCTTATATTTTATTTTGTTTGATTCTCACAACAAGACTGTGATGTAGGTGCCATTTTACAGAAGATTAAATTGAGGCAATGAGAGATTAAGTAACTTTCCTAGGGTCACCCAGATACTAGGTTACTAAGGCAGTTTTCATACTCAGGTACTCCTAAATACAAGTCCCACACTCTATCTATGGCTGCACTTATTTCCCCCCAATGTTAGACTAACTGGGCTCTCCTGGTATAAATCTAATCTGGTCATACTGTATGATTTTCATTATATATTGCTATAAACTCTTTGATAATATTTTATTTAAACTTTTTTGCATTAATGTTTGTTAGGGATATTGATCCAAAGTTTTCTCCCTCTGCTTTGACTCTTCTTGGTCTAAGTATCAGGACTAGATTTGTATCATAGATGGGGTCTGGTAAGAAGCTTTCTTTTCCTATTTTTGTAAACAGTTTTGTAAATTATTGGAATTAATTGTACTTTGAATGGTTGAAACAGTTTAATTGTAATTCCATTCAGTCCTAGGATTTGTTACTTTTAGAGTTCATTTTTGGTTTGTTCAATTCATTTTCTGAAGCTGGGATATTTAAAATATCTATTCCTTTTTCTGTTAACCTGGATATGTTATATCTTTGTAAATATTCATCCATTATGTTTAAGTGGTTGGTTATATTGGTGCATCATTGAGCAACATTTTTTTTAATACTATATGTTATTTCTTCTGAATACATAGATTTTCTGAATTTTTATGTTATTGAATTTTAAATTTTTGATATTGATAATTTGTTTTTTTAAATGAAATTAGCTAATGACATAGACTATTGATTTTTTTAAAGCTCCTAGTTTTATTTGTTAATTCAATGTCTTCTTTTTTAACTTTCAATTTTATTAATCTCTTCCTTGATTTTCGGGATTTCTGCCTTGGTGTTAATATTACTTTTTTTTTAATTTTTTGATTTTCCAGTGTTCTTCCCCCCACCTCATTAATCACATGCCTAATTTATTTATATATTCTTGTTCTCTTTTGTTACTTACAATGTTAAGAGATATAAAATTCCCCCTTAGGACTGCTTTTATTTCATCTCCAAAATTTTAGTATTCTATCTCATTGTTATAGTCCTCATTAATAAAGTTATCTATCATTTCTAAGATGTTTTATAACCCATCTATTCTTTAGTATTGTTATTTAGTCTCCAACTAAAGTGACCCTTTATTGCGAACAATTTTATTATGTTATAGTGTAGTAAGGGTGCATTTAGTATTTTTTCTAAATTGGTATGTGAGATTATAACTAGCATTATATATGTATTTATTCATATATACATATATAATATACAACATTTTAAGCTTTACAAAGTGCTTTACAAATGTTATCTCTTTTTACTCACACAACAACCCTGGGGTAGAATATATTGTTATCTCCATTTTACAAATGAGCAAACTGAAACAGACAGAAGTTAAGTGACATACCTACCATCATATAGCTAGCAAGCATCTAAGGCTGGATTTGAAATCAGGTTTTCCATTCCAGGTCCAGGTCTCTATTCACTGTGTCAACTCGCTACCTCTTTTATCTAGTATTCTTGTTTCCAGGTGTGGTATGATCAGCTTTTACTTCTTTGCTCCTCTTCTCTTTTCTTCACCCATTCCTTGATCATGACTTCTCATTTTTTCTTTCTTTGCTTTTAAATTCCTCTTCACAATCCCCTCTCTGAATTTAGGGTTTATCTTACATTGGGTTAATCTCTTCCTAAATCTGCATGCTCCTTTGTTCCCCCATTTCCTCTTCTCCATTTTCTTTCTTACTTCTTTGTTGAGTTAGATGTAGGTCCACACCAAGTTCTGTCTCTCTCTCACTCTCTGTCTCTGTCTCTCTGTCTCTGTCTCTCTCTCCCTTCCTTTCACCAGTTGAGACGAAAGTGAAGTTTTAATGATACCAACTGCCCCATCACTTCCTCACTACAGGTTTCTACTTGTGCTAAGTTGTGTAAGTTTACACCATTTCACCATTTTTCTCCTTCACTACATTCTTTCTAACCCCCACTGCTGCATAAAAATGTGTATGCATATGTATATTGTATATCTGTAGATAGATAGCCATGCAGACAGAAAGACAAACAGATAGATAAATATTGCCTTTTATCATACTGTATTCCATACTTTCTACTTCTTTATATGGTAGCTGCTAAATCTTACATAATCTTATCTGTGGCATCTTGATATTTGAATATTTTCTTTATGACTGTTTGAAATATTTTTTCACTGATGTGGAAACTCGGAATTTTGACTCTGGCATTCCTGGTACTTTTAATTTTGGAGGTGTTTTTTTTGGGGGGGGGGAGGTGATTGGTGCATGCTTCCAGTATATCCATTTTGTCTTCTTTTTCAAATAGAACTAAGTAGGTTTTTTTATGCTTTTTTGAAAGATGATATCTAAGCACAATTTTCAGTTGTGCTTTTCAGGTAGTGCAGTGATTCTCACATTATATCTACTTGATCTCTTTTCCAGGTAAATTGTTTTGGATATGATGTACCTTACATTTTCTTCTATTTTTTCCAGTCTTTTGAAAACAATGTGTTCATAAACAAGTCAACACAAAGTAATATGGGAGAAGTGGGAATCATAACAACTGCGAAGACCAGGCAAATCTCATATAGAAAGTGTGACCTGTTAAGACTTAGAGTCTGAAGTAAGGCAAGGAATGATACAGATGAGAAGAAAAAGGAGAAAAAAAAAGAGCCTCTGGGTAAGAAATATGTAAAACCAGTGGTTTTACATAAACTGGCCCAGATTTTACAGAATCAGTTTCATCCAAAGCTGTTTCATTCTGGGCTGCTTCTCTGTTACTCCTTCAATAAGTTTATGGCCACCATAATCTCCTTTAATGATGCTAACAGCAGCTACTACTTCTCCAGCCCTGAAAAAGTGGTTCTGAGACCCAAACAGGTGTTCTCTTCACATGCTTGATCAGGTATATTGGCAAACAATGCCCTCCTCAGTGCTACTGAGAAAGGCAGATTCAATCACTCTTCCCTTTTGATCAGAGGTCCACTCACTCAAGTAGAAGGTACCTCCATCTTTTAATGTATCTGAACTGTTACTGATGCAGAAAATCACTGGAGTGGCAGTGTGGTGGGGGTGGAGGAGAGAGAAGGGACAAAAAATCTAGAGGTTATGAAATGAAGAATTTTTGAGCTGGAAAGGAATATGGAGATTCAACCTCCATCTTCATTTTGCAGATGAGTAAACTGAGACTCAAGGAGATGCCATGACTTGTCCAAAGCTGTGCAGTTTAATTCAATTTTTGCAAAAAAAAAAAATTGCACAGTATTGGAGTTACAAAGCTAAAAAAAACAGCACATGGTAAAAACCTGGGTCATCATGTGGCTACTGCCCAGAGGAAGAACCAGGAAGCTGGGCTAGGGAAGAGCCTACTCAGGATGCAGCAAGTGTGGGGCAGAAGCATCCATCTGGCAGCTTTCTATATTAACTATGTATATACATATTTACACACACACACACACACACATACACACACACACACACATATATTGGAGGGAGGGGGTTACTACAAGTTACATTTGTTTCTAAACTGTTGGAAGACTGTAAGTACTATCAGTGACCAGAAACTTTCTGTACCTTTGGAGCAAACTTCACATTTGCTCCACAATAACTCCACATTCCCTAAGAGTTATGACCATTGGTATTTTTGAAGTTACTAGAAACTGCATGGTGAGGATGCTCAAGGAAACTATATCTACTCTGTTAATAGAAGATATAAATATCCTCCTGATGAGCTTAAATTATTTTGTTGACCTGGTAGAATGACACTCTAATATACTAGAATCAGCCCTTGATTAGAATAAAACATGGATTTTAAAAAAAAAAACCATGATATATATCTGCTGAGGCACTCCTTGGAAACACTGGGGGAATGAAAACTGATGAGATGGCACTGAGGAGTTTAAGACAATCAAACCTTACATCTGATTTCCAACTGGGCATCATCTGCAGATTTGATAAGTATGTAATCTATGCTATTTCCCAAATTATTGATATGAATGTTAAACACATCTGGACCAGACAAAGCTGCCTGAGAAAATCACCTGGAAACTCTTTCAAATTGGCCTTATAATAATGTTAATAGCTGAGCAGCTAGGTGGCACAGTAGATAGTGCACCAAGCCTAGAATCAAGGAAACTCATCTTCATGCTCCAGCTGTCCCACTAGTTATGGGACCCTGGGCAAGTCACTTAACCCTATTGGTTTCTTTATCTCTAAAATGAACTGGAGAAGTAAATAGCAAACCACTCCTATATCTTTACCAAGAAAACCCCAAAATGAGGTCTTGAAAAGTTGGACTGAAACAATTGAACTTTAAGGTTTACAAATATTGCCTCATATTTTATCCTCACAACAAGGATAAAATGGAGCACTTTCCTATTCTGCCCATTTTACAGATGAGGAAATTGAGGCAGAGAGCACTTAAGTGACCTCTCTGGGGTCAAATAACTTGTAAGTGTCAGAAGTCTGATTTGAAGTCCAGGTCCAGCATTCTATCTACACTGGGTCACCTAGCTGCTTTTAGTGATAGTTCTTTGGATGTGAATATTCAACTAGTTCTGAATCTACTAAATTATGTTATCCTCTTGTCCACATGTCTCCATCCTGTCCACAAAAAAGCATGAAAGGAGCTTTGCTAAAAGGTAGGTAAATTACATATATATATATATATATATATATATATATATATATATATCATTCTCCTCTTTTATTTTAATTTAACTTTTGTGAGTTGCAAGTTTTTACCCTCTCTCTACCCCTCCATCATCCATTGAAAACGTAAGAAAATGAAATGAGCCAAACCAGGAGAACATTGTACACAGTAACAGCCAAAGTGTGAGATGACTGATTTTGATACACTTGGCCCTTCTCAGCAATGCAAGGACTTAAAACAATTCCAAAGGACTCATGATGGAAGATGTCATCCACATCCAGGGAAAGAACTATGGAGTTGGAATGCAGAGTGAAGCAGACTATTTTCTTTTTTGTTTTGTTTTTTTCTTTCTCATGGTTTCTCTCATTTGTTATAATTCTTCTATCAATATGACTAACATGAAAATGTGTTTAATAGGAACGTACGTATAGAGCCCATATTAGATTGCATGCTGTCCTGGGGAGGGAGTAGGGTGAGTGGAGGAGAAAATTTAAATTTATGGAAGTGAATGTTGAAAAATAAAAATAGATAAGTTAATAAATTAAAAAAATAGGTAAGAAAAAATAATACCCATTATAGATATGTCAAGCAAAACATGTTTCTACATCAGCCAGTAACTCCCCTCCTTTTTTCCACACTCTTTTCAATGACTGATGACTGTGGCTGAGCAAGGATATTTGTCACTTTTTTCAGTGTCTTGACATGTAGATCCTACAAACATGGTAACTTCAACTCAACAAGATAAGCAAAGGGTATTATCTTCTCACTTAACTCTGGTTTCAACTTCCTATGATTAATTTTTTGTCCTGTTTCTTCAGGACATTCTCCTTGAAAAAAATGGTATCAAAGTAGGATTTCAGTAGTGCCACACTCTCTCCATCATCTGTTATCATTAATAATAATAGCAATAGCTAACATCAATATAGTGCTTACTATGTGCCAGGAACCATATTAAGCACTTTCTAAGTATTATCTCATCCTCACAACATCACTGGGAGAAAACTGAAGCAAACAGAGGTTAAGTGACTTATCCAAGGTTATATGGCCAGCATGTATTTGAGATCAGATTTAAACTCAGGTCTTCCTGATTGTAGGCTCATCCACTATGCTACCTGAAGCTGTCACAACATATCTTTGATCTTTCTCCAAACACAGTTTATTTTTTAAAAGCAAAACAAGTGGGACAACCTTGTTAATACCCTTACCATTCTCAATCAGTTTCAACTCATATTAAACTTCAAAATATCTGACACTATTCTTAAAATGTTCTATTTATTAATCCTTTTGTAACTAAACTTCCATCATCTGTACTTTTTTCCCCTTTAAAATCTAATTTGGTTGATGAGTTCCTTTCATTTGTTTTTTTTTTTTTTTTATCCTTTTCCTCCTCATGGGAATCATTTCTGTTTCATTCTTCAGAATTTCATCCTTGAAATTTCTCCATGTATCCTGGGCTAACTTCCCCTGTAGCATTTGAATTTTGTGTACTCTACTGTGTCTTTTTTGTCTTTTTAAAATTTATTTATTTTCAGTGTTCCGCAATCACTACCATACAACCTAGATTTTTTCTTTCCCTCCCCGCCTCTCCCTTCCCCCCACCTCCCCCACCCTCCCTGAGACATCATACAATTTTATGTAGGTTCTTCACATACATCACTATTAAATACATTTTCAACACAGTCATATTGTATAGAAGAATGAAAAGGAATGGGAGAAATCATATAACAAACCAAAATGCAATACAAAACAAAATTATCTGCTACAATCTGCAGTTGAATTCCATAGTTCTTTCTCTGGATGTGGAAAGCATTTTGCCTGAAAAGACCATTGGAAATTTTTTAAGTCCTTGCACTGCAATGAAGTTCTAAGCCTACTAGAAAAAAGATCCTCACACACTGTGGCTGTTGCTGTGGACAGAGTTCTCCTAGTTCTGCTCCTTTTACTCAGCATCAGATCATATAAGTCTTTCCAGGACTCTCTGAAATCTTCCTGTTCATCATTTCTTTTAGCACAATAGTATTCCATTACATTCATATGCTACAATTTATTCAGCCATTCCCCAATTGATGGGTATCCTCTTGATTTCCAGTTTTTGGCCACAACAAAGAGTGCTGCTATGAATATTTTTGTACATGTGGGACACTTTCCCATTTTTATGATCTCTTGGGGATACAATTCTAGAAGTGATATTGCTAGGTTAAGTGGTATGCACATTTTTGTAGCCCTTTGGGCATAGTTACAAATTGCTCCTCAGAATGGTTGGATCAGCTTACAGCTCCACCAACAACGAATTAGTCTTCCAACTGTACCACATCTGCTCCAACATTGATTATCTTCTTGTTCTGTCATGTTGGTCAGTCTGATAGGTGTGATGTATCTCAGAGTTGTTTTGATTTGCATCTGTCTATTCAATTGTAATTTAGGGCATTTTTTCATATGACAATAGATATCTTTAATTTCTTCCTCTGAAAACTGGCTGTTCATATCTTTGACCATTTATCAACTGGGGAATGACTTGTATTCCTGTACATTTGACTCAGTTCTCTATATATTTTAGAAAAGAGGCCTTTTTCACAGACATAAGTTGCAAAAATTCTTTTCCAGTTTTCTGCTTCCCTCCTAATCTTGGTTGCATTGGTTTTGGTTGTGCAAAAACTTTTCAGTTTAATGCAATCAAAATTATCCATTTTGTACTTCACAATGCTTTCTATCTCTTCTTTAGCCAAAAATTCTTCCCTTCTCCATATATCTGATAAATACACTATTTCCTGCTACACTAATTTGTTTATAGTATCAGTCTTCATACCTAGGTCATGTACCCATTTGGACTTTATTTTTGTGTATGGTCTCAGGCATTGATCTATGCGTAGTTTCTATCACACTTTTATCCAGTTTTCCCAGCAGTTTTTGTTGAACAGTGAGTTCGTATCCCAGAACCCGGGGTCCTTGGGTTTATCAAACAGTAGATTGCTATATTCATTGCCCACTGTGTCTTGAGTACCTAGTCGATTCCACTTGTCTACCCTTCTGTTTCTTAGCCAGTAACAAGTGGTTTTGATAATTGCTGCTTTATAATACAACTTGAGATTTGGAAGAGTTAGGCCACCTTCCTTAGCATTTCTTTTCATCAATTCTCTTGCTATTCTGGACCTTTTGTTCTTCCAGATGAATTTTGATATTATTTTTCCAGCTCTAGAAAATAATTATCTGATAATTTGATTGGTATGGCAGTAAATAAGTAAATTAATTTAGGTAGAATTGTCATTTTTATTATATTGACTCGACCTACCCACGAGCAACTGATGTCTTTCCACTTACATAGATCTGACTATTTGTGTGAATAGTGTCTTGTAATTGTGTTCATATAGTCCCTGGATTTGTTTTGGCAGGTAGACTCAAATATTTTATAGTGTATACCCTAGTTTTAAATGGGATTTCTCTATCTCTTGCTGTTGGGCTTTGTTAATAATGTATAAAAATGTAGAAGATTTGTGTGGGTTTACTTTGTAACCTACAACTTTGCCAAAGTTGTTTATTATTTCAAGTATTTTTTTACTTGAATCTCTGAGATTCTCTAAGTATATCATCATATCATCTGCAGAGTGATAACTTCGTTTCTCCTTTGCCTATTCTAATTGCTTCAATTTCTTTATCCTAATTGTTACAGCTAACATTTCTAGCACCATATTGAATAATGGTGGTGATAATGGATATCCTTGTTTCACCCCTGATCTTATTGGAAATGCATCTAGCTTATCTCCATTGCATATAATACCTGCTGAAGATTTTAGGTAGATACTGTTTATTATTTTATGGAGTTTCCTTTATTCCTATACTTTACAGTGTTTTTAATAGGAATGTGTATTGTATTTTCTCAGAAGCTTTTTCTGCATCTTTTGAGATAGTCATGTGGTTTCTCTTAGGTTTGTTGTTGATATGATCAATAATGCTAATAGTTTTCCTAATATTGAACCAGCCCTGCATTTCTGGTATGAATCCTACCTGATCATAACATATTATTCTCGGGATAAGACACTATATTTGTCTTGCTAAAATCTTATTTAAAATCTTTGCATCTATATTAATTGGAGAAATTGGTCTATAATTTTCTTTCTCTGTTTTGTCTCTTCCTGGTTTAGGTATCAAAACTATATTTGTATCATAAAAAGAATTTGGGAGGACTCCTTCTTCCCCAATTTTTAAAACTAGTCTGTGTAGTATTGGAATTAACTGTTCTTTAAATGTTTGATAGAAATCACTTGTAAATCCATCTTGTCCTGGAGATTTTTTCCTAGGGAGTACATTGATGACTTGTTCAATTTCTTTTTCTGAGATGGGGTTATTTAAGTATTCAACTTCCTCTTCTGTTAATCTGGGCAATTTGTATTTTTTAAAATACTCATCCATCTCATTTAGATTGCTGAATTTGTGGGCATAAAGTTGGGTAAAGTAATTTCTAATTATTGTTTTAATTTCCTTCTCATTGGAGGTGAGTTCACCCCTTTCATTTTTGATGTTAGTAATTTGATTTTCTCTTTTCATTTTTTTAATCAAATTCACCAAAGGTTTATCAATTTTATTAGTTTTTTTAATAAAACCAACTATTGGTTTTATTTATTAATTTAATAATTTTCTTAATTTCAATTTTATTAATCTCTCCTTTGGTTTTCAGTATTTCTAATTTCGTATTTACTTGGGGATTTTCAATTTCTTCTTTTTCTAGCTTTTTCAGCTGCATGCCCAAGTCACTGATCTCCTCTTTATTTTATTTAGGCATTTATTTAGGCATTCAAAGATATAAAACTTCCCCTGAGAACTGCATTTGTAATATCCCATAAAATTTGGTAGGTTGTCTCTTTATTGTCATTCTCTTGAATGAAGTTGTCGATTGTTTCTATGATTTCTTCTTTAACCTACTTCTTCTTTAGGATTAGATTATTTAGTTTCCAATTGATTTTTGGTTTATCTTTCCATGGCCTTTTACTACAGATAATTTTTATTGCATTATGATCTGAGAAAGATTCATTGACTATCTCTGCCTTTCTGCACTGAATTGTGAGGTTTTTATGTCCTAGGACATGGTCAGTTTTTGTATGTGTGCCATGTACTGCTGAGAAAAAGGTATATTCCTCTCTATTTCCATTCAGTTTTCTCCAGAGATCTCTCATATCTACCTTATTCAGAGTTTTATTTACCTCCTTAACCTCTTTCTTGTTTATTTTGAAGTTAGATTTATCAAGTTCAGAGAGGGGGAGGTTCCCCACTAGTATAGTTTTGCTGTCTATTTCTTCCTTCAACTCCCCCAACCTCTCCTCTAAGAATTTGGATGCTATACCACTTGGAGCATATATGTTTAATAATGATATTGTTTCATTCTCACCTTCACCTCTTATAATCACTAAATTTCTTCAAGTCACAACTCATCCTAGATAACCAAGTAGCTCCATAGATAGAGCAAGGAACTTGGGAGTCAGGATGACCTGAATTCAAATCTGGTCTCAGATATTTTCTAATTGTGTGAAGCTGAGTGAGTCACTTAAACTCTGTCTGCCTATTTTCTCATCTGTAAGTTGAAGATAATAATGATACCTACCTCCCAGGGCTGTTGTGAGAATAAAATGCAATTGTATTTGTAAATCACTTTATAAACCTTATCATTCCCCCACAAAAAAAGCATGTGGCATAGTCTCTCACTAACAGTAGAGTCCATAGGAAAGGAGGTCCAAGCTTAGATAGTACATATGACAAAGGGGCAACTCATAGTTATTGATGTTCTTTTCTCTCTTTCACTGGGAACTTGGAAAGTGCCCCTTAATCCCATTTCAGCTCTTCTGTGGGGCTTCTGATTACATCTTGAATCAGCCCTGATCCTTATTTCATCTCTGGATGCAGATACTTTCAGGAATACTGATGTAAAGGCCCAAATCCTTCATCCAAGAGGGCATGAAGAGCCCCAGGCTGATGCTGAGTCAATCTCTTAGCATACCACTCTCTCAAGTGCTTGTCTGGAACACTCTCCCCTGGCTTGCCATTTGTTCCAAATCTCCGGTTCCAACTAACGATGGTTTTTAAACAAAGGGAAGTGAAGGGAAGAAATATTTATGAACTATAGCATCCAATATGTATCATTCATTGTGTTAAGCGCTTTTACAAATATTATCTCATTTGATTCTCACAAAAACCCTAGGAGATCAGTACTGATATTATAGTTGAAGACAAGAGGCAAACAGAGGCTAAATGACTTGCCTAGGATCACACAATAAATATCTGAGCCTGAATTTGAAGTATGGTCTTCTGACTCCAGGGCAACTAGGTGGGGCAGTGGATAGAGTGCTGGGTCTACAGTCAGGAAGACTCATCTTCATGAGTTCAAATCTGACCTCAGACACTGACTAGCTGTGTCATCCTAGGTAAGGCACTTAACCCTGTTTACCTTAGTTTCCTCATCTGGAAAATGAGCTGGAGAAGGAAATGGCAAACCACTCCAGTATCTCTTTCAAGAAAACCCCAAATGGGGTCAGGAAAAGTCAGAGACAACTGAACAACAAAATTTTTGACTCCAGCCTATCTGCCTATGCTAATGTTATCCCCATGTACTTCACACCAGAGGATACAATCAAGTCTCTCAGCCAATCTGAAAAAAATAAAAATTTAAATAGGTGCCCGGCCTGGTACACACTGAGTAAACAATCATGATGTGTTTTCGCCCAATAAATGTGCTAATTTTGACCCCACCCTTTCATTGAATTTTTTTGTTAAAATTCCTTTCTGGATCTAGCAACATATATTTCTCTTCCTTTTCTGTTTGTCTCCCTACCACCCCTGTGTCATGCATAAGATGGACTCTCAATAGCTCTTGATGTCTGACTAAAAATCAAGGAAACTGATTGTCCTCGTCTCAGTGACTAAGCTAATATTTTGTCCCATAATAATGCATAGGGGGAGTGTGAAGGGCATAGAACAAACCATGCATATCTCTGATCTTGCCTCAGTCTCTTGTCATGGTCCAGTTTCTCCATCTGTAGAAAGGAGATAATGCAACTAGTTTTTCAGTCTTAGTAGAGTTAATACTCACAAAGCAAGTAAGCAATGGTGGGGAACAGAAGTAGCATCTGGGAAGTGTGATAACAACTGTGCTGATATTTTGACATATAATAGTTTCAAATGATTGACTGAGGATGGAATGATTTGTGCCCATAATCTAGTGGGAACTGGAGGAAACCTGTAGAAGACAGAATCTTTCATGGTTCTTATATAAGTGCAACAATTTGCTTTTCAAGGAATGACCACTTCATCTTCTTGATTAGAATAACATAAGCACAGAATGTCAGAGTTGCAAGAGACATTCAAGATAACCTAGTCTGACTCTCTCATTTTCTAGTTGAGTGATATGAGACTCAGAATTTTAGTAATTTGCTCAAGGTCATAGACTTGGATAGTGGATGAGTTGGGACCATGACTGAGGTCAGCTCTCTTCCACGGTAAAAGTAAGAACACTCCTGCAGCAGGGAGAGCAATAACCATCGACATTCTCCCAAGACCTACATGGGTATGAGTGACATAAAACATAAATAATATTTCCCTTTTGTTTTCTTGGGTTTTCATAAACAGATGAATTGGTTTTTTACCAAATTGTTCTGCTGCATCTGCCTTTATTACAGGCCTTAGGATGACAAGCATCTGGTCCAGCTGTGCTGCATTCTGGTCTCCCCAATGCTGAGAGTACTTGTAATAAACTAAAGAAAGCCAAAAGCTTGATTTCCCCATAGATCTCTAGAACAGCATGCGCTTCATGATTGGTTGTGATCAAGGAAATCCATAGTCATGAAGGAGAGTTATATTAGCAGACAAGAGAGGTTGTTGTTATAGTTGTTGTTCAGACATTTCAGTTGTGTCCTGTTCTTCAGGACCCCATTTGGGATTTTCTTGGCAGAGATACTGGAGTGATTTCCCATTTCCTTCTCCAGTTCATTGTACAGATGAGGAAACTGAAGCAAATAGAGTTAAGTGATTTGCCCAGGGTCACACAGCTGATAAGTGTCTGGAGCTGGATTTGAACTCAGATTTTCCTGACTCCAGGCCCAGAGCTCTATCTGCTATACTATCTAGCTGCCCCAACAAAGGAGATACCATGGATAAAAGTGAAACAGCAACTAATATTTGGAACTGTGAAGTACAATTAAGAAATTCATGAATCAATGTCCCACTTATCATTTTACTGTAAAGACCATTCATGCATTCATTTAAATGAAATCTTATCTACTGGAGGGAACACTCCATAGAGTGTTTAATTTAGTGCAGGGGTGGAGAACCTGCAACCTCAAGCCCACGTGTAAATCTCTTGGTCCTTAAGTACAGCCCTTGGACTGAATCCAAATTTCCAAGGTCATCAATCCGAATGATTGTCCTTGAGGGAAATAGGTAAGTTTAGAAAAGGAGTGATTTGGGGAGAAGAGATTGAGTACTGTTTAATACACTTTCAGTTTGAGATGAAAACAGGACAATTTGGGTGGAGATACCCAACATACACAAAGGACATCAGTGAAGGAGTGTATAAACAAAATATAATGTTGGTGAGACGTTGTTGGCTGTCCTTCAAGCTTGAAGAGGATCATGACATCATGAAGGTGATGTCATGACATGCAAGTGAATTGAGTTTTAGTGAGGGAGATGAGATATGTTGGAAACACAGATGGCCAAGAAAATGTACCTCTCTGGACATGCAAGACCCTGATATCTTTTCCCTTCTTATGAGGCTGCCATGTAGTGACCAACTCAAAGCAGAGTTTATTTTCAATTTAAACATTGGTTGATTCTCTTCTTTATTGCTAAACATTTAACTCCTTGAAACACTTAAACTGCTTCCTCTCTTCTTCCTTCCCCTTCCCTCTCTCTCTCTCTCTCTCCCTCCTCCTCCCTTCTTCTTCTTCTTCTTCTTCTTCTTCTTCTTCTTCTTCTTCTTCTTCTTCTACTACTACTACTTCTTCTTCTTCTTCTTCTTCTTCTTCTTCTTCTTCTTCTTCTTCTTCTTCTTCTTCTACTACTACTACTACTTCTTCTTCTTCTTCTTCTTCTTCTTCTTCTTCTACTACTACTACTTCTTCTTCTTCTTCTCCTCCTCCTCCTCCTTCTTCTTCTTCTGTCTTCCTCTTCTTCTATCTTCTTCTTCTTCTTCTCTCTACGCTCCCTCCCTTCATTCTTCTCTCTCTCTCTGTTTCTCTCTCTCTCTGTTTCTCTCTCTCTCTCTCTCTCTCTCTCTCTCTCTCTCTCTCTCTCTCTCTCTCTCTCTCTTCCTCTCTGATTCAACCAATAAACCCTACAGTTTATGTTGCCTCCTCTTTCTGGGTAAGTTCCTCCATGTCAGTAGGAAACATGGAGAGAGGATGGTTGAGGTTTGGTGACACTGTTACTCTCTGATTCTTCTCCTATTCATTCAACTACTCTTTCTGAGACTTCTTTGCTGTCACTTTATGCATAAGAACATCTCAGTGCTCTCTCCTGGGCCCTTTTCTCTCCTTTTTCCTCACTGTCTTGGTAATTTCATCAGTTCCCATGGGTTCAATTATCTAGTCTATGTGGATGACATTCAAATCTGCTCATCTAAGCCCTATCTTTCTCCTAAACTACAATATTAGACTTGTCTAGGCAAACACAGGCTGTGTGCCATATGCTCCAAACTGTCATTTTCTGGTCTCTTCTCTAATAAAGCAAAGAGTCAAAAGTGTAGGCCATTTCTCAGCTCATTTTTATAAGACAATGGAGATATAATCTCCTCTCAATCATCAATTGTCTTGAATACAGCCTCCACCAAAAGAGTTTCTTATGTTCTCTCAACAAATGGCTAGGGCATGTGCCTAGCTCCATGGGAGATAGTCCCTTCTGACAAAAGTCCATGCCATAATCTCATTAAACTAATCACTGGACTCTTCAAAATGATTAATCATTACCCTGATCAATCTCAATAGACTTGGAATTCGAAGCCCTTCATAGTCTGAAACTATCAAAGTGAAGCAGCATGTTGTAGTGAATAGGGCACTAAATCTCAAAGCAAAAAGGTATCGGTTCAAATCCGGCCTGGAAAAGTCATTTAACCTCTCAATGCCTCTTTGGTTAGTCCTTTTGCTTTATCTTTCCCACCCCAGTTTATCTTCCACTCATCTCCCAAAGTAGCCTTTCTAAAAGTTCAACCACATCATCCCGCTATGAACTCCAGTGGTTCCCTAACAATGACAGGATCAAATATAAAGCCCTCCATCTGACTTTTAAAGCCCTTCATGATCAAGACCCTTAATACCTTTCTAATACTCTCATATTATACCCATTCCCACACACCCAACCATACATCGGAAGTGATTTTCTTGTTCTTCCTTGCATATGACACTCTGTCTCCTGACTGTGATTTTCCTCACATCTGGAAATTTCCCCCCTTACCTCCACTTCCTGACTTCCCTTCCTTTTAGATTCCCTCCTTCTTTCTTCTCTGGGCTCCACTCCTGAATCTTGGGACTCCGTTCTCCACCATGCACAACCTTCTTTCCCTGGATGATCCCTCTAATCCTTATGTCCCTTCTTCTGTGTATCAGTTCCTCCCAGAACTTCCATTTTATGAAGTAGACCACCGGCCATCTTTATTCCTTTATGCTCCTCTAGGTCCCACTGGACTTCTCTGGAATTTGTTCTCCCACACCCCTACTTAAGGGCCTTCTTCCCCAGCTCCATGTGTTTTTAAGCTTCTTTTTTATATGTTCTCTTCCTTTACTAGGAAAGGTGCAGGAATTGTCTTTCTTCTTTTTGCTGCTTATCAAGCCTTAATCACTGAATGGGTATTGCTTCAGTCAAACTGGGACCTGTTTAAGACCTTAGCTTGAAAAGACCAAGGTCCCCCAGTGCATCCTGGGTCATCTCCAGTTGTCCTGATCTATATCTGGCCACTGGACCCAGAGGGCTCCAGAGAAGGACATGAGGCTGGTGACTTTGCACAGCCCTGTCTCACTTAAATCCAATTCACTTGTATGTCATGGCATCACCTCCCTGATGTCATAGTACTCTTCTAGAATAAAAGACAAACAACAACAAATTGTATTTCCAGTCAGCACACTATCTGACATTAGTAAATTCTTCACAAATGACTACTGACTTATTGAATTGAGTCAGCTTAAATTCTTCCTTCTACATGAGGCCTTTCCCAATCCCATCCACCTTTCATCCCTAATAGTATCACCTTACCTCTAAGATATACTCTGTATATATCTTGTATGTGTATAGTTGTTTGCACACTGTCTCTCTCATTGAAGTTGGGCATTATGTTTTTTGTCTTCACTGTATCTTCAGTGCTTGGCACAGTGACTGGCACATAATATATAAAATAATCAATCATTGATTGATTGGCCATGACTCAAGGACAACCAGTTTCATAATTACTTGCACTCAATCCTAACCTAATAGATCTGAGTACAGAAAAGGTCCAAGGATTTTAAGAACTATCATGTAGAACACTGAACAGATTCATTCACTTGACCCATCAGAAGGGGCACTGGGTTTGGAACGAGAGAACCAAAGTTCAAATCCCACTTATTTCCAATTACCTTGGAAAAAACATTCCAGTTCTCTGAGCATCAGTTTCCTCAAGTATGAAATGAGAGAACTGGATAAGGTGGCCTTGAAAATTGTTTTTGAGGGGCAGTTAAGTGGTTCAGTAGATAGTGCACTGGCCCTGGGGTCAGGATCATCTGAGTTAAATCTAGCCTCAGACACCTGACACTTATTAACTATGTGACCTTGGGCAAGTCACTTAATTCTGATTGCCTCCCCCCACCAAAAAGAAAAGTTCCTCTTGGCATCAGATCTGTAATTATCAAGTCAGGCAATCATCAGCATAAGACAGATTTTGCCCCAAAAAAGGGAAGATTTTTCTAGGTATTAGAGTTACCTCTAAAATGAAACAAGCTGCTTTGGGGAATAGTGAATACACTGCCTTTAAATGTTCTAAAATAGAGACTGGAAGAGCCTTTATAAAGATGTTATCAATGGGATTCCAGTTCAGGTAGCCACTGGCTTCGATGGCTCTGGGGTTCTTCTGCTCTGAATTTCTATAATTCTAGATTCTACTCTGCTTTTTGTCTTCTCTGAAAGGGAATTGTCTAAATGGTCCTGGTAACCTGACAGAGCCTTGGGGCAATAGCTGACATCTTTAATTTAAGGCTCAGTGCATTACTAAAGTGACTTAAGTATGACTTCAAAATTTATTCCAACTACATGAGCATATACTATCTTTCAAAATAATCACCTCCTAACTCACTTCACTGATTCCCACTGCTTGATAAGCTTTCTGTTCCCATCAGAGGAAAAACCATGGTTAGCAAAGAGCAATTACAGAAAAGGCTTATAGAACATCCAGTATCATCTGGGAAAATATGTCCCCACAGTGCATTTTAATGGAGCCCACACCTGTGAAAATTAAAATAATTTAGCAATCTGTTATTAAACACCATGTACAAAGTACTGAGGAGATCTGAAGATAAAACTTGTCCTCATGGAGGTCCCAAGCTAGCAGACATGACATATACACTTATATAAAATAAACACTCAATAAGTTAGTAACAATATAGCTAGCATAACACATAATTGAGTGTTCCAATAGAGGATTAGAAAGGTACAAAGAACTATGTGAAATGATAAGGAGAAAAGACGTTTGGAAAATTTCTTGATATTTGCCTGGTATCATTAACATAGTCCACAGTAAAATTCACTTATTTTTAACTTTCAGTCATTTTTCAGTTGTGCCCAAGTTTTCTTGACCCTATTTTGTGTTTTCTTGTCAGAGATACTGAAGTAGTTTACTATTTACTTCTCTAGCTCATTTTCTTGTAGCTATATTGATCAGTGGCAAAAAGAAAAATTAAAAATGCTTTCTCCAAAATGTTTGAGTCATGAACTCTTTGTAGACACAATAACAATTCCTTTTCTGAAGGACAGAAAGATCTTCACGAGAGATGTTTAAATGTTATTTAAACATGCTGTACTGAGTCCTTCATTTCCATTGAGTTCGAATAAATATAATTTGCAGATGATGCAAAAGTGGGTAACCCAGCTAACACATTTCCTGATAGTCAGGATCCAAAAAGGTCTTGACAGATAGGAATGATGAGATCAAGTTAATAAAATGAAATTTAATAGGCACAGTTCTATATTTGAGTTCCAAGAATCAACTGCACAAGTAACTGTGTTAACAATAATTTATGTGAAAAAGTTGTAGGGGGAGGGGAGGCTAATGGATTGACAGTCACATGGAACTCTGCCCTGCTCAGACCACATCTGGAACATTGTGATCATTTCTAGGTATATTTCATTGACAATGGATGGAAGTTGCAAAGAGACGAATTTAGACTCCCTCTCAGGAAAACCTTCCTAACAATCCAAGCAGACCAACAGCAGAAGAGGCTAACTAGAACAATGATGCATTCCTCATTCTCTGAGGTCTTCAAGCAAAGGTGACACATGATCACTTCTCGGTTGTTACAGCAGGGATTCCTTTTGCATAGGGATTGTACTGAATAGCTACTGAGGTCCCTTCCAACACTTAAATTTTGTATTTATAGATAGAAATTTGTATTTATACAAATTTATGTACAAATATATAGAAATTCTGTATTTATGTATAGAAAAGCTGGAGAACATAGGAAAGGCATGAACAGGAAATGGAAGAAAAGGCAGAGAATTGAGGATGGTCAGGGGATAGGACATGAGGTTTGATTTTCATTGGGCATATTTAAAGAGGAGATGTGAAGTCTTGAGAAGAGGGTAGAAATGGGAAATATAAATTTCTTCTTTTTAATTAATTTATTTTAAACAAATACTAAAACTTAAATACATAGGAAGAAAAGAAAAAAGAAATGCATTTTAAACTTAAATATGAACAAAAGAAAAAAAGCATTGTCATGTTCACAGCAGAACATGAGAAGATTCAAAATACACAGCAATAAATTTCCATTTCAAGAAAGCCTGTATAATAAATATTACAAATTGTGTTCCGAGCTATCCATTTTTTCTTTGCTTCCTTGCAAGTCTTCTTATGTTCTCTGCTGTGCCCTTTTTCCTTTGTTCTCTTTTCCCTATCTTCCCCCAAGAAGGCTTCAATTATGCACAGATGTATTTATATCCACACACACATATATGTATACATGCATATGCATATATGCACATATACACACAAACATATATACATCTATACATACATGTATTCACTTACATCCAAACATGTATATTTAGATATTGATAATCATACTCATATATAGACATATACATTCATATGCATCTATGTCAGACCATGCTATACTTGTTTTTCCTCTGTTTCTCTGATGGTAGATAACATCTTCCTTCATATGTTCAAGTCTTTCCATATTTTTCTAAGTCCACCAACTCATTGTTTACTGTACCATAGCAATATTCCAACTGTCCAGTTATTTTAAATAGTCTAAAACAATATTGATTAATATTTCGGACATATAGTGTAGTTTCCCTATTTTTTTTTTTTACCAAATCTGTTTTACCTTTAACTTTGTCTGAGGGCATGATTAACCCTGCATTTTTCCCCTAATAAATTCTATGCCTGATCTTTATTTTATGTTTTTGTATATCTCCTATTTCCTATCCCTCCTAACTCCTCTACATTACTTCTACCTGTTATCGTGCCCTCCTATTAGTTAATCACCAAACCCCTACCACCATCACCAAAGTTTCCTCCTATATCCTCTATCCCTCCCTAAAATTCCTCCCTTAACCTCTCTCCCCTCCCTGTCTTTTATTTATTTAAGAATTTAGAACACTTTCATGCCCTTCTAGATATACATATATTGTTCCCTCTTTAACCTATTCCTGATGATAGTAGGGTTCCAGAACTACCTGTCGTCTTCCACCTTCTAATGACTTTGTGTCAGTTCTTCCTTTCACTCCTCATTTGTATATAAGATAATTGTTTTACCTTTTTCTAAGTTTACTTTTCAGTTTGGCATCATATTCAACTCTACCCTAATCTTTCTTTGAAACTACCTAATTACTAATAACAATCTTAGGCATACTATTTAAAATTTCCTCATATAAAAAGTAGAGTCTGTCCATATTGAGTCCTTTGTAATTAATCTTTGATGTTTGCCTTATATTTCTCTTGGATCTTGCATGTTAAATTTTCTAATCATTTCAGTTATTTTTGCAACAAAATCTTAAAAGTCTGTAAATTCATTAAATATCCATTTTTTTCTTTCAGGATTATGCTTAACATTGCTGACTATGATATTTTTTGCACCAACTCCCATTATTTTGCTCTCCAATATAGTGTTCCAAGACCTATAATCTTTCAGTGTAGCCTCTACTAGGTATTTTATATGATTCTAACTGTGGCTCTGCCATATTTGAATTGTTTTTCTTGTTGCTCATAATATTTTCTCCTTGAACTGGGGGATTTTGGAAACTAGCTATAATATTTCTGTAGGTCTTCCTCATAGGAATTCTTTCAGATGGCGACTGGTGGATTTTTTCTATTTCCACATTTACCTCTTCTTTTAACATTTCAGGACAATTTTCTTTAATTATTTCTTGTGTTATTGAATCAAGATTCTTTTACTGATTGTAGCTTTCAGGTAATCTGATTATTCTTATATTCTCTCTTCTTGTTCTCTCCTACAAGTCAGTTGTTTTTCTTATGAGATGTTTCACTTTTTCTTCTATTTTTTTCATTCTTTATATTTTGTGTTTTTTTTATTTCTTTGTCATTTGTAACTCATTGGCTTCTCATTGACAAATTCTGATTTTCAAGGAATTGTTTTCTTCCTTAAAATTCTGGCTCTTCCAGTTGATTGACTACAGATTTCTTTAAGTAACTTTGCAATGGCAACTCCCCATTTTCCAAGCTCTGCTCCATTTTGACTTCACAGAACACCATGCCTTTCCCAACGATAAACTGATAGCCTGAAACTTCATCACCTTGTTAATTGACTCAGTTTTGATACTCAGTACCTTCTCAATTTCCACAGTTGCCTCTTCCAATTCACTGGAGGACTGGAGAATGGAGCAATAAACTCCTCCCAAAGCCTTCCTTTATAGAGGGCTCAGAACTTCCAGAACTTTCCAGGTAACTCTTCATTTTCCATCAGCCACTGTGCTTAGTTCTGACTCCATAGAAAACCATGCCCATGGGTTAGGTATCTTCTTGGTGTTCCCCACCCCCCCTTTCAGTTTCCTTTTGTGTGATGTCTTCCTCTAATAGATGCTAATTAACTCCCTCTACACTTTTCAACAACCACACCAAATCACTCCACCTCAGTCTGTTAATGACCTATAGATGTTTAGTCATTCAGTCATGTGCAATTCTATGTCCTTGGGGTTTTCTTGGCAAATATACTAGAGTAGTTTACCATTTCCTTCTCTAGTGTGTCCCCATTTTACACATGAGGAATGGAGGCAAATAAGAGTTGAGTGACTTGCCTAGTATCACAAAACTACTCAGTGTCTGAGGCCATATTTGAACTCAGATCTTCCTGACTTCAGGTCTGATGCTCAATTTGCACCTACCTGCCCCCAGTAGATTAATCCTAAGGAAAATGGGGTTCTAAGGCACGTTTTGATATTTTCTTATGAATTATTAAAAAGGAAATATCTCTCATTAAATCCCAAACCCAGTTTATTTAACATTTTTTCCTAAGTTAACCTTGCTCATCTCACAATCAAATCCCTAATGTCTTAGGTTTACATAAACATCACGGTTATAGATTATACAATTTACTATCAGTGTAACAAACAATTAAGTAAATGTAAATAATTATTTGAAGTATGTCAGTTATGAGAATGAGCACTTCCATAGTCATCTCCAAGCAAACTCTGAAAACAATCCCAATCATTCAACTCTTTCAGGTTGCTGAAGTCTCTTCTCAGGAATTCTCTTCCTGATGTTTCTTCATAAGTTAAAAGTTAAACCCAGTTCTCATAGGAAACCTCTCTTCAGACTCTTTCTACATGACAGGTAAATCACAGTCTCACAGGAAAGAAGTTCTCTTAATACTTTCTCTGTATCCTTAATCAGTCTCTATTCAGCAATTACATTAAAACAGACTTAAGATTCCAGTCTCTCTTAAAGATACAGCAACAATATCCATAATCTCTTTGGGAAAGGATATTGAAACTGGTGTTAAAGAAAAGAAAGAAAAACTTCCTACCAATCAGAGCTCTCTGAGCATGGAATGGGCTACTTCCAGAACATAAGGAATTTCTTCACAATGGAGATTTTCAAACAGAAACTGGATGATGTCAGAAATGCTATATTCTTGTTCAGATAGAAGTTAGGATGATCTTTGGAATCCTTTCTAAATCTGAGTTTTGTGATTTTCATAAATCACATCAAATATTTATAAAGCATCTATCACATGAAGAATACCATGCCAAGCTCTAGGGAGAGATATAAAGTTTAGGTAAGAACTGCCTTTGCCTTCATGAAGCATATAGGCTAGTAAGAGAAAATATAAATTCAAGTCATTATGTTCAATAGCACATGATAACTCCAGTAGAAATGCTTAAAACAATATATTCTTCACAGGTCATCAAAAATCTCTTAACCAAGATAATAATTTCTGTAAGGAGGTTGCTTTTGGTAAGAATAATGCAGAAGTCTACTTATAATGAAAAATATCCCAAAACTTTTGGAAAATGAACAGTTGGTTAACAAGGAGGAATTTGAGTAGAATTGGCTTGCTGGGTCATGGTTTCAAATGAAGGAACTATGGGCTTCACATCTAACAAGGTCTCACAAAAAAGGTAATTGTTGGAGTCTTCTAATCTAATAAAAAGATATTTCAGATGAAAAAGAAGTGGGAAGGAAAAGCTACCTATTTGTGTTTAACAAATTAGATAACATGGAAAATAGCTACAGCATGGGAAGAAGAAAACAGCTAGGTGATGCAATGGATAGAGTGTCAGGCCTATAATCAGAAATACTCATTTTCTTCAGTTGAAATCTGGCCTCAGACACTTACCAGCTGTGTGACCCTGGACAAGTCACCTAACCTTGTTTGCTTCAGTTTCCTCATCTGAAAAATGAGATGGAGAAGGAAATTGCAAATGACTCCAGTATCTTTGCCAAGAAAACCCTAAATGGGTGTCATGAAGAGTTGGAGATGACTGAACAACAATTACGAAGTGCCAGACCTAGAGGCCTGTGGGCTACCCGAGTCTTTCTTACCTCACCTCCCGAGGTCTTCGGTTGGCCAAACCGGATGCTCGTATGAGAGAAAGGACGTTCCAGAGTCGAACAAGGGTTGAGCTTTATTTCAGGGTCTAGTTACAAGTGCAGAGGATTCTTCCTTAGGAGGGATAGAAGAATCTCCCAAGGAGGCAAAGATCTTACAATAAGAGATTGGAAGTAGAAGTACAAGCGGGGAGAGAGGGGGAGGGGAGAGAGGAAAGAAGAGAAGCGGAGCCTACTGTCCTCTTGGCTCCTCACGTGCTAAGAGAGCTTTCAGGCTTCCTCAATCCTACTTAACCTTCAGCCGCACAGTTTGCATCTGAATACCGTGCTGTTAGATAACAATAGTGTGCCCAGATCCGGGACCATCTCGAGGGCGGGGAGATCTCTCTCCCATCACGTTTCTCACGGGAAGAGGCGGAATTACTCGAGATAGCTCGGTTCACCTCAATTCCCAGCCGTTTCCTGGGGGGGTCTTGTGAGAGCTCTAAGATTTAGAAGCTCCCACCTTTACCCGCCCGAGACTGTCCACACGGAATTGAGCTTCCAATCCCAACATCTCCCCTTCTTTGTTATGCGCAGAGCGCACCTGGCTCTAGAGCAAACAGTGGCTGGAGGCTGAGTGGATTAGGAAGGCCTTTAGCATATGAGTACCCTACAACAAGTCTTCATTCACACAGGAATCTGCAGCTAGCACAACTGACAAAGGGAGGCATCAGACAAAACAAAGATGAAACTAAATGGCTGAGTTACAGCAAGAGAAAGGGCAATCACTAATTCCAAAGCATATTCTAAGAGAAGATTCAAGTGAAAAGTTGGTCACCCCTTCCCCCCACAATGTCCTGGGTTTGTGATATCAAAGTCCTCCTTCAGCCGGTGGAAAGAGATGCCTAGATGGGAAGCTGTCAGCAGCAGTGTCTGCGGTTGTGATGAGTGCTGCCTCCTCTCTGGGCAGCAAGGTTAAAGCTGTCAGCAGCAGGCTCAGGTGGTGTATGATCCTTCTCCGGGGTCTCCGGGCTCTCCGGGGTCTCCGCCTCCTGCGTCTCCGCCGTCTCCGACATCGGTTCCCACCTACGGATCCTTCTAATGGGAATCCACGCATGACCTTTTCCTGTGGAGACACAAACATACCCTGGACCCCATATTAGTATCTTATACGGACCTTTCCATTTCCCTGAGGCCATATCCTTTACCATGGCCCATGTGTCTTTATATCCAGCCTGGGTATTACTTTCCTTGCAGGGTTGTCTTGGAAAAGTCACAAAATGTCTCATAGCTGGAGTAGTATGTGAGTTTCTTGAGATATGCAAAAAATTGTGTGTATACACAGCTGTATCAAGCTCTGATTGTGTTAGGCGACCTTTTCCCCTTCTTTGTTTAGCGAGAATCGCCTTTAAGGTAAAATTGATAAGAATGCATAGTGGCTGTTTATTTTGGTATAGCTGCTGCCAGATACTTACAAATGCTTGATTAACATCTGTAAGGAACCTGAACTTTACGGATTTTTTCTTTATAACAAACACAGGAGCATTCCAGGGTGCTAATTGCTCCTTGACCAGTATTTGTAGTGCCTGGAGTTTTTCTGGAGTCAGGGGCCATTGCTCCACCCAAATCGGGGTGTCTGACTTCTAATTCAAGGGTGGGGACTCCAGAGCAACAGCAATGGCCCTTACTAAAAATTTGATAACCTCATCCCGAGGCGGCTCATAATGTCTCTGCCCCAGATGTTAAAACTAAGTCCTGGAATCACCAACGGCCATACGGTCCCTTGGCGATCCTCTGCCTCCCACTTTACTGGGTGCATTGTCTCTAAGGTATTTTGGCACCCTCCTATTCCCCACACTGGTCTCTGGCTTTCTTTAAGCTTCCAGGGCCGGGGTCCTGAGCGACCGCTAAGGCAGGTCCTATCCGCTAGAGGGAGCTCCGAACCTATTTTTTCTTTACGCTCCTTAACTTTCCGCTTAACTTTCTGCTTGCCTGGACTCTCCGTCCCTCCCGTGTTCTCCCCTCCCCTCTCTCCGCTTCCACTCTCATTCCAATCCCGCCCTGGCCTCTCCGGCCCTTCCAGCAGGCTCTTAATTACACCGAATATCAGGAAATCTAAATCCTCCAGCTCCCCAGGGTATTGTTGCTCATAAGCAGTCATTTGCTCTCCGACCGCTCCCCATTTTTCTCTTGATATTCCTGCCTGCTTGAGCCAAGGAGAAACTTTCCAAATCCTTTTACAAAATTCTCGGAGGTCATCTAACTCTATTGTGACCCCCGCCTTCCTGCATTCCCTGTGAAGTTTCTCAGCCCAGACCTCCTGTTCCTCTGGCTTTATTACTGGCAATAGATTCCCCATCTCTGCCCTTTTCCCATGGGTGTGGGAAGCTTCTCTCACTCTTTCTCTCCTTCCGAATCTAGGATTCGGGACTCGCTTCTTTCACAGCCCCTTCCGGGTGTTCCCAAAGCACCCAGGATTATCTGCGCTCCCAGTCCTCTGTTGGGGTGCCAACTGCCAGGCCTAGAGGCCTGTGTGGGCTACCCGAGTCTTCTTACCTCACCTCCGAGGTCTTCGGTTGGCCAAAACCGGATGCTCATATGAGAGAAAGGACGTTCCAGAGTCGAACAAGGGTTGAGCTTTATTTCAGGGTCTCGGTTACAAGTGCAGGGGGGTCTTCCTTAGGAGGAAGAAGGGGAGATTTCCTAAGGAGGCTAAGATCTTAAGGGATTGGAAGTAGAAGTACAAGTGGGGAGAGAGGGGGGGGGAGAGAGGAAAGAAGAGAAGCGGAGCCTACTGTCCTCTTGGCTCCTCACATGCTAAGAGAGCTTTCAGGCTTCCTCAATCCTACTTAACCTTCAGCCGCACAGTTTGCATCTGAATACCGTGCTGTTAGATAACGATAGTGTGCCCAGATCCGGGACCATCTCGAGGGCGGGGAGATCTCTCTCCCATCACGTTTCTCACGGGAAGAGGCGGAATTACTCGAGATAGCTCAGTTCACCTCGATTCCCAGCCGTTTCCTGGGGGGGTCTCGTGAGAGCTCTAAGATTTAGAAGCTCCCACCTTTACCCGCCCGAGACTGTCCACACGGAATTGAGCTTCCAATCCCAACAACGAAGCAAAAAGAAAAGTAATAGAGAAAACCTGTGAAAGTAAGGTATAAGAAACACACCAAAAAATGAATTCAACAAATAAACCCCATTACTTCAGATAACTATATAGAAATACTTGAATCATGAATAAGAGATAATAGGAATTCATAAATTTTACTGAGACTTGATGAAATGACCACCATGTTTGAAATTTGGTCCTGGAAAGATATTTTTAATAAGGATCAAAGGAGGTTAAGTAGGAGTGGTGGATGGGCATAAGGTATATCAAAAACATAAACTCAAGTAAGAAAGTCTAGGAACCAGACGAAGGGAGGATGATGTGTAATATTTGAGTAAAGCTCAATGGAGGCAAAAAAGGCAATCAGGACAGAAAGAGAAAATAAAAGTTTCATTAAGTAGATCACAAGGCTAGCATGGAAGAACTATATAGAGTGATGATGGGACTTCATTTAATCAAATATCTGCTGGAACTCTTGCTCTCTGTGATCAAAACAGAGTAGCTAATACTTTGTTGATTTCACTTAACAATAAAGCTATAATCTTCAAAGGATGGAGAAACCAAAGAAGGAAAAATTCTATTCTGAATCTGGTTGATTTTCACCAACATGGAGGTTCCATGTTTTCTAGAGTTGAAATGATGGAAAAAATGGAGGAAAATTATAAATACATCTTTAAGCTTATAATAGAAAAATATAGGAAGATAGAAAAAAGATGCGTAGGACTCCATGGGCCAATATTATACAAAGAAAGTTAGGCTAGGACAGATGAAAAGCCCAAAAGAATTAAGTTTTGAGGATGCAAAGGAAATCATTCCTGTGAAGAAGAAATAGGGGAGTTGCATGAAAGGCCAGTGAGATTCACAGGGAATTTACCAACCTTTAAGGCAATACAAATGTTAGAAGGAAGGGCATATAATTGAAGGAAAATTTGAAAGTGTGGCGTAGTCCTGTAATTAACTCTCAGAATGAGTCAAGATTGGTAAAGAATACTAAATGCAATAAGAAGGTTTTTTTTTTTTTTAAAGCTATATAATGGAAAATAAGAGAAACAAATGGGGATAGAATAGGACAATGGTTCCACATGAAGGACAGGATGCTAAACAATTCGGCTCTTAATTTTCTTTTGTTTTCTCTATCAGGGAGATCATTCTTCAGTCCAAAAAGAATGGGGCAAAATGATCAATAGACAGTGGATACTCAAGTAAACTCAGGTAATAGTAAATGAATGCTTGGCTGTTCTAGATGAATTAAAATCAACAAGTCCAGAAGAACTATATCACAGAAAACAAACAAGCAACAGCAACAAAAACAACTAGAGATTTTGAATGCTGAACCATTGTCAGTCATCTATGAAGGATGATATCACAGATAAGAGGTGTTGAAGGAATGGAAAAGAGAAGGTACCTGAATGTTCAAAAAAAGAAAGGATGTAGACACAGAAAACTTTAGACGGTGAGTGTGACTTTTGTGTTTTTAAGTAAGATGGTTAAAAAATATCAAGAAAAGGAATCTGTGATCACCAAGAGTCTCTGTGGGTTCATTAAGAATAGACCATGCCAGACTAATCTCATTTTCTTTTCTGACAGGTTTAGAAGATTACTAGTTCAAGGGAATGCCAGGGATAGAGTGACATGTTTTTAGTAAAGCATTTGATATAGACACTCATTCAATTCTTATGAATAAGATGGAGAGACACAAGGTAGGTGAAAGTATAGTTAGATGGATTTCTAACTTGTTGATGGTCAACACTCCACTTCTCTCCCCCAAAAAGTATTCTTTAATGCTCATATGATGAGCTCTGGGTCAGGCACTCCTTAGCATTTTTATCATTGAATTGAACAAAAATAAAGACTACATAGTTATCAAACTTGTAGATGACACAAAGCTAGGTCACTGAAATATTGGATGACAGCGGGAAAATATTAAAAGGCTTAAGATGTAATTAAATGACAAATGTCTCACATTTATGTTCAAAAATCAACTTCATAAATATGCTGGTGGGAAAGGGATATATAGCAGTCTATCTAGAAAAGATCTAGGTGTTTTAGTGGCCCAAAAGCTCAATATGAGTCAACAATGCAACTTGTCAGCCAGAATTTAAAGAGATCTTAGCTATTTTAAGAGAAGCATAGAGTCCTGAAAGAGGGAATTACTGTCCTGCTATCCTATACACTGGTCAGACCACATTATCCCCAGTTCTATTTGTCACATTTTGAGAAGGACTTTGATGGGCTAGAGAGCATACAGAAGAGAGTAAACAGGACTTTGACATCATGCTATAGAGAAACCTAAAAAGAGCCATTACCCTAAAAAAATATATTTAGTGAGGGCATGATAGCTGTCTAATAAGTATTTGAAGGGTCAACCCGACATGTTCTTCTTGGTCTTAGAGGGAAGAATTAAGATCATGAGGGAAAGTTTCTGAGAGTAAGGGAAGAGCTTCCTCACAGCGAGAGGTATCCAAAAGGAGAATGCCCCACTTCAGAAGGTGACAAGTGAACTCTCTCATACTAGAGGCCTTCATGCAACCACTGGATTATCTCTTCAATTCAGTTCTTTGGCAGACATTATTAATACATGTTATGTGAAAGGCATTGTGCTTAGTGCTAAGAACACAAAGACAGAAGGGAAAATAGTCTCTTCTCTCAAGGAATTTATTTTATATAGCAAACTGATGTTTAGGTAAGAGATCTTCTAAATGGTCACTGATGCCCAACAGGGAGGTTCAGTAATTCCATTATATGTATGATCAGAGACTTAAAATTGGAAAGGACCTGAGAGAATGTGAAGTTCAACTGCCTCATTTTACAAATGAAACTAAGACCAAGAGAGATCAGGTAAAGCATGTATGCATATAAGTATGTGAGGCGGGATTTGAAGTCAAGTGTTCTTTATTTCAGTTCTACCATGCTCTCCACCATTCCACGTGGCCACTGTGTATCTGACTTGGGCTTCAAAGGGTAGGGAAGATTCCACTGGACAAAGACAGAATAACATCATTCAGGATGTAGGGATCAGTCTGAGAAAAATCATACCCCACATTAATTGGAACGGAAGAGCCCTTCTGAAAGTCTAGAGATTCTTCATTTAGGTTTGTCAGGTTGATCAGTCACAAGTGAGGTCATGGTCTAACCACAAACTCTCCCCCAAGGCATGAGGCAGCTGTCTTCGTAATAAAAAAATGAATTACTACCCTTTTTGAGGCTAAAATCCCAGGACCATCCTTTCCAGAAAAGATGAAAATTGTCTTAGGCCTTCAGCTAGGCACAAAACATGAAAAAATGTTAAAACTACACAAGAAAGATGTACTCTTTCCTGTGATTTCTCCTAGGGTGGGGAGAGGGAGGAGTGGAGGGACAATGACCAGAAATAAAATATTTTCCCTCTATTAACCCTCTTGACATAAACAACCTATACCCCAACCCATTAATGTCTTTTCACATTATATGACTCGTGTACATATCCTTCCAAAATCCTCCAGAGAGGATTTACCTCTATGCCTATGCATTAGAGGTTGATCTCTTGTCCTTTTCATATTTTGTGCCAGAGGAAAGATGATAGATAGATATAGATATATTTGAATATATTTGAAAGATGAGAGGGGAAGAGAAAATTTACACTCCCACCCCCCTCCCCAAGATAATATATCTGTAAAAGAAGTAAAATCTACTAGCTCTTATTCAAATTGCATTTCTAATATTTACTACCTGTGTAACCTTGGGAAAATCACTTAACCTATCTGTCTCAGTTTCTTATCCACAAAATTGGACTGGGTAGCCTTTGAGGTCCCTTACAATTCTAAATCTAAATCCAGAATTCTATGATTCTTACCAAGTGCCACCCAATGTTGACTTTCTATTGCATGAGTTATTATTATGATGATCATAATCTTGAGTATTGTTGCTATTCATCCACTGATACATTATGGCCTTCATCCCTGTATTGCCCCTATCATATTAAGTGTTGGCAGTGGTGAACTTGAAATGTGGGGTGGTAGAAAGAGTCTTAGATCTAGATACAGAGGATGAACTTTCACTAAAACTCTAACTTTACTATTTAATTTGAGGGTAACCTTGGGTGAGTCAATTCACTTCTCCAGGTTTGTTTCCTCATTTGTAAAATGGAATATTCAGATTAAATGATCACCATGGCACCACTAGGTGCTAAATCTACGGTAGAAAAGGCAAAGAAGATAGGAAGACTCACATAGATTTCAAACTGGCCAAAAACCTTAATTAAACTTGTTAGTCTTCTCAATGGGAGATCCTTGTCCAATTTGCAGTCATTTGGGAGGAAGCTCACCCTTACTGTTATTAGCATTCTCCATTTAATGAAAATAGAAGGCATAAGGAAATTGGCACTAGATGGTAGGTGGAGTAAAAGGATCCCTTTGAAAAGGTTACTAGAGGAGTTGGTCAGATTGGTTTCATCATGTACCCCAAATCAACAAGAAGTGATGTCATGGAATGTTTACTCATGATTTCTTACAGTAATCATGATAAATAGAGCAAGAAGATCAGCTTGAAGATAGCTGCAAATTGTGGATCAACATTGATTATAAAGCATAAAGGTGGAGGAAAATCATGCAGAGAATGAGGCCAGATCCTTCACACCGAGTCAAAGAATGTCTTGTTATTCAGAGACTCCAATACAAATATAAGAGGGTAGGGTGCTAATATTAATAGCGATGATGATAATGATGAAAAACATGGTTCAAGAATTTTAAAAGGAAATAGATCAAAAGCTTAAAGACTATCCAGAAAAGGCAACCATGGTAAATCATGCATATTTCTTCAAGAAGAGGGTCAGAAGACACTAAGATGATCACCAAACACCACACACACACACACACACACACACACACACACACACACACACACACACACACACACACACACACCAGACCTTAGACAGGCAGAAAATAACTCATTATTAATGTGGGGTCATTTCTGAATCAGCTATCCGTGTGCAAGAGATCATCCATCTGGACAGATGTATTACAGAAGTATTTTCCGGGACAGATGTATTACAGAAGTATTTTCCATAACAGTAGTTATTTTCAGTTTTACAACTACTTCGTAGGAAATGAAGAATACCACTTGATTTATTATTTGTTGATTAGTTTTTAAGAATCATTTGACTCTGCACAGCAAAATATTCCTTTAAAAATGATCTTGTCAGAATCAGACAACATTTCTTGATAGTTGCAAATACAATGATAACTTTATTCAAAGCTTCTCTGATTATCAGGGTGATATGTGGCATAAACAGAGAGATGTATTTGTCAAAGGTGTTCACTACTGTCACATCCTGTGCCGAGTCTAAATGAAAGCATAACTCCCTTTTGGATGAGGAGAAATAGAGATATTTTGTGTTTTGGCTAATACTATACTGGTTGTGAAGAGCCCTAGACTATATTATAGCCTCAGTGAAATCCGCAAGTAAAGGAAATATTACAATTAAGGAAAGTTCACAATTTATAAAAGAAAACCAAACAAATAAAGATGTCTATTGTCCGGGCAATGGCATACAATTATTTGGGTAATATATTTTGTTAGTCCATCACTACCTTTATCTTGGAAAGGCATTTCAGAAGGACAATGAATCAGGACTAGAATTGATTAGAAAGAAGAGAACTGATTAGGTGATATTAGAGAAATTATCTAAAACTTTCAGTTATTAGGTTTTCTCTCTCTCACACACACACACAAACACACATGCACTCACACATTTTTGCCAAACCAAAATTCTAATGGAATAATAATAGCTAACATTATATGGCACATAGAAGACATATAAATAGATGATAGGTAGATTAGATAGATAGATAGATAGATGATAGATAGATGGATGGATGGATAATAGATAGAGATAGATGGATAGATAAATGTATATCACATTTCATTTGATCCTTATGACAACTGTATAAGATGAGCGGTTCTATTATCACCATTTTATAGATGAGAGAATTGAACTTGAGAGAGTTTAATTGAAAAGGGTTGCACATCAAAGTGAGGGAGATAGGACTCAAACTTGGATCTTCAGCCCAGCCATTACAGCACCTACCTACCTCTCAAGAACCATAATCTTCAAAGAACAAATTCTTTAGAAAACTCAAAAGATAATGGATTGAACAATAGGGAACTTAATCAGACTGCAGAGAATTAGGAAACAATGACTCAGTTGGTATATAAGAAATGGCACAGGAGGTCACAGTCTAGAAATATGTCATTGGAAATAAGGAGACTTGTGATGTTTAAAAAAATGTGAGCGATACCAGAGGGCAGCCTTCCTGCTGCACGAGCACCCACCCAATGTGAAAAGACCTGGGTAGTAGATTCACTATGGTTTTAAGAGAAGACTCGATGAATAGCACACAGAGGAAAGGGCAGTTTGCAATTTACTCTTTTGGAACCAAAAGACCAAGGTTCATTGCTAAATAATTGTGGGACCTTGGGAAAATCATTTCCCTTAACTTTAGTTTCCTTGTATGCAAAATGAGGATAACAATATTTGCATATTACAAGGTGGTTATGAAGCTCCAATGAGAAAACTTTTAGCAGGATCTCTGTAACAACCATAAAGCATTGTACAAATGTAAGTTGTTCTTATTAGGATTCTATGTCCTCCTGGAACTGGAAGCAAATTCACATGCATCACTAGGCCTAGGCTCTACCTCTAAGCTACACTTTGTCCCACATTGGTGATTTCTTCCTTATTCTCAAGCTCTCTGGGGGAGGAATGACATAACCTACTCAGTAACTTTTTCCAGTGTTCAATAACCTTCAGTGACAGGGAGTCCTTCTGGAACTAACCTATATTTCACTGGTAACGATTTATTAAACCCCTTTCCTCCAATTTTAGTAAGCAACTCTCTTGACTCAAAGATAACTGCATCTCAGTCCTCAATCATTTTTCTCTCTTTCTCCCTCTCTCTCACTCCCTTTTTCAATTTCCCTCTCTCTTTTTCACTCTCCTTCTATACATCTCTTCCTCTCTCTTTCTCTCACCTCTTTTCCCTCCCTCTTTCTCTCCCTCCCTCTCTCTCTCTCTCTCTCTCTCTCTCTCTCTCTCTTTCTCTCTCTTTCTCTCTCTCTCTTTCTCTATCTTTCTCTCTCTCTCCCTCTCTCTTTTTTCCTCCTCTTACAAACACAATCACAAAATTACCCAGCCAGCAAGCATTTATTCAGCATGTACTATGTGACAGGCACTATGCTGGATGCTAGATACAATGAACAGTTCCCGCCCCTCAAGGAGCTTATGCTTTAATAGGGTAGATAACACACACATATATAGATATATGCAAGACACATACAAGGTATGTGCATATATAGGTATCTGCACATATCACAAGACGCCAGGTAAGCTCAGATGAGAAGGTACTAGTAGTTTTGTAATGAGTCTTGAAAGAATCCTAGTTCTAGGAAACTGTGATTTCTTCCATAGGAAAATCTCCTTCCAGTTATGTCAATTACATCTCCTGCCATATCTACAACTATTTCTGACAGTAGATAAGTATGAGGGATTGTCCTGAAATGCCAGGGGTTAAATTATTTGCCTGGGTTCACATACAAACAGGATTCCGAACCCAGATCCTTGTGGCTCTTTAAGTAACCTTTAATATGCTGCATTATTGTCAGTCAGTCAATAAGCATTTACATACATATGTGTGTTGAAAAATGTCTTGTCTGTACATAAACATGTGTATGTATACATACATACACACATACACGCACTTGTTAGAAAATGGCTTGTAGGGAGAGCTCATCAGGTTTGCAGAGATTTCCCTGAGAGCTAACCAACCTCTCCTTGCTGAGGTTCGTAATAACAAAATGTTTCTTTTCTTGACCTTTACCACAGATTTGTGAATTGTGATGCTCTTTTGTTTGGGTTGTTTTGGGTTTTGTTGTTTGTTTTTTTTTTAAACTCTGTAGCCTTACAAAACAGGCAAACCAGTCTTCTGTAGAAAACTTTGACACAAAGGACATGATGACTGATCTTTGGATCAGTGTTTAAAGACAGAAGATGAAATCTTAAAGATCAACTAGTCCAGCCTTGTTATCGACACATTAGGAACATAAGAGGCTGGGCAGGGAGGTGATTCTCCCAAGGACAAAGGGATAATAATCGGAAGAGGTCTGCTTCTGGCCCACGTTCAATGCCTCTAGATACATTATGTTTTCCACTGGGTTTTGTTGTATATTAAGAGACTTAGAAGTATAAAAATGCTTAAGAAAAAGAATCCTGGCTGCTGAATGATCAATATAATTTCCTTTAAAAATCAAAGGAAGGAGTATAATGAAGTATTCCTCATCCCTAAAATCACTTCTTATAATTCACAACATTGCCTTTGTCTAATTCTTCATTCCAGGACAAACATCAGGAAAATTAGAGCCAGAATTTCCAGTTCTATAAATTCAAGATCATGTCTTATTGTGTTACATCCTCCCCAAAGAAAAAGAGGAAGGGAATCCTAGAATTCAAAACAAGACCAGAAACTTGTTTTTGAGCTATGAAGAACCTTAGAACATAAGATGTTAGCATTGTCAATATATATATTAATAAACACTTATTATGTACTCTATGCCAGGTGCTATGCTAAGCCCTGGAGATACAAACATAAACAAAGAAAGTCTGCCCTCAAGGAACTCATAATTTAATGGAAGATGACAACACACACACAAAAGAAAGCTGAAAAGAGGAATGTGGGGGAAGGAATGTACCTGTGCCAGGGCATGGTGGAGAAATAAAAAAAAAAAGGCTCAAAATAAGTGCAGGTGGTAGGGAAATGAGGAGGTGTCTGAGACGTCAGTTCTGTTTCCCTCCTTAAAACTAGGAGTTTACGGCTCTGCCCTCCCATCAGAGTTTCAGAGGCTACTGGTGAAGAAATTTAAAGACGCAAGAAGGTGAGACTTTAGGGACAAGGTAACTTCTAAAGATTCAACAGAGTTCACCTGAAGCACAGGAAAGTCTCAGTGTTTCACTAATAGGGATGCGCTCAGGTCAGGCCTTTACCCCTCATTGATCATGAATGGTTTCTGTGTAAGCCATTCATGGTTAAGTTCTCTAACAGGTGGTTCAGGCTGAAACCTTGCAGGATGACCCTTTGACCCTTAATTCTCTGAGAAGAAGCAGGAGGGGAAGTTGTAACAAGCAGGAGACATGACTGGAATTAATGGATGGTCTGTGGTACTGGGGAGGACTCCAAGGGACAGATGGAAAGGACTCAATGACTACCTAGGAAGAAATCTCTCCAATCTAAATTTCAGTATCCTGGAACAAAGGTCCAGTCATGTCACCTTACCTACAGTGGAAGGGACATTAAAACATGGACTATGAGATCTGGAAAGGACATCTTATTAGAGCAAAGGAAGTAGAATGTTAGGCATGAAGATACCTTCAATGAATATTACCAAACAAATTTAGGTACAGAATGCTATCAGACTTTAAAAATAATGATAATCCAGGCAAAGAGTAGCTAGATAAATGAGCACAGTTGTCACAGATATAGTCCATGTAGATTTCATGAAAGACTTTGAAAGAGGGTGAACAAGAACTAGTAAGTGGTGATAGGGGGAGGACTCTAACCAAGCACACTAGATTTGGTTCTTTGGTTCTCTGCTGTTCAATATTTTTAGCAATGGGTTGGATGAAGGCATTCATGGGATGCAACTGGATACTTGTCAAGCGTATGGTTGACCCAAAAGCTTGAATATATAGCTAGCATACTGGAAAACAACAGAAGTGGCATCCGAACCAGTCTTTATAGGACAAAATAATGAAATGAGAAAAACAAAATGAAATGTAAGAGGAATAAATGTGTATAATGTACCATGTCTGAACTGAAAAAAAAATTGCATTTTTATGAAACTGCATAATGTCTACAATTTATCAAAGCTACACTATATATGTACACTTAGAGGAGAGATATGGCTAGATAGCAGTTCATTTGATCACGATCTGGGGTACTCTCAGTAGACCACAAGCTTAAAGTGAGTGAGCAGTGTAATGTGAAAGCCACAAAAGCTAATGCAGCCCCAGGCTGCATTCATAGAACAGCAGTCAAAACTAGCAAAGCAATGGTTCCTGCATATTCTGCTCTATACAGATCGAAACTGTTTCCTTCTAGGAGTCACATTTTAGTGATTGTAGTCTCTTTTGTGTTCGTCCTTTGTTGCTGAAGAAGACCATGCCATCAGAGAAATGATGACATGACTTTCACTTAACTTTATTTTGAATGAGGGAGGGCTGTGCAGGTCACCAGCCTCACTCCAGAACCATCTGAATCTAGTGACCAGATATTCATCAAAATGCCTGGAGATGACCCAGGATACACCGGGAGACCTTGGGCCCTTTAGGCCAAGGTCTTTGTAAGTACTCACTTAGGGTGAGGCAACGCCCATTCACTGAACAGGCTTGTTTAAGAAGTAACCAGGGCATGGCCCCTTTAATGAGGCCAAGAAAAAGAATGAGATCGGGCTGGGAGAGAAACAGCAACAGTTACTACTGATAATCACTCTGAAGCTAGGAGGGTCCAGAGGAGCCCTTAGGCAGGGGCCCATCGGCCTCCCAGCTTGAGAGTGCAATAGGTTTAAGGTTAAGGAAAAGGGAAGGGAAGGGAAGGGGAGGGAAGGGAAAGGGAGGGAAGGGAAGGGAAGGGAAGGGAAGGGAAAGAAAGGGAAGGGAACTACCCAGTAAAACTCGAGTCAACTTGGCATCTTTTGGCCATCCAAATTTGCCTTCCTTTGCAGAGGAGAAGGAAAGGGAGAGGGAGGGAGGCAGGCAGGAGAGGAGGAGCTGAGTTACTCAGCTAGCTGGGTTTCCATTCAGCCAGTTATGTCTATTCACAGGATTGTGTTTGTCCTTTGTTGCCCTCAGTTTGACATTTAAACTAACCTTCAAAACACAGGTCTTTATCTCTTTTTTATTTTTGTCTCTCAGACACATAATATTCCCCCTTTTGTGGCTGGACCAAAATTGACCTCTTTCATGAACTCTTCCCAATTCCCCACAGTCCAAAATTGTCTTTGCTTTTTCAAAAAAAAATCCTGAAATCATGCTTATTGAGTCCACTACAAATGTATGTAGTGTAATCTCAAATGGGCCCTCACTGTGGCAAGGATTATAATTTCTAAAGCTAAATTGGATCATCAAGTCTGTCATTAAGTCTGTCCCCACCTCCCATTTGACATATAGGGAAACTAAGGCAAATAGACAAGAAATAATTTTCCACATGTTACACAGCTAGTCAAGGGTAGATCCAGACCCCAAGCCCAGATCTTTTCAACAGGTCCTCATTTAATACTATCCAGAAGCTAAAATTAATCAGTAAAATGAACAGTTATTTGTCAATCTTTCAATCACTGGTGCTATCTCTATGTATGGGGGTGGAGGAAGAAGGGTACAATTAAATTTCTATGAGCTGGCAAAATTTGAAAATGATCGTTGTACAGGAATGGTTACACCCATGTGAAGTATTGAAAGAAACAGAAACAAAACCCCCAAAGAGCTGGACCTGCCAGCTGGGCTGGCAAGATTCTGAGAGATTTTTTACTAGCCCTTTTCATAGATGAATAAAGAAAAATTAAAGTTATGTTGGAAGGGAAATTTATACTTCATGAATATTTCATTACTATGAAATAGGCTTAATGAGATGCTCCATATTTCATACCTTATGATATTGAACATAGCAGACAACAGTAATAAAGCACAAGTTCTTATCACCCTTAACTCTTTGACATCTGGTAGTTTGCAAACCTCAGCACTTTCATCTATGGCCTGAGTGAATTATTTCCTGGTCTGTGGTACTAAGGAGTTAACTCCTGTACCTTAACATACAGCAATTTATAAGGAGTAAGAAGAATGCTGACAAGGAAGTTCCTATTTAATCAAGCCTAGAGTGAGGAGGACCTGAGTTCAAATCCAGCCTCAGACTCTTACTGGCTAGGTGACCTTGAGCAAGTTACTTCACCCTTTTTGCCTCAGTTTCCTCATCTGTAAAATGATCTGGAGAAGGAAATGGCAAACCACTCCAGTATCTTTGCTAAGAAAACTCTAAATGGAGTCACAAAGAGTTGGCCACAACTGAAAAGACTCATTAAAAACAACATGTTTGTGTGCATGTGTGTGTGTGTGTGTGTGTGTGTGTGTGTGTGTGTGTGTGTGTGGAGAGAGAGAGAGAGAGAGGAGAGAGAGAGAGAGGAAGTGTTCATGCTTTTTTTCCATCTATACATGTCAGCTCCTTAAGGGCAAGCATTTTTTCATTTTTATCTTTGTATTTCCAGCTCATAACACTAAGCCTGGCACATAGTAGGTGCCTAATCAATCTTCACTGATTGATTTAAAATCTAAGTGTGATTTTAGATGGGGTGTGATAGCTGCCTTTCAGTATTGGAACTGCTGGGATATAGAAAAGGAATTAGAATGGTCCTGCTTATCCACAGGTGCCAGAGCTCTAGAAGTAATTAGCAATGACTAGCAGAAAGACCAGTTTAGACTTGACTTTAGGAAACACCTTTCAGCAATGAGAGCTGTCCTGAAGTGGAATGAGCTCCTTCAGGAGGGAGTGGATTCCTCTCACAGAGGGCTTTAAATAGAGGCTGGATGACCACTTGTTTATGTTGGAAAAGGGATTCTTTGTTTTGTGTTGTTATTGTTTTTCAGGTATGGGTTGGACTGAATGGCCTCTTCCTTTGTGACTTCAAGACAGTGAAAGTTTCCCTTCTGATTATGGCTATTAAAAGTATACTGAGCTGCATGACCTTGGACAAGTCACTTAGCCCCAGTGTCCTCCAAAAACAATAACAAAGTAAAAATATACTGGATTGTCTCAGGAAGCAGAGTTCCCCATTACAATAGGCCTTCCAGTGAAACCTTGGTCATCATTCATCAAGGATGCCATAGAGGAAGATTCTACTCAGAAAAAGATTCCTCACATATCCCTTGCAAGGTAGAGATTCTGTGACCTTGTTGTCCTGAAGATAGAATGTCAAAGCATCAGAAATAGAGCTAGAAAGGATTTTGCAACATGGAATATCAGAACTAGAAAACACTTTGCAACATGGTATTCTGAAAGACTATAGCCATAATCCTAGGTTTGGAACCGAAAGAGACCATAGAGATTAGATCACCTAAACCAACTGCATCATTTTTAGACAAAGAATTCGAGGCCTAAGGAGAGCAAGTGACCCGGTCAAAGGCATAAAGTGAGCTTTAAAAAATGCTTTTTAGACAATAGTGAGAGGAACTTGTTTGGAGCAACAGTCTGTTTTCTGGCTGCTGTTTTTTCTCTCATTAGCAATTCACTATACCCAAGTAGTACTGAGTGTGTTAAACTTGGTTGGAAATGAGAAACCCAGGGGCACGATTTATTTTCGTGCATTTCTTGTTGCCTGCAGATGGAAACTTTATTGTTTTACACATCATATTCTGCAGTTTAAAAAAAATAACAACACAAGATGATGATGTGTTTGTGTGTGTGTGTGTGTGTGTGTGTGTGTTCTTCCCATCACGCTAATGTTGAGGAAACCAATTTCACTTCCTTCTCCCTATCTTTCTACAGCTATAAAATCACAAATCGGGCATAATAAGAGCATTCATCTTAAGGGATCATTCAATCATCACGGCCAGCTGAGTATACCAATAATGAGAGTTGCGTTTTGTTTACAGGACTTCTTTATTGCTATAAATGGACCTTTGAACCTGAGTGACTGAGCAATGAGTTTCTTTGCCCTGTGGCACTTGAAGGTCTCTGGTGTGTTTTCAGGGTTCTCTGGAAAAGGCAAATTGTCTGTCTTGCTGACTGTTTGCCTGCTTCAAATAACTCCTATTTCTATAACATTTAGTGGTTTACGACAACAACTCACAACAACTCTGTGAGGTAGTGAGGTCACACAACATTTTTTTCAATACTACAGATTAGAAAACTGAGGCCCAGATACTGGATTACAGTTGTTATTTGTCCTTCATTCTCAAAGAGGATCAATGACATCAGGAGGGTGATGCCTTAACGTGTACGTGAATTGGATTTAAGTGAGGCAGGGGTGTGCAAAGTCATCCACCTCACTCTCTCTTCCAGAATCATCAGAGTCCAGTGGTAAGACATAGATCAGGACTATTGGTGATGGCACAGGGTGCAGTGGGAAATCTTGGCCCTTTTAAGTTAAGGCATTTACCATGTCTCAGTTTGTCTGAGACAACACCAATTCAATGGTTAATGACTAGGCAAGAATTGAGGCAAAAGATGGCTTAGTTTGCCTTCACTGAAAATTATTCTGGGAGGTCTAGGCCCTCAGAATTTCACAGATACTAGAAGTGACTTTTCTAAAGTCAGACAGCTTTGCATGGTAACTAGGAAAGTGCAGCAGACAAGGAAAGGGAAAGGCAACTTCACAAGATGCCACAATGCCGTCAGAAATGTAAAGAACCATTATTTGACTGGGATGTTTAGAGGAAACATTAGCCAACTATTTTCAGCAGTGAATGTAGTTTGGCTACCAATCTGTTGCCTTAGAGTACTACAGACCTCCAAATAATTCATGGACAGATATCAGAAGTTTAGAACTTGCTAAAGAAAAAACAATGGCATCTTTATCTTCACGAATTCTTAACTGAAAATTTAGCATTCCCTTCAATCTCAAATGTAGTCAACAAATGACAGGAGCAGTAGGCTTCACCCCACTTCCAAAGGATTCATGCATAAAAAAGGCTTACAAAGCCCTGCCTTCAAACATAGCTGGATCAGCAATGAGAGATCAACTGCCCCAGAGAAACCTCTAGCACACAGAAAAGGGAGTAGCTGTGGTGGTGACCTGACCTCTCCTTGGGTTTTGTGTGAGCTGACCAAGGTGCTGACCTTCTGGGAAAATAGAGAGGGACTGCAGTGCATCTGCTTTTCCTTCCCCTACTCTACACTTTGATGCCTTCTCTATCAGGGCTGTTCTCCTCCCTTCAGTTAGGTGTTAACTGAGCAGCAGGTTGTTTGTGACAAAGCAGTCATTCGAATTCAGTCGGTGTTTTTAGCTGGGGAAATTAATAATTACAAAAACAAACCAATGTGCTGTCAATTTAGGAGACCCCCTAAAGAGAGAGAATTGAGAGAATTCCAACTGTTAGAGCTAATCAATCAATGCTAGAACCAGGATCAATAATAGGTATAATAATAAAAATAGCTAATATTTATATAGTGCTTCCTAAGTGGCAGGTACGTTATAATTATTATCATATTTGATCTTCACAGCAACCCTGGGAGGTAGGTGCTATTATTATTATTAATAGTTATTATTGTAAGCTCCTTGAGGGCAGGGACTATTTGCCTTTATATTGTATCCCCAGTGCTGAGTTCAGTGCCTGGCATATAAAAGGAAATTAATAAACGTTGATTGATTACCTTTTTCTCTATTTGTCTCAGATTCTTCAGCTGTAAAATTAGTACCTACCTCCCAGGGTTATTTATGAGGATCAAAGGAGATGATATGTGTAAAACTCTTAGCACAGTGCTTAGCATATAGTAGGCGATTAATAAATGATTGTTTCCCCCTTTCCTCTTCCTATAAAGAGATCCACAATGATGGAAGCTGCTGTCACTCCTCAGGAAATGTTCATGGTGCATTGGATTCTTTTTTTTCCTCTTTTCTCTCTTCCTCTTATTATCTTTGCCTCCTGCCCTTTGGCTGGAACTCTCCTAATGCTGTGTTACCACCTGTCAACCCATGATGCCTTCAGACTAATGATTCTCAGACCTAGTTTTATGAAACTCTACAATGTTTTTCAATTGAATTCAGTTCAATATACCTTTATTAAGTGCCTACTATGCACCAGATACTGCTAAGCACTGGAGATATGAGAGACAGAAAGAGAAAGAGAGAGAGAGAGAGAGAGAGAGAGAGAGAGAGAGAGAGAGAACCTGCCCTCAAATATTTTACATTTTAATAGAAGGAGAAAACACACAAAAGGAAGCTAAAAAGGAAGGAAGGACCATGGAATATCTGACCACAGGGATGGGGCATATGATCCCATAAAGACGAAGCCTAGTAGAGTTGCTGATGAAGAATGGAAACATCAGGAACATTATGAGCTCCCCATAAAAGAAGATTTTGGGAGGACTTTAGTGTTCCATCTTTCAGTCCTCCAATCAGAAGGAAGAGGCAACTGAAGGTGAGTTGAGAAAGTATAGAGTATGCAAACCTGAGCCATGATGATGAGATTTTAGGTGATTAGTTTAATATGGGGATGGAGGATGGGAATGGAGGTGAAGGCAGGAGTCTTGATGTTCTTGTAGTCAAGCAGAGCTACTTATGGAGAATGTTTCCACATTGCAGCAAATTATCTGAAAAGAAAAACAATCTCTTGAGGGGAGAGGCGTCAAAGAGATGCATCATCATTTAAAAATTCTAGATTTTAATTTTTCCTATATCTGCATTTTTCCTTGGGGTCCATTACCTGATAATAGATTAATTATACCAGTATACCTTTGGATAGCACTTTTAGATATTCCTCAGCAATTTCTGTAATTCTAAGAGGTTAACATTTCTCCTTTTCCCCACTAATTTGAATTATCATCACTCCCATTTTACAGATGAGAAAACAGGCTCAGAGAAGTTTAGGCTCAAGTAGGGCTATGGGGCAGTTCTATTGTTTTTGACATATAGCATTCCCAAGAGGAAAAAAGGAAAGGGTGCTATCAAGTCAAGCACACAAAAGTAATATCAATACTTTGAAATATTTGGGAAATACCAATCTAGATTGATATAGCTAGCAAGAATCTGATCCAAGATTCCAACCTCTTATTGTTTTCTTTTTCATGGAAAATAATCTTATTCTCCACCAGATTCAATAACTAGAGTAATTTTTGCACCTGCGGCAAATTACTCATGCTCACATGCACGTGTGCATACATGCATGCACAGACACGGGGAAGATGTAGAGGATTTTACCTGAAATAGAGTCACCAAAGGAGGAAGCACACTCTGGGACTCTATGAAGCTAATGATGGGGATAGGCTAGAAAGAAGCCCACCAAAGATGCACCTTGCCAGGAAGATGAGACTGCTGGAGTTTCCCATTTTAACTAGTTATTTTTGCCTACTAAGTGATGGAGTTAATTGTCTCTATGTTGATGAAAGACTACAAGTGCTGAAGTCACCCTCTGAATTTTTATACCCTGGGAGCTCTGTTCTCCATGGAAGTCTTTTTTTCCAAATCTTCATTGTGGCATATAGGTCTCCCTGGGCTCTTGGAGGGAATTCTATTAACATAGAATAAGTTTTGGCAGACTTTATCAAGCTGCTAACACTTCAAGGAAAGGCCTGGAAGGAAACTATATTTCTATTATGTAAAGACTAGCTTTGCTAAGTTCAGAGAGTCCTATCAGCAGATTGGCCCTAGGATGATGAATTTTTTTGACCACCTTGGCAATTTTCAAATGCCATCTATTAAATTATAGAGAGGATGTGATCTGCTTTGGTCAGAGCAGTATCCACACTGATGAGATTACAGATCCTAGAAGTATTTTAGTATCAAAAAGGGCTATAGGACAGTTCTATTGTGTTTGACATACAAAACTCCCAGGAGGTAAAGGGAGGAATGTCATGAAATCAAATACACCATAATAGCCCATCACCATGGTGAAAAGATTGGGAATTACTGACCTGGACAAGTGTCACAGTTTCACTAGAGAAAGATGTGTCTCCTCTACTATTGTTATATTAAGAAAAAAAATGACAAACCAATTCAGGATGCTTAAACATTAAGTAATGTTCATAGAGCACTTACTTTGCTGAATTTTGTATTCCCTATAAAATAAATACAATACATTGTCCCTGATCTTAGTCATTTTAGTGACTACACACGTGGAAGCTTAAAGAAATCCAGTCCACCCAGGATGAGACCAATAAAAAAAAGCCAAAATGATGGGATAGTCTTCTCCTCCAACGAATACATGATGTCATTGATATGACTGCTTCCTAAAACAATATAGATGCACAACCCATTCAGGATTGCCCATCCCATCCTCTTTTCTTTGTCCTCCCATAAATACCTAATGTGATGGGGTCATTCCTTGTGACATTTTGTCAGGGTGTGGATAGCAACAAGGTCTGTGGACTGTCCATTGCTCATGCCTTACTCTTTCTATATGGTCACAATTAGATGTGTCATATGGCACACTTAATACAATAGTAGCCCTTTATTAGCTTAATGACTTCCCATGGGTTAACAGGCAGCTGGTTTTCCAAACTGATTGAAACTGTGGGCTTATGGTTTTTGGGGTTTTTTTTGAGTTCTGCTTGGATTAACTTTAAAGACTTTTCCTATTCTCTCCACGTATTGGGAGTGAGGGTTCCAGTCCTATAATTTTACCAGTATAGGGAGCCTCAGGTATGAAAATTCCATTGACTGGTACAGATCAGCCCCTCATTTGTAACATATAGTCTAGAGCATCGTCTTGGGCACTGAAAGGTTCAGTTCTTTGCCCGTGGACTCACAGTTAGTATTCCAAAGCTGGCAATCTATTCACTTCACTATGCTGTCTCTGACTGCATTGTTAATGGCTAAAATCCCACCATAGGTATGCTATGATATTTTGTATTTGAGAATAAAATTCTGGAATCATGGGGGGAGGGGGGGAATAATTCTTCCAGTTGCTAGTTCCCTATATCATGGTGTATTTAGTTTGCATGTATCCTATATTTCCTTATATGTGAGCATATTGTATCGACCCAGAAGCTACTTAGAGCAGCTTGGTGGCACAACGGTTAGAACACTGGTCTTAGAATCAGGAAGACTTATCTTCATGAGCTCAAATCTTGCCTTAGACACTTACCAGTGTGATCCTGGGCAAGTCACTTAACCTTGTTTGCCTCCTTTTCCTCATCTGTAAGATGAGCTGGAGAAGAGAATAACAAGCCACTCCATTACGTTTGCCAAGAAAACCCTGTCATGAAGAGTCACACATGACTGAAATGACTGATCAACAACAAAAGAGACTCCTTAAGGTCAGATACTGTTTAATATATATGTGTCTTCTAAGTCCTTAGCACTGTGCCTGGGGCTTCCTCTGTGCAGTCGTCCTCCATGCCAATCCTCTTCTCCCATTGATGGATTACTTTCTGGTCCTCCATTTTAGGAAAGAGCAGAGGCTGGCCAACCTACATCCCCATCCTGATGCTGATTTTGATCTGAAAGAGGTTGACAACATGCTCCACAGTGGGTATCTTCTTTCTAACACCACTAAACACATACACATGCATACACACAGCCACACAAATACACACACACACACACACACATGCACACACACTTTTCTGTTCCCTTAATATTTTTTCTTCCCCTTAGAATGTAAAGTCCTTAACAGCAGGAACTAACTTTTTTCTTGCTTATTTTTTGTATACTCAGCACTAGGTGGTAGAGTGGATAAAGCACTAAGCCTGAAGTCAGGAAGACCTGAATTCAAATTCCGCCTCAAACTTTTTCTAGCTGTGTGACCCTAGGCAAGTCACTTCACCTCAGTCTGCCTCAGTATCCTCATCCATCAAATAAGAATAATAATAGCACCTACTTCTTTGGGTTGTTATAAGGATAAAATGAAATAATCATTCTAAAGTGCTTCACAAATCTTGCACATGGCAAGCACCTCATAATTACATGTTGTTTTGTCTTGCCTATACTGATTCCCGGATGAGAGAGAATAAATTGTGTGGGACTTAGAGTCAGAAGACCTGGATATGAAGTGTTCCTGAGACACTAGATGTATGGTCTCAGTCAAAGCATTTAACTTCTCAGTCTCAGTTTCCTCATCTATAAATGGATATAATACCTGTACTCTATCTCAGCAACTCATCAGAGGAATGAACTTTGTTAATTTCACAGTGTTATTTAAATGAGATTCTGACATCTTAAAAAAATCTTTCCAGCTCTAACATTCTATGTATGTATTTGCCTCTGGTCCCTCTCCCTCAAGACATCAGTCCCATAGATGTTGAAACAGTTAATGCCATGCCATAGACTTAGTGTGGAAGGAGGAAAAAAAAAAAAACTAGATTTTTAAAATACAAGCAAGTATCCTAAAGTCACCTGTCTTTTATTTTATCCAAATGACTTGATTTAAATACTCAGTTTATGCATTAACTTGCTGGAGTAATTGACATCTAAATGTCTTCCTCTATTTGTTCTCTGTTACTAAATATACATGGGCCTCTCCAAAGTTTTCAGATTGACGACTTTTGACAGACAACACAGATTTCAACATTTACACTGAAGTTGTCTGTCAAAAAGGAAAAAAAATGGCATATTTTGGATTGGTTCCTTGCTTTTCAACAAGAAGAGAGGGAGACAGAGAGAAAGAGGGAGAGGAAGAGAGAGAGAGAGAGAGAGAGAGAGAGAGAGAGAGAGAGAGAGAGAGGAATGGGGGAGGGGAAAAAAGGAAAAAGCCCTCACAGCCTGGAACAGCAAATTATGCCAATATGCACAGCGGTGCTGGGGTGGTTGCTAAGCAACCAGATGGTGATGTGTCAGAGTGAAAAGGGGAAGCAGGAGGGATGAAAGGAAATATGGTCCAGACATTCCAGGACATGCCAAGGAGCCTTCCAGGGACCAAGGCTGCTTATCTCTTCCCCTGGAATAGGAGTTTTGAGTGGAGAGTGTTTACAGGAGCTGGATTTGTTTTACATGGCCATTTGGACGAGGACGGTGTGATGATAACTCTAGAGCTCTTAAAACACATTAATGGCTGTCTGTGGTTTATCACCAGTCTCTCTTGACTCTCATTAAATGGTGTCAACCTTGGCAGGATCCATTACCTTCAGTGATTTATTGGATCAGGGTTGAGGCACACAGGCACAAGTCAGGCAACGTTTAAAGAGTACCTATAGGGTGTGTGCCCAGGCATCATTCTGGGTCCTCATTGACCCCATTGATGAGAACTCTATTGTGGCATTAATGCTGCCACGTGGACTAGTGGGAATATTAATGGATCTGTAGTCAGAGGAGTAAGTCTTAAATCCTGGCCCTGACACTTATTCTCTGAGTGATCTAAAACAAGTCACTTAACTTTTTTGTATCTTTTTTTTCCTCATCTATAAAATGAAGAGGTTGGCTATATGACCCCTTGGGGCTCTTTGATTCTAAGAGGAAGAAAGTTCTAATTGCCACCAGGTCCTTCCAAAATGCAAACTCCTTGTTACAGTGTGAATTCTTGACTTCCCTTCAGCTGCCTCCATTTATCCTACAATGACAATGATTTATTGATTCACAGTCAGTTCACACCCCTGAACTGTTCTCTTAGGTCTATCCTTTCAAATCAAAGCAGAGATCCAGATTCAGAGACCCAGAGAGGAAAGGTACTACCATATTGAAGTCCTTGGAATCTATTCATGTTCATGAACCTGGATGGTGTGGTGTGACAGACCAAACTTTCTGTGTCTTGCCTTCAAAACCAGTATTCTTGAGCATCCCCACCCCCCTTTTGCCACAAGTTCTTTGATCTCTCCCATCAGAATTAAAAGTCATCAAAATAAAAGAGATAATTAACAGAGAACTCCAGGTAAATAATGTAAGAAATTAGAATCAGTAACAGTCATTTGTACTCTGTTTTCTAAAACTACCTCTTCCTTTACCCTCTTCCCCAGGGGATTGTGAGTTCATTGACTTGTTATGCCTTCTCAAAATGGTGCTGCCAGCTACCAGATAGGAAAAGGAATTAATGATAAACTTCATAAACGAATGTTGAAGACTCAGAATCTAAGAGTGTGCTGTCTCTCTGCACAGCACTGAAGAAGTCTCTGGTTCTAAGCCAAGTCTTTACCTCATAAAATGAGTGATACTTCAGTTTCCAAAAGATGCTGCCTCTTCAATATCTGAAAGGGCTAGCAATGCAGACATGAAAGGAAGCCAAGTACTAGCTCCCCAGAAGTGAAATGCAGCCCAACCAAAAGAAAAGAAAAACATACCAGCTCTATTGCCATTTTCCTCAATCTTCCCCTCTGTCTCTTTCTCTTTTCCTATTTTACATTCTCATCTCTTCCCAAATACCAAAGAATCACAAGATCATAGAGATGGAAGAGAACTTAGTGACATCTAGTCTTCTGTGAGCATTATTATTAACCAGGGTGATCTCTATTTCCTATTTGACATATGTCTTCTCTCTAGTCCCTGAAGAGAAGAACTTCACAACCTTGTAGACAGAGGCATGGACAGTAAGGTGAGGATTTCCAGACCTAAACCTGGAGCTGGAGCAAAACTCCCAAGCTGCTAATATCCATGAGTCCACAAATCACCATTAACTAGTAACCTTAATTGTCCTTCTGTGTATTTCAGTGTTAACTCTAATCTATTGCCCACATCTTAGATATGTATTCTCTCTTGTTCTTTCCTTTCCCATATTGTTGTTGCTCAATCATTTCAGACTCTTCATGACCACATTTGGGGCATGGAGCATAATGCTCACTGTTCATTAGTGAAGTGTTACGTCTTGAAATAAACGCTTGTTTTGTGACTGTCTATAATACTGTTTCCCAAATCTCTGGGCACTAGTAATGTTCTCTTGCTGTTTGGACAGTTTACTAACAGTCATCACCACTCCATCTTCATGTTGCAAAGTGTGGTCTGATTATTTAACAAGGTAAATTAAAATTCTAAAAGGGTTGATGATTTGCTGATAAGTCCGTGACAACCAATGAAACAAAGTAGTTTCACGGCTCTACATGAAGACATGTGAGTATATTGCACTGGAGCAAATGGTAGCACAGAAAGTCTAATATATGTACTCCCATTAGTGTCATCTTAGAAGATTGGAGACCATGGCATAGAGGCATCTTCTGAAGGAACTGGGGTAATTCAACGTGGAGAATAGAAGATTGGGAGCTACAGAGAGGGGAAGAAGGAGAGAAAGAGTGGGAATAATGGAAGATGATGATTCTCATCAAGTATTTGAAGAGTTATCATGTGAAAGAAGCATTAGGTTTCTCTATTTGCCACTCCTCCCCCCCCAAAACAAAGCCACAACTAGAACTGGGTAGTTGTAAAGAAGTAGATTAAAGTTTACTGTAAGAAATGGTTTCCTGTTTCTTAGCATAATTGAAAGGTAGAATAGGTGCCTTAGGAGGTGACATCCCTAATACTCAAAGTTTCCAAGAAAAGGCTGGAGATTCTTAGTCAGATACAGATTAACCTCTGAGATGATTTTCTACTCTTGCAAGCCTATGAATAGGTAAAATTCTATAACTTTATCTCATTCCAAATGTAAGATAATAGCCTTCCCTAATCTAGTGATCAGAATTAAATGTAGATAAGCATCCTGAGCAACCAGAAGACCTAGTTTTAAATACAAGGTATGCATAGGCACCTGGATGACCTCATACAAGACATTTTTCTTCTCTAAGCCACAAAACATTCATTTGTAAAATGTGAGGCTTGGAGTGAGTGAATGAAGTATTAAGTGCCTACTATTTCCAAAGCATTGTCCTAAGATATAAGGATACATAGAGAAAAGAAAGAACATGTGTACTCTGAAGAAGTTCACATTTTAACGGAGACAATATTTACCAGAAGTTTCAGCTAGAAATGGAAAGGTCTCATGGTCCCGAGGGAGCAGTGGAAAAGAAAATGGTAATAACTCTTCATTAATATCATTTCCACTGACAAAATTGTAACAGTTTTTTTTTTTTATGATGAACTATTTTTGACAGTGCCAAGGACTTTAGTGACAAGAATTTTCTTTTCAGAGTCTTCAGTAGCACCCAAGTAGCACCAGACTTCATGACCACAAAGACTGCTTCCCAAGACTAGCTTGAGGAACTTGGCTGGAAGCACTATTATTCCCAAATTCCTTGATCTCAGGGTCATGGGATATCTTCATCAGAAACTAAGGAGAAATGGTCAGTGAGGTGGTGGTGGTGGTGGTGGTAGTTGTTCTTCCTGACATATGCCTCTTTCTGCCTCACCCTCAGGAACCCCTGCTGCTTCATCTAGGTTATCCTTCCTGCCCTGTGGGTGGCAACTGGCTGGAAGTTGGAGTGGATGGTTGGTCTTGTCTCTGCAGGAACTGTTTGTCTAGATGATGGCTACAAGGACTGGGCTAGAAGCAGGATGGGTGATTTGAGAGATGCTATAACTCTCAAGACTCTTAAATCTATCTGCCTGTTGGTTACAATTGGTCAGCAGTAGTTGCTTCTGAAAATAAGGAAGGTGATTCCCTTCTCTATGATAAATTCTCCCTTCATTGATGGCTATGGGAACTGGGGTAGAAGCAGATCTGGTGGTATAGGGGACACTGTTATCTATTCCCAGGACTCTTGGATTTAGTGTCCTGGGCTTTCTCTAAGAGGATCTGAATGGAAATAGTGATAAAGGTGGTAGATTTGTTATACTTTATTAGCCTGTCTAGCCCTGAATCCTAGGACACTATTGTCATGTGTACAATACAGTGAATCTATGCTAAATTTGCTTGATTAGGGTGGAAGGGTTAACGCTTTGAATCATCAGAACTGATATAATCAGACTAGTGTTCTGGGTGGGAACACCAACCCCTGAAGTTTAGTGAGAATCTTAGAAAGGTGCCTGCTTTTAACAGAAAAATAGTCAAGAAAGTAGAATTGAGACAAAGCTATGGAAAAGAAGAACACAATCTTGTTACCAAAGTAAGAGAGCCTAAGTCACAGAGGTGTATTCATAGAAATGATAATTAGAACAAAGGATAATCAGGTCTGGATGTATGTGCTGTTTCAAATGCATTGTGTGCTAGAGCTAGTTCAAATAGGATTGGGAGAGATGATTGTTAAATTTTCAATGTTAGCATTTACTACTCAGAAATCAGAAAATGTTACAAATCAGAGCTTGATTTAGTGTTCTGATGTTTGTCTAGAATTAAGAAAATGATAAACAAAATGTTAAGCATGCAGATTAAACTTAAAAGTGTGTCATGTGTTCAAGTTTTTAAGATAGTCAGTTGTTAAATATTTACCAGTGCATCACTGCCCCAGTGGCTCAAAAAGTAATATTTTAACATAAGTTTATGGACCTTCACAACCTAACAAATTTGAGATTTGCAAGTTTGTTATATTTTATCATAATTTCTTTAAAAGCTGTTAGCTATTATAAAACAACCATTCTCTGTCTCCTGGTGAGATAACAGAGAAAAATGAAAGCATCTGTATTAATGTAATAAAAAACTGGTGACAGACTTCTGGCAAGACGAGAGAATGAGAGGGTATATCTAAGCCCTGTTCAACCTCATTACATTAATAGAGAAAAAAAATGTGTCAAATAATAATAAAGCAGCAACTAAACTATGTAATAGGAAAGAAGTCCTCAGAAAGAAACTACTACAGGAAAAAAGCATAGAAACTGAAGGAATGGATTAAAGGAGTAGAGGGGTAAAAAATACCAATACAATGAAGAAATTTTAAAAGTTTTTTTTTTTTTAAGTTATATAGAAGTAAGGAATCTCCAGAAAACAATAATGCTCCAACAACTAAACTAAGACAGATTATGACCACAAGTATCTCCGAGAGTGATATTTTTAAAAATCCTAATCAAAGGGAAAAATAAGGTAAAAAATTTAAATTATTAATATAATTCAAAAGGAGAAAGTAATAACTTAGAGAAGATGACAAAAGTTAATAAGGTAATGAATAGAGTGAAAAAAAGAGAATGGAGGGCACATAAACTAAATACAACAAAATGATTCTGTAACACAAATTAAAAAAACAAGTCAAAAGATAGCAAAACCCCAAAATGAACAGAGCTAAATGGTAACATCAAGTCCAAAGTCAAGAAACAGGCTCAAAAAAATGGGTTGTGGAGGAGGAAAGAAGAATCTGACCATTAAAACCTGCTATGTAGACAAGGAAGATAGATTCAGAAGACAACAATAACTTGAAAACATCTACAAGCAACCCCTCAAACGAAAATGCATATTAGACACAAGCTCAAAAAGAATTCCTAAAACATCTGAGCAAAGACATTTTTTTAAAGAAGCAAAAAATTATTTTTAAATTCAAATAAGAATGGTAGGGAAAAAATTGGAAAAAGAAATTAGAGAGATGAAAGAAAACTATAAAAAGAGAATTAACACAAAACCTTACTGAAGAAATAACTCCTTAAAAATTAGAATTGGTTAAGTGACATGAAGAAACAAAGTCAAAAGGGATGGAAAGAAAGAAAGATAAAAGGAAGGAAAGAAAGAAAGAAAGAAAGAAAGAAAGAAAGAAAGAAAGAAAGAAAGAAAGAAAGAAAGAAAGAAAGAAAGAAAGAAAGAAAGAAAGAAAAAAGAAAGGAAGAAAGGAAGGAAGGAAGGAAGGAAGGAAGGAAGAAAGAAAGAAAGAAAGAAAGAAAGAAAGAAAGAAAGAAAGAAAGAAAGAAAGAAAGAAAGAAAGAAAGAAAGAAAGAAAGGGAAGGGGGCAGAGCCAAGATGGTGGAGTAGAAAGACACAATACTCTAGTGCTTCTCCCACAGCCCACAAAATACCTGTAAAAAATGACTCTCAAAAATTCTAGAGCAGCAGAAGCCACAGAAAGACAGAGTGAAAGAGATTTCCAGCCAAAGGTAACCTGGAAGGCCAACAGGAAAGGTTTACCCCATGGGACACTAAGCAGAGTAGAGCCCAACCCTGGCCGTGCAGCACAGGAAGGAAAAGGACCAAAATGGGACTCTGGGGCACAATCCCCACCAGGGAGGGTTCCAGATCCCTCAACCCACAAAGGACAAAGGAAGCTTCAAAGGTCAGTGTGGGAGAGTTTTCCCAGCTGGGTAAGAGGGGAGCAGGGTCTCATCAGCAGGCAGTAGGCAGCTACGTTGGCCACAGAAGCAGCCTGGGTCCATTGTCCAAGCAGCTCAGCTTAAAGCCTCTGGGGGAATTGAGCAGCTGATCTGAATCTTGAGCACAGACCTGGGTGCAGGAGGAACACTAGGAACCTCCTCCTGACAAAGGATTCAAAAGTCAAGTAAGCAGCAGGGAAAATGCCTAAAAAGGGGGAAAAAAATAAGACCATAGAAGGTTACTTTCTTGGTGAACAGGTGAGGAAGAATAATGCAAACCATCAGAGGAAGTCAAGGTTTCTGCATCCAGTACCTCCAAGATGAATATGAAATGGACTCAGGCCATAGAAGAGCTTGAAAAATGAGTCAGCAGTTTGCTAAAGGAGAACCAAAAAAATGCTGAGGAAAATAAAACCTTTAGAAATAGGCTAACTCAATTGGAAAAAGAGGTCCAAAAAGTCAATAAGGAGAAGAAAGCTTTAAAAAGCAGAATTAGCCAAATGGAAAAGGAGGTTCAAAAGCTCACTGAAGAAAACAGTTCTTTAAAAATAAGAGTGGAATTCAGGGAAGCTAATGACTACACGATAAACCAAGAAGTTACAAAACAAAACCAAAAGATTGAAAAAATAGAAGATAATGTGAAGTATCTCATTGGAAAAACAACTGACCTGGAAAACAGATCCAGGAGAAACAATTTTAAAATTATGGGACTACTTGAAAGCCATGATCAAAAAACATAGCCTTGACATTATCTTTCCTGAAATTTTCAAGGAAAACTGCCCTGATATTCTAGAACCAGAGGGCAAAATAAATATTGAAAGAATCCACTGATCACCTCTAGAAAGAGATCCAAGGAGAGAAACTCCTAGGAATATTGTGGCCAAATTTCAGAGTTCCCAGGTTAAGGAGAATATATTACAAGTAGCTAGAAAGAAACAATTTGAATATTGTGGAAATACAATCAGGATAACACAGGATCTGGCAGCTTCTACATTAAGGGATCAAAGGGCTTGGAATATGATATTGCAGAAGTCAAAGGAGCTAGGATTAAAACCAAGAATCACCTACCCAGCAAAACTGAGTATAACATTGCAAGGGAAAAAATGGTCATTCAATGATATAGAGGACTTTCAAGCATTCATGATGAAAAGACGAGAACTGAATAGAAAATTTGACTTTCAAACACAAGAATCAAGAGAAGCATGAAAAGGTAAACAGCAAAGAGAAATCATAAAGGACTTTCTAAAACTGAACTGCTTACATTCCTACATGGAAATATAATATTTGTAACTCTTGAGACTTTTCTTAGTATTTGGGTAGGTAGAGGGATTGTGCACGTGCGCGCGCACACACACACACACACACACACACACACAGATATCGACAGAGAGTACAGGTTGAGTTGAATCAGAAGAGATTGTAGCCACAAAAAAATAAATAAAATTAAGGGGTGAGAGAGGAAAATATTGGGAGGAGAAAGGGAGAAATGGAACGTGGCAGACTATCACTCATAAAAGAGATAAGAAAAATCTTTTTCAGTGGAGGGGAAAAGGGAAGAGGTGAGTGGGTAAAAGTGAAGCTTACTCTCTTCATATATGGCTTAAGGTGGGAATAACATGCTCACTAAATTTGGTATGAAAATCTATCTTACACTACACAAAAGTAGGGGACAAAGGGACAAATGAGGTGAGGGGGATGATAGAAGGGAGGGCAAATGGGAGAAGAATGTAACTAGAAGTAAACACTTTGGAGAAGGGACAAGGTCAAATGATAGAATAGAAAAAAGAGGGGGGGGCAGGGTAGGATGGAGGACAATATAGTTAGTCTTACACAACATGACTATTATGGAAGTCTTTTGAAAAACAACGCATATATAACCTGTATTGAATTGCTTGCCTTGTCAGTCGGGATGGGGGGTAGGGAGAGAGGGAGAAAAGTTGGAATTCATAGTATTAGAAATGAATGTTGAGGATTGTTATTGTATATAGCTAGGAAATGAGAAATAGAGGTAATGGGGTATAGAAATTTATCTTGTCCTACAAAAAAAGAGAAAAGATGGAGATATGGGAAGGGAGAAGTGTGATAGAAGAGAGGGCACATTGAGGGAAGGGGTAATCAGAATGCAAGGTGTTATAGAGTGGGGGAGGAGAGCGATAGGGAGAAAAATTGGAGCTCAAAATTTTGTGGAAATGAATGTTGAAATCTAAAAATAAATAAATATAAATATTAAAAAAGAAAAGGAAGGAAGTAGGGAGGAAAGAAAAAAGAAAAGAAAGAAGGAATGAAAAAAGAAAAGGAAATAAGAAAATGTGAAACATCGCATCAGAAAAACAAATGACTTGGAAAATAGATCAAGGAGAGATAATTTAAGAATTATTGGAATACCTGAAACCCATTACCCTAAAAAAACAGTCATAGTTCAAGAAATTATAAAGGAAAACTGCCCAGACACCAAAGAACAAGAGGACAAAGTAGGAATTGAAAGAATTCACCAATAAACTCCTGAAAAAGATCCCAAAATGAAACTCCCAAGGATATTTTAGCCAAATTCCAAAGCACATAGATTAAGAAGAAAATATTTCTAGCCTCCACAAAGAAGCAATTCAAATATCATTTAACCACCACCAGGTTCACAGAAGATTTAGCATCTATCATTAGAAAGAAACAAAGGGCTAAGAATATTATATTCTAGAAGGTAAAGGACCTAGAATGACAAAGAATACCTTTTACATTTCTTGTTTGTATGTAGTTTTAGCATGTTGTTTCACAATTAGACTTTGTGCTCATTGACAAGGACTTTTTGTTGCCTTGTTTTGTATTCCCAGTGTTTAACATAATTTCTGGTACATAGTAGGGCTTAATAAATACTTCTTTATTTGAATTATGTCCTGGGACTCACTCTAGCCCTCTGATTCAAAGAGCAGGATCATTAACAGTAAAACAAACAACTGTTTATTAAATGTCTATTATGTACCAAGCACATTTTAGGCACTAGAGATAACAGAAACAATAATAAATAGTCATACATTCATTTCTAAGAGGATGGAGAGATAAGCAGCTAGAGAATATGAATAATTGAATGCTTGAAGTATCATTTCAGTCCTTTTCTCACTATTCCACATGTCTTAAATATTATTCATACCCCAGGAACCGACCTGTCCATTATTCACAGGCCATGATACAGGCAGAATCCATTCTCATGGTTAATCTGTATGGAACCAATATAGAACATAAAAATATCAAAACAATCACATTTACAAGTAATCCCAGGTTAATGGAAAGACGTGGTGAGTATAAGCAGTTAGATTTTGTAGGGTTTTAAGTGGCAGATGATGGATTTTTATTTTGTCCTAAAGGAAATGGGGAGCTATTAAAGATTTTAACCAAGGAAACAATATAGTAGTATCTGTGTTTTAGGAATATTACTCTGGTAATTACTCTGGTGTGGAAGATCAGTTATAGAGGGCAGAGACTAGATGCAGAGAGAACTAATCTCAGACTATTTCATTAGTGTAGATGAGATGTGATGAAGGACACAGCTCATGTTCTGGCCATGTGATTGTCAATAAGGGGGTGGGTTGACTTAATAACCTCTGAGATTGCTTTCTATTCCAGAATTCTGCGTCCAGATTCATGTATATTTTGCAAGGTTTCCAACACCTGAGAGACCACCAGATGTCTTGAGCAACTGCTCTAAAAGACTTTTGGCTGCTTCCAGCCTTCTATCATTTATCCAACTCACAACAGGGAAGAAGTTCATTTGGCAAACAGTATAAAGCTCATGTTTGTCCTTTTCATCAGCTTTTAATTATAAAGCATTAGTTCTTCCCCCATTTTGATACCCTAGAAATTATCAGTCAACAGTGCTTATAATTTTTCTAACCCAAACATTATCCTCCCAAAATCAATCAATTCTCAAATATTCATTGACCACTTGTTATTAGCAAGCCACTTAGCCATGCTGAGCAACATAATTTGTTGGGGAAAGGGAGAAAAGGAGATATAAGAAAGTATTTTTTTAAAAAAAACTGTCTCCTTCAAAGAGATTATTGTCTTATTGTGTGATAAGAAAGGCATGGGATATTTCACAATGGTTCAAGAAAGTCTATATCTGGACCCAAAAGAGTAGGATAAACAATAAATGCTATAGAAACCAAGGGTGATACCTTATGAACTCCAGGTAGCCCATGTGTTTATCCTTCATTTTTGAAGAGGACCATGACATGAGAGAAATGATAACATGACTTGCAGTTGACTTTGTTTTGAATGAGGGAGGACTGTGCAAGGTCACCAGCCCCACTTTCTCTTCCTGAGCTATTTGGATCCAGTGACCAGATATTCATCAGATGATTGGAGATGACCCAGAATGCAATGGGAGACCTTGGTCTTTTAGGTTAAGGGCCTTGTCAAGTACTCACTTAAAATGAGGTAATGCCCTTTCTGTGAATAGGCCTCTTTAAAAAGTAGTCAGAGGATGGCCCCTTTAAATAAAAAAGAAAAATTAATTAATTAATTAAGCTAGGAGGGGCAGCAGTCTCAGGGTTGTTGTTTTGACCAGAAACAGTTACTGTTGACATTCACTCTAAGACAGCTTGGGCAGGGACACATTGTTCTTCATTCTATGGGCTTCAGAGTGCACGGAATCTAAGGTTTTAGGGAAGAAAAGAAAGAAAAAAGAGAGAGAGGGAGAGAAAGAGAGAGGAGAGAGAAAAAGAAAGAAAAAGAAGGAAAGAGAGAAAGAAAGAAAAACAAAGAGGAAGGAAGGAAGGAAGGAAGGAAGGAAGGAAGGAAGGAAGGAAGGAAGGAAGGAAGGAAGGAAGGAAGGAAGGAAGGAAGAAAAAGAAATGTAGCCAGTAAACTCCAAGTTAACTGAGCAGCTTCTGGCCCTCAAAATTTACTTTCTTTTGGAGAGGAGAAGGAAAAAGAGAGGGAAAGGTTGAGAGAGAGGAAGAGCTGAGTTACCCAACTAGCTGGGTCCCCATTCAGGCAGCTCAGTCTACTCCTAGTCATTCTTCATTTTTGAAGAGGACCGTAAGTAACATCAGAAAAATCAAATGCAATTGATTCTGTTTTGAGTGAGGGAGGGCTGTGCAAAGTCACCAGCCTCATTTTCTCCTCTTGAGCCATCTGTCTACAGATAAAACTCCCTGAGAAAGCCACCTACAATTGGAGTTTCCACTTCCTTCTTAATTCTCTATAGTCTAGATTCTGAACTGACCATTCACCTGAAACTGTTCTCTTCAAAGTTACAAAAGATCTCTCAATTCACAGTCTAATGGCCTTTTCTCAACCCTCATTCTCTTCAAATAGACACTTTCAGTCACCCTCTCTCCTCCTTGATATTCCTTCTTCTCTCTAGGTTTTCAGGATACCACTCTCTCTTGGTTCTACCTATCAGACTGCTTGTGTCATCTCCCTTGCTGGATTTTCATCCAGGTCATGCTTGCCAGCTGCGGGTGTCCCCCATGAAGACTTTCTGGGAGAAACAAAATTTTCAGCTGGATCTGGAAGGAAGAGTATGATGATTCTGATGCCTAGAGAGGAAAGTGGAAGGCACATCTGGTAGAGATAAATATCATAAACGAAGATGAAGGATCCAGAAAGTCCAGGCATGTTTGGGGTACTACAAACATCTTCTTTCAATCAGTGAATAGGATTTGTGTAAGAGCAGAGTATGTATGATATTACACAAATAATGTTTAAGGAACAAAACTGGGGAAACGAAATACAGTAACAGTAATAATTAACACTTGGAAACTTAAGGTTTGAAAGGGATTTATACACATTATCTCATTTGATTCTCACAAGCTGATGAAGTGGGTGTCATTATTTCCTGTTTTACGGGTGAGAAAATGGAGGTTTAGAATGATTAATGGTTTTCCTGGGTTATGAATCTAGCAAGTGTCTAAGGTTGTTCTAAGTAAACTTTTCTTATTCTAAGTCCAGAGCTGGAAACCACCTTAGAACACAGACCATTAGGCCATAAAACAAACTTTTAAAGTTGGAGGGGTATTAGAGATCCTACCATTTCAAGTGGAAATAAAAAAACAGAGATCATGAAGCACGATTTACTCATTTTATGAATGGAGGAAACTAAGGCAAGAAGTTAGTGGCAAATCTAGGTGGACCTTGAATGCCAGGGTAAGGAGTTTGGATTTTTATTCTGCAGGAACTTGGAATCTATAGAAGATGTTTGAGAAGTGACATGAAGACTCATCTAGGAGGGTGTCAAAGCACATGTGTGATGGTTGTCAGGATGATTTGATACCGAAAAAGGCAACTCACCCTCGCACAGTGATTCTCCCTTTCCCTGCTGAGGCCTTTTTGTTTCTGAATTTAATAAGCCATAGAAATGTTGACTTCGAGCAGAGACCTTAACATAATTATTGAGTCAAAGAAAATGCCACTAGATGCACAAATACACTCTCCAAAGTCCAGCAAGATATAGGCCTAGATCTATGGGCTCTCTGTTCCTACAGAAAAGTACTTGGTATGCATTGCACTGGTCAGAAAACATCAGTGGGAACATATTTCATTGCTGGGTGTAATTTTTCTTTGCTACACAGTTACTTTCACTCTTGACAAAAAAAATAGCAAAAAGGGGAAAATGGAAAGCATGGTCTTCATATCAAATCCTTATCGACATTTTTTTCATTTATAAAAATACAATTCTGTCTGTATATTAATGGCAACATGTCTGAGGGCCTGCCTTCTGACCTTCCAACAGCAAAAACCTTCTTCTGACTTTCTATCTGTGTCCCATGATCTAGCACTCCTGGATCTGGGCTTATGTGGACAAAGTTCATCCTTAGGGCAATTTCAAAATCATAACTGCCTCATTTTTGTCCCCACAGAAAGTTTTCTATAGGAACTTCAGAAAAGAGATAATTTCTAGAAAGAGGTAGATAATGGATAGATGGAGAGAGACAGAAACAAGAGACAGAGACAGACAGAGACAAGAGAGAGACAGAGAGAGGAAGAGAAAGAAGGGAGAAGAGAAAGAAAGAGGAAGAGAGATGTGTAGAAGGAGAAAGGGAGAGAGGGAGAGGAAAAGAGGGGGGGAGAGAGAGATAGACAGAGCATTTATTAAGCATTACTATGTGCCAGGAACTGTCCCAGAAACAAGCAAACAAAACATCCCCTAGTTTCAAAGAGTTTACATTCTAATCCAGTGGGAAAAGATAATCCATTAAGTAGCTCTGGAAAAGAAGAGGGTAGTAGTTTGAGGTCGTAAAGGAGAGTACATACATTTGGTAGCATAACATGAAAATGCTATAAAGGCTGAAACTGAGCTGACCTCTCAGGAGCAAGGGTATTTCTAAGGGCAGAAGATTCTGGAGGGGAGGAATTTGAGATGACAGATAGAGTGATGTGGTCACTATGTGGAAATGACTGATGGTTTCCCAATTCCTAACACCCTTAGCAATGTCAGTACTCAGTTCTTTCTTTGGGATATTTCAACCACCAAAAATCCAGCTCTGCAACAAAGATTACCTTTTAACATCGCAGAACAAAAGGGTAGCTCTGACCCCTCACCCCCAAAATCCTCAAGCAACCAAATCATCCTCAGTTCCAGAGAATTAATCATTCAATCTCGTCGAAGTGTAAAACTGAGTCAAGAAGTCTTTCAGGCCTAAGAGATCCCCTCCATTTTCTCAACAAAATTCAGGGGGGATGTTCCACATCCTCCATAGAAAATGCTCAGAAAGAGCTCAGTAAAGTTTCTGACAAAAGCTCACTTCCCTATAAACTGATTGAGTGGATCATGATCTCCAAATTAACTCCCTATATAGGACAGAATGTTAGCATGGGAAGATTATGTAGATCTCTTAACCTGTTATGTGTCATGGACACCTTTGGTAATCTAATGAAGACAAATGGACCCTTTCTCAGAATAATGTATTCAAATAAATAAAATAAAATACCTAGAATCAGAAGGGAAACCAGGTATTTTGAAATGTAATTATATAAATATTAAACAATAAAAACAAATTCACAGAAAACAGGGTTAGACTCATGATCTACTAAACTCTCCTCATTTTCCCAGTTAGGGGAAGTGACTTGTTGAAAATTTCTTGGCTAGTTGTAGGAAGGCTAACAAATCTTTAACTGCTAAATGCTTTCCATCATATATGATCCTTACAATTATTAATATTCCTTTTTATTATTTATTCAAGGATATGATTTTTTTCCTTAGAATTCTATAAATACTCTGTAAAATGTAAATGAATGTAAATGTAAATGTATATACAAGAATATACATATCTGTATATACTAGTGAATATGTATTAATAAGTTGGACCTTTACCCCTGGTTAGGATCTTTGTGTACAAGAATTTTATTCCCTCTCCCATGGAATATGATTTACCATTTCATATGTAGAAGCTCAGATGGGAAAAAAGTGAGCCCCTTGGTAAGGTCTTTCATTATTCACTTGAGGGAACAACCCAAGTGCATCAGGATTTGTCAACTGACGTATCCAGAGATGTGCTGGTAAATGTTTAACAATCAGCTCCCCTCTACAAAAATAATGTCTACGTGGACACAATTTTGAGTTTAGTCTGAATCATTAACACATTCTCTATCACTTTCTTAAGTTTGAAAAATCAACAAAGCAATAAAATAAGTCAAGTTCCAATTTGTAGCGTTCATGGATTTCTGAGATATAAATGCTCCCAGTGAAAATTAACAATCGGCTTTTAGTGGGATCAAGTTGAATCCAGACACTGAAATATATCCCATAAATATCCCTTGTACCTTTCTTTTTGCTAAAACTAACCAAGAGATTTTTCCTCTCCCTTTGCGCACTAGTAACTTTAAGGATAAAGTTTTCTTCTTGGTCCTTATTCATATGCAGCTGGCATCATAGATAAAACCCTCTACACCCTCTTGTTAACCGATCCCATGCAAATCAGGGAACATTCATTTAAAAAAAAAAACTCTCATTCACCTCAACCAATTACTATACTCAAAAGTTTCAAAGTATAGATATAAAAACAAGGAAAACACATTGCTCCTCAACAATAACTATTCTGAAACACCTCAAGAGAAAACATGATTAACACATTTCAGAGACGGAACTTTTCCAAAAGGAAAACTAGAAACCCCTCTTTGGAGTGGCCATATTAACATCCCAATTTTTAATGGATGTAGAGAACTATGGAACTTCACTCTCCTCATTAGTCCTCTGGAAACCTGGGTTAGCTGCACATAATAAATAATATTAATTAGAATTGTATGTGGGGTTCCTTTTCCCCTTCTTTATGCAGATAAAAGGAATTCATTTGAACAGACATTGGCCAACCAGTAAAGGAATTCATTCATTCATTCATTCATTGATTTATTAATTTCAATAAAGTTTTATATATAACTAATATATAATATTATATGTTATATAGTTACATATAATATTATATAATATATATAATTGTAACATAATAAAGTAGGAATATTAAAATGAATAGTAGAAACATCAAATAACATTGCAATTTTTTATTTTAATTAATTTAATTTTAGTTTTTAATATTCATTTCCCCATGATTTTGGGCTCAAAACTTTCACTCCATCTCTCTCCAACCCCTTCCCCAAGGTGGCATGCATTCTGATTACTCCTTCCCCCAGTCTGCCCTCCCTTCTATCACCTACCTCCACTGCTTTATACCCTTCCCTCTTACTTTCTTGTAGGGTAAGATATATTGTTATATCCCATTGCCTGTATTTATTTCCCAGTTGCATGTAAAAACAATTTTAGCATTCATTTTTAATGTTTCTTGAACTCAATTGCTAGTGAGAAGTCTTAATTTACCTGCTAGTGGTAGAGCTAAGATCAAAAGCCGTGCAATCTAGTTCATATTGAAATATTCAAAAGGATCTATGACGTTTTTGATTCAAGAGTTCCCTCCAATGATGAAGCTCACAATCCATCCATGCCTGTCCAACCTATGTGATTCTCATCCATATTCTCCCACAAGTTTATCATGGGAAGCATCTAACATTCTGGAGGCCTTGCTTGATTTCTTTTTCCCCTCATTCTTAAATAACCTGTATTATGGCTGTGAAGAAATTTTGTTTTTGTATTATCACAGTTCTAATGTTTATCCAAGGTGACTTGGTTATGAAACATTTAAGGAGTTTTATGGGAAGCTTGACTACCACTTTAAAACTCTGGAAATCTAAGTATTCACAAAAATATTTGCTATAACTTAGCTATTTGTCCAAACATACTTTAAAAAAACATATGTCTGAATATGACAGAAAAAGCTACTTCCAGGAAATGATAAAAAGAGAAGCTTAATTCTCAAAACATTTTGGGTCACTGGAAGAATAAATTGTGGTTCTCAGATATAGGAACAGTGTTCTCAAATATAAGTACTGTACCCACTGGTTTCTCTGTGCAAAAGGTGGTTAAAAGCCCTTGAGGTTTATTTTGGGGATATCACAGGAGTTGAAAATTCCCTTTATTCAATCCAAATCAATATTCAAAGCACCACACTATAAATGCAAACATCTCAGAGACTTCTATAACTTTAACAGTGAGGCTTTCCTGCTTCATGGCCTGTCTTCATATCAACATGAATGAGAAAAGGGTGAGTCTGCCTGCTACTTCAGACTACAATGTGCTATAGGATCACAATGAACTTCACTGAGTGAAGGGGTACCTCTTGGTCATTATGGTATGCAGTGAGAAGTAAAATAGATGGATACCAGACTCCACTCCCTTCAGGTAACATGATGTTATGAAACTGAGAGACCCATTCAAAATGTTCTTTGCAGTCAGAACAACCATAGTCAGTGGTCCAGATATGGTTAATAATGTGCTGTGGTGATTAAAAAGGTTGAAGAGGCATAGTTTTTGGATAATTTAATTATTTTATTAATAAGGCCAGCACAGTATTAATAAAAGGATGGTCATTTGGTCATCTCTCTGAGATTGCAAACTTCTAATGGTGGGGAGTTCACAGTTTATACATACCCTTTGAAGAGTAGGTGTTCCTGAGGGGTGCCAATCAACTGATTAGTTAAGAGAATGAGAGGTAGGCTACATTGGGGTATGTAACAGGTTACCCAACCCTTGGTCAAAGAGACATCAATTTCCAAATCACCCATTTTTACAGAAGGGGTAATCAACATTTTCATAGACCTGTGTGAGCAAACACAATAAGCAGGAATATACCCATTAGCCCAAACTTAGAATTTCTTTTACTGATCTTGGCCTGGGTAAATTTTTCAGAGCAATTTCCTACACTGGTTTGTTTCTGGATGAGAAAGTAGAAAAGAGGAAAAATCTTGGTCCTAATACAATGATTAGCCATTACATACAAGAGAGATTCATTTCTCACAGTACTTATGGAGCTTTAGTATGTTTATCACTCCAACCTGAGCAATGACAAAACCTCAAGGTGTTGATTTATACAAGCAGAGACTAACAGTCCTCCATTTGAGCTCCCACTAATAGTCAATCTCTTGGGTGAAGAGTAACCTACTTTTATGAGATATTCAGCAGTACATTGAAAGTCATCAAAACAGTTTTACTTATTGACCAGGATACCATCTTTGTGTCAGGCCTCTCCATAGTCACTTCCTCCCCTACTATTAGCTACTGCTAGCACACCACCCATGTGTCTCACAAAAATAAGCCTAGATACTCTTGTAATATATACCTTGAATCCTCTACAGCCATAGAAGAAAGCAGGATGAGAGTCATTCAGTTTAATTCCTTTCTTATGCACAATGAATGTTGGGATTTTTGTGCCATCTGTATGGGGTAGGATACTTAGAATGTATGGTAATCAGAAGCATCAATTCCTTTCATAGTCATCTCCTGGAAAACTCTGGACCCTAACTCTTCTCTGGCAAGATCACAGTGATTAATAATACCTTTCAGAAAAAGGACACTACAGTCGTCGATTTCTGTTCTTTTGCAGAGTCCCTTCCTTGATTTCTGTACTATGGATGAGCATCTGTCATCTATCAATCTTACCAAGTAACCAACACACCTCTTCTTCCAGTCATTTGATTCTTTGATGACATCCTAGATGCTTATTCTTTTTTAGAGTACCTCTTTAGTTATATGTTACAACCTGCTCACACCAATCACATGTCTTTCTGTTGCCCTCTCAGTGATACTCATTTCTGGTTCTTGAGAGGCAGAGGGGCTTCATATCTCATTATCATTCAGAAATAACAATAAAATGGGAAGCTTAGGATTTTGATTTGTGTCTTTAATAATAAAAATTATAATTTTAATGGTAACCCATTTATGTAAGATTGTACAGTTTATAAAGTACTTTCCATATCAGTAGATTGGCATAATAACCGATGAGTTAGCGAGGTAAGTATCAATATCCCTATTTTTTTCAGATGAGGAAACAGAGGCAAAGAGAATTTGAATGATTTGTATAAGGCCATATAGCAAATTCTCATAGTCCTTACAGGTTATTGCTGTGCTTGTTCTTCATTTTCAAAGAGGACCATGATATCAGAGAAATGATAACATGACTTGCACTTGACTTTATTTTGAGTGAGGGAAGGCTGTGCAAGGTCACCAGCCTCACTTTCTCCTCCTGAGCCATCTGGATCCAGTGACCAGATATTCATCAGGATGACTGGAGATGGCTCAGGATTCAATGGGAGACCTTGACCTTTTAGGCTAAGGTCTTTTCAGTTACTCACTTAAAGTGAGCTAATGCCCATTCAGTGAATAGACTTCTTCAAAAAGTATACAGGGGATGATCCCTTTAATAGAAAAGAAAAATAAATAAATAGATAAATAATGCTGAGAGGGGCAGGAGTTTCAGGATTGTTGTTTCCAAGACAAACTACTGACATTCACTCTAAGCCAGGAGGGTCCAAAAATAGTCATTGAGTGGAGGTTGAGCAAGGACCCATTGTTGTCCAATCCATGGGCTTCAGAGTGGACTGGGTCTAAGGTTTTAGGGTAGACAAGAAAAAAGAAAGGAGGGAAAGGACAGGAAAAGACAGGACAGGACAGGACAGGACAGGGAAGGGAAGGGAAGGGAAGGGAAGGAAAGGAAAGGAAAGGAAAGGAAAGGAAAGGAAAGGAAAGGAAAGGAAAGGAAAGGAAAGGAAAGGAAAGGAAAGGAAAGGAAAGGAAAGGAAAGGAAAGGAAAGGAAAGGAAAGGAAAGGAAAGGAAAAGAAAGGACAGGAAAGGACAGGAAAGGACAGGAAAGGACAGGAAAGGACAGGACATAGGAAAGTCCTCATAAAAACAGAAGTGAACACAAGACCATGGAAAGCAAAGAGATATCAAATATTGGTCTTTCTAATCAATGCAGCACTCCCATAAAAGTTGGAGTCAATAGGCTTGTGTTTGTACCTTGGCACTTGACAGAAGTGTGACTTTGGACTCAGCATTTCATTTTTCTGAATCTCCATTTCTCATCTGCAAAATGGGGTTGAAGCAACTTGCCCAACCTAACTTACAAGGTTTTGTTATAATCCAGTGGCATAATGAATGTGAGTAGCTGTTTCAAATAAAATAATGTAAGAAATTTGATTTTTGTGCCTATTTTCCCCTTTTTGATTCAAGTTAAAGTGTTTGAATGAATATTCTAAACCCAGGAGAGAAAGTAGTTTGTTTGTTTTTAAATTGGGTGATATTTGATAAGTTTCTACTATTCATTTCAATTTCTCCATTTTACAATGCAAGGATACATGACTTATTGGGAGTACAGGAAGGTTACATTCCTATCACAGTGAGAATCAAACCACATAATGACTGCAAGGGGTTATCCATAAGCCAGAGTTTATATTGGTTGTTGTTAGTTTTTAGTCCCAGTTGCAAAATGAATGTTGGTGATGTTTACTTCATGAGTCCTTCTCTGAAACCTTGAAGATCTCTCCAGATTCTGCCGCATTAAGAATAAGAGACTCTAAAGCTAGAAGGAACTTAGCAATCATCTACACATTTTACACACAAGGAAATTGATGCCTAAGGAAATAAAATGATTTGTCTAATTTAACTCTGTAGTAAGTGGCCCAAGCTACTTCCTGCTCTGTTACACTGGGTTATTATAAGAATCAAGTGGGATAATAACTGTGAAAGGGCATAGTCAACTCTAAGGCACCTTAAATAGAATATTAGTAGTCCTATTGTAACCTGAGTTCCAAAGCCCCTTGGGATGAGACTCTCTTTTCAGTGTTGGAGATGAATGCCCTGAGTCTGCATAAGGGGCAGGGAGGACTTGGTAAGAGTGAGAGAGAGGTCTCTTCAATCTTTCCTAGGCTCTTGTATCTCTTCAGTAGTCTTTTTGGGCTCCAGGAACTGTAGTCACTGCAGAGGCTTTAAGCTTCCAGTTTCAACAGAGAAGATGCATGATGCTCACCCCATTCCAGATTGCTGAAAGGAAAATAAGACTCTTAGAAGAAGCTGACATAAGAGGAGCTCATCATGTCCCTGTTCTCAGCCTGCTACACTAAAGACTTCAGGAAATTTCCCCTTGGGTGAGATCTAGGACTCTCTCTTGGTTGAGCTGTTTACTTCACTCTTATGTTGTCCAGTACGTATCCTCATGGGTCTGCTTTCTCTGATTTCTGTTTTGTTGCTGATTTGGATAATTGGGTTTCTTTGCTATTTCCTCGGTACATTCATTGAGGAACTGGTACAAGGTAGAAAAGGGGTGAAGCCTCACATATAGAGTTTATAGAGATTCTGCTTAACACCCTCCAACAAGACACAGATCAGAAGTTAGACTGTCACCTAGACTCATATAATATTTAGAGGCGTAGCTAGATGTAATTCTAGCCTCATTAACCCTTCTCTCTAAGGAGAGCTGAGTGACCTCCAGCTCTAACTCTTTGCTTCCCCTCCTAGAAGGAATAAGTTTCCCTGGGAGAAGAGTGGGGGAAGAAGAGGCTGGAAATGTCCATTCTGTCTACTGACGAGTCACATAATGACCTCCACATACTACCTGCGGGAGGCCAGTTCTCACTATAGTTTAACAGCTGATATTTATGCAACAACTCAAGGTGTAAGGGGGATGTTAGGATTGCTTTCATTTTACAGATAGGGATGCTGGCATTCAGAGAGAAAATGCCTTGTGCATGGATTGTAAGCATTTGATGCAGGGTCAAACCATGTCTTCCTGATTCTGGGTTCAACACTCTGTCCACAACTCCATAATTAATGTTACCTCTGGAGGAATCTGTTATGGAGTGTTTATGCTTTCCAGTTTTGTTTATGTTTTGTTTGTTTGGTGTACGTGTGTGTGTGTGTGTGTGCGTGCGTGTGTGTGTGTGCGTTTTGTTCCCCAGAGACAGGAGACTTGAATTGAATTCTTGGCTGTGAGCATCTCAAATTGATATTTCACACAGACCATAAAGCCATCATGTAATTACTTTGGAATGGTTTGGCATGGAGGACACTGAGCTCAAGAGCCATTCAACTCTTGGACTTAGTTTGCTGTTACTCGGAACTTAATTGAATTGGCAAAGATCCTGCATATTATAATGTAGCCTAGCATGTGACAAGGAATTCACACTGTATATGGCCCTTAGATCTGACTCCAAGGGTGATCAGATTTAACAAGTGATTAACCCTTTACCCAAGGGAACAGCTTGGGTGAACAAGTGAGTCAGGGGTTTTGAATGGGCCCACTGTAATGTCACCCTAGCAGAGCAAGGAGAGGATGTGGCTAGCAAGTCCTCACCAGGAGAGGGCATTGATGGAAAAATTCATAGTATTTAAGAACTAGAAGGAAATTTAACTGCCATCCATCCACCCCAGATATTGGACCCACATGCCCTGAGGCTATTCCCCTTTTGTAACTTGCAAAGCCAAGTTGTGAACCCAGGGCTCTTCAACTTCATTCTACATTTGTTTCCACTGTAACACTCTGAATATAGAATACAAAAAGGTCATAATTTGAACCCTTCCCCTTCTGTGTTCTATAACAATGTCCATCATTTGTCTATGGGACCCACTATTGTTCATTCCTGTCCAACTCTTTGTGACCCCATTTGGGATTTTCTTGGCAAAGATACTGGAGTAGTTTGGCATTTCCTTCTTCAATTAATTTTCCAAATGGAGAAACTGAGGCAAAGAGGGTTAAGTGCTTTGCCCAGAGTCACACAGCTAGTAAGTGTCTAAGATTGGGTTTGAACTCATTAAGATGAGTCTTCCTGACTCCAGACTTGGCATTATGTCCACTCCACCACCTAGCTGCCTATCTCACCCAAATGAAGTCTTATATCATTCATTTGACTGTCTTCTCTGACCACTACCCTCTAATAAACTGAGGAGCCAAGACCCTCTGGTATAAGGTTTGTTAACCTGTCCTTTTCCTTCTACATGATAGATGCTCAGTAAATTAATGACAGGATTGTTTGTTAGCACTGGACCTGGAGGCAAGAAACCTGAATTCTTCTAGTCCTTGCTATGTCACTTAATAGCTGTGTGACTTTGGACATCTCTCTGGGCCTGAATTTCTTCACCTGTAATAAAAGAAAAAAAATCTGTTTTCAAATATTGGAAGGACATCTCACTGAAGAAGGATTGCATTTTTTTGGCTTAGTCCCAGGACTCAAATTAAGAACAGTGGACAGAAGTTATAAGGAGGCAGATTTTAATTCAACTTAAGGATATGAGGAAACTTTCCTGAAAATTACAGTTGTCTTAAAGTTAAATAAGTAGTCTCAAGAACTAGGAATACTTCAAATGGAAGCTAGTTGGTTACTTGTCAAGGATAGGTAACAGAGAATTACCATTCAGGTGTGCATCTGATTGGTTAATCTTTTCCATATTTTTTGGCTCTGAGTATCAATGATTGGCTGCCTTGAATACATTCCTGTTCAGTTTCAAAGCAATTCCACATCCTAAATAATTGTCATAGTTTCTCTGTGTAAGACCAAATGTGCTAGAGAATTAGTCATGGTTGTCCAAACATGAAATGGGTTGGCTCACTAGAGACATTCACACAAGGGATGATGGATCATCATTTGTCAAGGATTTTTCTAGAGGGAATTTTCCTGTATTAGATAGAGAGTTGGGATAGATGAAGGCTTCTTCCAGCTTCAAGATGCTATCCAATAAAACAGTATAGGGGGTGATTGGAGAGAGTGAATGTGCAAAGGGTGAGGGAAAGGAGAACCAGCCTCAGCGAAATTGAAAACTATTTTCCCAAAACACCTTTTTTTTAAAGGAAGGACTAGATGTAGATACCAGATATAGAAGCTGGATCTATTGTATTTTATTGTATTTTATCATCTTAAGAGCTCTGGAAAGTGGAATTTCTGATATTCCAAATATAAATTTTAATATTAGCATAACATATATATATACACAATAGTTAAATTTAATGGGAAGATGTGTTTGTTGACAGTTTCTAAGAAGTTACTGTTTATTTCTTTTCTTTGAGGGGTCAAGGAACCTTGGTAAAGAAAAATGTTAGACTTTTGTCTCAAAGCATTTGTCCTCAAAATGATGGTTTAGAAGGGTTGTTCAAGAAAAAGTTACAAAGATAGTTATTGGTGTGTTACTCAGGGTACCACAATTCTGTTGGAGGTACAGGATTACATATGTGGCAAAACAATGATATGGATCAGCTGTCACTAGATGGGAAGTGGTATTCCCTCAATTCTAAAGGACTGCTCTGCTAGGCACACAGTAGCCCCAATCCTCAGAGGAAGTACATGATAAAATTAGTTTTGAAATGAAACAAGCAAACAACAACAACAAAACCTTCCCTGTAGAAATTACTTCAAAACTCAATTGACAAAAACATGTAAGATTACTAGGATAGCTGCCCCACCCCCACCAAATGGAACCCACATTTCATTTGACAAACATCAAAAGCTTAACATATATGAGAACAAATGTCTGTCTATTAGGTAGAAAAGTAGCCATAGAGTGTTGTTCAAATGTCTTTAATAACTACTTCCTCTACTAGAATCCTCCTCTGATTCCTCATCATGGTTTGGGGATTACTCTGGATTCTCGAAGGCTGGGCCAGCAGAGTATGGGCACTGTCAGGTCCCATTGATCTGGAAAGATTCCTGATGTGGGCTGGACCATAGATGATATTTCTCTCTGAGGACCGACCTAGTTAAGTGAAGAGAGGCTCATCACCAAAAGACTGACTGCCAAGTGATGAATATATTTGGACACATTATTAGAAGTCTATTGGACTAGCTACTCTTGGCGAAATAACTATTATCAATTGATATTCTGGTACATTCTAGTCCCTTGAAATGGAGGTATATAAATGCAGAATCTGTGGCTTGGAAAGAAAAACTTCTCTATCCCCAGTTCACCTTTAGTGAGAACAATGAGTCTGAAAGAAAAAAATAGAGTTAACAATAAGTCTTGTGATGGGTTGAGCAGGAGGCTTTCTATTGTTAACAAGTCTGTACCTCTTTTATTTAAAATTGAATTGGTCTTAATAAAAGGTTATAGAAAAGTATATGGTAACTCCACATGAAGGAAATGAGATATATAGCCTATCACAGAAATGGTGGGATAGAATTAAAAACCTTCTGCCCTTACTTTTCTAAGTTCTCTATGTCTGGTGGGCAGAACAACTGGTTAGTAATGTCTGTATTCCTGCTTCTCTGGTTGGTAAAGAAGAGGAAGGTAGCCCTCCTCATTTCATACCTTCAATCCTTCTCTCTCTGACAGATTCTCTCTCACATAGCTTCTTTATTTCTCTTCCTTCTTTCTCTCAGTAGTTTGGAACTATGTCAAAATAAGCTTCATTGGGCTTGGGAGAAGTGATCTGAGTCTATCCTTTTATCAGGAATTCTTGTGTGGCTATGCTTCTGAGATTACTGTTAAGAATTATTATCTCCATTTTAGAGAAGCAATTTTGATGCATTTGCATGTTTGTGCTGAGCTAGAAAATTCCCCCAAAGTTTGTGTGCATAGCAATCCCCAATAAATATTTCTCTCGCTCTTTTTCTCTTCAAATGATTGTTGCTATTTCTTTAGTGGAATTCATACAGTTCAGCATGATATTATCCATTGCCCACTCGAAGAATTGCTGGCTAAGGAGGGGAGAGGATCAGTCATGTGTGCCCCCAAATCCCTTCCCCGTACAAGGTTGTTAGCAATTCCAAATCATAAAGACTGTCTAATAAGGCATGGAAAGATAGTGTTTTGGGTCGGTGGAGGGCATTTCCCCACACTGATGAAATTACATATCCTTGAAGTTGAAGTGTTGAAGTAACAATTACTTGCCTTGTAAAGAAACCACTTTCTCTAAAACACCTTATAAAGTTTCTTTCTGAACAACCTTCATACATCTATAAATCACCTCTTTTTCACTCCCTCATGGGTCTCTGGAGGAAGAGAAAGTACAGTTATAATAGAGATACAAAGATGATGGGAATTCACTGGATTTTCTGACTAACCAGCAAACCCCACTCTGCCAATATGCTTAGTGTCAAAGCTTTCACTGTACTTATCTTTGGGAGGAGGGGGAAAAAAGGAGGTAGAAGCTAATGACCCACATCATACTGTGGCAGAGTTGGTAAGTGAAAATAGCTCATCTGATTGTCAGTGCTGGGCTCTGTCTTTTCTGACTTGCTCACAACTTCTCTCTTCAGCTCTATGTAAGACAGCTCCCTTCAGGGTGTCTTTGGTTTGTCTAGCTGCGTTAGAGGAGTAGTGATTCTTCCACCATTTCCCTTGGCAGATGCAGTTTTTATCTCCAATCTCAGAATCCACTATCTAAAAATATACCTGAGTCTGAAGTCACAGAGCTCCATCCAGGAATTCTTTCCCAGGTAGCTTAATTTGTTTTTCTTACTTTCCCTTGAAAGACAAGGACAACCTTTCAACAGCTCTGTGGAAGAGAAAAGTAAGGATAACTTAGGAGGGGCATGATTGCCTGCCTTCACATATGTAAAGAGCTGTCAGGAACTTGTTCTGCTTGTCTCCAGAGAATGAAATTAGGACCTATGGGTAGAAGTTACAAGAGAGGCAAATTTGAGCTCAGTATACTAAACATCCTAATAATAAGATCTTCTGAAAAATGGAAAGGGGCTATCTCAGTGTTGAGTGAGGTCCACATCACTGAAAATCTCGAAGTGTATGCTGGAACACAATCCTGTTAGGGATATTATAAAGAGGTGAATCATCTTGATTCAAGTATGGGCTGATCTAAATGACCTCTGAAAAACCTAATGAGGTAACAGATTATGACGTATAGAGTCTTGGACTTGGAGTCAAGAAGACATGTTCAAATCTCCCTCTCCCTACATTTACCAGTTGTGTGATCTTGAGGAAGTAACTTATCATTTGGGGCCTCAGTTTATTCATTTGTAAAATTAGACAATAAACTCCAAGTTATCAAGGGATTTCCTCCCAGTTCTTATACTTATGATCCATTCCATCTATAGATTCTATGATTATCTAAGTAGAAATTGACCAAACTATAGCACAAATGACTAAAAGTAGATAATGAGCCAGTTATGATTGATTGATTCTATGAAATAAAGATACACAAACTAGATTTGTATCATATATTTACAGTCTGCCCCGTCTAGGAACTGGTTGTGATTATTTGTATAGGTTTCCTTCCTAATGATTCAAGGAAAATCAGGAAAACAACATTACAAAATAACAAGGTTTCTTGGGAAGAGTTAAATAACCTTAAGGGACATTTCTACCAATTCAGGGCAATAATAATTGCTTATTTTTTATGTGCACATTTTTATGGGCAGCACATAATCAATCAATTAATAAACATTTATTAAATGTCAATTCTGTGTCAGGCACTGAGTGCTAGATATCACGTTGCTTCAATGTTTTGAAGTAGATAAATGTTAGTACTCCCATGCTACAGATGAGAAAATCAAGGCTTAGAGAGATAAAGTCAAAATCAAATAACTTTTAAGTGGCAGAATCAGGACTGGAACCCAATTCTCCCAAGGCCAGATCCACTGTTTTCTATTGTTCTACATTGCCACATTGCCACTTAACAAAAGCCATCCTTTAAAATGTTCTTACTAGTTTTCCAGAATCAGAGTTCCCCCTCCCACTTCCCAATGGTAATGGAGCAAAACTGATAAGGTTTTACTATTTGGTTCTCCTTCTTCAAGATCCTATCAAACTTATCTCTTATGAATAGGAAAATAGTGGAACATTTTTTCTATAACCCAAAAATCTCCAAAGAAGGAATCATGTACCAGATATAATGTAACTAAAGCAGAATTCACTTTTTATGGAAGCAAATAACTGGTGACAAAGTAGACATCTGTCAAATCAATGCTAAGTGCATTGTGCTATGTAAATGTAATGAAATATTGTTCTACAAGAAATTATAAATATGAAGACATCAGAGAAACATGGAAGTTATTTACATGAACTGATACAGAGAGAAGTAAGCAGATCTAGGAAGATATAATTCAAAAGTATAAAAAAAGAGATGAAATGGAACAATGCAATGGAACAAGCTTAGCTTCAGAGAGAAATTGAGAAAATATATTCTCTTCTCTTATTTGCAGATATTTGCAGAGGTTTATGGGGAACCATGAGGATGGAGCACTGTATTTCAGTTAGACTCAGGGAATGTGTTAGTTTTGCTTGACTTTATTTTCTCTTTCTTTTTTATTATTTGTTTAACAAACTAGATGAGTATTAAAGGTGAGAGATATATTTGGAAAGGGCTATTGAAAAAAATCTATAATATCTTTGTATTTCCAGTTCCTGGAAAAACAAGAAAAGGACAAAAAAATATATTTGCCTTCCTTCTCGGCTGTAAGTGAAACACCATGGTATGAAATATTTAATATGCCATCAGACCTGGTTGATGTGTTGATTGGTTTTGCTAAACTCCTTCTTTTCAAATTTTTGTTAGATGAGGTGCCTCCTGGGGTGAAGGCATCAGAAAAGATACATTTGGAAATGATGTGATTCAATACCAAAAGCTATCACTTAAAAAAAAAAGATAGCAGACTTTTTTTATAAAATTACCTCACAACAGACATAGTACAGTTAGATGACAGCTGAAGGAAGACAAGTCACTTATCCTCCCAAAGCCTCAGTTTCCCCATTTGAAATATAGAGATAATTATAATAATAGTCTTCCAAGGCTTCTGGAAGAAGAATGCTTTTGCACGTACGTTTTTGCTCATGGGATGTCCACCCCAAGCATGTGAAGATTTCCCCCAGTGGAATGAGCAGATTGGAACAATTCATTCCAATGCACATGAAAGAAGCAGGCACTGTGGAGCACTTAGTGTATTTTATTTTATGCAATTAAAAATATGATTCTGAGAAGGGGTTCTATAGCTTTCATTAGACTTCCAAAGTCACCAAATTCATCCCAGGCCATTGCCAGTCATTTTGACTCTTTTCTTGCCACTAAACTTTGATGATTCTGAAAGAGAGAAGGAGTCTGAAGACTGTGCAGTTCTATCTCACTTAAATCCAATTCACACCAATGAAGACATCACCTGTGAGGTCATTGGTCCTCTTCACAAACAAAGAATGAACAACAACAACAGCTTTTGCAGGCCTTAATGCCCACCAAAGGAAACCACTATCCTATACCTACATGAGGATAATGGACTCCAGGATGCTATGGTAATTTGTAACTGAACTTATCCCAAGCAGAGTTCATTTTAACCACAGTAACATCCAAACTATTAGGCTCTGCATTAAACCTCCCTCTATGTCAAGTATGGATAATATCTTGGGTCATTACCCTTGGATTCTATGCAAAATGCAGCTGATCCTGGGAGAAGAGCGCTACAACATGGCCTTTTTGCCAGGTTCCTGTGTTGACCACATAGTGTAATACAGTCTGGGTGTCTCAGCTTAACAGAGAGCTCTTTAAGAGGGAAGGAGCCCCCAGAAATAGACTCCTGTGAGTAATGTGGCAGAATTGCAGCCATGCTAAACCAAAGGATAAATTCATTTTCCATTTTCAAAATTGTCCTTTTTCCCTAGTGGGCTCTTTAGGAGACTTTGAAATTGAAAGAGGGAGAGAGGCACAGTGGGCTTTAAAAGGTCAACGATATTAAAAAATGTGGAATCTTCTTACATTAATGTTCTAATTGTTTTTATTGCTGGGTTCTCACTCAAACGTCAAACTTAATCTCTATGCTTTCTCTCTCCCAGGTCATAGATGTTTAATATTCCTGACTAAGACATAATGAACCTTTTTATTTCTCTATAATATTTGGGCTCTTTTAAACACGATTAGCTTCATCTCTTGTGGAATGGAAGGGTGACTAGGCATTCTGATGATGGGTTTCCATTAGGCATTATTGCAAAGCCAAGTTGGATGGGAGATTAAACCTGGGTGCAGAGTTCATTGATCATGAATAGTGCTGCCAGTCCTTCTTAGATATTCTAGAAATCTAATCATGAAAGAATTGAAAAAAAGAAATCCACAGAGTCTGAACTCTTCTGGGTCTCTTTGTTCAGGTCTGGTTTTCAAAGAAAGGCCATTTCATAGTGGTGACCCTCCAACTGGATACTTTTGAACACCTTGAACAGAAGCAATGCTAAGCTGATGATAAAAAGCTTGTCACATAATATTATTTCTGGGTTGGAAAGAAATGAGGAAGTCATCAAATCTTACCCCTTTCCTCATAGTCTGAATCCTACCTATCATATACCCAGTCAACTTTCCAGAAGAGAAGTCTATACAACTTATTTTAATTTAAAGTTCAGAGTTCAAATCCCTGTTAAGGTAGAACATGGTTTGTTTTTATTTTATTGGTCATGAAGAATTTTTGTTGTCATTTGGATCAGACTTATAATTTTATTGAGAGTTTCCTCTGAGGAAACTCCCTCCACTAATGCTAATATGCTAATATGCTTATTTTGTAACTATATTCTTAGAGCAGGAATGTTTAACCTTGAGTCCATTGACTTGTGTTTTTTTTAATACACTGATAACTGTATTCCAACATAATTGGTTTCCTTTGTATTTATGTGTATTTCATTTTATGCAATTAAAAATATGATTCTAAGAAGGGGTTCTATAGCTTTCATTAGACTTCCAAAGCGATCTATGACTAAAAACAGATTAAGAACCCCATCTTAGAAGTGTCTAGAGCACTGAGATTGTCAATTGTATGATGTCACACAGCTATTATGTGCCAGAGGCAAAATTGGAACCTTGACTCAGAGGTCAGCCTTCTAGACACAATGCAAGCCTGATTCTCAGGTAGAAAATAAAAAAGAAATTAATAAACAACACATTATGAATGACTTTCTAATAAAATCCAAATTCTTTAAGAGGATATATATATATATGTATATTATACATAATATACATGTGTATATACATTATAATATAATGCAATATAATACTATATTATTGTATGAATATGTATCTCCAGCACTCCAGTCAGTGCCTAGCAAACAGTAGGTGCTTAAAAAATGTATATAGAACTGAAATGAATCCTTCTAGGTCTCTGCAACTTGGTATAATGGAAAGTGAAGTGTATCTAGAGCTGGAAAACATGCATTCCTCATCCTAACTCTGCCACACACCTAGGCTTGAAGGAAACAAACTGAGATGGATAAAGGACCATTCTCTACCATCTTCTATAATGACAGAGGACACACCTAACATCAGTTCTTCCAGTTAGTCACTCACTCATTTATTCCACAAGCTGTTATTATTCATTCAAATCATTCACAATAATGATAACTTACATTAATATAATATTTTAAGATGCCTGAAGTTCTTTACATACATTAGCTCATATGATCATCGAAACAGTCCTGAAATATAGGTGCTTTATTATTCCTATTTTATATATGGGGAAACTGAGGCTGGTAGAAATTAAAAATGATTTGCCCAGGGTTACATACCTAGTTCAAAATGTTTGTGGCAAGATTTGAACCCAGGTTTTCCTCACTGAGAATCACCTTACCACATACACTGCCTCTCAGGAAGTTCTGTTTCTTAGAATCTATAAATTTAAAAGTCTGGATCCTACTACAGCCATTTCATTCCAAAATCAAGTTCTCTCCTTTGCCCCAGCTTCCAGTGCCCATCTGTTGAGCCTAGAAGAGTCTTTGTACAAAACTATTTAGAGAACTGGGATATTTTAGCAGTCCACAGTAGGGTTTTGAATGAGAAAATTTCCTTAAACACCACTGTCCTTTTGTGAAATCTCTATGTTGGGACTCTGGCCTTCCAGAGCCAGTGAATTCGAAACTAATTATCTAAGAGCTGACAAAAAGTTTCCAGGGTGAACCATGGGGAACTGGGGGAGGTGAGAAGCACAGGTCACCTTGATATGTAATTGCACGGAGGCAGGGTTGGAAACCAGCGACACATGGAGAATGGAAGGGGGCCTGAGCGAGCGTCGATATAAAGATACGCCAAAGTCCATGCTTGGCTAGTTTCTGACCTTCCTGCAACAGGAGACAGTGAAGCAGGATCTTTGATTTAACAACAAGGCAAAATGAGGGGTGGGGGCAAGAGAAAAGAGGGGAAGTCAGATGGTTTGGGACCTGTTTGTTTAGAGAGAGAAAATGAACCATAATTAAAATCCCTGAATAGCATTTGTAGATACATGGACATTTTATCGATGTTCATTCATGCTCTATGAAAACGCATTAAGCTATAGTTTTAGCTCCTGTATAATAATAATTCTTCTTGTTGTTCCAGTTCAATGATTTCACTGATGCAGAGAAGGACAGATAAAGAGACTTTCTCTGCCCACGTAGATCTGTAATTGTTCTACATCTTAGAACTTTAGAGAGATGCCAATTAATAGCATGAACTTAAGTTACTGCAGGAAGGTTATCTACTTAATGTGTGTTAGGGTTAAGACTTGAACTCAGGTCTTACTAACTCTGAAGATGATTCTTGATAATAATTATAATTAAACTAATAACTCTGATTAATAAATCACTTTCTGCCTTGTAAAGAATTTTATTTGAAGTTCTTGCATTCTGTATTCATGATAACCTTGGATAAATCACCTGACCCTCATAAGACTCTGCTTCCATATTTACATAAAGAGGAAACTGAACTAGATGATTATTAAGGTGTCTTCTCATTTTAAGGTTCTGAAATTCTGTGAATCGTCCTGCAAGGCAAGCAGAGCTATGGTCAAACGGTAAACTTTTTAAGCCACAGTTTTCCAATCCCTCAGATGGCGTGAATACTAATAAGAGCTCACATTTATATAGCCTTTTAGAGTTTCCAAATTCCTTTCTTCACAACAACCCAATAAGATAGGTTATTATCCTAATTTTAATTCAAGGCCGTAGAAAAAGATTAGAAAATTCATTAATTATCCCCTATGACTTTTGCCCTCATCTCCTCTATTATTATCTTCCTGTAAGGCTGAAGGATGATGATTTAGGGGGAGAATGACTGGTAAGGTGGTTTGTGATGATCTTCATACACAGACACACACACAGACACAGACACACACAGACACACACAGATACACACACACACACACACACACACACACTGCCCAAACTAGTTGCTCTCCACCTGACAATGGGAATTTGGGACTTGGGAAATACATGCTCAAAAAGACAGGAAGCTGGGGAGGAGCCAAGATGGCGGAGTAGAAAGATACACATATGCTAGCTCCGAATCCACAGCCCATAAAATACCTGTAAAGAAGAACTCCCAACAAATTCTGGAGCAGCAGAAGCCACAGAACAATGGAGCAGAGGAGATTTCTGTTCCAGAGAGCCCTGAAAAACTGACCTGTAAGGTCCGTCCTGCAGTGAACCCAGAGCAGAGCCCAGCCCTGCCTTGGTCAAGCACTGTGAAAAGCAGATCTGAGCAGGCTTCAGGGATGGAATCTCCAGCAGCAGCACAGGTCCTTCCACCCACAGGCGCAAAGGTCAGTGAGAGAGTCTTTTTGGCTTGCCAAGAGGGGAGTGTGATGTCCCCATAACTCAGGCCCCCTCCAGAGACAGCTGCAGAGGCAGCAGTGGAGGCAGCAGCAGACAGGGGTTCCCAAAGCAGGCAGGAGCCAGGATCCATTGTTGAAGGTCTCCGCATAAACCCCCTGAGGGTACTGAGCCTTGTGAGGTGGCCCTGCCCCCACCTGAGCATCTGAACTTAATCTCACACTGAATAGTTGCCCTGTCCCCACCAAAGCCCTAAGGCTGGGAAGCAGCATTTGAACCTCAGACCCCAAGCCCTGGCTGGGTGGATCTGGAGGAGAGGTGGGTGTGGAGAGGATACTCAGAAGTCAAGTCACTGGCTGGGAAAATGCCCAGAAAAGGGAAAAAAAATAAGACCATGAAAGGCTACTTTCTTGGTGAACAGAAATCTCGTCCCTTCCTTTCAGAGAAGGAAGAACAATGCTTACCATCAGGGAAAGACATAGAAATCAAGGCTTCTGTATCCCAAACATCCAAAATAAATATTCAATGGGCTCAGGCCATGGAAGAGCTCAAAAAGGATTTTGAAAATCAAGTTAGAGAGGTGGAGGAAAAACTGGGAAGAGAAATGAGAGAGATGCAAGAAAAGCATGAAAAGCAGGTCAACCCCTTGCTAAAGGAGACCCAAAAAATGCTGAAGAAAATAACACCTTGAAAAATAGGCTAACTCGACTGGCAAAAGAGGTTCAAAAAGCCAATGAGGAGAAGAATGCTTTCAAAAGCAGAATTAGCCAAATGGAAAAGGAGGTTCAAAAGCTCACTGAAGAAAATAGTTCTTTCAAAATTAGAATGGAACAGATGGAGGCTAATGACTTTAGGAGAAACCAAGAAATCACAAAACAAAACCAAAAGAATGAAAAAATGGAAGATAATGTGAAATATCTCATTGGAAAAACAACAGACCTGGAAAATAGATCCAGGACAGACAATTTAAAAATTATGGGACTACCTGAAAGCCATGATCAAAAAAAGAGCCTAGACATCATCTTTCATGAAATTATCAAGGAAAACTGCCCTGAGATTCTAGAACCAGAGGGCAAAACAAGTATTCAAGGAATCCACAGAACACCCCCTGAAAGAGATCCAAAAAGAGAAACTCCTGGGAACATTGTGGCCAAATTCCAGAGTTCCCTGGTCAAGGAGAAAATATTGCAAGAAGCTAGAAAGAAACAATTCAAGGATTGTGGAAATACAATCAGGATAACACAAGATCTAGCAGCTTCTACATTAAGGGCGTGGAATATGATATTCCAGAAGTCAAAGGAACTAGGACTAAAACCAAGAATCACCTACCCAGCAAAACTGAGTATAATACGTCAGGGGAAAAAATGGTTTTTCAATGAAATCGAGGACTTTCAAGCATTCTTGATGAAAAGATCAGAGATGAAAAGAAAATTTGACTTTCAAACACAAGATTGAATAGAAGTATGAAAAGGTAAACAGCAAAGAGAAGTCATAAGGGACTTTACTAAAGTTGAACTGTTTACATTCCTACATGGAAAGACAATATTTGTAACTCTTGAAACTTTTCAGTATCTGGGTAGTGGGTGGGATTACATACACACACACGCACACACACACAGACACACACACACACAGACCGAGAGCACAGAGTAAATTAAATAAGATGGGATCATATCTTAAAAAATGAAATTAAGCAGTGAGAGAGAAATATATTGGGAGGAGAAAGGGAGAAATGGAATGAGGCAAATTATCTCTCATAAAAGAGGCAGGCAAAAGACTTTGTAGTGGAGGGAAAAAGAGGGGAGGTGAGAGAAAAACATGAAGTTTACTCTCATCACATATGACTCAAGGAACGAATAAATGCACACTCATTTTGGTATGAAAACCTATCTTACAATATAGGAAAGTGGGGGAGAAGGGGATAAGTGGGGGGGATGATGGAAAGGAGGGCAGTGGGAGGAGGGAGTAATTTGAAGTCAACATTTGAAGAGGGACAGGATCAAAAGAGAGAATAGAAGCAATGGGAGGCAGGATAGGATGGAGGGAAATATAGTTAGTCTTACACAACACGACTATTATGGAAGTCATTTGCAAAATTACACAGATATGGCCTATATTGAATTGCTTGCCTCCCCAAAGGGAATGGGTGGGGAGGGAGGGACGAAGAGAAGTTGGAAATCAAAGTTTTAAGAACAACTGTCGAGTACTGTTCTTGCCACTAGGAAATAAGAAATACAGGTAATGGGGTATAGAAAGTTATCTGGCCCTACAGGACAAAAGAGAAGATGGGGACAAGAGAAGGGAGGGATGATAGAAGAGAGGGCAGATTGGTGATAGGGTCAATCAGAATGCTCAGTGTTTTCGGGTGGGGGAGGGGATAAATGGGGAGAAAATTTGGAAACCAAAATTTTGTGAAAATGAATGTTAAAAGTTAAATAAATAAATTTTTTAAAAAAGAGGGGGGAAAAAGGAAACAAGATATTCCACCAACTTTCCTTACCAATGCAAAACCTATCCTGGTACAAAATAGCCCTGCCTCCCAGCTCCTATACTGACTATGGAAAAGATTCTTCAGTATGGGGATGTCATCCCCAAGACATCAGAAACTTAGCTCTCTGCTGGGAAAGGGACCTATTTTGCAACTTGAAGTTAATAAATTATTTGTGGAACTCAAAAAAAACCAAAAAAAAAAAAAAAAACAGGAAGCTGTGACATAGGATTAGAGGACCTGAGAGCAGTACCTGGGTGTTCAGAACTAGCTGCCTCTTTTTCCTTCAAAAATCTCTGAGCTTCAGATTTTCTGGTTGCCATGGGAGGAACAGGACCCACCCATCCCCTATTGACACTACTGGCAGTAGCCTGAGATTCAATCACCCATTGACAAAGACCAGCTGAGATTAGTTCAGAGCAGATAATGATCTGGTAGCTGGGACACAGATGAGAGAGCCCAGGAGGGGGAATCCAAGGCACTGAGGCTTCCAGAAGTTATAATTTGAGTTGGATTGGTAAACTGAGAAAGGGAGAGTGATTTCCAGTATTGTCTCTCCTGCTTTACTTTTTTTGTTTGTTAACTAGGGATGGGGTTACACACACACACACACCCTTTCTTTTTTCATATTTAGTATTTGATTTTTCCCCAATTACATGTAAAAACAATTTTCAAAATTCATTTTTAAAATTGAACTCCATATTCCCTCTCTCCTCAACTTCTTTATTGAGAAGGCAAGCAATCTGATCTAAGTTATAAATGCACGCACCCTTTCTTAGTAGTGGTCTGGGAATTTCTTCCTGCCACCCTAGACATCAAGAAGGAAAAATAGATAGAGGATTATGAGATGGTTGGTGGAGGACTGAGTCATATAGAATCAGCTATTGCTTTCTATTGTATTTCTATTTTCAATAAAGGTAATGATAACAATCAATATGTTGTAACCAAGTCCTGTGGATGAGGGAGGAGTTGCAAAGAGACATAAGCAGAATAAGACAGGTGAAGTGGACAGTCTAAAGATGTATACAACAGAGTAGAGATTTTATCCAAAGTTCAGATAGAAACAAGCAAGGCAGCTTTGAATGTAACTGAATGAACATAGGAATGATTTGAGGGTGGTGCAGTGGACAGGGTTCTGGGACTGGAGTCAGGAAGACTTGAATTCAAATCTTGCTTCAGACATTTGATATCTGAGCATTACTGAGCAAGTTGCTTAACCTCTGTCTGCCTCAGTTTCTCAGCTACAAAAGGGGGATAATCTACCTCATAGGGTTACTGTAAGGCTCAAATGAGATAACATTTGGGAAGCATTTAGCACAGTCTGGCACATAGTAGGTGTTTAATAAATGTTAGTTTCCTTCCTTACATTTGGGATTTATCATCTTTTGCTTACTGGGAGATTTTGTATGAATTTTTTATATTTTAATTAACTATTATTTCAATTAAAAATATTTATTCTCTACTCCTTTTTACTTTTCTCCCCAAGTAAACAAAAGGAAAACAAGAAAAGAAAGAAGAAAAACCAACCCCTTATAACAAAAATAGTCAAGCGAAAGAGATTGCAAGAGATTCAGAGTTTCATTTTCTGTTCTGTTTTACACAAAATAAGGTCCTCTTACAGAGGGTCACTAAATTCAAAATTTTTAAATATATTATAAACTACTATGGCTATAAGGGGAATGGACTGCCTTTCCTTCATAGAAGCTCTTAATTTCAAGGCTGACTGATCCCCTAACAGTTACATTGTAGTGGGGACTTTTGTTTCAGGTATAATCTGAACTAGATGGCCCCTGTGATCTGGCCTGGCTCTAAAATATTGCAATCCTATGACACATTTTTCCAGAATAAAAACATTGCCCACAAGTCACATATGCTCATATGACTACTTTTCAAGTCCTTTCATAATTTTGGTGGCTCAAAGTTACACACCTCACTAGTGAATGAAGTGAAACTAGAATAATAATGGCTAACATTTATATCATGCCTTAACATTTGCAAATCATGGGGTGTGTGATTTCTTTTTCTTCTCTGAAAACAAAGCTAAGGAATATTACTAGACTTGTCCAGAGTAATCAAGCTAAGAAGTGTCTAAGGCAGAATTTGAACTCAAATCTTCCCTAATTCCACATTCAGCTCTCTTCCCCAGTTTACCACCTTGCTACCTGGAATCTCTAAACTGCAAGTCTTGCTCATTTTCCACATAAAAGCTAGTTCATATCTGTCCTCATGCACTTACTAGCTATGTGACCCTAGTCAAGTTACTTAACTTCTGTTTTTCTTAGTTCCATCATCTATAAAATAGGGATAATATCACCTCCATCTCAAGATTGTTATGAGGATCAAATTGAGATAATATTTGTAAAACGCTTTACAAACCTTAAAGAGTTATGTAAATGCTAGTCATAAATAATAACAAAGCTATTGTTATTATTAAGCTGCTGGACTTTCATGGTGTCATAGCTAGCTACCACAGAGTAAAGAATTGCTTTAGCAAGCAAGATTTTTTTTTTCCTGTTCTTCTTTTCAAGATGCCATAATTAGTTAAATAGAAAAGGTGACCAAGGTACTCTGTTATACATGATTTTCCCTTGTGGTGAATGCATCTTTGAGAGCTGAGCGTCATATCTCTTTCCTAAGAGTCATATCCCATCATTCAGACAGAAACACTAATGACTTAAAGGACTACACATTAACTGATCAATAAATTCGATTCTTGGCATCACTGCTGCTGTTGTTGAAGATCTGGGGCTAGTTAACCCTACTGCTTTTAGCATCATGATCCCAGAATCAAAAGGATGCTCTGGCCTGTGAACAAGTCAAGATACTAGAAAACTAGTGAGGAGAAATTTCCCAAGGGATTATGTACTGAGGAGAGAATTTCTCTCCCCTCCCTTCTCACGTGTACTGCACCAAATGGATTAGTTGGAAGGAAAGCACTATTTGAAATTACTACCAAAATTTTACCAACATCAAAACCAGCATTTCATAGCATTGCAGACATTTTCCAGGTGCTCATTTTTTCCTTATCGAGGCAAGTAGAGTAAGGAGGAAGAAAAGGGTGTTTTCTTCTACAAGAAAAATCATAACATCTTACCATCGACTCTCAGAGGCTATCTAAGCCAATCTCTCATCCATTACAGGAGTTTCTGATAAAAGATCTACAACATAGAATCAGTTTGATGGAAACAGATATTGAGATTATGCTATATGTGGATTCTTTGAAAGACCAGTGTTGAAAGAAAAACTGGAAAAAAAGAAGCCTCCAGGAGATCACTAAAACTGCCTTTATTCATTTAAAGGGCTCTCATGTGCAAGAGAGATTAGGCTTATTTTTCTTGACCACAGGAGTAAACAAGCTGAGTTACCAAGCCTTTATTAAGTGCTAAGCACTACAGTTACAAAGTCCCTGCCTTCAAATAGAAGGTAATGACTGTAGGAGGCATCAAGAAACAGAGAAACAGAATCTAAAGAATGAGAAAGTAGAAGAAAATGTAAAATATCTAACTGGAAAAACAACTGACCTGGAAAATATATCCAGAAAAGAAAATCTAAGAATTATTGGTCTACCAGAAAGCCATGATGAAAAATGAACCTGGACAATATCTTCCAAGAAATCATTAAGCAAAACTTCCCTGAGGTCCTAGATCCAGAAGGAAAAATAGTCATCAAAAGAATCCACTGATCACCTCCTGAAAGAGATCCCAAACTGAAAACACCAAGGAATATTGTTGCCAAATTTTAAAACTATTAAGTGAAGGAGAAAATACTGCAAGTAGCCAGAAAGAAACAATTTAAATATCAAGGAACTACAGTCTGGATCATACAGGACCTTGCAGCTTCTACATTAAAAAATTAGAGGGAATGGAATATGATATTCTGTAAGGCAAAGGAACTTGGGCTGCCGTCAAAGATCAATTACCCAGCAAAATTGACTATAATATTTCAGGCAAGAAGAAGGACATTCAAAGAAATCAGAGATTTCCAAACATTCCTGATAAAAAGGCCATAGCTCAATAGAAAATCTGATCTCTAAATACATGTCTCAAGAGAGGCATAAAAAGGTAAATGGGGAAAAAAGACAACTTGTTATTCTATATAAGCAAACTCTTTACATTCCTATAAGAATATGATACTTGTTAATCTTGAGAATTGTATATTTACTATTATATTTAAAAGGGATATACATAGATGGAGGAAGTGGGTATAAATTATATGATGTGATGATAAAAATGTGATTTAAGGGTGCAAAGGAATTGTAACAGGAAACGTGAAGAGGAGGAGGCAGAAGAAAGTAAATTACATCATAAGGAAGAGGCACAAAATCATGTTACAATAGAGGGAAAGAAGAAAGAGAGATGACCACTGTTTGAGATTTCCTCTCATCTGATTTGGTTCAAGGAGGGAACAACAAATTCAATTTAGTATGGAAATCTAACTAGCCCTGCAGACAGTAGGAGGAGAAAGGGGATAGAAAAAGGAGGGGAGGCTAAAGGGAGGGAAGAAGTAGTAAGGGAAAAGGGGAAATAAACGGAGTGGGGCTGATAGAATGGAGGGAAGACTGAGGGAGGTGGTGGTCAAAAATTAAAACTATTGTGGAGGGGATAGGAGAAGGGAGAACTAAAAGCATTAATGGGGAGAAATAGGATGGAGGGAAAGACACAGATAGTAATCACAGCTGTGAATGTGAATGGGATTAACTCTCCCACAAAGCAGAAGCAGATAGCAGAATGGATTAAAAACCATAATCTGACAATATGTTGTCTACAAGAAACACATCTGAAACAAGGAGATACACACAGGGAAAAGGGAAAAGGTTGGAGCAGAATATATTATGCTTCAGCTGATGTAAAAAAAAGCTGATGTATCAATCCCAATCTCAGACAAAGCAAAAACAGAAATAGATCTAATCAAAAGAGAAAAGGAAGGAAACTATTTCCTTGCTAAAAGGCACCACAGACAATGAAGCAATATCATTACTAAACATATATGCACAAAGTGATATAGCATCCAAATTCTTAGAGGAGAAGTTAAGACTGGAGTTACAGGAAGAAATAGACAGCAAAACCATACTAGTGGGAAAACTCAACCTCCCCCTCTCTGAACTTGACAAATTTTACCTCAAAAAAAAAAAAAAGTCAAGAAGGTGAATCGAACTCTGGATAAGGTAGATATGATAGATCTCTGGAGAAAACTGAATTGGGATAGAAAGGAATATACCTTTTTCTCAGTGGTACCTGGCACGCAAAATTGACCATGTACTTTGGCATAAAAACCTCACAATACAGTGCAGAAAGGCAGAGATAGTCAATGCATCCTTCTCAGATCATAATGCAATAAAAATTACATGTAACAAAAGGCCATGAAAAGATAGACCAAAAATTAATTGGAAATTAAATAATCTAATTCTAAAGAATGAGTGAGTTAAACAACAAATCATACAAACAATCAAAAACATCATTCAAGAGAAGGACAATTATAAGAAAACCTACCAAAACTTATGGGATGCTGCAAAAGCAATTCTTAGGAGAAGTGTTATATCATTGAATGCCTACATGAATAAAATAGAGAAAGAGGAGATTAATGAATTGGGCATGCAGCTGAAAAAGCTAGAAAAAGAACAAATTGAAAATCCTCAAGTAAATACCAAATTAGAAATACTGAAAACCCCAAAGGAGAGACTAATAAAATTGAAATTAAGAAAACTATTAATCTAATAAATAAAACTAAGAGTTGGTTTTATGAAAAAAATAAAATCGATAAACCTTTGGTCAATTTGATTTTTAAAAAAAAGAAAGAAGAAAACCAAATTACCACTATCGAAAATGAAAAGGGAGAACTCACCTCCAATGAGGAAGAAATTAAAAAAATAATTAGAAATTACTTTGTCCCACTTTACACCCATAAATTTGACAATCTAAAAGAGATGGATGAATATTTTAAAAATATAAATTGCCCAGATTAACAGAAGAGAAAGCTGAATACTTAAATAGCCCCTTCTCAGAAGAAGAAATTGAACAAGCCATCAATGAACGCCCAAGGCAAAAATCTCTAGGGCCAGATGGATGTACAAGTGAATTCTATCAAACATTTAAAGAACACTTAATTCCAATACTATATAGACCATTTGGGAAAACTAGTGAAGAAGGAGTCCTACCAAATTCTTTTTATGATACAAATATGGTTCTGATACCTAAACCAGGAAGAGCCAAAACAGAGAAAGAAAATTATAGACCAATTTCTCTAATGAATATAGATGCAAAAATTTTAAATGAGACATTATCAATAAGAATATAGCAACTTATCCTGAGAATAATACATTATGATCACACAGGATTTATAAAAAGAATTCAGGGCTGATTCAATATTGGGAAAACTATCAGCATTATTGATCATATCAACAATAAAACTAACATAAACCTTATTATTATCTCAATAGATGTAGAAAAAGCTTTTGAGAAAATACAAAACCCATTCCTCTGGAAAACACTAGAGAGCACAGAAATAAATAGAGCCTTCCATAAAAGAATAAGCAGTACCTACTTACCACTGTCAAGCATTATATATAATGGGGATAAGCTAGATCCATTTGTAATAAGATCAGGGGTGATGATCAAGGATGTCCATTATCACCACTGTTATTCAATATGGTACTAGAAATGTTAGCTTTAAGAATAAGAGAAGAAAAAGAAACTGAATGAATTAAAATAGGCAAAGAAGAAACTAAATTATCACCCTTTGCAGATGATATGATGATATACTTAGAGAATCCTAGAGAATCAAGTAGAAAACTTCTTGAAAAAATAAACAACTTTGGCAAAGTTGCAGACTACAAAATAAATCCAGATAAATCATCTGCATTTCTATATATTATTAAGTCCAACAGCAAGAGATAGAAAGAGAAATCCCATTTAAAGCTAGGGTAGACACTATAAAATATCTGGGAGACTACCTGCCAAGAGAAACTCAGAGACTATATGAATAGAATTGCAAAACACTTTTTTCACAAATAAAGTCAGATCTAAATAAATGAAAAAACATCAGTTGCTCATGGGCAGTCCAAACTAATATAATAAAAATGAAAATTCTACCTAAATTAATTTACTTATTAAATGTCATACCAATCAAACCACCAGAAAAATATTTTCTAGAGTTAGAAAAAATAATATGAAATTTCATCTGAAGGAACAAAATGTCCAGAATATCAAGGGAATTAATGAAAATAAATGCTAGGGAAGGTGGCCTATCCTTACCAGATCTCAAATTGTATTATAAAGCAGCAATCATCAAAACCACTTGGTACTAGTTAAGAAATAGAGTGGTGGATCAGTGAATGGTGGATCAGTGAAATAGGTTAGGTACTCAAGACACAGTCATGTATGAATATAGTAATCTACTGTTCAATAAACCCAAGGACCCCAGCTTCTAGGGGAAGAAATCACTGTTTGACAAAAATTTCTAGGAAAACTGGATAACTGTGTGGCAGAAACTGGGCATAGAACAATGCCTGACACTGTACACAAGAATAAAGTCCAAACAAATACATGATCTAAGTATGAAGACTAACACTATAAACAAATTAGGAGAGCAAGGAATACTATATTTCTTAGATTTATGGAGAATGGAGACATTTATGAGCAACCAAGAGATGAAGAACATTATGAAGTGCAAAATGCATAATTTTGATTACATTAAATTGAACAGTTTTGCACAAACAAACTCAATGCAACCAATATTAGGAGGGAAACAGAAAACTGGGAAAGAAGTTTTGCAAGTAGTAGCTGTGATAAAGGCCTCATTTCTAAAGTATATAGAAAACTGAATCAAATTTACAAGAATACAAGTCAATCCCCAATCCAAAGATATGAACAGGCAGCTTTCAGAGGAAGAAATTAAAGCTATCTATAGTCATATGAAAAAATGTTCTAAAATCCTATTGATTGGAGAGATGCAAATCAAAACAACTCTGAGGTACCACATCACACCTATTAGATTGGCTAACATGACAAAACAGGAAAATGATAATTGTTTGAGAAGATGTGGGAGAATTTGAACACTGATTTATTGTTGGTGAGGATGCAAGCTAATCCAATCATTCCAGAGAGCAATTTGTAACTATGCCCAAAGGGCTACAAAAATGTGCATACCCTTTGATCCAGCAGTATTGCTTCTAGGACTGTATCCCAAAGAAATCATAAAAATGGAAGGGGCCCCACATATACAAAAATGTTTATATCAGCTCTCTTTGTGGCAGACAGGAACTGGAAAACAAGGAAATGACCATCAATTGTGGAATGGCTGAAGACATTGCCAGAGCTAACTCAGTGTTTAGGAGGCTCTGAAGAAAAGTTTGGGAGAGAAGAGGCATTAGACTGACTACTAAAATGAAGATCTACAGAACCATTGTGCTGGCCTCATTGTTGTGTGCCTGTGAAAAAAGGATAGTCTACCAGCACCATGCCAGGAAACTGAATCGCTTCCATTTGAACTGTCTTAGGAAGATTCTGAGGATCACCTGGGAGGGTAACTGGCAGCTGAACTGCCAAGCATTCAAACTATGCTTCAGAGAGCAAAACTCCAATGGGCTGGCCATGTTGTTCGAATGCAAAATGAACATTTGCCCAAAAGACTATTTCATGAAGAATTCGCATGAGGCAGATGATCACATGGCGATCAGAATAAGCGATACAAGGACACTCTCAAGGTCTCTCTAAAGAACTTTGGGTTTGACTGTGCAACATGGGAGACACTGGCACAGGACTGCTCAGCATGGAGTGCCCACATCAGAAAGGGTGCTGTGCTCTATGAGCAAAGCAGAATTAAGACAGCATAAAGTAAACAGAGGATGTGCAAATTTGGAGTATCCACCCCAAATATTCACATGGACTACCTGTGCCCAACCTGTGGTAGAGCATTCCAAGCTCATATTAGTCTGATCAGCCACAGTCATACACCGTGAAATTTCACTTTATCTTGGTGATGTCATTTTGGTCTTCTTCAAGAATGAAGGATGACAATCATATGAATGAAATGGAATACTATTGTGTTATAAGAAATGATGAACAGGAACACTTCAGAGAGCCCTGGAGGGATTTATATGAACTAATGCTGAGTAAAAGGAGCAGAACCAGAAGATCATTGTACACAGTAACACCCACATTGTATGAGCAATTTTTCTGATAGACTTAGCCTTTCTCCACAATGCAAGGACCTAAAACATTCCCAAAGGACTCTTGAGGCAAAATTCCATCCATGTTCAGAGAAAGAACTATGGAATCTGAATGCAGAATGAAATAGAATATTTTCTCTTCTGTTATTTTTGTTTTGTTTGTATTTTCCTCATGATTTCTCCCATTCATTTTAATTCTTCTAGGCCATATGACTAATGTGAAAATGTGAGTAATAAAAATATATGTGTAGAACCCATATAAGATTACATGCTGTCTTGGCAAGGGAAGGGGGAGGGAGGGGAAAAAAATCTAAGAGTTATGGAAGTGATTGTAGAAAACTGAAAACAAATAAAATAACAACAACAATAATAAAAATGTTACTTGCATAAAAAAATAAATAAAACTTCAAGGATCCACAAAAATAATTATCCCTGCCCTCAAGGAACTCACAGTCTAATGAGGAAGATCCCATGCAACCAATTATGTACAAGCAAGCTATAGATAAAATAAAATGGAGATAATCTTTGATGGAAGGCACTTGGATTATTGAAGATGCAGAAAGATTTCTTAGGGAAGATGGAATTTTAGCTGAGACCAAAAGGAAGCCAAGAAAACCAAAAATTGAGATGAGAAGAGAAGGCATTTTAGGTATGGGAGACAGTCAGTAAAAATGCCCAGTCAGAATTAGGCTTCTATTAATGAAGCCTAGGATTAGACTGTTATGTTGTTTTTTTTAACCTGCCTTGACAAGCTTGTTGGCTATATTAATCAGAGGGACTTGAGGCCACTGAAAATCTCTGCATGATACAAATTTCAAAAAGTCTATCTAAAAAAGAAGTATGTGACAAAAACAATGCTCATATCTCATATGATTTCCAAAAGGAAATGGACATATTTATGCTGGAATTTCAAAAAGCCCTTTTGAGTATAATGGCATGGATCCAACTAGTAATCCAAGTACATCAAAACAGAGAAATTCCAAAATGCTCCCATTTGTTTTCTCATTTTTTAATTTATTTTCATTATGAACCTCACACATACCAAATGAAACAGGCATTTCCATAAACACAGAAGAGAACAGAGATTTTTACATGAAGCCTTGAATCTCTACTAATAAGCAACTTGTTTTTCTTTTTTAAATATATAATCAATTCAACATCTACTTTCTCTTTTGTGGTATCATATTTCTTTTGCAATTCAGTTTCATTTTATTTTTATTTCTAAATTATCTTCTTCTCCTGCCCATTTAAAAAGAAAAAAAATTAAAACCAATTACAAATATATTTATTAATGAAAAACCAATTCCTGTAGTAGAGACAGAGAGAGAGAGAGAGAGAGAGAGGGAGGGAGAGAGAGAGAGAGATGCATTAATTTGCATTCTGGGTCCATTGATTCTCTTCCTAGAAGCAGATGGCTTGCTTTACCATAAAACTTTTAGGATTGTGGTGTTGATGCTTGTGTTGATCAAAATTACTAAGTTGTTGAAAGTTGACTATCTTTACAATATTGCTGTTATTATATTTATTATATAATATATAACATTACATAATATATTATAATATTATATTATAACATATATTACATAATATAATGTTATATTATAACATATTATATTACATAATATATTATAATGTTATATTATATTACATATTATAATGTTATATTATATTATCTTGCATAATATATTATAATGTTATAACACAATATATTATATATAATAAATATATATTCATTATATAAATTGTTCTTCTGGTTTTGCTCACTTTACTTTCCATCAGTTCATACAAATCTTCCAAAGTTTTTCTGAAACAATTCTCTTCATCATTTCTTACAGTATAATGGTATTCCATCACATTCATATACTATAACTTATTCAGCCACTCCCCAATTGATAGACATCACGTCTGTTTAAAACTGTTCTACTCATCTGTGTTCCTTTGTGGCCTCCTTCTGTTCTCTTCCGTGCATTTAAAAAAAAAAACATTTCAATGACTTTTTATTTCTTTTAATTTCATCTTTCTTTTACTCTCTTATCCTAGCCTTCTTCTTCTCACTCCTGCCAAAATAAAAAAAAAATAAAAATAAAAAAATGCAAATAAACTTTTTTAACAAATTTACATAGTCAAAGGAAACAAATTCTCACATTAGCTATGCCTCCCAAAAATATTTCTGATTCTGCATTTTGAATCCATTATCTCTCTGTCAGGAACTGGATAGCATGTTTTATCATCAGTTCTCTGGAAGCATGGCTGGTCATTGTAATGACTAGAATTCCTAAGAAAACTGACATTTGTTATAACCATTATGAATGAACACTTGTTCCTATGATATGTCACAATGCATAGAAATGTTTCAGAACTTGTGCCTAACAGTACATGCAGTGTGATCTTTGACACAGTAAGAACCATTACAGGAAAGATGGAATTAACCAGAAATGTACTTAATTACAGATGCCAAAAACCATCATGACAGAACTAATACAGGTTTTGAAAATTACAACAATATCTAGCTGTTACATGTTGTATAAAACATGAATGCCACATCTCCAAATTTAAGGACAATAAAGCAAGGAAAACTTGAGTCCAGAAAACAAAAATCTATTGAAAATATCCATTAAAACATAAGTAAAAATGTTAAGATGATAAGGAGTCAAACCAATGCAAGAAATCAAATGAACATCAATTTTAAAAAAAATTATTGTAGACCCTTTAGGAGCAAGCAAACAAGAGAGATACAGACAGAAAATCTCCAAAGAAGGAGAATTTCTGGTTATCTTTTTATCTCTTTGGTTGTAAGAAGTCAAACACAATAAAAACAGTGGTTAGATCAAATGAGAAACAGAAAGACTGTGTCCTGTTAACATAGTGATCAACAAAACAATTACATCAGAGAGACGTCTGAAACTCAAGGTTTTCTATAAATCTCTATAAAGGGGAAGAGCTGGATAAATTCTATAACTATTAGCTCAAATAATTTAAGGTGTCATGTAGATTGCAAGCAAAGTGCTTTACCAGCTTCCTCTCAGAAGCAACTCTGATCCCATCATTCTTTATATTTTTATTTTTTTTTCATTAACAAGCATCTCTTTTTTCTCCCTTCTCTCCTCTCCCCAATGGAAAAAATAAAATGGAAACAAAGTACGTGTAACAAATATTTAAATATATATTATATATATATGTATTATATATATATGTGTGTGTATATATGTATATATACACTAATGTATGCATATATAACAAATATATGTATGTGGATATGAGGGATATATACATATGTGTGTATAGTTAAGCAAAACAAATTCCCCACATTAGTCTTGTCCAACCTGCCTCATTCTTCATATTGAATTTATCACATCTCTGTCAAGAAGCAAGTCAAATTCTTCATTTTCAGTTCTCTGGAATCATGGCTAGTTATTGTGTAATAAAAGTTCTTAAATCACAAAAATGTTAATTTTTACAATGTTGTTATAGCATAATTACTTCTCCTGTTTCTGCTTACTTTACTACATTAATTCACAAAAGTCTTCCCACGTTTCTCTGAAATTATCTTTTTTGTTATGTCTGATGGCAAGTATTATTCCAATACATTTATATACCTTCATATGCTTAGCCATTCCCCATGGTCCCATCATTCTTAACATAGCACATCTACTATCAAATAATGTGTATACCAGTGATTCTTCCAAATAGAAACTAGTTATGCATTTATGTATACTTTATACAATGCATCCATGGTTTTTATCTCCCCAAAATTACAAACACAAGAAAATAATATTTTGGCTGAGGAGAATAGAAATGAAGGGTGAACCAAAATACCCAGTGACTAAAAGGACAACTTTTAACCAACTCAGTGATTATTGAATGCCATAATGTCATTTATCAGTTACCAAAGGTTACAACTAACTACATATCTCCACATTATAAATACAAACCTAAAAATAACCTTCAGAATTCACTGGAAAACTACCCTGAAACCAGACCATTTCCACAATTTGAACTATTACCCATAACCACTTAGATTTGATATTAATCTATAAAAATTTCAGAATAATAATTTTAAAAGATGTTAGCATACCAATTACTGATAATCTCCAAGCTACATGAAGCAAAAAACTTTAAAACTATAGAGACCAAGTGGAAGAAATCAAGATCATTTAGGAACAACATTTGGCACATATCACTCCTGTCAGGCTGTATGCCATGGTAATGGGAATGAGTATCTTTTGATTAAACGTATAAAAAAGTTTTCATTTTAACACTTTTATTCAGTTACAATAGATGTCATTTAATTTACCTGTGCAATAGTATTCAAAATATTAAATATAAAAGAAAATATTAATATCATACTTTGCCCCAAGATAATTTTTATCTAAATTCTATAGAAAAAGGGGAGAATGGCATCTTATTAATAATGATAAAGATAATAATAATAATCTACCTTGCCAGGCCTAGAGGCCTGTGTGGGCTACCCGAGTCTTCTTACCTCACCTCCGAGGTCTTCGGTTGGCCAAAACCGGATGCTCATATGAGAGAAAGGACGTTCCAGAGTCGAACAAGGGTTGAGCTTTATTTCAGGGTCTCGGTTACAAGTGCAGGGGGGTCTTCCTTAGGAGGAAGAGGGGGAGATTTCCTAAGGAGGCTAAGATCTTAAGGGATTGGAAGTAGAAGTACAAGCGGGGAGAGAGGGGGAGGGGAGAGAGAAGAGAAGCGGAGCCTACTGTCCTCTTGGCTCCTCACGTGCTAAGACAGCTTTCAGGCTTCCTCAATCCTACTTAACCTTCAGCCGCATAGTTTGCATCTGAATACCGTGCTGTTAGGTAACTAGGTGTGCCCAGATCCGGGACAATCTCGAGGGCGGGGAGATCTCTCTCCCATCACGTTTCTCACGGGAAGAGGCGGAATTACTCGAAATAGCTCGGTTCACCTCGATTCCCTGCCGTTTCCTGGGGGGGTCTCGTGAGAGCTCTAAGATTTAGAAGCTCCCACCTTTACCCGCCCGAGACTGTCCACACGGAATTGAGCTTCCAATCCCAACACTACCTTACAAGGATATTCCAAGGTTGAAATGAGATGATGAATTTAAAGCATTTTTGTGTACTTTGTTGCCAAGTGGTATCAAAACCAGCTAAGATAAACTGTACACTATCTTTCTCAAGAATTTTGAAATTTCTTTTTAAATTTCCTCATAATAACCTTATGAGGAAGGCGGTTACTCATATGATTATCCCTCCTTTTACAAGTTGGAGAAACTAATATCCATAGAGATGAAATGAGTTGCCCAATACTACACAACTAGAAAATATTAATGCTAGGATATGAACCCATTTTTTTTCAAATATGAATTTGATTCAATCAAACCTTAGGAAGCAATATGCCAGACTCTGAGCTAGGCTCTGGGGGATACAAAACCAACAATAGTCTGTGCTCTCCAGAAGCTAACGTTCTACTGGAATCCAAGGATGGAAGTATTCTGCATCAATGTTTTATATGTAGAAAGAGTACTCGTCTTGAAACAAGAAGATCTGAGCTCAAATTTGAACCCTGCTACCTACATCTTGCGTAATCATGTAAGAAAGGTACTTCTCCTTTCTAGAGCTCTGTTTTATCCTCAATTAAAAAAAGAGGGCAGAAGGGAATTGAAGTAGATGATTTTAAGATCTTGTCCAGTTCTGCATCTTATGAACCTATGACCCTATATCAAGCCACCTTCCAAGGGGCTCAAGAAGCTATTACTAAATAAGCCTTGAAAAACTGAATACATCTTTTCTAGTGAGCCTCCTTAGGGAATGAGGGTAGCTACCAACTGTGCCATGGTGGAGTGAGATATGAGGCCAAAGGTCCAGGCATGATGACACACAATTGCAATTCCTGCTTTTGGAAAGGCTGAAGCTTGTGGATCATTTTATGTTAGGTATTTGAACTGTAGTATGAGTAAACCCAAGTGTTAGTTCTAAGTCTGTCTCCACTATAATGAGCAAAGAGCCACCAGGTAGCCTAAGGATGGGCAAATGGGCCTCTGTTGGAAAAATGGAGTAAGAGAAAGCTTTTAGGTTGATCAGTATTGAATCATCACTGCATGTCCAGCCTGGGAGAGATGAGAATAATTTCAAAAACAGAACAAACTTAAACAGAAAAATAAAATAAGACTAAAGACCATAGGGATTGGGAAGGGGGTCATTTTTGCTTTTTCCCAAATAAATGCTATTCTGCACAAAAAGGCCTTGCCACATCAGTACTTCTGACAATTGGCTTTGCAATGGTATGCAGCCCATGGGAAAGTATTTCTTGAAGTACAATCATTCTTCAAATAGCCAGTCAGCATGTGTAGGAAAGATATCCAGTTACTGTAATTTAGTGCCTACAAAACACAAAGCACTGAAAAGCTAGTCAATAAGAATATTTAATAAACAAAAGGCAAGTGGAGAGAGTACATTATATTATTGCTGGCTTGTTATTCTTGGAAGTCCTGTCTAATTTCCCCACCTTAAAAACTAATTTCAGAAATTAAGAGTTTGAAGAGATCTTAGAGAATGACTAGCCCACCCTCCCCATTTCACTTTACAAATGAGAAAACTGAGGCCCAGAGAAAGAAGAGATTTGTTTAAGGTTGCAGAGGCAGTAAAGGGCCAAGTTGCATTTCAAATCCAGGTCTTCTGATTCTAACTTGAGTATTCTTGTAACCACCCACTTAATTTTAGTGAGGCATTCAACTTTCCCTCTCAAGCCCATCAACTTCCCAGGTATAAATGAAATAGGAGAGGAGAAACAAAAGCACCTAAGCAGGAAAGGGATTCTAAGAAGGTAATATAGTCTGTTCAAAAGAGCATGGAAATGGGAGAGGAAAATAGCATCAATCCCACTGTTGTCATTCTCTGAGTAAACTTGTAACAGTCACTTCAATTTTCAGGATGTCCATTTCTTTGCTTTCAAAAGGTAAGGGTTAGGTTAGATGACTTTAATATTCCTTCTAGCTCTAACATTCTGACATTCATTCAGCAAACATGCTGAGACTACTATATGATAGACTTTATAGTAAGTGGTAAGGTGAAGATGAACATAAAACATGATACTGCTTTTTTGTCACCATAGAAATTTAGAACTGGTCATAGACTCAAAATGCCAATTGAAAAATGAAGTCCCTGTGCAAAATTCCCCCAGTGTGGTCACCTAGACTCTGCTTGAACATCTTCAGCTATGGAGAACTTACTATCTCTTAAGGTAGCACATTCCACAGTTGAATCACCTGTATTTTAACGAACAATTTTTTAAAATTATTCTGTCCTGTGTGCTTCTGGTCTCCCTAATTAGATTATGGACTATTTCCTAGATGTTTTATTTATCAACATTTCATCTTCACAAATAGAGTATACAGTTCTTAAGTAACTATTTCTTTGTGCATATGAATAATGATAGAAGTGTGAGGTCCTCAAGGACCTTACAGACTAAGTGAGACGTTACATATCAAAATAAGTACAATACCAGGGAGGATTTAAGAAGGGTATTGAGAGCTACTTAATTCCCTTCTAAAATGAACCCTTTCCCACTTTGTCCATTGCGACTTCATACCACAGTGTGGTGGATGGAGCACTGAATTTGAAAGGCCCAGATTCAAATTCAGCCTCTCACATTGTGTGATCCTGGGTGAACAGCTTAACTTCTCACACCTATAGGTGCTTTATCTATTAAAGAAGTGAATCAACAAACACGTATTAAGTGCCTACTAAGAGCCAGGTGCTGAGCTAATGGATGGGGATACAGAGAAAGGTAAAATACAGCCCTAAATTTCAAGAAGCTCACAGTCTAATGGGGAGTCCAATAATATCTTTAGCACCTACATTACATTCTGGTATTCTTCTCCCTTTGGGAGCCTCAGTATTATAAGACTCAGATGAGACAATATCTGTCAATTACTTCCAAATCTTCAAACTTTATAAATACCAATTATTATTATTAAGAGTATTGTCATTATTGTTGTTATCATAATCATCATTATGAATGAATGAAAGGGCATCTATCCAGACTTTATTTTGTACTGAACACTGTGTTGAGCTCTAGGAACATAAATACATAAATGAAGATAGCCCCTACTCTATCAGAATGAATATTCTAATGAGGGAGACCAAACATAGAGGAGTGGTGGTCAGGAAAGTCACAGAGATGTAGAAATATGGAAAGAGCTACATGGAAGGAGAATGATACATCCTTTCCAATAGCAACTGCAGAAACTCTCAGATAATGGTTCCCAAACTGAATAACAAGGATTGGGGGTGGGGGGATGGAGTCAGGGCAAAGGGCACACATTAAGCAGTAAAGAAGAATGGAAATTCCAGAGATTAAAGGTCTAATAATTTTATAACTTTTGTTTTGTGCAAGGCTGAAATGTGCATGATGAGGTCTATATCACCTTCAGCAGCTGGCACACAATTGTCCCTCCAAAATCACCACCCTAGAAGACTCTTCTACCAATGCTTCTCTTTTCCAAGGCCTCTATTTGACCTGAAGGTGATCCTGGGTTCTTGAAATCTGTGGCTGAGGAGATCAAGCCCTGGTAGGTTTATACTAATCTGGAAAGGCTTCAAGTATAAACCTAGTAACAAATTGTGAGTCTGTCACCTGAAAATGAGGCCAGTCAAATTCAGAGGAGCTGACCACTAGAATCTCCAGCACCAGATAATGACATTTCTCTTTTTTTGGCTAAAACAACTCACAAATACCATTGACTAACATGTGAAGGGAGTCCCAATCTGACTCTGTAGAGGAATAGACTATATAGATGGCAATAGGTATTTTTGGAAGTGCTGCAGATACACAGAACCACATATGTACCCAAAGTGCTAGTGAGAAGAGAATCTGACCTTCTTACCTCTGGGGGCTGTCTTTCTTAAATAGGTGTGTTTTCATTCTGCTTTCTCTTTTCCTTTCCTATAACTCACTACCTTCCTCCTGATTACTCTCTAATTTTTCTAGTATGTAGTTGTCTTTTTTTGCCCTATTCCCTCCTTCAAATCATCATGAAGAATTTTCTAACCTATTGCCCTAAGAGACTGTAGCCATGAAGGAAGCCATGCAAAAGTTTCAGGCCTTGGCTACCTGAAAGTAAATAGATCGGCCACTACAAGATGTCTCTTGTCAGTATGGGACTGTGTCACCCTAGGGGAAACAAAACACCTTTTTCATTTTCTCTCCATACAAAATTCTCCGTCCATGGAGGGAAAAGAGCCTAAACTTACTATTTCCTTGTGTTATAAATAACACAAAAAAAGAGTATGGAAAGAACTGTATAAAAGTTTTTCATGTTCCTAGGAAAAGGGATCTAATAACCATAGAAAAGGCAAACCTTTACAATGCAGAATTATGCCTTTAGAGAAGTGTTATTGTCTGTGATTCAACTGGAAACTTTCCAAGATACGTGTGTTTGTAGAGGAAGATAGAGAATGAGCACCAGGCTGGGGATCAGGTAATATGCTGAATCCTAAACTCCAATTTTGTAACTGTGTGTAACTTTGGACAAGAGGCAATAAAACATAATAGAAAGGAAGAAGAAATGTTATTCCTTAAACACTGCACCAGGCACTTGTTTTTACAAATATTATCTCATGTGACCCTCACAATAATCCTACAAAGCATGTGTTATTTTTATCACCATTTTGCAGTTGAAAAGACTGAGGTAAACAGAAATTAACTTGTTCAGATTCGCACTGCTGGGTAACCATCTGAGGCTAGACTTGAACTCAAGCGAGGGTTCCGTTCAACATGTCTCTGGAGAGAACTGCTTAACCAATAGTTCGCATCTAGCTAGAAAACATGAGTTCTGATCTAACCTCAGACCACTGGTAACTGTGTGACTCTGGATATATCATTTACCCTCTATTTGCCTCAGTTTTCTCAACTGTAAAATGGAGATAATAATGGCATCTCCCTCATTGGCTTGTTGTGGAGATCAAATGAGATAATATTTGCAAAATCACAGCACACAGTTGATGCTATATAAATGTTTATTCCCTTCCTCTCTTTCCCTGCAGAGGCAGAAAGATTTGGATTCAAGTCTTACCTCTGATCCCTGCTGTCTGTGTGACCTGGGCAAACACTTAACATCCCAGTGTCCCAGGCAACTCTCCCAAACTCTTCAGAACTGTTGAACACTTGCCAATCTTCTTCGGTAGAGGGAGATTTCTATATCAGGGGAAGACCAAAAAACAAACAAACAAACACAAAAAAAAAAAACTGGTCAAGATTACGAGAACCTTGGAAGTAACCTGGTAAATGTCAAAAACAAGTTTTCTCCTTCCCCATCCCTCTTTTATCCCTCAACAGTTCCTCTTCAGAGATGTGCCAGAAAGTCATATTTGGTCTGATGTCAGGAAATCAACTCAACTTGCTTCTCTTAAGTTATCTATAATTTATGGATAAATCCTGAGGTTTTGGCCAGCTCTCCTCAACCTATCTGCATGTTATATATATATATATATATATTCTTATTTATATTTATTATATTTATATATATTATATATATTTATTATAATTTATATATACATAATTTTAGTTCAAAGGCCTCTTAGCATTTAGACTAAGGTGTGACTGATGGATTAAGACATTCTCTCACCTAGTTAAGATATCTGGGCTAAGATGGGATAGGGTGCTTTCAACTTCACCCTTCCGTGAAATCTCCCAGACCTGCCCAACCAGATAATTAGTTTATTAGGGATGAGAACTAAATCTCATATTTCTTTGTATCCTCTACAACGCCCAGCACAATCGATATCTAAGAAATGCTTTTTAATGATAATTAAGATTCTGATCATGCAGTCACCACAATGAGGAGGACAAAAGAGACAAGAAACCCCCTTAATAAGCAAGCAGTTAATCTTGGTATTTGGAGATATGGGGTAGCCAGTGCAAATGCTATTTTAAAGTGCAAACTCATTTGTAAAGCAGTGTTGAAGAAGATGGTGGGTTCTCTTAGCTGTATCATCTCGCTAAAAAATACAAAATATAAGAAACTAAAACGAATTGCACATAGTGTGACTGGACACATAACTGAACCACTTTGCCCCCAAAACCTTTATGGATGAAACTAGAATAAGAACAATAAATGTATAGAAAATGGAATGAATTTGTTTATATTCATACACTGATCTATTTTCATCTTCAGAGACAGTGAGACCAACAGATTTGGACCCTAACACCTTGGGCTCTTGTGTGCTATATGAGGAATTTGAAATGGCACTTGAAAGATCAAGAAAACAAGGCTATTTGCACATACGTCATTGCCTGAGCACCTGCTGCACAGAGGGATGGGTGCTCACAGGTACACAAGTGAGTAAACACTTTATTTTTTTTTCAGGTTGAAATAGGCACACAGTCATTTGTAAAGTGTATTCATCACCCAATGCTGCAAGGAAAAAGAAGGCAGAACTATTTTTACACATAGGCAGCCTATATAGTTCCTTAGTAGTAATAGTGGTTCAGGGCAGCTGAGTGGATAGAGCACTAACCCTGGCATCAGAAAGATCTGAGTTCAAACCAGCCTCAGATACTTACTAGCTATGTGATCTTGGTCAAGTCACTTAACCTTAATTGTCTCCCCTCCAAAAAAAATTAGTAGCACTTCATATTTTTATGGTAATTTAAGATTTACAAAGTGCATTCCTCACAAAAATCCTGTGAAACAAGTAGTCTAACATGAATATTTCCATTTTACAGATGATCAATAGATAAAGCACAAAGAAGTGATTTGTTCATGATTCCCCATCTACTAAGTGTAGGACCTGGGATTCAAAACCAGGTCTCTTCTGATTCTAATTGCGATGTACTTTCTGCAATAACATATTATCCTTATGATATGTCAGGCATTAGAGGAAGGGGCTATGTTCCTCTTTCATGTCTCTTCCATATATTTCCTGAATATATAAAATCTTTATGAAGACCTATAACCTTTTATTTCATTGAAGCTTAAAATGCAAATATCCTTAGCAAGATAGTTTGGGTATTCTGAAAAGAACACAGCATTAGAAACTAGTAGATTAGTTCTAGTAGCAGCAGCAGTAGTAGTAGTAGTAGTAGTAAATCATTAATCTTAGCTCTGTCATTAAGCAACAATACATCCTTGGGGATATACTTAAGAACTTCTGTGAGCTTCAGTTCCTTATCTATAAGAGGTAAGTAAGATCAAAGAATTAGAGGTGGAGGAGACCTGTTTCCTCATCTGTCAAATGAGGAAGTAGGACAAAAGGATTTCCTAATTCCACATCTTTGACCTACTTCAACCTTTTCATTTTATACAGAGGGATTCTGTGGCCCAGGGAGTGAGTGTCTTGCCCAAGGTAACACAGGTAAGTAGAAGAACTGACTGCAAATCTGGCACTCTTTCCCTTGTACCTTATTCCCTCAAGACTAGAGGTCCCTACCAGCACTACCATTTGTCAGCTTACTTCCTAGGTCACTAAGCAATGGCTGAGTTGGAGAACTAAGACTTAAAGGCGCCCTGCTGAAACATAGTCCAAGGGACTATAACCTTCCCTGGGGGAGCCAGTCTTGCTCTCTGATAATCAATAAGCAATAAGAAAACCACTTGGAGAGTACTGTTGAAAATCACTTCTTTCCATGCCTCTCTGCCTCTGCACATGAAGATTTCAAAGTCCCAGCGCCTCTCCTTCAGCCTGCCCAGGAGGTACCGTGTCCTATTCACATAGAAACAAAAGAGCCTCAGGTCTCTGGTGACTTAATGGCTAAAGGAGCATTAACAGAGCACTCTGAAGCCTCCATAGGCCATTTGCTGAAGTAGTGAGCTCCCCGTCACTGTCACTGGCGGATGGGAGGCAGAGAACAGAAAGATATGATGGAGGGCATTCCTCGTAGGGAAGGCATGGACCTCGAGGACCAAAGAGGAAATGGAGGGTGGAGGGCATTTTCCTCTATGGTGGGGTCCCGTGGGCAGATCCTCCAGACCCAGGGGAAGGAGAAGCCGAAGGACACTCCTCTGCAGTCTGAAGTTAGGGGAGCCTGGAGTGAGAAGAGAATTCTTTTTAATCTATCCAGATTTTCTTCCGTATAACATTGCTCTAAGTGTTGGAGAAGTGACACAGAGGATTATAATATCACCCTCCAGAAGCTTACAGTCTTACGCAGGCGGGGTTTGGGCCCTGCTGGCCGCCATTGTCGGAACCGGAAATGCATGAGGGCGTACTTCCGGTGTCCGTCCTGCTTTGCGCTCCCCGCTCTCTCCAGTCTTTCCCCCGGACCCTCGCTCCAGCCTGCCTTTCTCTCGTCCCCTAAGCTCGGGCTTCCCTCGCATTTCGTGCTGCTGCCGGCCTCGAAGGGTGAGTCTGAGCGGTGGGAAGGGCCTGAGGGGTGGTGGTCGGGCCATCGTGGGAGGCCGGACGGGGCGGAAGGGGGAGTGGAGCGGTTGGAGCCTGAGGGGAGAACCTCAGGCATGGCTCCCTTTCCTGGGTGTTTTGGTTTAGGCGCTGCTGCAGCAGCTGCGATGGAAGCTCAGGAGATTGCGGAGCTGCAGCAGGCAGTGGTGGAGGAGCTGGGCATCTCCATGGAAGAACTTCGACAGTTTGTTGATGAGGAACTGGAAAAGATGGACTGTGTGAAGCTGCGCCAGAAGCAGCTAGCCGAGCTGGAGAGCCGCGTGGTGCAGAAGGAGTCGGAGGTAGCCCACGTGGACGAGCTCTTTCAAGAAGCATCCAGGGCAGTGACCAACTGCGAATCTCTGGTGAAGGATTTCTACTCCACACTGGGGCTGCAGTATCCGGAGAGCAGTTCCGAAGATGAAGCCTCCAGACCCACAGAAATCATTGAGATTCCTGATGAGGATGAGGATGATGTCCTCAGTGTTGATTCAGGTGATGCCAGGAGTAGGACCCCAAAGGAGCAGAAGCTCCAAGAAACTATGGCTGCCCTGAGGAAGTCAACCCAAGATGTCCAAAAGTTCATGGATGCTGTCAGCAAGACTAGTTCCCAGGACCTGAACAGAGGAGACTTGGGTCAGGCACCTGTTGAGTTGAGTAAGGATGGTGACCTAGTTGTCAACATGAGAATCCTGGGCAAGAAAAGGACCAAGACATGGCACAAGGGGACCCTCATTGCCATCCAGACAGTTGGAACTGGGAGGAAATTCAAAGTCAAATTTGACAACAAAAGGAAGAGCCTATTGTTTGGGAACCATATTGCCTATGACTATCACCCTTCAGCAGACAAGTTGCATGTAGGCAGCCGTGTGGTGGCCACGTATAAGGATAGGAATCAGGTGTGGCTCTATGCAGGTATTGTGGCTGAGATTCCGAAAGTCAAAAATAAGCTCAGGTTCCTCATCTTCTTTGATGATGGCTATGCATCCTATGTCACACAGTCTGAACTCTATCTCGTTTGCAGACCACTGAAGAATGTGTGGGAGGACATCGAGGACGTTTCATGCCGAGACTTCATCGAAGAATATGTCACTGCCTACCCCAACCGTCCCATGGTGCTACTTAAGAGTGGGCAGCTCATAAAGACTGAATGGGAAGGCACTTGGTGGAAATCCCGGGTGGAACAGGTGGATGGGAGTCTTGTCAAGATCCTGTTCCTGGATGACAAGAGGTGCGAATGGATCTATCGAGGTTCTACCCGACTGGAGCCCATGTTCAGCATGAAGACATCCACAGCTTCCACACTGGAGAAGAAACAGGGGGGGCAGCTCCAGATACATTCAAACATGGGTGATGTGAAGAGCAAAGGTCCTGTAGTACAGTATACTCAAGATCTCACTGGTACTGGAACCCAGTTCAAGCCCCTAGAACTACCTCATACTACATCCTTGCCTGCCCCAACCCTGTCTCCTCAAGTGACCGATTTGGAAAGTCTGAAGAGTCAGCTTACCCAGGAACGGAAGCAAGTGGCCAAAAAGAGCACATCTTTCCGACTAGGTTCTGTGAGTTCTGGTCATTCATTCCCTATGTCTCCTGGATTTAATGAGGCAGTCCCTGGTGGAAAGTCTGCAGTGGACCAGAAAGTCAGATTATCACTAGGCTCTGCAGCCCTTGGCCCAACCTTCCCAGCTTTTCATGGCATACTGGAGTGGGCTTCAGCCAAACCCTCCAATCAGTCCCTGAGGGAGAAGCTCTTCTACTTGCCTCATGCCTGTAGTCACACCTGCCTCACTCGAGTGAGGCCAGTGAATAATTTGCAGTACCGGGGCAAGAATCCCCTCTTGGTTCCTCAGCTCTATGATTTCTGTCGTATGATGGCCCGGCGCCGGGTCAACCGCAAGATGGCCTTTCACATTATCTATAAGACACCCTGCGGCCTCTGCCTGAGGACAATGAACGAGATTGAACGCTACCTCTTTGAGACAACATGCGATTTCCTTTTCCTGGAGATGTTCTGTTTGGACATATATGTTCTTGTGGATCGGAAATTCCAGCCCTATAAGCCTTTTTACTACATCCTGGACATCACCCATGGCCAGGAGGATGTTCCTCTGTCATGTGTCAATGAGATTGATACCACCCCCCCACCCCAGGTGGCCTATAGCAAAGAGAGAATCCCAGGGAAGGGCGTCTTCATCAACACTAGCTGGGAGTTTCTTGTTGGCTGCGACTGCAAAGATGGTTGTCGAGACAAGTCTAAATGTGCTTGCCACCAGCTTACCATCCAGGCAACAGCCTGCACCCCAGGAGGCCAGATCAACCCTAACTCTGGCTACCAGCATAAGAGATTAGATGAGTGCCTACCCACAGGGGTATATGAATGTAACAAACGCTGCAAATGTAACCTGAACATGTGCACAAACCGCTTGGTGCAGCATGGGCTACAGGTTCGCCTGCAACTCTTCAAGACACAGAACAAGGGCTGGGGCATCCGGTGTTTGGATGATATCGCCAGAGGTTCCTTTGTCTGTATCTATGCAGGCAAAATTCTGACTGATGACTTTGCAGACAAAGAGGGTCTAGAAATGGGGGATGAGTACTTTGCAAACCTGGACCATATTGAAAGTGTAGAGAACTTTAAGGAAGGCTATGAAAGTGATGTCCCCTGCTCCTCCAACCACAGTGATGTGGACTTGAAAGACCAAGAGGATGGCAACAGTGGCACTGAGAATCTTGAAGTGTCTAATGACGACAGTTCAGATGATAACTTTTGCAAGGATGAGGACTTTAGTACCAGTTCAGTGTGGCGTAGTTATGCCACCCGGGGGCAGACAAGAGGCCAGAAAGAGAATGAGTTATCTGAGACTGCCTCCAAAGACTCCCGCCTCCCAGACTCCGGCCCCTCCCATCTTTCTGCCCCTCCAGCTTCCATAGGGGGATGTAAACTACCTCCTTCCTCCGAGGACACACCCAAGAACAAAGTGGCCACATGGCTAAGTTGCAACAGTGTCAGTGATGGCACCTTTCCTGACTCAGATAGCCACTCCTCCTTCAGGACCAGCGAGGGTGGAAATGGGAGGGCTGGGGGAGGCCATGGGTATGCAGAGAAGCCCTCCATCTCAGGGGTAGGGGTCAAAGAAGAGGGGTATGTTAAGCCACCCAAGAAAGGGGAGCCTGATGAACAGAACAAGATTTTGTTTCGTAGTGAAAATTCCAGAAATTTTGGTTACAACCCTTCCCCCTTGAAGATTAAAGGTATCAAGTGCCCACCTAGCAAGACCAATATGCATCAGGCCCGGAGGCATATGAGGCCTGCCCAAGCCATCCCTGATGATGTTTTGACACTGTCCAGCAGCACAGAAAGTGAGGGGGAGAGTGAAAGAAGCCAAAAGCTCATGGCTGGTCAGGCTCCCACTCCAGCAGCATACAGTGATGACATCCAGACCATCTCATCTGGCTCTGATGGTGAAGATTTTGAAGACAAGAAGAACATGCATGCTGGCCCAATCAAACATCAGGTGGCTGTGAAATCTACACGTGGTTTTGCTTTAAAATCAACACATGGCATTGCTATCAAGTCAACCAACATGGCATCCACAGACAAGGGTGAGAGTGCACCTGTCCACAAGAATACGCGCCAGTTCTATGACGGTGAGGAATCTTGCTACATCATTGATGCCAAGCTAGAGGGTAACCTGGGCCGCTATCTCAACCACAGCTGCAGCCCCAACCTGTTTGTCCAGAATGTCTTCGTGGACACCCATGATCTTCGGTTCCCCTGGGTGGCTTTTTTTGCCAGCAAGAGGATACGGGCTGGGACAGAGCTGACCTGGGACTATAACTATGAGGTGGGCAGCGTGGAAGGCAAGGAACTGCTGTGCTGCTGTGGGGCCATAGAATGCCGAGGACGGCTTCTTTGAACTTCCCTGCCATGTTCAGGAACCTCTGAGTCATCTCAAATGCTGATGCTTTTCAATGGACTTGATCCCTCCCCCTCTTCCTCTAGTAGATAAAAATAGGAACCCTGCAGTTGGAGGTTCCCTTCCAGTGTGGTGGTATCAAGCAGGGCCCATCCCCCAGTCTTCCCTCCCAGCATGTCAGTTTGAGAAGATCACAGCTTGGGGACAGGGCCCTTCCACTCTTGTCCCATCTTCACTTTCCCCTTAACTGAATTCATATGAGTATGGTAGACCTAATCTGTTCCTGACAGGGGGGTGATTTTTCCCACCCCCGCTCCCACTTTGTATTCTTCCTTGAAAATCTTTTAACAAGGAGGTAAATCGCATCTCTCCGGTTTGATTTTTCTTTCCCAGCTCCCTTCTCCAGACAAGGGAGTCTGATCCTATGATCTTAGTTTGTTTTTCTTGCCCATACACACTGTGCTAAGTGTCTTGGATCATCAGTTAGTCCTTTCCTATGTCCATGTGCCAGGTGAAGTTTAAGGGGGATGGGAGTGGGGGGAATGTGTGTGGAATTTTAAAATTAGTTGTGAAGATAAACTGTTTTCTCGTTCTTCACCAAATTCCCATGTTCTCACGTTTCTTACCATGTTTTATTTAATCTTTATTATATTTTAATTAAAAAAAACACACACATACAAAAAAGAAGCTTATAGTTTAATTGAAGAGACAGAATGGACATTGTTTAATTCCACAATGGAACTGTGGTCTCACTGATGTGAGTGTTTCCTAGCAATTCACCTATTCTGGGCCAGGCCTAGCTCAGACCAGTAGAGTGATTCGGTTTGGGATTGGAATGCAATGCAACACTTGCAGACCTGAAGTTGCAATTAAAAATATATTAGAAACCTTATGCAGAAACAGATTTAAAAGGCTACATTTCTTAGTTAATGATTCAAATAAAACATTACTTCTCTATGCCTTCTCATTCACCACAATAACAGCACTAGGTCAAGAAGGCATCCCTGCAGGGAAGTGAGAATTTCAGTAGATCTTGGAGCTCCAATTGCCGATAGGTTGAGTTTTTTTATGCATTGGGGATCAAGGAAGCAAAACCAGTGATTGAATCCCTAATCCAACCAGAACTCAGGGACAGGCTGCCTCCCCAAGTCTTTGAGAGAAAAACAGTCTAGACTGCATAAAAAAGTACAGTTCCTACCACATCACCCAGGCCTTCTCATCCTGTGTTGTTCTTGTCCACATCTGTGCTTGCATCTGTCCATGTTCCCGGACCTTCCTCTAGATATTTTTTACATTTTGTGAATATTAATGCACAATTAAGATTGCTGTCCTTAGCCTTGGTCACATCAGCCATGGCTGTATTCGTCTTTCTGGTGGGCCATGACATTCACATTCTCTGCCTTCTGTGACATGCCGGCATTGCTGCTCACAGCTACGCTCATCTTCTTCACCATCTGAAACATTATAGCATTTGATGAACTGAAGATTGATTACAAGAATCCCATAGACCAATGTAATACACTTAATCTTTTTGTACTTCCAGAATATCTCATCCATACTTTCTTCTGGGTCATGTTTCTCTGTGCAGCAGAGAGGCCTATACTGGGTCTCAATATGCCACTCTTGGCATGTCATATTTGGAGGTATCTAAGTACACCAGTGATGAGTGGATTAGTACTCTATGATCCTGCATCATGATGAATGCAGATACTCTAGCAAAGAAGGATGGTGCAAATTATTTTTTAACCTTCTATCATTTTTTTACTACTTATATAGCATGATTTATGTTTTAGTGAGTTCTTAAGATAATATACAACAGACTCAGTCCAGTTAAGTGCATGCAAAAGCCACAAAGTAAAAGGATTCTATATAACAAGAACCTGTTTTCAAGATTAGCTTATGGAATATATGATCAGTAACCTTAAAAAAAACTCATTTTTTAAATGTTTCCAAGTTTTTGATTTGTGGAAAGACTGTTCGCATATGTTTTCATAGACAAATTAAATGGAATTATGTATAAATGAATATAAAAGGATCACTTCTGGTATTGACAGATTTGAATTTATACTCCCTAGGAACAGCCATAATTTTCTGAATAATTGTATTAATTACTGATCATCCTTAGTCTGTTGGAAGTTTTGGTTTACAGGAACTTATAGCAGCTTATTTTGTGTTTTATTGAAATATTGATTATGAATTGGCTATAGAGATAAAGTGCTTTTCAAGGACTGAAAATATTTGTATATGCGACCTTGTGGGAAGCCTTATGGGTTTCTTTATATATCATGTAGAAAATTGCATGGATATATTTGTAGAAGTAAGGATGGTGGGATTTTTTTTCTTAACATTTGAATATTAGCCTTGTATATTGCATGACCTAGGAATTTCCCATAATAGTTTCATAAAATTCATATGCTTTAATTCTTAAGCATAAGTGAACCTATTAAGAATATATACCAAATTATCCTGGAATACATTTAAAGTTATTTTCAATGTTTTTATTTGTAGCAGTCACTTAGTAAGAAATTCAGTATTCTAATTATTGTTACAACCTAGTGATAAAAGATATTCTTAAGGACTTGCAAGTTATACCTTAGCTGTTCAGAACAGAAAATAAGAGAGAACATTGTGTAACTGCTCTGCTGTTCCTTAGCGCAATACAATAAAAGTCTAAAATTAAGACTTCTTTTCAGTGCATTGTTTTAAAGATTGCAGATAGCTTAATCTACAATAAACACATATTAGTTGTATTTTTAAAAAGATTGCTATGTCATTGTCCCATCTCCTTTTAAAATCGTGATATCATGACAATGTCCTGTATGTCATTTCTTATGTTCATGCAGACATACATGCAGCATTGTTCAGTCATGATGACACACCCTCAGGCAGTTATTCTCACTGTCCTTTCCTCTTTGGGGAGGGAAAACAGTACATACTCTATGCACACTTGCATCTGGGTCATTGTTGGAAATATGTTACAAATTCCTTGCATTTACTACGCATCTTTCCATTGTTCTAAGTTACTGTCAACTTTGATTCTTTGAAAACTGTGTTATTCCTCCTAAATGAAGACTTTCTTGATGATCCTTCACCCCCAGGATTTAGCTGTCTCCCTCTTGAAATTGTTTTCCTTTACTTTGTACATGATTTGTACTTACCCATCAACTTGTTATAACCCCTATGTCTTATACTCTAAATACCTAAAACAAAGCAGCTTCTTAAAACATGGATTTAGAGTGGAATGGAATAGAAAAGTTTAATGAAATCCAATTAACTAGAATAAAATTTAATTTAATTTAGCTTTTGGATCCTGATATTCAAGGCAGTCCTCTAAATCTTCCTGAGAAACGGCATAGCAGAATGACTAGGCTGGAAGGAAGACCTTGGCTGTTCTGTTTCTAACACATACCGACTGTGTGACTCTGGGCAAATCGCTTAACCTATCGGTGTTGAGGCAACTTTATAAGACTATACGTTGTAGAGGGAATTTCCTTACTAAAAAGTTTCTTTTACCAATGACATCACCAGCCCCATCATGAATGCAGTTTCATGTATCTTCAAATAAAGACAAAAAGAAAGAAGGAAGGAAGGAGAAAGGGAAGTATGGAGGGAAGGAGGGAGGAAGGAAAGAAAGAAGGAAGGAATGAGAGAAAGAAAGAAAAAAAGAGAAAAGGCAGAGACAGGAAAGAGAAACAGAGAGAGACACATAGAGACAGAGACAGAGAAAAAGACATTGCCCAAGAAGCACAATGGCATATTCTTTCAGGAGAAACACTCTCTTTATATCTGAAGCCTACTTTATCATAACTGTCAAAACAGACTCAAGCAGTACATAATTTATAACCCTTGGGTGGCTGCTGGGGGAGGAGGGCTAAAAGATTGGTTTATTTTTCTTATTAATATTTATTGGGTAAGAAGGAGCACTGCTCCACTGGGTTGGAATACCCATGTCATTATAAAGAGAAACATTTTATTTTTTTAAATTCATTTTTTGAGTATTCATTCAATTGCCCTACTTTAGTGCGGTCCTGAGCAGGGACAAGTTAGATAAGACCAGGTTAGACTTAAGGATTCTAGATTTGCATTAAAGAATTGAATGGCATGGAAAAGGACAGATACAGGGACAAAGAAAATAAAACTGAAGAAAGAGAAACCAAGCTGATTGTTTTTCTGGTAAGTAGACAGCAAACCTTCATATCCACACAGCAGTAAAAGAAATGTTAGGGGATTCATTTATTTCTTTTAACATTAGCTTGTTAAGATGGATGCAAGAGAGAAAGAAGCAATATTTTCAGTCATCACTGATATGAACTAATGAACTAAACTGAAGTAGGGCTTGAAGAGAGGAATAGCGCAGAAGAATATATCTTCCTATCATTGACTTAACTCTAATCATACCCCCAAAATTTATCCTCTCTAGATCCATAATTCACCTTCACATCCAATCCAGTCATCCACTTGGACCATCTCACTATCTCCCACCTACTATTTAGCTGCTCCTACCCACTTGGACCAGAACCTTCCAGGCTAGACTTGAGACCTGGCCCTCCACATGAAAGCCTTCTTGAATTCATGCCATGGTTCCTGGGAAAGTTAATCTACTCATCTTTGGACTTGCTGCCTTGGAGCTCAACCCAGTTGATTGGAGTGCATGCCCACAAAATCCACAGTGTCTAATGGCTGATCTTAGACATTATAAAATATCTCAACTTCATATTCTATCCAGTTAGCTGTCCATCAGCCAGCCAGTGGCATGCAATGCCCACCCACTCACCCCACCCATATCCCAGAGCAAAACTCCTTTCCCTTTTATATGTTATCTTCCTTGTCTGAATGTAAATGCCATGCTGGCTTGTTGACTGAGACTATTTTAGTCTCTCGCTGTTTTGTTATCCCTTTCTGTGTTTCTCTCTTCTACGTCTGTCTCTCTCTCTCTCCCCCTTTCCCATACATATTAGTATCCCCAAGATTTAGCGTACAGTGCCTGACACCTTGAAGAACTTAATAATGTTTTTATTCATTTGTTTAATTATTCTCGGTTTCCCCATCCAAAATTTTGTGGTTCCTTGACTACATAGCTTCTAAGGTCCCTTCCAGCTTTATAATGAGGGATTCTATATTCTAATACTTTCTAGGCTAAATTCACCCTTAATCTTAGTGCCTTCCCCCTGAGATTAATTACAATTCATCCTGCTAATATCTTGTTGTACATAGTTTGCATTTTGTCTATCATTTTAGAATATGAGTTCCTTGAGGGCAGGCAATATTTTCATCTTTCCCTGTATCCCTAGGACTTAGTACCCTACCTACCCCATAGTAAGTACTTAGTCAATGTTTGTTGACTTGACATGACCCACTCTTTGTTCTAAGATTCCTTCCAGGCCTAACATTCTATACGCTATATATCTTTTTATGTATTACATGTAACTTTATATATAATATATATATTCTCTCTATATATATCTCTATCTCAATATATTCTCTACCAATGCCTTCATTAGGCCTTTAAAGAAGAAGAGAGAGAAAAGAAAGAAGAGTGGGAAATTGGAAAGGAGTGGAGAAAGGAAAGGAGAAAAGAGTGGGAGGGGAGGAGAAGAGGAGAAAAAAGGGAAGGATACTAGGAGTGCTATGGGATATTTGAACCCACTCAGAAACAGAGGAACGTAATGAACAGCCTCAAAGACAGACTTCAACTTTTCTCCCACTTTATGCCCTTCAAGTTCCACAAATCTCAGATCAGTCTTATCTCCAGAGTCACGACCAGTCTTTTGTGCTCCTATAAACACCATCTTCTTTTCTCCCTCTTTTTTTTGTTGTTGTTGTGTTTTATTTTTTCTTTACCAAGAATCCAGTCAAGATGGCTAGTGGAAAGGCTTCTCTTTTTAGGTGTGGTTTTCACAAACAGCTTTTAGACCTTTGTTTTAAAAACCTTTTCTGGGAAAACTCACTCCAAGATAAAAAGTCTATAATCAGAGAAGGAGAATTACAGCCACCTAAATCGATTCAGATAGAATCAGATTCCCTAGCTCCAGCCCTCCCTGCCACTTTCTAATCCCAGAAGGCTTTATTAAAAACCTTTTCAGACTAAGCGAAAGGTGCATTGTATTGTGGCTATCAGACAAATGAGAACTTTATCTTTTCACCTTACTTTCCATCAGTGTGCCTCTGAACTGAACAGAAGAGAAACCAAAAATAGCTGAAGTAGGAGTGGGTGGGAGTGTTGGTCGTGAATTGGGGTGGGAGGTACATCTGTCCTAGTCTTAGTGTGGCGGCAACAGCTCTCATGCCAGAGAAATTATGAAAGAGTCTATGGAAGCTATTGGATTCCAACAAATTAGTTGGGAAATGTTTACTCAAAATGCCCTGTATTAGATCCTCAGGTTCTAGGCCCAGTTTTACCACTGATGGACTGAATGACCTTAGGGGAATTGTTTCCCATTTCTCATACTCAGGATCCTCAGCAGCGTAATGATGGGGTTGGTCTAGATGACCGCTGACCTTCCAGGTCTAACGTTTCATGGTTGATGTGCTAACACTCTGTGTTCCTGTTATAGCTGCCGTGAGGAAATAAGCATCTGTTTTTTTCAGCAGATGTACATTGTTCCCTTTTCAGTCCACTTAACTCTTACCTTACTGTGTTTCTAGTGATAATGGGAAGCGTCTTAGAGCTTCAGATCAATTTATATGGTCTAACCATAATCATTCAGCCAGTCAAGCATTTATTAAGTGCCTGCTATGTGCCAGTCATGGTTCTAAGTGCTAAGAATACAAATAGAATCAAAAGATAGTTCCTTCCCTTGAGGGACTCATGGTCTATTGAGGGACATAATGTGCAAGCAGATGTACAAACAAACTGTATACAGAATAAATAAGAAGTACTGAACAAAGGGAAGGCACTAGAATTAAGAGGGATTAGAAAAGACTTCCTGTACATGATGGGGTGTTAGCTGGTATTTGAAGGCAGACAGGAAAACCAGAAAGTAGACATGAGAGAAAATATTCCAAGCAAGGGAAACAGAGAAAATGTCTCAAACTGAGAAATGGTTTGTATTGCTCCCAGAACAACAAGGAAGGCAGTGATGGAAAGAGCGTTTACACAACGCCTACTATGTGTCGAGCTCTGACACATATATTATCTGATTTAATCCTCACAACAACCCTGGGAAGTTGGTGCTGTTACCACTTGATTTTACAGTTGAGGAAAGTGAGGCAAAAAGGGAACAATTGTTTGGGAATGTAAATGCACAAATTATTGTTGTTGTTCAGTCATTTCTGATTCTTCGTGACCCCTTTGTGAGATTTCCTTGGCAAAGATACTGGAGTGGTTTGCCATTTCCTTCTCCAGCTCATTTTACTGTTGAAGAAACTGAGGCAAACAGGGTTAAATGACTTCCCCAGGGTCACAAAGCTAGTAAGCATCTGAGACTAGATTTGAACTCAGATCTTCATGATTCCAGGTGTATCCCTCTATTCATTGCACCCCCAGCTTCCAGTGTCACTGGATGGAAGAGTATATGGGGGTGGCAGAGTAGTTTAAGGTGTAAGAAGACTGGAAGGTAGGCGATAAGTTGTGAAGGGTTTGAATGCCAAACAGGATTTTTGTATTTGATCATTGGAGTCATTGGAGTTTATTGTTTGTGTCTGTTTCAGTGGCAAGGAGTTTGAGGGAAGAAAGGTAGAGTGGCATGGTCAGATCTCTGCTTTAGGAAAGTACCCTTTGGCAACTGAATGGAAAATGGACTCAAATGGGGAGAGGTTTGTGGCAAGTAGATCAACCAGTGTGTTATTGTACTTACTGATCCTGGCATGAAGTGATGAGGGCCTGCACCTGGGTGGTGGAAGAATCAGAGACATGTGAGCATATTGGGGTGGGAGAGGGCATAGAAATAATGAGAATTGGAATGGTAAATAGAAAGGGATGAAAATGTTGTTCCTCAACCCCAAAAGCACTCAATGGGAGGTACTAACCATTTGGAAAACATATTCCTATACCTGAGTCAGGTAAGAGGTGAATAAATCCAGTGACCCAACAGCTAGGAATGAGGACTTGGGACCAGTTAAGAGATCTGTACAGGAACTTGAAGGCCTTTATGCATGTCATACAAACTGGACTGAGAAGTAAATAACAAAAGCATTGGAGATATGTGGATTCATCCTGAAGCTTGTTTTCCAGGACTGGATCATTTAAAAAGAGCTCTGACTCTTTGCCAAAGAAGAGGCCACAGTGGTTCCAGCAGCAACAGGAAGGAGGTGGCTGCTATGGAGGCCATAGTATTGGCCACAGCAGCAGTAGGGACAGCTGTGAATATGGATAACAGGGTCCCTTAGAAATCTGTGTGGATGAGGATCTTGAACTCAAGGTGATATCAGAGGAGAGTCCAGGACTGAAGAGAAGTCATAATGTGGAGGAGGGGAAGGAGGGGGAGAGAGACAGAGAAAGAGAGACAAAGACAGAGAGGAGGGAGAGATAGAGAGAGAGAGAACGGTTCTACTTGTCCCAGGGACCATCTAATGGATGGAAATTGAAAGGAAGCATATATTTTGGATCAATTTGAGGGAAGGGGAAAAAAACCTTCCTAAAAATTAAATCTCTTTCAGTGTGGAATCAGATGCCTTGTGAGATAGTAATGTCCTGATCATTAGAGGTATTCAAGGGGAGTCTAGAGGGCTTCTTATCATTAATATTCTGCAAATTATTTCTGTTCAAATATGATCTCTGAGGGCTCTCCAACTCTGAGATTTTCTGATTCTGACAAAATGTTCATGTTCAGTCGTTTTCAGTCATGTCCAACTCACCATAACTCCATTTTGGGTTTTCTTGGCAAGTATACTAGAGTGGCTTGTCATTTTCTTCTCTAGGTCATTTTACAGATGAGAAAATTGAGGCAAACAGATTGAAGTGACTTGTCTAGGGTCACACAACTAGTAAGTATCTGAGACTAGATTTGAAATCAGGGAGAGTAGTTTTTCTGACTCCAGGCCTGTCACTGTATCTACTGTGCCACCTAGTTGTCCCTGACACAATAAGAAAAATTCAAATTTTTATTCTGCTGACATGAACACTTCCTCTCTTTTCCTCAGTCTCTGTCTGGCTTCAACTATTCTATGGCTTTCTCCATGTTCTCAATATATCTTTGGCTTATAAATTCACTCTCTTACTCTATTAATATTATATCATTTTTATGCTATTGGGTAACACAAGCAAACAAAAGTCTCCAGTTCAAACGCTGTGTCCAACTGGAACACATGTTTGTTATCAGTCAGGGAAAAAATCAAATCCAAATAGACTGCTTGAGAGGTACCAAGAATCAGTGGACAGGTGAACAGGAATCTAGGAATGTGTCCATAGAATGGACAGAAGGTCAGAAAGTACTCAAAAGCCCAAGAGCAAAGAAAAGCAAGAAGATTGATTAAGGGAAACATTTATTTTTATTGGTGGTAGCTGGATGGCTCAGTAGATAAAGTGCTATTCCTAGACTCAGGAAGACCTGAGCTCAAATTAAGCTTCATATACTTACTAGCTGTATGACCTTGGGCAAGTCAGTTAACCTCTTTTTGCCTAGTAGATGGCTCAATGGATAAAGTGCTAGGACTGGAGTCAGGAACACCTGAGTTCAAAGCTGACCTCAGATACTTAATGGCTGTGTGACCCTGGGCAAGTCACTGAATGTCTGTTTGCCTTAATCCACCAAAGAAGTAAATGGCAAATCACTGTAGTATCTTTGCCAAGAAAACTGTATGAACAGCATGGTCCATGGGGGTCATTAAAAATCAGACATGACTGAACAGCAATATTTTTAATATTGGTTTAAAAGGGATGTTTGCATATGTAAATAATTCACATGGACATATGTACATTCATATGTACATACTCACAAATACACACAATTGTATATATGTGTGCTACCTGTGGAGGATTTGTGGGAGAACATAGCAGTTGCTCCTGATGAGAGATTATGAAAGGGGTTGTGATCTGCATCGTGGGGCGTGCCTAGATCAGTGAAATCACAGTATCCCTGAAGTGTTGAAGTGTGTGTGTGTGTGTGTGTATGTGTGTGTGTGTGTGTGTGTGTGCGCATGTGCGCTGACTCCATTTCCTGAATAATTGAGGCCATGGTCCAGCTTTCCTCTGCATGGCTTGCAGCATATCTAACAGAGCGTACTCAGTTCTGGGCACCATATTTGCTAAGGGACGTTGAGGAACAAAGTTCAGAAGGCACAACCAGAAGAGTGAGAGGACTGCAGAGTGGGTTGGTTAAAGGAACTGCATATATTTAGCCTGGAGAAGCGAACAAAAGGTGTGACACGAAGCTGACTTCATACATCAGAAGGGCTGTCATGTACAAGCAGTGCTCTGTTTGTTCTGTGTGTGAGCCCAGAGGCCAGGACTAGAAACAGTGAATGTGTACAAGTCACATGAAGACTGATTTGGGCTCAATATATTTTTTTAAATAAGCTAACAATGACAACTATTTGACAATAGGGTTGATTATTGTCCAGGCTCTTGCATTTTCTTGCCCCGGAAGTGTTGAGGTGGCAGTTGGGCAATAATTTATTAGGGGCACTGAAAGAGAAAATCTAACCTTGAGATAGAGATTACACTAGATGATTTCTGAGAATTCCTCCCATTGTAGCCTTCTGTGATCTTGGCACAGCAGGCAAAGCATGGATTGGGTTGAAGGAGGCCAATCAAGTGGGTTCAAATCTGAAGTTTTAGCTGCATGTCTTAATTCAAAACAAATAAATGATTCAGCTAATACTCATTCCCAGAGAAAATTTTCTCTGTGGCTACCACTAGTTATTGCAGAGAAAAAATATAGGAGGTGAAATATAAAAATATCTTCTACTACCCTCAGGAAAGGTTCAAACTAAGGTAGAAGAAAGAAGAATATGGCTGCTGTAGATAAAAAGCTGAAAGAAATTAAAGCAATAAATCTTATGCACCAACAGAAGGAAGGGGCAACCTGTCATCCAGACAAAGCTCAGTGGCCAATGATTCCACTACCTACCTCCCATGAAGCTATAGGTCAGGAGGGTCTAATGGAAACAGGGCTGAACTGGGAGGCAGAAGATCTTGATTCCAGTCCAAGCTCTGGCAATGATGAGTTTGGTGACCATGAACAAATCACTCATCTCTGTGTCCCTCTATTTCCTCATTTATAAAATGATGATCGTTATACCTGTCTTACCATGCCTACCTCACTGATTATTGTGAGGATCTAATGAGGTCGTTTTAGGTGTTAAATAAATGCTTGTTAACTACTGTGGAATAGATGAAAATAAACTTTGAGAAAATAAAATAATAGTCAAATGAACACTATTGTTACTATTGATTAAGATAAGAAGCTGAGAAGTTGACATAACTTCATCTGCCCTTTTTTCCCTCTGAAATGGATAGTATCTGTGTTGGCAGACATGGATGACAGATGACAACTGACCCTAGGCATAGGCATGCAGTGCACATAGAATTTTGAAGGAATAAAGATAGATACTTAGAGACAACAGAGGTGTCAAAGCACATCTCCTTCATTTGCAAGTCAGCAGCGTCAAGATGGGGAGGTCTCTGCTTCAACAGACTATTATGGGCTATGTAGATGATGGATAGACCCTCATGTAGGCCACAGATATTGGTATTCCAAATAGACCATGCCCAGGAAGCTTGGGCCAATGGAGTAGAAAGCAGACTCGAGATGTGGCTTTTGGTTATAAGGATCACCTACTGTGCACAGTGAGAATCAAACAGGATTTCAGAATGAAGCATCTGCTCTGTCTTACATGGCCTGGTTGTCTGTTACATTCCCTTGCTCCTAAGATGCAGAGGAGTTTTATTAAGTAAGTAAACTAGGCTGACTCTTCTCTAATCCCATGTTATGGTAGTTGAAGAAGGAGAATTGAAACTGAGAGAGTTTGAGTTTTTGTTGTTGTTTTTTGGCCTGGTTAGTTCAAATGTGAAAAAGTAAACTGTTGCATTTTATGTTGTATGGAACTCTAGTTTTAAGTATAATGTTCTATCTAATCTAACTAAAATTCTTGCTCAACTATAATCTTTAGTGGGATTAAGTGACTGAAGCAAAATAGTGGGTCTGGAAGGGGAGGGTGTGTCAGTAAGTAGGGGGCAGAGCTTTGTGAATGATCTTGATTTCTACGTATAAATTAGGTTATTATTACTAAATGAAGGTCCCCAAATTTAGCAGTGGGGGATTGAATGCTGGGTGACTGATAGCCATTTTTGCTGCAGGTCCCTCACTTTGCCAGTGGTGAAAAAGAAAAGCAACCCTATGTCACTAATAACAATGAATCTTGAAATCTATTTAGACATCTTCTCTAGATTTATAGAAAAGGCTTTGTCCTGGACAGACCACCTTTTTAGGAAGGATGTTGATAAGATGGAAAATATTCAGAAGAAGGCAACTAGCATGGCGAAGGGTTTTGAGATTGTGCCATGTAATGAATCAGTTGAAAGAACTGATATTTAGTCTGCAGAGACATAGAACTTGTTGAGGACATGAAGACTGTGTTCAAGGGCTGGAAAAAGAATTAGATTTATTTTGTTTCACACTAGAGGAAAGAACTGGCACAGATGGAAGAAGTCACAAAGAATGAAATGGAAGTTTGATATAAATAAAAATTCTGATCAATTAGATCTACCCCAAAATGGAACAAGTTGTCCTAGGAGGTAAGCTACTTTTCATTAGAAATTTTCAAGCACATGTTGGATGGCCATTGTGGGGGTGGGATAGGTTATGAAAGTGATCAACTCTGAGGTTCTGTGAAAAAATAGATGGATGGATGGTCAGGCACCTGAACAGACAGATGGACATATAGACATATGGATGGACATGCAGATGTATGAATAGGCAGACAGATGAATGAATGGATGAAGTATTATGTATATGTATGTAATATGTGTGTAAATATATACACATATATATACACACACATCTGTATATGTATATCCTTCACCAAAGTTCTATTATAATATGATTTTATATACATATATTTGTGTATATACATATATACATATATATATATATATATATATAGAGAGAGAGAGAGAGAGAGAGAGAGAGAGAGAGAGATAACTAAGGACACCAATATAGAATGTAAAGTCTTCTGTAAAACTTTACAGACAGAAATGGTAGAAGATTATGAACAGTATCACAGCAAGTAGGGGAAAGATGGACAAATTTACAGACATCCTTGCAAGAAATCTAAACCAGATTTTCCTAAAAGTACTTTAGGGTGAAACTCTGACAACAAAAAGAAGAAAAATAGAAAAGATCTGTCAATAGCATAATAACAAATTTTATCTCTATCAATACTAGTGGAACGACTCTTTTCAAATTTTACCATCAAAGATCCTCATACACTATATGAGAATATCAAAATGGTGCTAAAGAAAACAAGGACAGGGAAAGGAGATGGACTCAACTGAGTTTGCACTGAGGAGACCCAGGCTGGAAACAATGCAATTCTCAGGACATTGAGGAACCAATTCTCATTATTTTCAAGGAAGAACTTACGGTGCCAGGTTTTTGGGAGGGAGACATAAATATTACACTGATAATATCAATTTAATTGAGAAGATAATAAATACTGTATTTCCTTCTCTGTAAAATATTTCTGAGAATACTCTATCCATGTATTAAGGGCATCCTTGATGAAGGCTTGAGAAGGAAGCAGGTAACTTTTTACCAATAATATTATGTAGCAGACCACATCTTTGTAATCACACAAGTGAGAAATACAGAGAACACTTGATCATATTCTGCTTATTTTTTGTTAACTCTAATCCCTGGTGCACCCAGCCCCCAGGAAAGACTCCATCATGTACCACCTCACTCATATCTACACTCACTCTTCAGACTTCTCTTCACCTGCCAGCCTTCTCCCCTTTCCTCCCTTTCCAGCTCTCCTGTAAATGTTAGCTTTCCCCATTAGAATGTAACATTAGTCGTAGGAACTGTTTTGCTTTTTATTATTTGTGTCTCCAGAAATTAACATAGTTCATGGCACATATTAAGCGCTTTAATTCCTTATATATCTCTCAAAAATTCACTTGGTAGAAAAAAACACTGACTTAAAAGATCCTCTACAATAAGGCATGGCCCATTCGAATTTTGAAAATATGTATCATTCTTTGATAGAGGCAACAACAAATGACTTCATCCAATGATCTTCAGATTGTAAATATCAAAGCATAAAACAAGGAGACCTACCCCCAAGAAGAGTGTTTGCCACCATCATAGAGGATGACTTGAGCCAAGTGCAATTGAAAAGGGGATAGGCTACAGATGATGAGACTGCCCAGATGTTCCTGTTTACAGATATTATTTTGCTAATGGACAAAATTTCACAACACTGCAAAGCCTCCTAAATGAAATCTAAAATCATTCAAAAGAGTTTGGCCTACTTTACTTCTCTACAAAGAAAAACCAAATGGATAAGGAAAGCCTACTGACCTATAAAATTAAGTTGGAAAGCAGTGCATAGAGTTGGTCAGTAGTACCAATACCTGTTAAAGTTACTACAGATGAGCAATGAATTGGGACCAGAATTAAAAAGGAGAGCATGCTACAAAATCATACAGTTCTTTGGATAACCACATACTTTTCTGGGAAACAAAGATCAGTCTTCAAAAAAAAAAAAAAACAACCTTCAATGTTTTCAGACTTTATATGCCTGTAAAGCATGGAATACCACAGTCTATAAAGAATTAGATCTAAAATTCATCCAAAGTACAATAGAAACATACATATGGGTATGTGTAGACTGAAATGTATTATGAACTAAGAACTATACCAGAAAAGTGGAATAAAAATATCATTTCAAAAATGTAGGACCAAAAAAGGAATTGGGATAGTCACCTCATCAGCTAGGTTGCACAGTGGTTAGAACCCTGCACCTGGAGTCAGGAAGAACTGAGTTCAGATGCAGCTTCAGACACTTACTAGCTATGTCATTGGATCATAGGCTGTTTGGTACATAGGGAATGGGGTCAATAGGATCATTTACTTTTCAATGTAGAATGAAAGTTTGAAGGCCGAGTCTATTTCCGTCTTTATAAACCACCATGTAGCATGATGCTCAGTACGTAAAGTCCAAGGATCATAGATTCAGAGCTGGAAAGAACTTTAGACTCCATATACTGCAACCACTTCATTTTACAGACAAGGAAATTGAAACCAAGATAAGTCAAGTGACCTATCCAAGGTCACACAAGTAGTAAAACTCAGAGGCAAGATGAGATCTTTAATAGATGCTTGTTGAATTGAATTATAGCTTTCTTCAGATAGCAAAAACAATGAACAAATTAATGAAGCATGGATTTATTTGTATTCAGTTCTTCTGAGAAGGATAATCATTGATTCACTATGTTTTAAATTGACATATCAGTCCCTGAAAGTATTTACTGTTCCTGCATCCCTCAAGAAATGTAGCTATTTAAACACGTTGCCATTTGTTCATGGGCTAGAATGGTTCTGTGAAAACAGAACATTTTCCTTAAAACAAATGAATAATCAATTCTTGACAGCAGAAGGGAAAACATGCTCCTAATTCATGGATTTGTTCATTTTTCTCCCCCACTTCAGCCAGCAGCCAGCATTCTATCTCTAGTCATGACATGTATTCAGCTTACACAGCACAATTAATTGACTCAACAATGCAGCAATCCAAAGCAGCTGTGATGACGGCTAGAAGCACCCAGGATCTTGATCTGACACTTTACATCACATGCTGATGTCTCCTGTTCCTGATTATACAGCCCCCTCACCTCCTCTCTGCCCTCATTTGAAAACTGAGCACAGCAATGCCATCCCAACTACAGTGGTCTCTCTCGTTAATATGTAAATTAGCATTTCAAAAAGACTTTCAGTAGAACCTATTTTTTATTCCAAATGTAAAGTATGTGTGTTACTCATTTAGATTATGTGTTTTTGTCCTCATGGATTTATCTAAATGTGCCTTACAGGAGCCATAAATAGAAATCCCTTAGATTTTGTTCCCTCCTCTCCAAAGGGGGTTTTGAGCCCAGCCTGGAAGAAGGCAGGAGAAGCCACATGCTTGGCTACTCTGCTTAATTCAGAAAGTGAAGTACCAGACTGTAATTATATTTACCTTTGTTCAATTGTTTCAGTGATGTCTGACTCTCTGTGACCCCATTTGGGTTTTTCTTGGCAAAGATACTGGAATAGTTTGCCACTTCCTTCTTCAGCTCATTTTACAGATAAGGAAACAGAGGCAAACAGAAATTAAGTGATTTGCCCAGGGTCACACAGCCAATAAGCGTCTGAGGCCAGATTTTAATTTAGGAGTTTTCCTGACTCCACCCCTTTAAAGATTGCTAATCTAAGGGGTAACTGAGGAAAAATCAAGTTCAATCTGCTTTGCTGGTCACTGTCCCAAAGCTTATATTAGAAGGCTTGACTCTTTCCCTCCAAATCCCTCCAAAAGACCATCATAAATCATGAATAAAAAGTAAACTCATTTATCCAAGTAGATAGCAAATAAAAATCAGATGAGTTATGCAGATTAGAATATATTGTGCAATACATAGAGTGAATGAATTCTTCACTACGGAATAAGCTATCACAGCTCAACAGAGAGGAAAAGAGAGAGAGAGAAACAGAAGCAGTTAGGTGGTAGAGAAAAAGAAGGAGAAAGGGAGGGAGAGGGAAAGGAGAGAGACAAAGATATGGGAAGGAAGGGGAGAGTTGGGGAAAGAAAAAGAGTCCTTTATCTCAAGGGGAAATTCTCTCTAATTCCAAAGTCTGTAGGAGAGAAGCTAGAAACCGGAGACATGTGGACACACCAGCTCCTCTGCACATCTCTTTTCCAAAACCTGCTCTTTTTCTCTCTGAATTTCTCCTCAATGGAGTCTGAAATCTTTGAAAAATGAAGGAGGAAGAAGGTTTCTCCTCTCCCACGCTCTAGTACCAACTCCCAATGAGGAGAGTTTTATGCAAACCCCCCAGGTTTGAGCCCAAGTTTACATAAGTTTTATTCCAGCCTTAACATCTTCTATGCTCCATAATATCCTTGTTCCTTTCAATTCTAACATCCTATGGTCAAAGGTCTCAAGCCACTTCCAAGATGGACCCTCTGTTTTAATATCCTTTGTTCTAAGATGTCTTTCATTTCTGATATATAATACTTCTAAGTGTCACAGGACTTAATTTATACTGAGTAATAATGATTATCATAAATAACGTAATAATAACTAGCATTTATATAGCACTGTGTGCCAGGCCCGTTAGCATTTAAAGTCATATCTTATTTGATCCTCACAACCACACTGGGAAATCGATGTTATTGCTGTCCCCATTTTACAGAGGAAGAGACTGTGGCAAACAGACTTTAGTCCAATTAAATTTCACCGAACAAATCCCCTTAATAAAAAGATTTGTGCTGTAAAACTTGGACTGAGTCCAAAGGCTGCACCCAAAGACCTATAAGGTCCACATGTGGCCCGGGGGTCACAGGCTCCCCACCGCTGGCTGATTTCCCCAAGATCATAAAGCAAGTTAAACTTGCATTCAGGTCTGTCTTCCTGACATTTAGAAATGTCTTAGAGCATATTTTTTCCTGATAGAAAATTTTATTGGAATACTCCATGAGCACATTAAATGTTCTGATACTGTGTTACTTTGACCAAGTCACTGTTCCTCTCTGGGCCTCCGTTCCTCATCTAAAATATGAAGAACTTGGACTAAGATTTCTTCATCTCCTGACATTGGATGATGTCTGTTATTTATACATCGTTGGTTTAGTTGAGTAACTTGACTAAAGTTTTACAGTAGCAAACATTGTAGCACAGCCTGATTTGAACCCAAAGCTTTTGACATCAGAGGCAGCATACTTTCCAATAGACCATGCTGCCTTTCAATGATACCAAGTATCAACAATTGTTATAGCCTTGAGATCATATAGTTAACCCCCACCATTTTTACAAATGAGGAAATAGAGAACCAGGCAATTACTTGCCTAATTCAAGGCCATAACTAGGGCATTACAAAACCCGATGTTTCCCCCTCATGGTGCTGACATTTAAAAGGTACCTAAAGCATTTCCCTGAGGCTTGCTTCCTCCCCCTGATGTGCACCCCCTCAGTGAGTTTCTCCCCTCCTAATGATGAAGTCTCACTTCAGGCTACACATGATCTCCTACCTCTTGCCCCTGGCCCACTGACCCTTCTGCCGCCATCTCCCTAAGAGTCTTCAGTATGTTAGGAAGCTCAGAGTGTTCCAGGGTATGATTGCTTGTAGAGGTGAATTGTGACACCACTGTAACCTTTGTGCCTTTTCCCAGGGACAGGAATCCCTCATTATAGCATTGGTCTAAGAGTACACATTTAGTAGAACATCCAAGTTTCCAAACCAAATATGACTCCAAATCCAATACTGCCTCTACTATACCATAAGGCCCTCTCTTTTCTGGATTTCCTCTGTCTCCTTGCTTCACAAAACTACATGACATCTTCCTTCATATCTTCAGTTTTACAAACAAAAAAGCTACTGTGCATGTCACCCAAAGTGGATGTCACCATTCTAATTCATTGAATCATAGAATCTTGAAACCATAGAGACAGAAGGGACCTTAAAACAGAATATGAATTCAAATGCTGTGCCAGAAACTTTCTAGTTGTATGATCCTGGGCCAGTCACCTAACCTCTGCCTCAGTTTCTGCATCTTTAAAATAGGGTTAATAATATCAAACATCTCACAAGATGTAATAGAATAACATATATAGATCACATTGAAAAGTAAAGCATTATAGAAATGTCTTTTATTAAAGACTATTAAAGTTTGAAGAATCTTTAAAATTTAGAATTCTAGAATTTCCCTAGAACCTAAAATATTAAAGAAAGACATAGCAGAAAGAGTGCTGAACTTGTAACTGGAACTGGATGCAAATCCCACCTCAAGTTTTCCTAGCTGTGTGATCATAGACAAAACTCTATCTCCTGCATCTTCTTATGGAAAATGGGTGTCATAAAACTTGTACCACCTATATCACAGGGTTGTTAAAGGGAGGAAGAGGGAAAGAAAGAGAGGTAGGAGGGAGAGGGAGCAAGAAGAAGAGAATGAGGAAAGAAAGAAAAAGGAACAAACATTGGTTAAATACCCACTACATGCCTGGCACTGTGCTAAGTGCTTTACAAATATCATCTCATTTGATCCTCATAACAGTCATGGAAGATAAGGGCTATTGTTATCCCCATTTTACAGATGAGGAAATTGAGGCAAACAGAAGTTAAATGACTTCCCCAAAGTCACATAGCCATTAGGTGTCTAAAAGATTTGAAATCAGATCTTTCTGACTCTGGACCTAGCACTCTATCCACTATGCCACCTCGTTGGGAAGAAAAGGTGGAGAAGAATGGGGAGAAAGGAAGAATTGTGAAAGGAGAGAGATGTGAAAAGATGCAAAGAAAAGAGAGAAGAGGGAAGGAAGGAAGAAAAGAAAAGAGAAGAGAAAAGAAAGAATGGAAAAAAGAAAGAAAAAAGAAGAAAGAAAGAAAAGAATAAAGGAATGAAGGACAAAAGGAAGAGAGAGAGAGGGTAGTAATCACGGCAGTTTTGTATGTACTGAATCCTGGTTTGACACAGGCTGTCAAACAAGGTATAATAAGATTAAATAAGGATGTAATAGGGTGGTTTGAATTCTATTACCACCACCACCCCAACCCCACCCTCACACACAACATATATACTAATATAGGAAGAGGAGAGATACATTTTTTGTCTGATTTTTCCTCATGGAGTTTATATGAATCTGTCATTTTCTGACCTCATTTTAATCTGTTTGGGGAAGAGAGTGGAAATATAAAGCATGTGTGAGTGGTATAACTGCTCCTTGTTACCCTAGCGTGTAAACCGTGGACTTCTAAAGTTGGAAGAGACCTTGGAACAGAATGTTGGAAAATGGAACCTAAAAGATTAGCACTGGAAGCAGTCTTAGAGATTATCCAGATCATCATCCAGATAACAAACCATGCAGGTGAAACAACTTTGTAGAAGACATTGGCAAAGGGCTAACCCTGAGCAGGATCACTCAGGCCCATGTAACATCAATATATATTCCCCAAGGTCTGGAAGAAAGGATCACTGAAAATGCAGATTACTAGTTGCCATTTGAGAGGGCTTAATTATCTGGCTCTATAAGAAACCTGTGTCAGTTATATGAAACTGAAAGTTCAATATTTCCAATCGATGTTGGGGCCATTAAAAACCCATGGCATTCCAGAGACAGCCTCCAGCTCTACTCCCAGGATTCCTGGGCTACAAGACATCCACGTTTCTGAAACAAGAGAAGAAAACTTTTAAAAACAGACAGCCTAGTTATTGACAAGGCAGCCATATTTAACCACAGTTATCAATAAGATATAAAATTAGGTTAAGACCTTTCATTTCAAATGGCCAGAAGGTTTTTACATTTTATCACCACAAGAAAATGAGAATGCATTTTTTTCAGACCTGTTTGGTCCTGGGTTTCCACCTTTAAGGTTTCTGAACAGTACTGACCAGGGATGTGGTGGGAAACAATTACCAATTGAATCTCAAAAAAAAATAAGGGCACCCAACACACTTTTAAATTTAATCTTCATTATTAACTTTTCTCTATTACATCCTTAAGCAGTCCTGACCAGGAGTGTGGTGGTAAACAATTACTGAATGAATCTCAAAAAAAAAAAGGGCACCCAACATACTTTTAAATTTAATCTTCATTATTAACATTTCTCTATTACATTCTTGAGCCTAGACAATCAACAAAACAATAAATTAAAATTCATGTTGTAGCATTTGCCGATTTCTGAGTCATAAATGCTCACGCTGAAAATGTAACAATTGGTTCTACTGGTCCTGACCAATGCTAGTAAAAAAGTAAAAATAATAACAATAATAGGTAGCACTTACGTAGCACCTTAAGATTTGCAAAGGGTTTTTACATATAGTGTCATTTGAACTTCACAGTAACCTTGTAAGGTAGGTGCTATGAGTCAAGAGGCCTGATTTTGAGAATAAACAACCCAATGGCATTTGGCTACATGAGGCCAACTAATTTGACTAATTATTTTTTTCTTGCCGAACTGACCAATTGTTTTATGTTGTGTAAGCATCGTTTCCTGTTCCACCGATTCTGTAGGCAGCCACATATATAATGTAGTTTGAGTGGGAAAATTTTGAATCCTCCCTGTGCACTGTCCAAAGACATCTTCCCTGTTACACTGATGTCATACCACTAATTCCCTTGTCAGCAAGGGCCTCCATAGACAGATTCAATTCAACACCGTATTGCAGACCCACAATTTGCAAGGTGTTGCGCCCTGCACTGGGGAGGCAAAGTCAAAAAAAGAAAACCATCCCTTCCCTCAAATAGTTTTCTGTGATGTCTGAGTCTTTTGTGGCCCCATTTGGAGTTTTCTTGGCAAAGATACCAGAGTTTTTCCCATTTTCTTTTCTAACTCATTTTTTTACAAATAAGTAAACTGAGGCAAACAGGGTTAAGTTACTTGCCTGAGGTCACACAGCTAGTAAGTGTGTAAAACCAGTTTTAAACTCAATAAGATGAATCTTCCTGACTTCAGGTCTGGCACTCTAAAACTGCACTGCCTAGCTACCCTATATCTTCCAATAATACCCATTTAAACCAGGTTCTCAGAAGCGTCATCCTGATGTGCAGATAAGCCCAGTTTCTGGAAGCCTATGTAGTACAGCATGGGTAACTAGGTGACCCAATGAATAGAGTGCTGGGCCTAGAGTCAGGAAAACTTCCTGAGCTCAAATCTGGCCTGTGATACTTACTAGCTGTGTGACCTGGCCAGGTCACTTAACTCTGTTTGCCTCAGTTCCCTCAACTGTAAAACAAGTTGGAGGAGGAAATGGCAAATCACTCCATTGTTTTTGTCAAGAAAACCCCACATGGTGTCACAAAGGGCCAGACGTAATTGAACAACTCAACAACAACAACATGTGGTAGAGCACAAAGAAGGTCCTTCCAAGCAGGAAAAGCTCTGAATACCAGCCCAGTGATCAAAGCAAATAATATATGTAAAAATACTTTGCAAATTTTAGGGCACTACATAAAGGATGTTGTTATTGTTGTCACTATATCTGAAGGAAGTGGGTTCTTCCTTACTAAGGGCCTTAAAACCTATTGCAGTTGACCACACTCATCAGGGACATTTTGAAGAGGATTCTCATTCAAGTATGCATTGGCTGAGTTGGCCTCTCCAAACACCCTTCCAAGCTCAGATCTGGGGATTTTGTGACTTTATCTTTCCTTCACAAAGTACCTGCTCCCCCGTTTTTTATTCTAGCTCTTCATGTTTGGGTGATATGGGTGATGAGCAACTCCCCAGGCAGGCGGCTCTGGATGGGAAGCTGAGAAGAAGTAAAGCCCTGTAAATGCCAAGTCTTCTCATCCAGCTTTGAAAGCAACCAAATCTTCCCTGGAGCAATAAATGAGATATTCTCGTTGAGGAGAGCCAAAAGCTTGGAGGTGCCAAATTGGATGCAAGAGATGTACAGGCAGGATGAAAAAGTCAAATTCCATGAAGAAAACCCTGTGATTTGTGTGATATTGTAAATCTTTCTCCTATCTGTCTGGAGCCCCATGCTCAAAATGGGCCATTCCAATTCCAGGGCCTTAGAATTCCAGCTCTTCTTAAAATATTCTGTGGAACATTGGGCAAGCTGCTTGCTATGTCAGTTCTTCATCTATAAGAAGAAATAGACATTGTAACCACTCCCACCTGCCTCAACTAAAAACCCTCTTAACTAGTAAAGAACAATTTGTTTTTAGCATCAACTAATATTGAAAGTGGTCAAAATACTGATGATAAGACATAACCTATTTTGTTGACTAGAGAAGGTAAGAGTCAAGAATGTGGATGTAATTACAACCCCAAATAATTCCAAGCATATTGTTAACTTATGCTTACAATAGCCACAGTCTTAGCATTAGCTTTGGAATTTAGATTCAGTGGAAAAGAAGTAGAGATAGTAAGAAGAGAAGAATGAAGCAAAGAAAGAGGAGGAGGAGAGAAAAGAGGGGAAGAAGAGAAAAGAAAATAAGAGATATGGGAGGGCAAGATGGAAAAGATGAGGGAGGAAATAAGAAAGAAAACATAGAAGGACAATAATGAAGAGGTAATGGAGAAAGAAGATAAAAAGAGAGAAGGATGAGTAGAATGTTTCAAAAGAAAGGACAGGTGGAAGAAAAAGAAGAAAAAGTAGAGGTGAAACTATCAGTTTGCAAATTTAGGCTATTTCTTACAGTGCTCCAAAGACTCTATTTCATTTCCTCTAAGGTGCTTTGTATGCCAATAAGGTATGCTACAACAGACAAGTGAGGATAGTCTTATAACCACAAAGGTAGCATCTTCTAGTACAAGGAGTACTGACCTGGTGCCAAGATTTGAAACCAAGCTCTGACTCGTCTGGTTGTGACCATCAGCAAGTGTTTAAGCTCTCTGAGTCTTTTTTTCCTTATCTATAAAATTTGAATACTGAACTAGTATTCTAAATCTAGAAAGGACCAAAGAGGTCACCTGGCCCAACTCCCTCGTTTTGCAGTTTAGGAAACATAGGCCAGAAATGGTAGATAAGGTCTTTAGCTAGTAACAGAGACAGGATATGAATCTGAAGTCCTCTGCCTCCAAATCTAGTACTCTTTCCCTTATATATGATACAGGGGAGTTGAGAAGAAAGCGCTCAATAAACCTTAAGGTCCATATAAATATGCATTATTATTGTGATCCAGATAGTAGGGATTCAGAAACTAGGCACGGGCAGTTGAAATAGATCAGTCTGCTTTTCTACTCAATTCTTTTTTTTTCTACATAAGATAGAGCTTTTTATCACCCAAATATGTGCTTTAGGAAGATGACTTTGGCAGTTCAGTGGAGGAGAAACTTGTGGCAGGCAGACCAGCCAGCAAACTTGCAACAGTCTTAGGGGTGAGGCATAAGGGGGTGTATCAGGAAGGTGACAGTTTCAGAGTACAGAAGAGGCACATGTGCGAGATGCTGTCCAGGTGATGTCAGTAGACCTGGGCAACTGATGGATATAGGAAGATGAGAGAAATGAGTTGAGGAAAATACCTAAGTTGCAAGCCCAAGTGAATCTACAATTGAAATGGACAGATAGTAACCAACTGAAACAACCAATTTCACTGTTTGATAACTATTAGGATGATCTGAAATCAAGTTGATCTTGACTGTGCCATCCAGAAAGTTGCATAATGTTTGGACACTCTTCAACAGGAAGATCTCTCGAATATTGCTTATTTCCCCTTTGGTACTAGCTGTCACCTCCTCCACAAGATCTTTTCTGATCTTCATGAGTATCAGTGCTCCCTTCCACCTTTGGTTATCTTGCATTTACTTAGGGGTTGACATGCAAGCCCCTTGACAGCAGGAACTTTTTGTTCGTTTGTTTTTGTCTGTGTATCCCCAGTATCTAACACCAATGTTTGGTTCATAGTAGTGTCTTAATAAAAGTTTATTGAATGAACCAAACAGCAGGAAGAATGAAGGAAAATATTTGGATGAGGGTTGAAGGAGGAGGAAATAGAAATTATTTTATTCTTGGAGATGACTAAAGACCACTTAGACAGAAAGAAGAAATAGACAAGGAATTTGTGAAATCCTAGCACAAAGGAATGATTACAGCAGTGTTAGGGGACTTAGCTTACCCAGACCTCTTCTGGAGGTTTTACTGACAAAAGCAAAACAACTATTTTTTTTTACTTGTTTTAGTGATCATTTTATCCTTCGAAAAGTGAAGGAACCAAAGAGGGTAAATTGTCTTCTGGATCTTGTTTTTTATTTTCAGAGAGGAATTTGGTTGCTGGAGTGAAAATGATAGGAACCATGAAGGAAATGACTATTCCATCTGCAAATTTATGATAGAAGAAGAAAGGAAAACTGGGTATAATTTGACATATCCCCCAGATTTGTGGAAAGTAGATTAAAGAGAATAGATAGGTTGGATCCTATGAACTAAGTCAAGGAAGCTCAGAATACAATAAAGAATGGAATCCTGAAGACAAAAAAGTAAACCACTCCAGTGAGGAGGAAAAGTGGCATTTGTGTGGAGATACTAATGTGGATGCATAAGGGACTCATCAACAAAGTTAGACTTTTAAAAAAAGAATTGTAAAAAAGATAGAAGCAAGGCCAGAGAATGAATGGGAAGAGATATTGAACAAGTGTATGAAAAAGACTAAAGCTCAATGCATCAAAAGTGTGATAATGTGACCAAAAGACATTTAATTCCATCATAGCCTACATTAGTAGAAAAATAATGCCAAAATGAGGGAATACTAAAGCTGTTATAAGTTTACATTGGTCAGACTATAATTATTTTTTGGTACATTTCTTTTGGAAAAGACCTGGGATTTCAATGGTATTGTGACTCCTCATGAGGAAATTCTCTTTACCAAGATAAATCAGCAACTGCTCTATAACTTCTGGTGTTGGAGAACTACCTAAGGCACTGAGGGGTTAGGTTCCTTTGCCAGTCACACAAGCTAATCTGTATCAGAGGAGGGACTCGAATTCAGATCTTTCTGACTCTAAGATTGGCTTCCTCTCTCCTACACTATGCTGCCTAACAACAACAGACATTTATAATGTTCTGTGTACATTTTTTTTATTTGATCCTAATAACCATCTGACGAAGTGGGTACTAAAGATCTTATCTTTTTTGTTCCTTTTTTGGCAGATAAGAAAAGGAAAGTTCAGAGGCAATTAAGTGATTTCCTCATGGTCACATAATTAATTACTGCTAAGACCAAGAAAGAGGATTCAAACCCAGATCTCTTCTGAGGAAGTCTAAGGCTCATTCCCCTATGCTACACCACCTCCAGTTTTAGCAAAGATGTTGATAAAATGGAGCATGTCAAAAGGAGGAAAATATGCCATAGGGATGATATAAATATAGAAATTGACTACTACAATGAACCTTAGAGCTCTCTTGGTCCAACTGGTTGCTAAGTTAAGAATCCCCACTGCAAGATGGGGTGATATAGTTTGAAGAATACTAGCTATGGAGTCAAAAGGTCTGGGTTCAACTATCATTCCTGACACTAATCTATTTGACTTTGATCAGTCAAAATCTTCCTGGGCCTCATGTTCATCATCTACAAAATAATTAGAGGACTTGGCTAGACTCAATCTAAGGACATTTGGAACTATTTTTTTTTAAATCTTGAATCTATCACTCAATATATCACCTATCCATACCACTTATACATCATTGGAAATCTAATAAGTATTGCCATCTATGCCTTGATCCAAGTAATTTATTAAAATGTTGAACAAAATAGGCCCAAGGACAGATCCCTGGAGTATTCCACTAGAGACATTAAGTCAGCATCAATCACGATCTTTCTAATATCTAATTCACAGTGACTCCTTGAAGAAATTTCAGATCTAGAAAGCTGGGCACACAAATAATCACAACATCAACGGATGCCAAAGTTAGATGGAAACTGAGGTTCTCTGGTGTCCATCCTGCACATGAAAAAGAATCTCCATGACAACCCATCCAACAAGTGATCATGAAGCGTTTGCTTTAAGATCTCATGTAGCCCATTCCTCTTTGAGAGAGCTCTGATTACTGGGAATATTTTCCCTGCCATTAAGTCTAAATCTACCTCCCTATGTTCCTGTTCATTGTTCCAAGTTACTCTCTCTAGAAGTTTAATCTCTTCTTCATTTGGTAGCTCTTCAAATACTATCATGTCCCCCAAGAGTTTCCTCTTCTTCAAGCTAACCATCCCCACTTCCTTCAATAGATCCTCCTTTGATATGATTTCATGCCTGTTCACAATTCTGGTTGCCATCCTCCAGATAGTTTCCAGCTTATCCATGTCCTTCCTAAAATGTGAGACCCAGAACTGAATACAATATTCCAAATGTGGTCTGACCAGGCAGCAGACAGCAGGACTACCATCTCCTTACTCTTTCATATACCTTCCGTAATCCATTTTAAGAAAGCATTAAAGTTTTTTAACTGCTGTATTACATTACTGATTCATCTGTTTAAACATTTTTTCTTAGAAAAATTTCTATTTATATATACTTTTTGTTGTTCAGTCATTTCAGTGGTGCCTGACCCCTCTTGACCCGATTTGGGGATTTCTTTGCAAAGAAGATGGAGTGGTTTGGCATTTCCTTCTCCACCTCATTTTTTTTTACAGAAGAGGAAACTGAGACAAACAGGGTTAAGTGACTTGCCCAAGGTCATAGAGTAAGTGTGAGTCCATTGTCTGAGGTCATATTTTAACTCAGGACAATGAGTTTTTCTGACTCTAGGTCCAGCATTCTGTACATTGCACCATCTTGTTACTCCTTGACCACACCTTCTCCATTTCCTATTTATGAAGTTGACTTTTTCTGGCCCAGATTTGAGGCTACATTTAAATTTCATCTTATTAGATTCATCCTGATAGTCTAACTTCTTAAGATATTTTTGGATCCTGACTCTAATATCATGTTAACTATTCCTAGTAGTTTTGTTTCATCTGTAAGCTTGATAGCTGCAACTTCATCCAAGTTACTGATAGAAATATTTAATGGTGCTGGGTCATGCATGGATTGCTGGAATCCTTTAATCTGCCTAGGGGTTATAGCACATATAATTCTAAAATTATGATTCTTTTTACTTTTTATGATTTAACTTGATCTTCTAGAGGGATGAAATTGTTGATCTTTATAAAAATATGACTCACCTTTGTAGGCAACTGGGCATTTACATTCATGGCACTATATAGAGCTCATGGTCCCAATTCAATTTGCCCTGAGGACAGCTCTGGGAGAACTGTTTAATGATTAAAAATAGGTTTTAAAGGCAGCATAGTGCTTTTCATAGAGTTGGTGAGTAATAAATTTTTGAATGAGCGAATGAAACATGGGTCCAGGATCTTATACGATATATAGATATTCAGGTGACATTCAGATCAGGACACCTGAGTTTCAACCTCCCAAATGCCATGATTCTGCTGTAAGCAACCTTATCCAATGAAAGTAGCACTGACCTAAAGGTAGGAAAAACAGAGACTAAGAATTTTAGAGTTGGAGGAAACGTCAATGATCATCTGGTCTAAAAGTTGTCAAACTACAGCCCATGGTCCCAATCCTGTCCCACTTCCATTTTTGCATAACCCACAAGGTGAGAGTTACTTTTATATGGAAAAATAAAAAACCTAGTCTGACCTAGCCTAACTCATATTTGAAAAATAAGTCTTCTTTACTACATTCAAACAGATATCCAGCCTTTGTCTGAAGGTCTCCAGTGAGGAAGACCCACTAGCTCCTGAAATAATCTGTAATACTTTTAGAATGTTCTAATTTTTAGGAAGCTCTTCTGGACAGTAAGACTAATTTTTTTCTAACATCCACCCATGTTGGTTGTTTGGCCCTATAGGGCCAAGCAAAACAAATCTAAATTCTTCTATGATAGGTTTTCAAACCCTCAAAGACAGCTATAATGCTCTGGCTCTGTGTCTCTTCTTATCCAGTCTAAAAATTCCTAGATCTTTCAACTGCAACTATAGCCCAACTGCCACTTAATGGGCAGGAAATCTAGCCTAGTTAAAGAAATAAAGCACCCTGAGGAAAAACAGGAAGTGGCATGTGCCAGGTGAGGGAAGTCACAAACTTGACAAATACCTCCTATCAGACCCCCATAGGGACAGCCTAAGACCAAAAGCACTGATAATTACAGTGCTTCTAGCCATTGGCCCTTCCCATTTCCATCCCACTCCTAGAGCCACCAGCCAGGGGAGCAATCCCTATGGAGAATGTACCTTCCGTCCTTGCCACCACTAACATTAACCACTAACCAACTAATGCCAATGGACAAGAAAGAAGGACAACCTAGAAAATAGCAAAGCTCCCCAGTCCATCAGGTCTGCATCTGGCCTAACTACTACAGCCATCATCCAGGAAAACAATTCTGGTGGAGATTCAGCCTGGCAACTGTCTCTGCGGGTGGTGTGGCCCTTGCCTCCTCAGCAGTCACAGCTATGAAGGACCTGAAAAAGAAAGCTCTTTCCAACCAAGTTCTTGGCACTGTCAAATGGTTCCACATCAGAAACAGATATAGTTTTACTAACAGAAATTACGTTAAAGAAGATGCATTACCATCTGTTTTGCTGCTGCATCCTAAGGACCAAGGGGTCTCTTTCATTCTGACTTGCAGCTGAAACTTCCTATATATATTATTTCTCACTATTAGAATATGAGCTCTTTGAGTCTGTTGCTGCTTTTCTAATTGTGTCTCTAAAACTTAACGCAATGATTTTATATAGTAAGTGTTTAATAAATGTGTTTTCCTTTATTCAGTCATTCATTCAGCCAGTCCTCATGGGGCATAGATTTGAGGTCCCTTTCCATTCTTATTTGCCTCTCCCGGCTACCTCTGTAGCTTATCAATGTCCTTTCTAAACTTCAAAATGAATGCAATACTCTAGATGTGGTCTGCTCAAGAAACCTCAGGGTTTTAGTCCCAGGAAAATTAACTAGATAACCTTGAACAAATAAATTTCATTCTCTGGACCTCACTTGTTCATGAACAAAATGAGTGGGTCGGATCAGCTGATGTATATAGTTCCTCCCAGCTTCAAAGTTCTATGAGGTTGTAATATTAAGAGAGGAGGAGGAGAGAGAGATTATGAGGCTTAGGAAATATCCTTGGGTTTTCTTAGAGTGACTACAAAATAGCAGCCTTTGCTACATGTCACTTCAGTGAAAATATGAGCATATGTATGAAATTGATTTAGTGCCAGCAAAAGGGGCATTAATCTCACTGCAAATTTTCACTGCGGGGACAGGAGGCTGTAAATTTCAGGTGGCCCAACAGCAGCTCTGATTTTGCATGAAATATGATGCTGATTTTTTTCAAGAAAAGAAGCACTTTACTAAGCTTTAATTGACAATCACATTTTTCCATTTATGAACGAGAGTAGATGATGAAACCAATCACACAAACATCCACATTTTTTGGTCCCTGTTTGCACAATAAAATGTTGTGGATAATTGAACAAATACTTTGATTTCCTGTTGGGAGATTCCTGGAAGATTCTATGGTCAAAACTGGATTTATTCAAAAACAGTATTTATTTAGTTTTACTATACTGAGAGGGCACATCGAGGAGAGGAGAAAGAACTGAAGTCCCTAGAATTAAGTTCAAACCCCACCTTTAATGCTAGTGTGTAATATACAGTAAATTTAATTTCTCAAACTCAGTTTATAATATATGAAATATATGCATGGGCAGCTAGGTTGCACAGTGGTTAGGGCTCTGGGCCTGGAGTCAGGGAAACTCATGTACAAATCCAGCCTCAGATACTTACTAGCTGTGTGACCTTAGGCAAGTCATTTAACCTCTGTTTGCCTCAGTTTTTTCATCTATAAAATGAGAATAATAACCTACCTCTCAAGATTGTTGTGAGGACCAAATGAAATGATTGTAAAGCACATAGCATGGTGTAAGCATATAGTAAACATTGAATAAATGTTAGCTAACATTACTCTTTGGGCAGCTAGGTAGTACAGTGGGTAGAGTGCTAGCCCTGGGGTCAGGAAGACTCATCTTTCCAAGTTCAGATTCACCCTCAGATACTTACTAGCTGTATGACCCTAGACAAGTCACTTAACTCCCTTTGCTTCAGTTTCCTCTTCTATAAAATGAGCTGGAGGAACTCAAAGTTTTAAAAACAAATGTTAAAAAAATGTTTTTACATGTAATTGGGGAAAAAATAAAGTACTGAATAAAAATAAAGTTAAAAATAAAGTAAAATGAGCTAGAGAAGGAAATGGCCAACCACTCTAGCATCCATGCCAAGAGAACCTCAGATGGGGTCATGAAGAGTCAGATATGACTGAAACAACTCAACAACAGCAATATTGTTGTTATTATTACTATCATTAATTTACATACTTCACAGGCTTATTGTGAAGAGAGCACTTTATAAACCTTAGAGATCTATTCAATTTTATATTCTATTTGATTTCCTTTAGGACTGGGACCCTGTTTTCTGTATTATTGTGTAGCCAAAAAAAAAAAAAAGATTAGAACATATTCCATTTAGTGCACATGAGAATGGCCTCTTCAGTCCCATCTCCACATGGACTCCATGGAATGTGGTCTTATCCTGACCTGCCTACATTCGTCTCTCCCCTGGCACCTGTTACGGAATGGTCAACAGGATTGTCAGGATGAAAGCATTTTGCTTTAGGAAAAAGAATGTGGGATTTGAGAGACAGAGGAACTGGGTTCAAATCTCAGCTCTTATGCAAATCATTTAAATTATCTGAGGCTCATTTTCCTCATCTGTAAAAGATAAGGATTAGTCTAGATTTCCTTCTAGGTTTCATCCATTTCTGGATCTTTGATCCCATATTATAGTTCAATACTTTCAATAACATGTCTGCTTATTGGTAATTGGATAAGGATCTCATGTTCAGAATAGTAAGTTACTTACAGATGGTCTGAACACTATATAAATGTTAATACCCTCTTGCTCCCTTTTCTACCACCGCCATTGTTACTGCAAAAACAGAAGGAGGGATGTCATACTGAGGCCTCTTCTGTATTTTCCATGACTTCACAGAAGCTTATGCTTCTTTCAACACAACCTAAGATTGACTTAGCTGTATTAACCTCCATGTCGCACTTCTGACACAAAAGAACTCTGGTTCTTTTTCGTAAACCTGTCTGTCATTGATGTTTTAAGATCCAAGGATGGGACTTTATATTCATCTCTATTAAAATGCATCTTAATAGACTTGTTCCAAAGTTCTAGTCACTCCTCCTAGCTTATTGTTATCTGAAAGTTTGATAAACCTTCCACTTATGCTTTAATCTAAGTAAAGCATAAAAAAGACTGAAAAGGATACAGTCAAGAATAAATCCCTGGAACCCTGAACAAAGACCTACCTTCAGGTTATCCTTGGGTCATTCATTGGATTCTTTTATTTAACAAGTTTCAAATCCACCTAACCATGTAATTGTTGAGCTCATGTCTCTCTATCTCGTATATGCAAGGATATCATGAGACTTCTTTTAAATACTGTGCTGAAATCCAGGCATCCTATAGAAAAATAATTCCCCCAAATTACTGGTCTTGGCAACCCTATCAAAAAAGAAGTAAAGTTAATATAGGATAACCTATTATGAGGAAACTATATAGGCTCTTAAACACTGCTTCCCTCTCTAATTGTCACATTAATTAGTAAACAAGAATATGTAGAGTACCTACTGTGTGCTACTCTCTACTAGGATATGAGTATAAAACAACAAAAATGAAAGAGTTCCTGACTTCAAAGAGTTTACATTCTGTCTACACTTCATTCATCATTCCCCTCCTTTGCTTTGAATTTTCTGGACTTTGCCATCATGCTTCAGTCGTTTCAGTACCTGAGGCTTCCTCACCTTAGCACAACCATTGATTCCTGTGAACTTCTCACTGTGGAACATCCTTTCACCATGCCAACCCCCTTCCCCTCTTGTTGAGCTCCTCTAGGGCCTCCATTTTATAGAAGGGCCTAAGCCCATCATCCTTCATTCCCTCCCAGGTTTACTTTTGACTTTCTGGACTTTTGCCACCATGTTTCAGCTGTCTCCTCATCCAGGAACACTGCTCCATCATTCTATCTGCTTTCTCCCACTAGTGAGTTTCTCCAGGGGAAGTCTCCACTTTTGAAGAGTTAGCTAAGTTCAGCCATGCATGATTCCCCTTTCATCTTTGCTTCTGACTTTCCTCATGTTCAACACCATGGTTAGCTCCTCCAATACCATCGTATTTCTGTTCCCTTTTGGTCTCTGTCTTTCCCCATTAGAGTTTACATAAACTCCTTGAGCACAAGGGACTGTCTTTTTTCCTGTATTTGTATCTCTAGCACTTAGCCTAGTGCCTGATATATAAGCGTTAATAAATGTTTGTTATCTTGCCCTACCTGTTAAGGAAGCTAGTCTGATTGCCTTAGTCCCTCATCTGTAAAGTGAGCTGAAGAAGTAAATGCAAACTACTCCAGTATCTTTGTCAATAAAAATAAAAATATGGTCATGAAGAGTCACACAGCTGACGCAACTGAACAGCGGCAATAGTGTATAAGTATATACGATATAAATACAAGGTAACTGGGGGAGAAGGGGAAGGTATTAGCACCTGAGATAGAAGGCAGAACTAAGGGAAGTAATCAGTCAACTAATCAACAAGTTTTTATGAAATTGCTACTATGTGCCAGGCACTGTCCTAGGCTTTTAGGGTACAAATGCAAAGAATTAAACAACCCTTACTCACAATGGGCTTATGCTCCAATGGGAGGGACAATAATTCAATTAGTAAGGCAGTGTGCATTTATTAAGTGCCTAGTGTGTGTCAGGCATTGTTTTAAGCACTGGGAACACAAAGAAAGGCAAAGAAAAAAAGTCTGGTCTTAAGGAGCTCATAGTCTAATGGGAGAGATAGCATGCAAACAACAATGTACAAATGAAATACAGATAAGATAAGTTGGGTATAATATCAGAAGGAAAGTGCTAAGGAAGACTGCAGAAGGTGGGACTTTAGCTGAGATGAAATCCATGGAAGCCAGGAGACAGAGATGAGGAGGGAGAGAATTCTGGGAATAAGGGACAGGGAAAATGCATGGAGTTAGGAAATGGAGGATAAAATGGATGAGGAAAAGCAAAGAGGCCAGGGTAACTGGATTGCAAAATAGAGAGAGAGGAGAGTGAGTAAGTGTAAGGAGAACATAAAGGTAAGGCTTTGAACTACAAACAAAAGATTCCATATTTGACCAAAGAAGCAATAAGGAGCTGCTACAGTTGATTAAATGGGGGGAGAAGGAGGTGACATAGACAGATGTTTTAGGATCAATTTGACATCTGACTTGAGGTAAGGAGACCACCCAGAAGGCTGCTGCCATAGTCCATGTGAGGTGATAAGGGCCTCTACCAGGATGTGTCAGAAGAGAGAAAGGAGCATATACAAGAGATGCTGTGAAGGTAGAATTAGGAGGATTTGGGAGAATATGAGAGAGTAAGAAGTTGAGGATGGCACAGAGGTTGGGATCATGGGTGACTATGAGAATGAATAGTGGTATAAGAGATAGTATTGAATAGTAATGCTATCATAGAAAATTAAGATGAAGGGAAGGCTTGGGAAGAAAATGTGATATAGTATGGAAAGAAAAGAGAAGGCAAATGACTTAGCCTTAGGTAATGCCCACTCTTACTGGGCATAAGTCGGATGAAGAGCCAGTAAAGGAGGGTGAGAAGGATGGTCAGACAGGTAGGAGGAGAGGATTAGTATCACAAAAACTTTTGAGTGGAAAGATCATCAAGAAGAAGGATTAGTGTGAGGACATACAGAGTGTCAAAAGTCTTAGTGTAGAATTACATTAAGTGTACCCTGAATATCAATTGTAAACCAGATGGCTATGCAAATGTAAGTAATTATAGTTATTGCTGTCATTGTGTTTTTATGGTTATTATTATATCAGTGTGACTTTGGATCAGTCACTTGGCTTTTTTTTGCCTTCAATTGCCTTATTTCCAAAATAGTCTAGTTGGACTAGATAAACATAAGGTCTCTCTTGTCCTTCTAGCTCTCACTCCTAAAGTATGAAATACATGATAAGCAGAACTCATTCCAACCTAGAAAGGACCCCTACTGACATGAAATAGGAGGACCAGGAAAAATGCTAGAACTAGCCAGGGAGGGCCAGGGTGACTGGCAGGGATCTGTTACCCTGAGCTCTCTAAACAGTGAGCACCTCTGCCAGGAGGAAAACAGAGAGAGAAAACCAGCCACGCTACTCAATTATAATCCACAGGGTCCCTCTGTCCCTTCTTCCAGTTTCCCAGAAACACTGGGCAACTAGGCATATGGATTATTAAAGAACTCTCCCAAGGCCCTGCTGCCAGCATATAACTAATATTCTCCTACTCCACTATGGTTTGGAGAAAGGAAATCTAATGGTGATGCTGTGGGAGGCCCAGTACTAACAGCATCTCTGGCACCAGTATCAGATCCTCAAGGAGGCAGAAGCTGACTCACAATGCTGGGCTCCAGTTCATTTTGGAAGCACTAGGGCAGAGCATTCCTTTCCCTACCACACTGAGAAGAAAAGTATTTGTTTTGCAACTGCCAGGAAGCTAATATACACTCCCCGCAAAAAGAAAGAAAGAAACAAAAAATACCCACAAGACATCCCAAACCCATCACTGTTAGGCAGCTAAGGATAAAAATTGGCTGGCTAGTATAAAACAGACATGCTAGAGAAAGCAGTTCTCCCATCAATCCAATAAAACCGCAATTTCAGGAAGGCCCTATTCCATCTGCACTGGTCAGGGGAATGTCTGCTACCTTCAGTTTGAGGGGATCCGGGTACAAATCCCAACTCGAGAGCTGACTATGTGTGCCACCTTCCTGGGTCTCAGTTTCTACATCTGTAAAATTAAAAGGTTGAAAAGTAGCTTCTAAGGTCTGTTCCACCTCTAGACTTATGGTCCTAATAAATTTAGAACTAGAAGAAATATCTTTATTTTGATAGAGATGGAAACTAAAACGATGAGGTAAAGTGAGTCTTCCCCTCTATTCCCAAAGCACACAAGTAATCAATAGAACCAGGTCTTCTAACTCCAATTCTCTTCCTTTTTCCATCGTTCTGTCACATTACTATCATCATCCTATTATACTAGCAGCATGCCCTGAGTTAACCTTTCTGAGCCACAAATTCCTCATCTGTGAAAGGATAATACATGCACTACCTCTATCACAAGGCTGTTGTGAAAGATGGGATTGGTAAAAGGCACTACAAAAATGTGAATTACTACTAGTATTACTATTATCACTCCACTAGGTACAAGTTTGCCTTATTCACTAGCTCAGATTAAAAAGAGGTTAGTGTAAAGAAATTTTCAGGTATTGGGATATAGAAGGAGAGACATTTAACATTAGTTTAAATTTCTTTTTTTTTTTTTTTTGAGGCATTGAGGGTTAAGTGACTTGCCCAGGGTCACACAGCTAATGTGTCTGAGGATGGATTTAAAATCAAGTCTTTCTGACACTGCCTAGCTGCCTCATTAGTTGATATTTCTATGGTGTTTTGACACTTTGCAAAATATTTCACATGAAGCCCCTCTGTGATTTTATGTTACACAAATGTCATTATCTGGAAGATGGAGAAATTTAGCCAAAGATTTACCAAAGGTCATATGGTACTAAATGTCAGAAATAATATTCAAATATAAATCATTCTCCGTATTCAACCTTCTTTCCATTATACCACAGCCCCCATTTAAATTCAATTCAATTCAGTAAAACTCAATTCTATTTAACAAACATTTATGAAATTTCAATTATGTGCCAGGTATTATGTTATGTCCTAGAAATACAAAAAACATAAACTGTGCCATCCCTTCCCTGCCCTCAGGAAGCTTTGATCTGACCTCAGGAAATAACATGTTCAAAGAAATGAATTTAAAATATATACAAAGTAAAGAAAGATTAAAAATTAAATAGAAAGTAATTTGTGCATGGGAAGAACATTCTCTGGCAAAATTGCAAGAAATGTAAATGCAAGAGATACCCAGGCCTCTACGATGGACACAGAAAATCCATTCTGGCCAAGTGACCATTTATAGTTTGAGTCATTCTTCCCTTTCCTCATCTGCAAAATGGGAATCATAATGCCTTCACAACATACTTCACAGGGTTGTAAGGATCAAATAATACCATCTCCTACCTCTGAACCATTACCCAAACTGACCCTCATTCTCTCCTCCCTTCTGCCTCTCAGCACCCCTAGTTTTCTTCAAATCTTACCTTCTGCACTAAGCTTTTCCTGGTCCTCCAAATTTCTAGTGCTTTATAGTTTTGTATATATTTCAAACATAATTCTATATAGATGTGTGTATGTATGTATGGATGGATGGATGTATTACTAACCCCAACGGGAGGCATAGGTTCTTCTTTTATGTCGTGAGCACCTTTGTGTAGTAGGTAATATATAAATGGTGATAGATTAACAATGCATATAAGTTATTTTTAAAATCATATGTTACCATATAAATGTAAAGCACCATTCTAAGTGTCATACTCAACTCCTCTTTCTTACTGCCCCCCTATCCATTCTCTCGACAAATCCTGTTGGTAATAACTTTGTAATATCTCTTCTATGCCCCCTTTTCTCTTCTGACAATGCCACCATCCTGGTGCAGATACCCATCATCTCCTGCTTGGACTATTGCAAGAGCCTGCCGATGGGTCTCCCTGCCTCAAGTCTCTCCTTATATCAACCCTTCCTGTTAAATTGATCTTCCTAAAGTGTAGGTCTGACCATGTCACACACTTACCCCCAACTCAAAAAACTACGGTAGGCCTCTATTGCCTCCAGGATTAAATGTAAAACTCTTTATGTGACTTTTAAAGCTTTTCATAACCTAGACCCTTCCTACCTTTCCAGTCTCCTTAAAAGTTACTCTCCTACACAAACTCTGCAATCCACTGACGTCCTTGCTGTTCCTTGAATAGGACCCTCTATCTCCTCATTCTAAGCATTTTCACTGGCTGTCATTCATGCCTGGAATGCTTACCCTCTGCATCTCTGCCTTTTAGAATTTCTGGTTTCTTTCAAATCTCAGCTAAAGTCCCACCTTCTACAAGAAGATGTCCTTGGCATGTTTGATGTCTGACCAAGCTTTAAGCTCTCCCCCACAGCGCCTGCTTTAACCATCTTCATGGCCATTGAGACAAACTGTTCACATCCCCCGTTCTCTTGGGGAGAGTCTTCACATGCTCGGGGGAGTCATCTGCCTTACTCACTTACAGGTCTGAGGTTTAGCCCATCTGCTCAGACAGTTTAACCAGGGTGTGGCCTCTGTGCATGCTACAGCTTTCTGGAACCACAGGAAAGAGCTTATTTGTGCATACTTATTTGCATGTTGTCTCTCCTATTAGATTGTGAGCTCCTTGGCACAGACTTTTATTTTTCCTTTTTTTATGTGTCCCCAGTACTTTGCACACTGCCCACCATATTGTAGGTACTCAGCAAATACTAGTTGTCAGCCTCACCATCCTCATTAACGTCATCATCATCACCATGATTTAATAACCCCTTCTCCTCCATCATGAAGCAGTTTCAAGGCCAGGCTCCAGCAATCAGCACAAATTCACCACTTTTTCCACTGTTCATCGGCCACAAAAACCCAAGGAGAAAATATTCTCTCCTCAGCAGCAAGACAAGGGAAAAATCAAGCAATCCATCAAGGTGGAAATTAGGACACTGAAGGAGGGAATTGAAAATGAAGTTGAGACTGACAAGAAAGTAGATGAAGTATGAAAAGGATCCTCCTTCTGTTTTTTGATGCATTTATACATGAGAACATCAAAAATATCCCATCGGAGAGAAGGCAAATTTCCATTTGTGGAAAAAGCCTCAGGATTAGAAAGAGAGAAAGAGCCCTTTGAAAAATAAAGTCAAAGCAGTTGTTTCCCCTCCCTATGCCTCAGTTTCCTCTTCTATAAAATGAGGAACTTGGACTAGGTCATCATTATGGTCCCTTCTATCTTTACATCTAATTGTAAGTTTAATTCCTTACCCTAAATTAATTGTTATAAAAAGGTTTCCTAAGAAGGAGAGCCATCCAAAAGTGAAATGGGAGGCAATGAGCAAACTTTCACTGCAAGTTTTCAAGCAAGGGATTGGTGTCCAGTTTTCAATTATGTTACATTAGAGATGCTGGTTCAAATACAGGTTGAATCAGAAAGTCCAGCCAAACCTATAAATCATAAGAATAAAAGAAATAAATTTAAAATAAAAGTTCTTCACACAGATGCTGTTGAGTTTCAAAGCAACAGAAACCAATAGATTATTGACTATCAGTCACTAAGTCCTGTCCAGTCTTCCTCTGTTGTGTTTGAAACACCTATAGCCTCTTCTCTATATTAAAATCCTGTTACTACTCACCTCCTTCCCTTCTGACCCATCAACCCTCCAGGGATATACCTCACCCCCTCTCACACCTAGAGGAGATAACCAATTCACTTAAATCTGGGATACCACCTTGAGAATAAACTGTTCTGATTGGTTGGTAAGTCAGTAAAATTCACCTCAACCCACTATGTCCAGCTGGTCCAGACCATGCTTCACATCACACTGAGTCATCAACAAGGAAAACAAGACTTCTCCAGGCATCTTCCCACCTTCTTTATCTCTGCTGTCCTCTTTTCTGGATCTTCCTCCAGATCCCATTCTTTAACTGTAGATGTCCCTTAGGGTTGTGTCCTGGATCATCTTCACTTTTCCCTCCTTACTGCTTTACCTGGTGATCTCATAACCTCCTATGGATTTAATGTTCATCTCTATGCTGAAAGTTCTTGAATACACCTAAACTGCCCCAATCTCTGCTGAATTCCAGCCTCACAACTCCAACTGCTTTTCAAACACCTCAAATTAGATGTCTAGTAAACATCTTAAACTCAATATGTCTAAAACAGGATTCTTTATTTTTCCACCTAAATGTTCCCCATCCCCACTCTCATCTTCCCTGTTAATTTCCTATTACATCCCTCCAATTCCTCAGGCTCACACCTAGGACTCCTCCTGGATTCTTTCTATCTCTATCTCTCACCCTCCATATCCAAACTTTGTCGATACTTGTCAATTTCACCTTTGCAACAGCATCTGTCACATATATCCCCTTCTCTCCTTTGCTACCATCATGGTTCAGGCTCTTATCATTTGACATCTGGACTATTACATAGTCTGTTGGTGTGTCTGCCTGCCTCAAGTCTCTCCCCTAATCAACCCATTTTCTATTCAGTCACTAAGGTGATTTTCTAAATTCAGGTCTGATTATGTCATCACTACCACCACCACCACCACCACCACCACCACCATCATCACCATCACTACCTCAGTAAATTCCAATGGCTTTCTATTGCCTCCAGGAACAAATACAAAATGTTTGTCATTCAAAACCTTTCATAACAGCCTCTCCCTACCTTTCTGGTTTTTTTCTACCATCCTCCCCAACTTATACTCTTTGATCCATTGACACTGGCCTACTAACCTTCCCTGAACAAGACACTCCAACTCTCAGTTCTGGGCATTGTCTCTAGCTATGCCCCATGTCTAAAATGATCTCCTTCCTCCATTCCAAATACTGACCTCTCTGGATTTAGGTCCCAACTACAATCCTGGCTTCTACAGGAAGCCTTCCCTAACCCCTCTTAATTCCAGTGCTTTCCTTATATATAATTATATCTTAATATCCTGTATAGAGCTTGCTTTCTTTATATTTGTTTGCATGTTGTCTCTCCTGTTAAACTGTGAGCTCCCTGAGGATCAGGGCTGTCATTTGCCTCTTTTTGTTTCCCCAGTGCTTAGAACAGTTCCTGGCACATAGTAGGTGCTTAATAAATGTTTATTAATTGATTCTTTATCACCCATAATTCCTCCCACTCATGACTCACCACCCGCCTCTTATTTCCCACTCTTGTTCTTGCTCTAATAATTGAATTAGTACTACCTTTGCCACTGGAAAGATCATAACAATTACCTGCCTTTGTATATATTGATTATCCATGTAACTCCCCAAACTAAATCTCATTTCTCTGGATGCTTTTATCTCTGTATGTGTTAGAATATAAGTTCCTTGACAACAAGTACTGCTAAGTACTTGCTGGATATTTGACATAATTTTCCATAAGCCCTCATGACTTACAGTATCAAAGGCCTTGGTCAGATCTACAAATGTTGTGTACAGACCTCTGTTCTTCTCCTGGCATTTATCCTGGAGTTGTTGGGCAGCAAACATTATATCAACCATTCCTTGGCTCTTTTTGAAGCCACACTGGCTTTCAGGTAGATAACCGTCTTCCAGGTGAAGGATCAGTCTATTAAGGAGAACTCTGACAAGAATCCTGTTAGCAATGAGTAAGAGAGACATCCCCCTGTGATTGTCACAGGATAATCTATTTTCTCTGCCTTTATAGGGATGGACAATGGAGGCATTTTTGCACTCGGGGGGATAACCTCTTCTGGCCATACAATGTGGATAATTTCATTCAGCTTTTGTATGAGCAATGGTCCCCCTACCTTGTAAATCTCAGCTGGAAAAGAAACAGCACCAGGTGCTTTGCCCCATGAAAGGAGCCTAATGGCACTCAAAACCTCTTCTTCAGTTGGAAGTTCAGCTAAGGAGGCATTCAACAATGAAGGACAACATCCAACTTGCTGGAGATACAAGTACTATTTGCACTCTATCTCTAGCACCTAAATAGTGCCTGGCTCAAAGCAGGATCTTAATAAATATGTCTTCGTTCATTCATCGTAGATTTTAAGCTGGAGTCACTTTAGGGGTCATTTAGTCCCATTCTCTCACTTCACAAATAAGAAACTAAAATAATAAAAGTATCATAGAGATAGAGCTGAAAAGGAGCTCAGAAGTCATGTAATCCAATGCTCTTGTTGCCCAGATGGAGAAATTGAGGCCCAGAGAGAATTAAGTTACTTGTCTATAGTCACATATGTAGTAGTAAGATTTAAATTGAGGTTTTCTGATTCTGAATCTAGCACTTTCCTCTAGTAAAGACCACAGCAGCCTCACTTTAAGTCAAGTCTCTTACAAATATGTGATCTCCTAGTTTTTCTCCCTACTTGTAATCTATCATTTTTCCAATATATCTTACAGATGAGGCCAGAGTTACCTTCTTAATGAGTAGCTTCTATCTATAGCTTTCTGTGCTGATGTCTCATGTCTCCTCAGTTACAAGTTTCTGAGCACAAGGAACAGATTCTCCCATATAATCTTTGCATCTCCCCTGGGATCTAGCACAGTAACATGCAAGCAGGTAGCTGATAAATGTTTGTTGTTTTATTATCTTATATTCTTGTGATGTAGTCATTTCAGTCATGTCTGATTCTTGGTGACCCCATTTGGGGTTTGCTTGGCAAAGACACTAGAGTGGTTTACCATTTCCTTCTCCAGCTCATTTTACAGATGAGGAAACTGAGGCAAAAGGAATTAAGGAAAAGGAATGAGGCCAGATTTCAACTCAGAAAGATGAATCTTCCTGATTCCAGGCCTGGAACTCTATCTACTGCCCTGTCTAACTGTCCCAGAAAATCATATAACATAGTGTAATATAGTATAGTATCATATCGTGTTGTATTGTGTCATGTCATATCATCTCTTATTGTATTGCATAGGATAGAGACAGGAGATTGGATTTTATGTCCAATAGAGGATACGCAGACCACTTACACTCTAGATTAGAGGCACTGAGGAATAGTTGAACAGTTACTGGGGTAGAAATCACAAAGTTCATCCTAGTCATTCTACTTTAGCAATCTTTCCATCTGTCTCCTCATCATGTTTCTTATGTGTGTGTGCATATATATGTGTATATATATATATATGTATATTAGCCATACCCACCCAATTCATGTTTGAAATCACTTTCACCTAGATTATTATAATAACCTCCTCTAACTTATTGCCTTGTTTTTCAATCTGTCATATAGCTACCCAAATAATCCTCTGATCATTAGTATTATTATTGCGGTGATCATCACACACTTCAAAAAGCCTTTAATGGATATCCCATTGCCTACTGATAAAGCATAATCTCTAAATCCTAGTATTTAAGATTCTACACAATTTGGTTTCAATTTACCTTGCCAACCTTATCAATCACTGCCATTTATGTACTAATTTCAACCACATTAGACTACTGTCTATCTCCTGCTTCCACCCTTCCTTATCCTATATTTTGACCTTTGTTTTTGACTTCTCCTACATCTGGCAAGGACTTCACCCTTACTGTCGCCTTTGAAAATCTCTTGTTTGCTTCAAAGCCCAACTCAGGTGCCACCTCCTCCATGATGGTCTCCTTGATGCCCCCTTATGAAAGTGATCTCTCCAATTTCAGGTTTCTAATTTCAGTTTTCTCACATGTTATACATACCTTGGATCTCTCCTTTCAATTAATACCAATCTGCCTTGTATAATATTTAAATGTGTACATGACCTGTCCCACTTTTAGATTATGTCCTCCTGTGACTCCCAAGTTTAATAGTTTAAAAAAAGTTTAAAAACGTTTAAAAGTTTAAAGTCTTCCCAATGATCTAAGGGATTCTCTAATTTTTTCTTGTTATAATTATGCTTTATTTATTTGAACATTCATTTTTTTCAATTGTTACAATTTCTCTACCTCCTACCAGTTCCTCCCCCACCCATTGAGAAGGAAAACAATATGTCAAGTATACATATAAAGCTGTGCAAAACATACTTCCATATTAGCCATGTTGCAGAAAAAAACAAGAAAAATTAAGTGAAAGAGTATGCTTCAAGAGAGGATTCTGGGAAGGTGGTAAAGTAAGTCAGAAAATTCTGAGCTCTCAAGATTTCCCCACGCAAAAGTGTCAAAATAGCACCTTAGGTTGAACAAAGTGTGGGTGGAGATACATAAGAATAGGGGCACAACTGGGGTCTTCCTGGAAAAATTTGAGAAGATCTGAAGAAAAATCCCAGGGCAAGGTTTGGTCCCTATTAAGAGTAAACATCTCCAGACTAGGTTCCATTTTAACAACAAGCAGCAAGTCCTGTGGTTAATTGGTTTGACAGACTGCCTAGGTCCCAGCCATAGGAACTTTTAACCCCAGGATAGTGAGGGGAGATGGGCATTTGAGCCTGGGAAAGATTAAGGAGAAGAGTGAGACGGAATCAGCACGTTCAGAAGCAGTGGGGCAGAAAGCCCCTGGCTATGGACACTTACAGGGCATAGGAGGTTTGGTTTTGGTTCTAGGCTAGAGAGGAGAGCTGAAGATCTGGGGCAAGAGGCACCATTTCCCATAACTCAGGCTTAGAGATGATTACAAAAATTAAACTATTACCACAAAAAATGCACAAAAGAGAAACAATCCAACCATAGAAAGCTATTATGGGAATAAAGATAGTAGGGTTCTTCTTGAAAAGAGGATATTGATGTAAAGAAACCCTCAAACAGTAACGTCACATGGTCACCTGGTCACAAAAGAAATCATCGCAGATCTTTAAAAAGACTTTAAACATCAAATGACAGCAATGGAGGGAAAACTAAAAATAAATAAGTAAGAATAATCTAAGGAGAGCAAGAAGGCTGTGAAAGGAAATTCAACTACTTAGAAAAAGAGATCCAGAATCCTTAAAAAGAAAATGACACCTTAAAAATTACAGTTAGGCAAAGTGAAGCCAGTGAAATTATAAGACATCAAGAAATAATTAAGCAAAATATGAATAATGGAAAAAATAGAATAGAAAGTGAAACATAAGAAAAAAACAGATTTGGAGAATAGATCGAGAAAATATAAAAATAATAGCACTAACTGAAAATTATGGTCAAAAAAGAATCTTGATACAATAATACAAGAAATAGTTACAAAAAAATTGTTCTGAAGTATTAGAACAAGGGGGGAAAGTAGAAATTGAAAAGATCCATCAGTCACCACTTAAAAGAGATCTAATGAGGAAAACTCATAAGAATATCAGGGTCAAATTCTGAAACCCCCAGTTCAAGGATAAAATATTAAAAGCATCAAGATTAAAACAATTTAAATATGATGGTGCCACAATTCAAATCACACCAGACCTAGCAGCAGAAACATTGAAGGACTGCAGGTCTTGGAATGCAATATATTAAAGAGAAAAAGAAGTGGAACTCTGGCTGAAAATATCATACCCTGAAAAGTTAAGTATTATCCTAAGTGAAAAAAATGGACATTTGCTAAAGTCTCAGACTTTAAAGACTTTGTTTAAAAAAATCTTGAGCTAAATAGATATATGAGGTACATGCCAAAGACTGATTATAAGGGATTCATAAGGACAGACTATTTATTTTTATATATGTAAAACTATGTCTAAGATTCTTATTAATAATTAGGTAACTCATAAGAAAGATTGGGGTAAACTTTAGTATGATATGAATTTAAAAAGTAAAACCATTTAGGAATATCTAAAATGAGAAATTATTTTATACAAATAAGGTGCAAGAGGAAGAATTGCTACAGAAGAACTGGATGGGGGAGGGGGCTGGTAGTTCTGGTAACCTGCTTTCATCGGGAATGGGTTTATGAGGAAACAATACATATTTATTTAGAAGAGTGTAAAAGTCTTCTAAATTAAGAAGAAATAAAATAGGTAGGGGCATAGGGAGGGGGGAGGGGACAAGGGAGAGATCTTTAGAGAGGAGAATGAGAGAATAGGTAAAAGGAGGGTACAGAAAGGTGTTTAGATTTACTCATTTTACAGTGTAAGCACCAATCCCAACTCTTCTGAAAAGCCCTCTCTAATTACTCTACCTCACAGAGATTGCCAACTGCAGAACTTAGCCTCCCATCTCCCAGGTCATACATATTCTCTGTTAGGGAGCAAGGAGCCAGTGAAAATATATTACTTAGTTATTTTTCCAATTCATATCTGAATCTGCTTCACTCATGCCCTTAGGGAGATGAAATTTAATATCTGTGCATGTGACCTCATCACCACACTGATACATGGCCTCTGTAGGCAACCTGAGGAAATTAAAGAGAAGAGCAAGGAAAATAATTAAAGGACTGAAAGACTCACTAATTGGCATATGATTGAAGTTTGAAAAGAAATGAAGCCATAGAGATTGGCTAATTGATCTCCTTGACATAGGTTAAGAATTGTTATCACCACCTATACCAATAATTACAGGAGGCTCATACCAAGGAGAAATGCAAGACAGCTTCTTTCCCAAAGGGAATCAATGGCAGCTATTTGTTTGACTCATGGGGTCCTTTCCCTTAAGTTCACCCCTTAAAAGTAGAGTGGTGAATTGAGGGAATAGGGTTAAAATAGAAAGACCTAGGATCAAGTTCAGTCTCCACTATATAAGGAGAGATACTTGACTATGGCTAGGTGATTCCATTTCTCTCACTTTTGCGTTCTTTATGTGCACCATTGGGCTTAGTGCCTTTCTTAGCCCACATTATTGTCAAGAAGAGTAAATGAGACAGCCCTCTGGAAGTAACACTGATGCTGGAGCCAGAGGACATGGGTTCAGATCTCACTTTCTATTCTATCAATCTCGATGATCTTGGGAAAGATATTTAATCTTTCTAAATGTCATTTCCCTGATGTGAAAAAGGAGTCAGACCAGATGACCCCTGAGGTCCCTTCCTGGTATAGATCCATGATCCTGGATCACAACATATCAGCTGTTGGTTTTTTATTACAGTGTTTTAACATATTGTAATAATGATAATAGTTTACATTTATATCATGGGCCTCTAAGTGTTCCCAAGTATCTCAGCAAATTATCTGATTTAAGCCTCATAACCAACCCCAGAGTCAAGATAATAGGTATCATTATCCCCATTTGCCCGGTGAAACTAGGACCCGGAGAGGTTGAGATAAATACTCAGAGTCTGCAGGCAATTATTTGTTTGTTTGTTTGTTTGTTTTGCTTTGTTTTGTTTTGTTTGAATCCAGACCTGTGATTTTATTGGTATTGGAAACAGTGATTAAATTCCCTCCATCAATCCAGGTTCACACCTGCTATCCAGTTTGTAAAGTGATCTGTGGGACCTAGATCATAGAGTCATAGATAAAAAGTCAGAAGGAGACCTCTGAGATATTCTAATTCAATTCCCTCATTTTATTGGTAAGGAAACTGAAGCCCAGAGTGATTGAGTGACTTTCCAAGTTCATTCAGGAAGAAAGTAATAGAACTAAGATTTGAACTCAGGCAATGTGACTCCAAATACAATCCTTTTTCTACTGAACCACAGATATTTAATGCTTTGTGGCTGGTAGGTGGCTCAGTGGTTAGAGTGCTATGCCTGGAGTTAGGAAGACCCAAGTTCAAATCTGGTCTCACTGGCTGTGTGACCCTAGGCAAGTCATTTATCTTTGTCACAGAGCATATAATGTAAAGAGATAAACTTGAACTTTAGATTTCCTGACTTCAAGATTGACTATCTATTGCATGGCATAGGTACTCTGCCACTTTATAAATCTCAAATCCTATATAAATGTGAGCTTGTATAAGGTGGCTTTACCTTTATGAACCTCAGTTTCCTCATCAGTCAAGGGGACTAATAATACACACCCTGTTTTCTTTGGACAGCTCTTCTTTAAAAAATAGTATAGATATAAGAACATCTTGTAAATTATGAAAGGCTATCAAGCAAATCTCTTACATTCTGAAGTCTCTTTTTGAATGTATGACATTTTCTGTACCAGCCAGCTAATGTCTCTGGGTATTTGGAGAGGGCATACAAGATTAAGCTCCCCTACACACACTTATGGACAACCAACTCTCTTAATGAAAGGGGAGACCAGAATGACCCAACCCGACCTGTCCCCATTCTCCATGCTTTTAAAAAATAATTCTCCCTAGCTAGAGGACTAATAGCCAAAGACTAAGGGCTCCATTGTTATTATTCATTTTTTACATACTGCAGAGCATGCAAGGAGAGCGATTAATGATATAATTAGGCTAGGTAATTGCCAACAGAAACTCACCTACAGTGCAATTAGTACAATTGGAAAGTAGGAATATGCTTTTGGGAAGTCCTGAAGATTTAACCAAATTCAAACAAAAGATAGGTAAGATCCTTGCTGAAGAGTTACAAAAGGAACATGAATAAAGAGAGATGAGGGGGTCACAGGAAGGAAATAGCTACCATAGGTTCAGAAATTATCCTAATGAGAAAGCAGAGGGGGAAGAAGTGAGAGAATGATACAGCTCAGGCTGCTCTTTGATGCAGTAAGAATTTTCAAGAGAACTTGAATAAGAGATAGAGTTGAGGTCAGGTAACTGAAGATTAATATAGAGTGACAACTTACAATCTTGTAAAAATGGTGTCAGAAGATTCTTCTTAGAACAGAGGTAGACATGGGGGCATTATCAAGGCTTTGGAAGCTTAAGGATACTAGGCAACATCGAAGATGCCTCAGCTGTTACTGACATCTGACCTGTTATGATGTCATGGCTATTTAACCAGTATAGTCAGGCCTACAAGTACAGCCTCATGACAGAACAATAGTTCTTCCAGTGGTACACAAAAAACATAGGTTACATCAAATTGCATTAAATTAAAATATGTAGATTTTGTTTTTGTGATTACTCTAGATATCAATTTGTTGGACTCCCAACAACTATCTGATCTACTCAACTACTCAACCTACTGCAAAACTGTGTTACTTGTACATGAAATAAAAAAGGGTTCACCTTTGCCACTGCCCCACAAAAATAGTGTCAGGAGCCTTAAACTATAATGTGAACTGAGGTTTGAGATGAATACTAAAGGCATCTAAGAGGATTTTTTAAGGTCATGTTATGGACAAGAAGAGAAAGAAGAAAATATAGACCAGCTGCTTGGGGCATAAAATGTAATAATCTTCATGGAGAATAGAAAGTGGTTCTTATTTTGCATCTGTCCCTATGTCAAAGAAAATGGCATTCAGATTGTAAAGGACAAATCAAACATCAAAGCCCAAGAGAGATGAAGACAAAGCAAGAGTCCACCTCGCTGGTCTGAATGGTTTCAGATCATTTGGTCCAGAAAAATTTACATCCCAGGGAGCTAAAACAATTTGTGGATGTGAATGCTAAACTGTTCTCTGTGGTCTAGGGGCAATAAAGGAAATGGGAGATTTTTTTTAACTTGAATAGAGGGACATCATGGTTAATAGTATTTTTTTCAATTACATGTAAAGACAATGTTTTTCAATTACATGTAAAGACAATTTCCTGTGACCCCCTCATCATGTAATTTTTTAAAATTTTTGATTTCCAAATTTTCTCTCTCTCTCCCTCTCCTCCCCTTCCCCACTTCTCTCTCCCATTCCTAAAATGGTGAACAATTTGATGTAGGTTATATATGTGCACGAGTGTAAATATATGTCCATATTAGTTATGTCGTGAGAGAGGAAACAAAACAAAAGGAAAAAAACACAAAACAAATAAGGAAAGCAAAAATAATATGCTTCAATCTGCATTCAGACTCTGTCACTTCTTTTTTGGATGTGAACAGAATTTTTCATCATGAGTTCTTTGGAACTGTGTATTGCTGAGAAGAGCTAAGTTGTTCATAGTTGATCATTACACAATATTCTTGTTACTGTGTGCAGTGTTCTTCTGGTTCTGCACACTTCACTTTTTATCAGTTCACGTAAGCCTTTCCAGGTTTTCCTGAAATCCTGAAATTTCCTGCTCATCAGAAATGGGAGATTATTAGAAAGAAGAAAATGCAGTTCTCATTTTCCTAACGGTGAAGGTAGGATTCACAAACTAGAAACATATGAATCTCATATATAATTCCAATGAAATTCTAAAACAAATTAATAAATTATTAGTTTGTAAGCATTTAAGGGAAGAAGCAATTTTCACCAAGAGAAAGCATGGAACCACTAAGAACAAGTTCAACAATTCTAAACTAATTTGTATTTTTGATAATATTAGTACATTAGAAGATCAGGAAAAAATTATAGTTATACTATATCTAAAAGAATATATACATTGAAGACAAGATGGAGAAATATGAATTTCATTTACTTGTTAGTTGAACAGCTGTACCCAAAAACTCATAGATGTATGTCAAGTTGGAGGGAGTTCTCTAAGGACCTTCTATAGAGTTCTGCTTTTTTTGGTGTATGTTTGGAGTGGTGGGGTATAACTGACTTAAATGGAAGCATAGATGATATATTTATGAAATATTCATAACATAAAACTTAGTAGGATCCTAAATCATTAAATAACAAAATGAGGATCCAAAAAGATCTCAACAGGCTAGAAATATATGCCAAATCTGATGAGACTGAATTTAATAGGCACAAATTAATTCCCAGAACTTAGGCTCAAAAAATAAACTGTACACATGATGGTTGGGTCAGAAAATGCTAGGCTAAAAAGCAATATACAAAAATTCAGGGGCAAGGGGAAGGGAGAAATAATCACAAAAATAGTAGCTGCAATCCCAGTTTGAGTCAGTGATCTGCCAAAAGGATTCAGCACAGCCCACTGGCTCTCTTCTTTGTTAATAACAGCTTTTCCCTCTGACATGTTTCATAATATTTTGCCTTGCACTTAAGGCATATTGTATAAAATATTGTTATTACATGTATAATAACTATATATGTACAGTATATGACATTCCCCATTAAACATAAATGCCATAAGAACAGGGACTATACCTTTTCTGACATGTATACATTCTCCCAAACCAAGCATGAGGCTCTGCACACAGTTGTTGTTGTTCAGTCATTTCAGTCATGTCCAACTCTTCACTACTCCATTTGAGGTTTTCTTAGCAAAAGTGTTGGAGTAGTTTGTCATTTTGTCTCCAGCTCATTTTACTGATGAGGAAACTGAGGTCACTGTCAAGTGAGTCAGCCCAGGGTCATATAGCTAGTAAGTATCTGAGCTGGAATTTGAACTCAGGTCTTCCTGGCTCCAGGTCCAACATTCTACTCACTGCACACTGAATCATCTATATGCCCTGCACACAGTGGACAGTCAATAAACAATCAAAAAATATATATTAAGTGCTCACTATGTTCCATGTACTGTCCAAAGTGATGGAGATACAAAGAAAGGCAAAAGACAGCATGCAAACAACTATGTACAAACAAGGTTGTATATAGAATAAATTGGACAGTCAGAGGAAAGGCACTAAAATTAAGGGGCATTTAATAAGTGTTTGTTGAATAAATGAATAGCAATCACATAACTGCCCCTAAACTAACACAATTTAACCCAGTAGAAAAATAAAGTATGCAGATCAAGAGGGGGTAAAAAGCTACATTAATTGATTACCCTATCCACATACCACAGATATTTTGCTACTAACATGGGAGAGAAAAGAGGGACAATTATACACCAATGCAGTTCTGCGTTGTGTGACTCTTCCAAAGATGCAGCACAGAGCTTACTTCCTTAGCAGTGATTTAGAACAACTCCCTTATTTTAGATATAAGGAAATTAAGGCCCCCAACTTTTCAAAGGACAGTTAATAAATAGCAAACATATGACTTGAACCTAAGTCTCCTGAAGCCTAGTCCAATGTGTTTTCTACTACAAAAAAACTACCTTTCCTCATCTGAAAGTGCTACCAATATGAATTCCCTACTAAGTTACCAATGCCAGACCAGACAAGAGTCAATTGTGTACATACTGTAAGTCCTTGTTTTATTTTGGTTTTAGAGGCCACAAGTCAGGGTTGTATTCTGCGATCTTAAGTCCAGGACCTTGGACAGCTCCCTGGGAACACTTGCTCTGACTAAGTAGTAGGGAAGACTAAGGGATCCAAGGCTTACTCATTGGGCTTTAGCCTTTCTCTGAAATTCTCAGGTTTTTAAATTTTTCTTAAAATCCCCAAAGTGGAAGGAGCATTAGTGATGAACTAGTCTAACCCTAACCAAAGTATGAATCTTCTTTATACCACCCCTAATAAGTGGTTGTCTATCCAGCCTCTATTTAAATACTTTAAGTGACAAGGCATTCCATACCTCCAGAAAAATGCTGTTCTATTTGGAAATAACTCTAAGTCTTATAAATGTCTTCCTAATTTTGTTCCTAAAAGCTTAGGAAGTTCTTCCAAATTTTGTACTCAAATCTACCTTTCTACAACAGCCACCAATTCATATAGCTCTTTAATTAGTGAATTAAGTATAATGGCAATTAAGTGGCACAATGGATAGAGCACTGGGAAAACTGAGTTCAAACCCAGCCTCACACATTTATTTGGTGTTTAATTCTGGTCAAATCACTTAATCTTTATCAGCCTCAAGTTTGTCAACTATGAAATGTAGATGATAGTACCTATTCCTTATGGTTGTTGTGTAGATTAAATGAGATAATAGTTGTGAAGTACATAGCATTGCACCAGCTTTTTTCTTCCCCTTCCTTCCTTCCTTCCTTCCCTTCTTCCATCACCTCCCAAGTTCTGGACTCTTGTTGCTATCGTTTAGTCATTTTCAGTTGTGTCTGACTACATCATGACCCCTTTGGGGTTTTCCTGGCAAATACTGGAGTGGTTTGCCATTTCCTTCTCCAACTCATTTTATAGGTGAGGGAACTGAGGCAAACTGGATTAAGTGATTTGCCCATGGTCATTCAGTTAGCAAGTGTCAGGCCATATTTGAACTCAGGTCTCCCTGATGCCAGGCCCAGCATTCTATACACTGTACCACCTAACTATCCAGCTACCATGAACAATCTCTTTCCTGAATTCTACCATTCTCTTAATGCAAAATTTTATGTTTGTTTTCCACATTGCAAAAATGATTTATTTTGATTTTCTAACCCATCATAACCCTTAGATATTTTTCACCAAAAGTGTTTTCTAGCCACGTCTCTGTCTCTCTCTTCATCCTCTTCTCTCTGTCTCTGTATCTCTCTGTCTTTCTCTCTCTGTCTCTGTCTCTCTTTATATCCACATATCATAAATATGTAATTTAATAGGAGAGTCACAAAACCTCTATTTGTGTCCCCTTCTGTATTTTGGGGTTCTCATCTGTGAACTAAAAAACACATTTATTTATTCTCTTTTTGTTTTGCATTTTTAATTGTCATTCATTAACCTGTCACTTCTCTTCCCCATTCCCACTAAACTACTACCACTCCCTTATAATAAAACGTCTGCCAAAACTTACCAACCCTATAACATTGTTGGAGACCTCATACCTCTTTCTGCATCTCAACTCTATTATCTCTTAGTTAAGGAATATATCATCAGTCTTTTGAAGTCATTATTGTTAACTGCTCTGATAAGAATTATGAGGTCTTTCACAATTATTTCCTTCATCTTGTTTTTGTGATCACTGTGTAAATTGTTCTGATGGTTCTGGTTGTTTCACTTTTCTTCAGTTCATATAGGTCTTCTCAGGTTTCTCTGAATTGGTGATCCTCTTCATTTTTTATGACACAATAATCTACTTATGTAACTGTTCCTCGAATCTGCTAATAGACTGTGAGAACAAGGAAGGTGGCAACCATGGCCCATAGCCCTGTGGAACTCCCCCTGCATTAAACAGAGAATCAAAACTTTAAGATCACAGATCCAAATCCAGAGCTTTTCCCACTATATTAGGCTAAATTCTTGTTGAATAAATAAGTGCTAATGCCTTCATTACTGTCTGCATAGGACATAGGTAACCTTATCTGCAATGGCCTTTTTCCATCTGTCACAGGATCTGAAATGAGACTCAGGGAGGTTATAGCCATGTACAACAGTGTCATGCACTTGTCTAAAACTTAATGAATTTGCTTCAAAATGCCCTTTACACGCTGTTCCTTTTCTACCAACAACCTACATCCTCAAAGATGAAAAATGTGCAAGGACTCTGGAGAGAACCAGCATATGTGTGAAAGAAAATACTTTAGGAATTAATTGAGTGATCACAGCTGAGTGAGAAGGATTGGGGAAGGCTTCATGCAAGAAAGAAGCCTCTTATTGGAGTTGTAAAGGAAAAATAGTTTTCAAAATATACAATATTATGGTGTGTTCAACTATATTCACTCTTGCTCTCCGGAAAGTTACTTGCTTTTTTTGCTGACTTTTTGGCTTTTGAGAAGGGAACGGAATTGTCTATTTCCACAATTTTGTATTTGGGCCCAGAGATATTTGTGCTGCTATTGGCCACCTTTTATTATACTGAATAAGAAGTAATTTACCTGTGAGCCCTCTGTGCGTGCAGCTTCTACAGTTTTATGATGATTTTATTACTTTACAATTATTCAGTTGAAATTCTATGCTGCTCAGTGTTCCTCTGTTGTTATGGAGACATGTCAGACTCCAGTGGATTCAGAGAATCAGACAATGTTAGAGCTGCCAGGGACCATAGAACATAGAATGTTAAAGGAAGAAAGGGACCTTAGAATACAGAATATTAGAATAAGATGGAAGCTTCAAGATCAAATAGCCCAGTCCAGAGCAGAAAATAGCTTACCAAAGGTCATATGGTATGTTTGCATTAGAACTATGCAAATAGAAATGAGGATTCAAGGCAAAGACTGAATGAGGGGGTGATTATGGGGCCTTAATTTATGATAAAATGACCTCATTTTCCCCCAAGCACAGCGGAGATTTTTTTTGAACTTGTAATTTCATTGAAGTCAAATGAGCAAATTGAACAAACTCCCTCAATCAAGTCAAGACAAGTCAAGTCAAATCATCAAGTATTTATTAAGTGCTTAGTGTTCTAGACACTGTATTAATCATGACCAATACAAAAAGAATGACAAAAAAAATTTCCCTGACCTCAGCAATGTAACATACTAATAAAGAAGACGACATGAAAACAATTGTGCACATACAAAATATATACAGGGTAAATTGGAAGCAATCTCAGAAAGAAGGCACTAGCACTGAGGAGGGTGGGAAGAGGCTTTTTGTATATGGTAGGATTCAAATGACTTTCTGAAGGCAGTCTGGTTCAAAGGACAAGAAGAACAATGAGGCTGGATTATAGAGTATGTGAAGGGGAATAAAGAATAAGACCATTAAAATAGGAATGAGCCAGGTTGTTGAAGGGCTTTAAAAGTCAAACAATGTTGTTTTTTGTTAGTTTATTTCTTTGGTTTGGTTTCATCCTGGAGATAACAGGGAGCCACTGAAGTTTATTGAGTAGGGAAATGAGATGAGCAGATCTGCCCTTTTGGAAGACCATTTGGTCACTTGGTCAGATATGTTCTTTAGGAAGATCCCTCAAGCGATGCAACAATTATTTAGCAAATTAAAATATTAGCAAGTTGTCAAGGATACAATCAAATGACTTGACCAGGATCACACAGCTAGTGTGTGTCTGAGTCGGGAAGTGAATCCAAGTCTTCCTGATTCTGAATCCACTTGATCCATTACATCATCCTGTTTTCCACAAGACATGAAAAGAGGTTAACTAGAATGGTAATGAAAGGTTTCTAAAGGCAGACACATTGAGTGTAATAGGAATTACAACTAGCAGTCATAAAATGAGAAAAGAAAACAAGTCTAAGAAGCAGATATAAGAACTTAAAAAGCAGAACAATATAGACTCATTCCATGTAGGTCAGGCAAAGAGCCTCACCCACCTTAATAGCAACTTGAGGTCATGAACTATATCATGAACCAGAACAATATTTAGTAGTCATAATGATCCTGTGTCATGAAGGAAAGGTGAAACAATGGTCAGCATCCTCAGTTTAAGAAAGCAGAGAACGGGACCATCTATCCTAATACGATATCCATTCAGTGAAGAATTCAGAAAAAATGTGAGAAGGAATCATATAGGAATCAATGCAGAGTAAAGTAATATAATGCATTACAATGATGTAAATGGAAAAAACTACCCAAAATTCAAGTGAACATTGGGTGATTATAATAAGTAAGCTTGGCACCAAGGAAAATTGAAAAACTTCACCTTTCTCCCTTCCTTACAGAAATGAGAGTCCATGGATGTATTATGATGTCTATACTGACAGAAATGGTGGATGTATTGATTGGTTTGGCTGAATTTTTTTTTCTTCTCCTTTTTTTTATTCTTTGTTACAAGGAACGGCTCAAGGGAGTGTTGAGAGATATAGACAGAAATGAAGCTAATGTAAAAGCAGAAGTTAGCAATAAAATATTTTTAAAAGAAAGATAACAATTGAAAATGAATAAAAGTAAATTGGCCTGGTATGTCAAGGTGTAAACTTTAGTCATCTGGCAAATTGACTTCCATGGAACAGCATTTCCCTGACTCTGCTCCATAAATGAGGTGTTACTACTATAATAATAAAATTTTGATTTGTGTCTTTGGAGAGGAAACAGCACCAGTCTTGGAGCCAGGTAACATAGGTTTCTGTCTCACTCTGACATTTACTACTTGTGTGAGGTTGGGCAAATAATTCAGCCTCTCTGAGCCTCTATTTCCACATCTGTAAAATGAGGAATGTAACATCTGTACTATCCACCTTACAAGGGTATTGTGATGATCTCGTGAGATAATGGGTGAAAAGTACTTTGTAAAGCTCCAAGGGTGATGTAAATGCCAGTATTCATTGTTATGATTATTGCTATTCAAAGAGATTTATAGGACCCCAAACAGCAAATATGGGATTTCTCTGAAGGTGCTAACTGCAAACATCCAGACTGCTCATGTTCTTTCAAGTTCAAGTATCACAGACACTGTCAATATTTTGAATTCCGTCATACTTTGTTACCACTAATTAAAAATTTAATAATCACCCACTGGCTTATCCTGCATCCCAATGAGAGGCTGTGGTTTCGTGCCAAAGGTTTTCAAAGCAGTCTTGTTTGTTTCTGCTTACAAAAGGTAGTTTGGTTTAAAGGGAAAAATCACTGGACTAACCGTTAGGAGATCTTAAGTACCAGCCCTGCTTCTAACTCCCCCAGCCTTTATTTCCTCCCATGTCAAGAGTATATATGATACCTACGTATCCAAACTTAGTCATAAGTCCTAAGTTATAAATAATAACTGTGACAAGTATTAACTGTGTGGCCTAAGACATGTCATGTTTCCAAACCTCAGTTTTGTCATCTGTAGAATGGAGATATTTGCATTATCCACCTCTCAGAGTTACTGCAAGTCAAATGACTTGTAAACCTTAAAGAGCCGTAATAACAGATGACAATCCCAGAATGACAAAATCACAAAATTTGAGAGACTGGATGTCATCGACCAAGGCAGAGTACAAAGACACCATGTTCTTTATAGTCCTGGAGGCTATGCCTCTCAATTCAATCCATGGTCATATTAGCTTATTACTGCTGACTCACATGGAGTTTTTGTTCTACTGAAACCCCTTGGATCTTTTCTCAAACAAACTGATCATGCCTCCCCTATCCTGAACTTGTAAAGTTGATATTTTGAACCCAAGTGCAAGACTTCACATTTAGCTCTAATTAATATCATCTTATAGAGTCAACTCAATGGTCTAACCTGTAAAGATCAGATCTTTGTGGATCTAGCCCTATCATTCAGAAAATTCATTCACCTCAGATTTTTGTCAGTTGCAAATTTAATGAGCATGCTTCTTATACCTTTATATAAGTCATTGATTAAAAAAAATCTTAACCAGCAGAGCACCAACGAAAGAGTCTCGTGATACTCCCATGGAGACCCCTGAGAAGTTCACTTTAAATATTAACACCCAGTGGATATCAGCCCTTTAGAAGTTATGGAAGGTGGCTGAGTGCGCTCATTCATTGATGTATCATTTTAGGATTTACAGATTTCTTTCTTCAAAATAACCTTGTGGCAGGTAGTACATGTAAAATTACTTCTACTTTATATATGAGGAAATTGAAGTTCTTAGGAGTAAAGTTCACAGATCAATGAAATGCTTGAGCCAGAACCAAAACCCAAGCTGCTTGCCTTATATAACATGTCTTGTATCTATATGGCTGGAATTAAATAAGAGGAGACCTGAGTCATCCTAGTCCTTGACCCACAGGCAGTTTGAAGATAGTGGCACACTGGATTCTTTTTGTTCAGTCAGTACATCTGTGCATGTAAAATGTGTTGTTGGATTGAGAAGAAGAGGGTCTTCATGAAAATTTTATCTCAGTGGCAATAAATCAGGAAGCATTTTTATCGATATCTGTTACCTAAAGTGACTTACTTAGCATTCATTTAGGAAATTCACCTGTAATGCATATTTTGGAAACAAACTATGTGAAATCTTTCCAAGGTTCACAATGATCTCTTAATTGTCAAATGTAATTGTGCTTTGCTCATTCTTCTCTACCTTTGTGCACTTTAACTTCAGTGTACTTTGTGCACTGTTTACCCAGCTTTCCTCTTGCCTCTTTCTCTCTCTCTCTCTCTCTCTCTCTCTCTCTCTCTCTCTCTCTCTCTCTCTCTCTCTCCATCCCTCTCTCTCTCTCTCTCCCTCTGTCTCTGTTTTTCTATTGCTGTCTCTCTGTCTCTGTCTCTTTCTCTCTGTCTCCTCTTCTCTTTCTTAATAACCTCATTATCTCCCATATCCCTTAGGTTTAATTATCATCTCTATACTGATGATTGTAAGATCTATCTTGCCACCCCTAGTCTTTCTCCCAAGCTCCAGTCCCACATCATCCAACGTCTATTGGGCATTTTGAATTGGATATCCCAGAGCCACATCAAATTCAACGTATCCACAACTGAACTCATTATTTCTCTCCCAAATCTCACTTCTCATTTGAATTACCATTTTTTCTGTCTTAAGTACCACTGACCTTCCAGACACCCAGATTTACAATCTTGTTGTCATCCTCCACTCACCCTCACATCGCATAATTACTCAACTGCTGAATTTTGGTCATTCTATTTCCCTCTCTCTTACATAGATTATCTCTCTACTTATGCCACCAATATTCTAGTCCAGGTATTTATCATTCTCTCTCTCATTATTATGATAACCTCCTAAATGTTTACCTGCCTAAAGTTTTGACATATTCCAACTTATTCTTAACTCTCCCCTGCCACAGTGATCTTCCTAAAGTGTGGGTAGAAACACTTCATTTCCCTATTCAGCAAATGCCAACGTACCCTGCACCTCCTAGCATCAAATAAAAACTCTTCTATTTGGTGCTTGATTCTGTTCCTAGCCTGGCCCCAAACTACCTTACCTGACTTACACACCTTACTATAGTCGGTAAACTCTAGGATTGAGCCACACTTTCCTTCTTGCTACTGCTGGACATAATGCCACATCTACTGTCACCAGGCTTTTGTACTGGCTATCTCTATCCCTACAATGTACTCCTTCCTTACTTCCGCCTCTTGGAATCCACCATTTCCTTCAAGATTCAGTTCAAATACCATTTTATGCAGAAGGCTGTAAGGCTTTTTCAGGGCCTCAGAGATACACCTCCACAAACAAAGTTATTTTGCAAATTACTTTATGTAATTTGTATGTACCTATATTTATGTAGGATTATCTCCCCTATCAGAATTTATATAAAGCTGTGAAGTTTACAAAGCTCATTACAAGTGTTATTTAATTTGATGCTCACCACAATCCTGTGAGATAGGTGCTATTTTGATTTCTCATTTCACAGATGAAGAAACTGAGGCAAACAGGGGTTAAGTGACTTGTCCAAGGTCACACCAGCTATGAAAGGTCCAAGACAGGATTCAAATTCAGATCTAGACTCTCTCTAATACACTGCTTAGCTGTTTCACCATAAGTTTTTGTTACCAAGTCTGGCACATTGCCCTTCATAAATGCTTGTTGATTAATTGACTGATTGATTGATTGATAGATGGGTCTTTAAGCCTGTAGCTATGAGATTGAATAGCACAACCTGAGTTTTCTGTCACATAACTACAACCACAGGTAATACTGGGGTTTAATTGGTGTTCTTGAATACACACAGGAAAATTCTCCAGATGATTTGGGTCCAAATTTCTGTTATCAGAAGAAAAGAGGTTGGCTTGTTGTGAATTGTCCTGATTGGCTACCCACTGTCTTCCAAATTAACCTTCATTGTTCAGTTCTTTTGTTTCCTTTAGAAGAAACAAGATTTGTTTCCACAGTGCCTTTGATTTCACCAAATGAGTGAAGGGTAAAAAATCATTCAAATCAATTTTTCTAGTGTTCTATAAGTAAATGACAAACAAACAAGCACTCTAAGCAGTTCAGTGTAGTGGTCCAGTCACTACTGGCCCAGGACTCAGGGGATTTTATAGATCCATAAATCTTCTAGATACACAATTTTTTTTGTGTGATCTTAGGACAGTCTCATCTCCTTAAACTTTGGTTTCCTCATTTGTTAAATAAGAAAGTCATACTAACTCAACATTTCAGCTCAAACTGAAGGTCGGTAAATATCTAAATTCTTTATCACAAATCCTCCTAAAATCTCTGTGGAGTCACTGTAGGTGTTTCAGAGATGAGTGCTGACCCCCTGGGTAAAAGCAGGAGCTAGAGGCAAGAGGAAAAGAATGCAGGGGGAAGTAGAGGTCATTTATGAAAGACAAGAGCTTTTTGTGGTCAAGTGTTGCAGACTGAAAGGGAAATACTGGCCTACAAGACCTGGTCTTCACTGTCTTGAGAGCTCAACATTTTGTGGTTATTATTTTTTCAGTTATTCAATTCAATAAAGACAAAATGAAAATAGTTATCATCCTCAATAACTTTATATTGTGCTAGAATGATACAATTTTTTATAAGATTAACAAATATAAAATAACATGAGAAAGGAGAAAGACTAACAACTGGGGGAGGGAGGGTTAGGAAAAGATTCCTATAGGAAACCAAGTCAACAAGTATTTCTTAAAATCTTGCTGTGAACCAGGGGGTTCACAGTCTATAGCTAAGTGGTTAAGTGGGTAGAGTACAGAGTCTAGAGTTTGACAGGTCTGGGTTCAAATCCTACCTCAGATACCTAATAGTTATGTGACCCTGGGCAAGTCACTTAACCTCTGTCTTCCTCAGTTTCCTCATCCATAAAATGGGGATAATAATAACACAACTCACAAGGGATGGTGTAAGGACCTCAGTGAGAAAATGGTTATAAAGCACTTAATCCAGTGCCTGTATATGAATAATGCATGGTAAGGAAAGATGGTACAAATATAGATAGAGATATACATAATTAGACATACATAATATAGGTATATTAACACACATATCTCATATTAAATGCTATATGTTATTGCTTGTCCTTTGTTTTCTAGGATAAGTGACATCACAGGTAATTTCTTAACTTGTACGTGAATTGGACTTAAGTGAGGCAAAATTGCACAAAGTTATCAGCCTCATTCTCTCTTCCAGAATCATCAAAATCCAGTGATAAGACAAAAGTCAAGATGACTGGCAATAGCCCAGAATGCAGTCGATGACCTTGGCATCTTCAAAATCTGACCAAGTTCTAAGTGCTCCACAACACCTGCTTCAGTTGCTTTCATGGCCACTGGGACAAATTGTTGTTAACCTCCCATTTTACCAGGGGAATTTTTCACGTGCTTGGGGGAGACATGCCCCAATTCACTGACAGGTTTGAAATCTGTCAATTATTCTCAACCTGGTTTAGCTTATCTGCCAGCATAGTTTACTTGGGTGTGCCCACTGGCTTCTTGGAACCCAGGTGAGAACTGGATGAATCAGGTGGACGCCAAAGGTGTATTGAGAATAATATGGCAATATAGCTTTATTTTCTTCCTTTCTGACTTCAGGAAATTCATATGATGGAAATTTAATTACTATTATCTCTTTTCAAAATTACATGTGCTTTGGATTTTCATATATGGATGCATTCATACTACACATCCGCCAAGCTAGACAGGACTGTCTAATTAATGAACAAAAAATACTCTACACAACCATTTTGTCAGGTGGACAATCAGCCTCTGCTTGAGGATTCTTAGTGAAAGAGAACTCACTAAACTTCAGTCTCCCTAGTTTTTCTGACACACAGCTAGAGAGCCCACTAACAACAGTAAGAAAACTTTTAGCCCTACCCTATGCCAACATTTTACTTTTGTACATACTATGAATTTGTTTGCTTATGTATACTTTGTAGCCACTCCATAGAATACAAACTTCTTATAGAGAGGGACTGGTTAATTTTTGCCTCAGACACTTATTAGCTGTGTGGCCCTAGGTGAGGCACTTGATTGCTATCTGCCTCAGTTTCCTCCATGTAAAACTGGGGATAATAACAATACCTACTTCCCAAGATTATTGTGAAGATCAAATGAGATATTTGTAAAGTGCTTAGCACAATGCCTGCCACACAGTAGACACTTCAGAAAGACTTATTCCATTTCCCTTTTATGTTCCCATTTCCTAGTACATTGCCTTGCACACAATAGGCTTTTAGCAAATCTTTGTGAAATTGAATATAATTGAATTGATTACATATAGTCAAAACTAGGCTTTCTGCAAGTCTCTTATTTCTTTGATTGTCACTAATTTAACATCTCACTTTCCCCAACAAAGCTCACACAGAGTTTCATCTTTCATAGTCCGTTAACTGCCTCCTCTTACCTGGACCACTGGATCGTCTACATCTGACCGGAACTGTTCTCTATTACCTCCCCCTTTCACAATGGATAATAAATATCTACTATGTGACCACTTTTCTGAACACCATCATTTAGCTACCAGAATAACAGCAATCTTGGATGGTATCTGGATCTGTAATGACACTGAACTTCAGCAGTAGCCCCGAGGACAGGACTCATAGACTCCCAGAACCCTTGAAGTGGGAGCTACCAAGCTCTCTAGTCCTTCATCTTCATGTAAGCTTGTAATCGTCTTTCATGACCAAACCAAAATTCTAACTCCTTCATTAAGTCTTCCATGAACATACCAGCAGGTAGCTGGTGGTGAGCCTCCCGTTCTGAGATCACATACCATTTAATGTCTACAAAGGTCATACAGGAGCAGGGGAGCTTAGAGTTGGCAGAAATCTCAGAAACCATCATTTGGAATTCAGTTAAATATCCAGTATTGTTTAACTGTTTGATATGTATTTACCTTACCCCACTTATTAAATTGTGGCCTTCTTATGTGTAGAGAAAGTATTAGCAGAAAAGTGGTGTTATAGGAGATAATTAGGCTTAGAGCAAGAAGCTATGGGTTCCAATTGCATCTAGACCACCTATTATCTATGTAATAAGCTTGGTTGCGCAAAGAATGTGTTCATGATAATCTGATAGATCCTGTACTTTTGCAGATGAGGAAAAGAAGGCCCACAGATATATGATGACTTGCCCAAAGTCACCCAGTAAGCAATAATCAGAAGAGTCAGAATTTGAACACAGGTCTTTTGCTTCTAAATGCACTTGCCACTACAACAGAGGTTCCTAGACTTTCTTGGTTTATGAAGTCATAGTGTTTAGTAATTACTTCATGATGCCCTTAGGCCAGAAGAAATACATAATAGTCCCATTTATTTAGTACTTAGGTCCAAATAATTTAGTAAGGATTTAGGTCCTAACAACATGTTAGTAGTTTTTTTAAAAAAATAATGTAAACTGAAAGAAAAAAATTATACTTATTTCCTTCTCAATAACCACAATTACAAATAAGATATTTCCACTAGTTGGTCACTGTACAATTTCTGACGTCTTGAAATCAGATTGGACAACAGCGCCCTCATTTCTGTACCCCATCGATTTTAGCTTGGGACAACCTTTTATCACAACTGCTGAAAACCCAGTTTCAAAAAGCTATGATGTCACAAACCAGAAAGTTTGAGAAGTCCCTGGTGTAACTGAAAGTAAGAGCAAACAAAAATATATCCTAAACATTCAAGAACTTCAAGGAAAAAAAGCATGACCTAATGTTGAAACTGTGAACTACTTCAGACTAATAGTTTAAGCAGCAAACAGTTTGGAAACTACAGAACTAAACCATGGTGGTAATTTTATCATGAACAGCATCCGTTTCCTCAGGTGTGAAATGAGAATCGTAATATTTGTCCCATGAAGCTTACAGAGGTGTTTTAGGAAAAGTACACCTGGTCTGGGCCACAATGATGAGTTACTCCTCTTTGTTTCTCCTTTGCATCTTACAAAGCCTAGGAACTTATTCATAGTAACAGTGATGATGATCACAGATACATGCAGAGCACTGAAAGGTTTGAGAAGCTTTTTAAATACATTTAAGCCTCATAATCACATTGAAAATCAGATACTTCAATAAATTGATGAACCCACTCATGCAGGTACTCTGCTCCCTCCAGTAATGCAGCTTAGTCATGATCTCCCAACCTGTGGGGCTCCTGTCGATATGTCCTTCAATAAAGCCAACAACAGAAAATTGTTAAATAACTATAGATAGGCATTTAATACATATGTATCTGTATGCATGTGTATTTATGTATGTATATGTCTACGTATATGTGTATGAACATATACATACACATGCACACATATATTTATGCCTCTTAGGGCCTGTGTTTCATTTATTTGCTGTTTAAGCATGCTAAGTATTTCATTTGCCAAAGAAATCTTTGAAGGAAGTTGCCACTGATGGGACTAAACTTGGAAACTTTGACTGTAAAGAAACATTTTTTTCTCACTCATATGCGAGGGGAAATAATCACCTCCAATAAAGTCCTTCTCCAATGCTAGTAAAGTACAAATTCTGGCCAATCCTGCCAAGGAGGGAAGGCTTTGAAATAAACTCAGGAACAGACTATAACCTAGCCAAGAGAGAGATCGAGAGGTTTTTGACTTCTCCAAGGTCAGCAAGTCACCCCTATGTCCAAACTGAAGTCACCTTACTTCAAAGCCAGAGCATTCTCTACTATATAACCTCACTGGTGAGTCCCTGGCTGGAAATCCAATATTGCTTACTTCACTCTCAGTTCAGCTCACTCTCCCAAGTATGCTCCCTTCTCATTAGTAGCCTTTGTCCCTCCCAACTCTACCCACTTCTTTCCAACTCTCTTTTATGCTTTTTTTCCCTTATTAAGATCTAAGACCTTTGAGAATAGGAACTCTTTTTTATGCTTAAATTTTTAAATGCTTAATAAGTTCTCTCTCTCTCTCTCTCTGTCTCTCTCTCTCTCTCTCTCTCTCTCCCCCCCCCCTCCAACTAACCATAAATCACATGAACTTCATGGGTTCTAGTTTCTTCATCTGGAAAATAAGGGATTTAGTTTAGATATTCTCAAATGTCCCTTCTAGCTTGAATGATTATGGGCTCTATAAGTCATGTAATAGAAAATAAGTTAATATTTTTCACAGGATGACATTATTTGACTTGTACTTTAGGAAAATTGTTCTAGAGGTTATTTAAAGGATTTTATTTGGATGTCCCAAAAGCCAGAAAAGTGAAAAGAACCCTGAATCTGAACCCCAAACTCTGAATTCAAGTGAAGAGTGACAAGAAATGTAAACAAAATACAAAAACTTGGTTTCAGAAATAGATGATTGTGAAGGTAGTGCAGTGGTCTGAAGTTAGGGAGATTCATTTTGCTGAGTTCAAATCTAGCCTGAGATACTTCCTAGCTGTGTAAACCTGGTCAAATCATTTAACCCTGTTTGCCTTCGTTTCCACATCTAGAAAATGAATTGTGGAAGGAAATGGAAAACTACCCAAATATCTTTGCCAAGAAAACCTTAATGGGGTCATGAAGAGTCAGGCATGACTGACATGACTGAACAGCAACAAAGAGATAGTCAAGGATCTATCTCCATGAGGTTCAGATTTGAAAACTTAAAATTGTTCTCAAAACCCCAACAGATAAAAAATGAGTTAGGAAACTTGGGTTCCACTCTATGCTCCAACACTTTTTATTGGTGACCATGGACAAGCCATATTACCTCTCTATGTTTTCATTCCACATCTGTAAAATTGAGGTAATAATACTTAAAATTACACTACCTATCCCAAAAGATTGTTGTGAGACCAGTGTTTTGCAATCTAAGCACTATACAACAAAAAGCGTTGCTTCTATTCCACAGTGAGGGACAGTGATCAAAAAGCTAGTTTCCTAAGTACTAAAATAAAAATACCTGCACATTTCACAGGCTCCCATTGAAATGACTCCTCACATGCTTCAAGGAATCCAGAGTGGAAAAAAGTCTAACAATGTGAGAATCTGTTAAATGCACAGAAATTTCAAGCAGGTCTCACTATAAATATAAAATAAGGTACTTGTCCCAAGAAAGCTGTCAGTCACAGGGCTAGCATAGGGAAGACTATGTTCTCTTAGAAACTGGCAAAACCTGGGGGTGAGAGCTAAAAGAGGTCACAGTCATTTAATATCCAGTCTTTTCTTTTCACAAAGCTCTTCAGGGTCTTGTGACAGGACCATTCTTTGCTTTCAATCTGTGTGACCAATGATGACTCATGAGGTCCCTCTCTGTCTCACTTTCCACATATAGAAATGAATTCAGAGGAGAGAACTTACCTGTTGTACCTATCATGCATGTTTGTTGTTAGGTTCTGAGATAATATATAAAGTTACATGTAAACTAATAAGTAAATGAAAATATTTTGTGTAACACTTTATATTAAGTACTGGGCATACATATAGAAAAGTAATAGTCTTCACTCTAAAGGAACTCACATTCTAGTGATAACATGGTATCTTCTGTGAGTCAGATGGAAAGGTCCCATAGTCCTCAAGGTGCAACAGCAAAGCAGATGGCAATGTATTTTCTTGAGTGTCATTTCCTTTGAAAAGACCATATCTATTTCTGATGTTGCGATATTGGACAGTGCCAAGAACATTGATGACAAGAATTTTCTTTTCTGGGTTGTCAGTTGGTATAGTTGCTGAGAAGGAGGAGGGCTGCTGAAGTCAGTTGGTGAATCTCACTTAAAATTGTTTCCTTAGATGATGGCTTCAAGGGATGGGCTAAAAAGTAAGGTTGGTGGTCTATGAAGCACTGGTATTCCCAGGGACCTTGGGTTCACCTGCCCATGATGGCAGTTGGTCCAAATTTGGTATTGAGGGTGGCAAGGATGGCAGGGTCTACCATCGCATGTTATTCCTGTCAGTGATGGCTTTAAAACAGAATGTACTGCATTGCCCTCTATTATTGCAACTGTTATACTGTAGCAATCCCTTTTGGACTATTTTCTTTATTCCTGCTCACATGAGTAGGCTAGATCCCAGTGAACAGCTGATTAATCTTCCCTCAGAGTCATATAATACTGAGGGACTGGAATAGTCTAGTCTTCTGGTACTGTTGCTCACAAATCCCCATCCAGGGCAGTCATCAATGTCAATCAACCAAGAGATAAGACATCAGTTAGCTTTTATAAAAGGTTATTAATATGAAGACATACCAAGAGCAGTAGATAACACAACAATACTCCCAAGACAAGGTTGGGTGGTTTTGGAATTTCCCTTTGATACACATAATCCCTGGAAGTGTGTGCTCAAATTTAAAGTACTATTCTAGTGAGGCATGCATGTAGAGAATATGTAGGGCCAAGGGGAACTTCATTATTCCTCACTCTGGGAATCCTTTTCTCCCTTTGAAAAGACCTTACCAAATTCATTTCAGAGTGAGAGACTCCTTTGCTCAGCTTGACTAGAACCTTGTAGGGCACAGTGTCTCAGACCAATCCACACCTGGGTGGGTCAAGCAGGATACTCATCTGCTGTGCTGGCTGGCTCCTCACCAGAATTAACTGTCAGTGGCAAGTATGTCAGCTTATGGTAGCCAATACCACTCAAAGTCACCAAGGAAGAGAGGTTTAAGATCCTCCACTGAAATATTTTTATGCACATTTATTCTGACTCAGCCTCTCCTGCGTCATTGACTCTTACTCTTTTGATCACTTTCTAGTACCAGCCCTTCAATTACTCAAGTCAAAAATGTTAATTGATCTACCACAGCAGAGCAAATGGACAATATTATGCATTCCCTGAAGTGTTGGGAAGCCTTTCCCTATTATACATACTCAGAAACTGTCTCTACTTCAAGCTTCCATATAATTTGCTGTAATGTTGGGGGGGGGGGAGAGAGGGGGAGGTTGAGGAGAGGATTACATCCTACTTCCTCCCCTATTATAACATTTAGTGTCTTCATCAAATCATTGTGTTGCTTAAAAAAAAAAACAACAAAACTCATTGTCCATATCCCCAATTTAGAATACTCATTTCAGGTCCTGAGGAGACCAAAACATCATCCTTTCCCCTACTTTCTTAGTGCCATAGAAGAAAAAATTTCAAAATAGTCAACGTGTTATACAGTCCTACATATAGTCTCAAATGTACTGGTACATTTATCCCCTAAATATAGAGTTATACAGTTTCAACAAATAAAGAGTATATTACAAAGTTTATCTGAAGTTACAGCTTACTGTACTTGACTTTTAAAAGGATATATAAGTAAATCAGGCCTTAATGGAAAAGACACTTACTATTTAAAATAAGACAATACATTCAGAAAATATAAAAGTAAATTTTGTTAAAAGTAAAGTTAGATTAAAAAATTACTCTACATTGGTCTTATATGCAATCAGTATAGAATGCCAAAAGTAATAAAATGAAGAAAGTTATTTTCTTCATAAGATAATTCAGAGATGCATTCAACAGAATTGATGTCAGTTAGTAATAAGTTGTGTTTCATACTTTAAATACTTGATATTGTATATGTTACTATTGTGTTTCTAAATTTTATTGTATTGCGGATTTTGGAAAACCATTGTATAAAAAATACTGGTAAGAGGCTGACGTGATTGAATGATTGGAAATTTTAACTTCTTTTGATCTGAATGCTATGTAATTAGTAATTGAGTTATTAGAGGTTGTTGTCATAATGCTAAAAACCAATCAAATATTTTATTGGGTATAATTTAAAAGAAAAAATATTTATTATGTGGGAAAGGAGAAAAAAGAGACTTTGTAAAAACTCCTTATTTGTAAACTTTCTAGGTTTCTTGGGACCATCTGCTTGGGCAAGGTCATAAAATCTGTGAAAGATGTTGCTAAATGTTGAGAAATTCTAAAATAATTAATTGATTTGCTGATAAACTGGAATGCCTTCATTGATCACATTCACAGCCAAAGTAAGAAAGTGAGAGGACTTATAAGTTTGTTTATAGTACTATAGAATATTTTAGATAGATAGAGATACATATAGGTACACATAGAAGATACAACTATATATTGATATAGATATATATGTAGAAGATACAGATTTTATATGATTATGAAAATTATTAAATTATACCTGGAATATCATATGATGAAGGTACATCTTAAGCTAACTTAGTCTCAACAGACATGAGTCTTAAAATTTTATTTTTGCCTTGGGGTTTAATGTACAATACTTTAAGAAATGAACATCTGTTAGTCTGGAGACTTACAGTAGGCAACCATTTTTTCTATGTTTTGAGTAAATTTTCATACATTTACTATGTGAATTTTCCAGAGTATAATTATTTTCTTAATTTCTAATGAATGTTTTTTTAATATGATACTAAGTTTAAACTCAAGAAAAAAAAGAAGAAAAGGATGCTGAGTGACATTTTTGAAAGGTTTGGTAAACTCTATTGATAACTGCTGTTGCAACAATATGAAAAATAATAATAATAACTGTACCTAGTCCCAAACTATGAGTAATGAAACTTGTTATTTGAGGTAAAATCTCTTGGGACTTCAATTTGATATTGTCCTAATTTTTTAATTCAGATATAAATGTCTGAATTATCATTAAGTCAGTAATCCACTATTTGAGGGAAACTACTCAAAGAGAGTGTGATCTAAGTGATCCTAGAAAAGACTGCAGGTAGATATCTGTGTCTGAGAATGTTGAGGGGATGACCTGGTGCAGGTGAAGATAGGATCCTGTTGACTAATATTCCCCATTCATTTCCCTTATTATTCCCTTTTTGAACAGGAATGTTTCTTATGTGATTAGCTCCAATTGTGGCTATGATACCCTGTGAATAATGTGGAATTTGGCTCTATGATTGATGGTTTTTAAAAGTTAACTATGATGCTTACCTGAAATCAAATAGAACTAAGGGTATTTTATCTGTTATGCCTATGCTAAGTTATTCTGTGCCCTTAGAATCAATCTTGATGTTATTACAACCAGGCCTCTCCTCCTTACATAGCAAATCTCTCTAACAAAGGCAGGTAATTTAAAATTATATGCATATATATATATATATATATATATATATATATATATATAATTAAGCTTATTGTTGTAACATGCCAGCACCTTTGAATTACTATGATGGGATAAAAGTATACCTTATTGTATAACCTGTGTGATGTTCTTCCTGTAGTTCTGTTGTTCATAATATTAGCTCCTTAAGGTTGGAATTGATTTTTAGTATATAAACTAAATACTAGAAATAAAATCTGACTGGAATTTTGTCAGGTTTTACTAAATCATGCTGTCTTATCACTAGCAGGTATTAGCAACATAAAACCTCCTCAAGTGATTTGGAACCTGAGGATGATCCAGGAAATACCACTGCAAACCTGACCTGGTCCACTCACAGATGCTTGCAAAACACATAGGAGATGCTTATTAGACACCTGAGGATAGATCTTTTGGATAGATCTTTGGATACTGACAAAAAGCTTGTGATCCCCAAAGCTCCAGCTATATTGGATTTCTTTATTCACCCAATTGTAATTTTACTTGTTTTATTAGTGCTGTGTGTGTTATGTACCTGCTATATATTCCGCAAACATGGACCTGGTATATATTCCATAAACATCAAAAAATTTTCTAGGCAATTTCCCCAGCAGATCTTTGCTATTGCAAGAGCAATCTGAATTGAATTCCAAACTGCCCCAGAAATAGAATAATATCAGTTCAGAAAGAAAGAAAATGAGATCAGATAATTATCTGATAATTAATGCTTATCATTTCTGCTTGTACAGATACTGATTTAGAAATTGTTCAAAAAAAAATCTTGACACTATTAGTAATCTCAAAGGGGGAATAGTTGGTAGCTGAGAAAGCTAAAGATATTCCACTTTGTGTATTCTATCTTACCTCTGACGCTGTTTGTATTGTTGCCTGCCCTACCCACATTTCCTTACTGCAGAAACAGCAAGGATATTGGGGTTATAGTTCTTGCCCTCAAGGAGTTTATAATCTAACCCTAACCCTACATCATCAGGACCCAAAGAATCCAATCTTCGTCTTCCCTTCTGTCAATTGCCCTCCTATACTTCACATTTTCCAGGCCCATCTCCTTTAGCATTCTGTCCTTGAATATTAGCCCCTATTTTTATCAAACAATCCACTTATTATTCATTTACCTAAATTTCTTTTTCACTAGATATTTTTTGAATAGATATTTTATGTGCTCAGCTAGGATCATTCTTTTCACCTTTATGCCCCACCCCCAGGGCCTAATAGTGTACTTGTACTCATTTCCATGTTCTATCTATTCTATCTCTATAGTATCTCTAACATTGGCCCTTCTCTCCAATCACACTGCCAGCCAACTCAGTAGTTTAGGCCTTCAGAATCTTTTGGCTATTGTATTTTAATAGCTTCCTAATTGATCTCCCTGGACCCAAACTTTATTTTCTCCAAACTATATTTCATGCAGCTGCCCAAATATTCTTAATTTATAGGCCTGATTATGCTGCTTCTCTGTTTAAAATCATTCAGGAGCCATTCTGCCTACAAAATAATTTTCAGTGTTACTAAGTCAAAGCCTAACTTTCAGAGCCTTCCACTATTTGGCTTCAGTTTGCCTTCCCAGCCTTCTTATTCTTGCTAGATCAGGCTACAGATTCCTCAGTCTTGCCCTGACCTCCCTGGCATATGGTACCTTTGTGCATATTGTTACTCATGCATAAAATAATCATCTTTCTATACCTTCACCTAAAATCCTTCCTCTCTTTCAAGGACTAACTCAGGTACCTTTTTATCATGAAAGCATCCCCTGCTACCCAATGATCTCTCTCTCTCTCTCTCTCTCTCTCTCTCTCTCTCTCTCTCTCTCTCTCTCTCTCTCTCTCTCTCTTTCTCTCTCTCTCTCTCTCTGTCCTCAAGCACTTCAAGATTCCCTAACTGAACTTTTCCTATATGCTTATACTGCTACTTGCCTTGAAGTTTCTATATCTGTGCCTTAATCTTCCAGAAGACTGTAAATACTTCATAGGCAAGTAGTGTATTATTTTCCATTTTGGTCTTCCCAAAGCTAAGTACAATACCTGGCACATGGGAGGTACTTGATAATTGTTTGTTGAATTTCTCAACAAACTACTGTAGGGGAGTGGGAGTTCCCCAGCCTTAGTTAAAATATTCCAACTTCTGACTACTAAAACCTATAGAAATAGATTACTCACTCACTGATGTGTTAATTCAACAAACATATATTAACCACCTATTATGTACAAGACCTTATGCTGGGGGCCAAGGAAGATACAAAATAAATGCTACCTGCTCCTGGTAGCAGCGCTTCTGAATGGCTGAGGATTCATCTTTTTAAGACCAATATATGTCTACTTTAACCATTTGAGATGGAAACATTTCACAATATATGCCACACCTCATCCTTGCTAAACAGAGGATACTGGTAATCATTTAACTTCTTCTCTATTACTCAGGGCCATCATTGTGACCAATAAAATGATGTAATATAAGTACAACCTCAGGGTCTATTAAGAAAAGAAGTGCCACCTACCATTCTTAGGCATGATTATCAGTTTTTTAGAGGATTTATACCTGGGAGAGATACCTAAAATGCTGAATGTCAGAGTCTGAATCCAAAACTAACTCAACAGGCAAGAATGTTGGAATGAATTCAATAAGATGAGTTGAATAGAGATGCTACAAAGTCTTACACTTGGGTTCAAAAAATCAATGTCAGAAGTAAAAGATGAGGAAATATCCACATTTAACAGACCACAAGATCATCATGAGCCAACAACTAATGAAATCTTAGGTTACATTTAAAATGGCAGTGTCTAGATAGAGTGAGAAAGGTAATATAAATTCATTTTATTCTGGCCAGACCAAAATATATTGGAATATTTCATCCAGTTTTGAGGTATCATATTTTAGGAAAGAGATAAACAAAGTTGGAATGTGTCCAGAGGAGGGTAACTTAGAGGGACAAATAATTTGGAAACAGGCAACAGGGGAGTCATTTAGAAGTATTGTGGATACTTAGCTTAAAGAGGAAGAGACTTGGGAGAGAGATGACAGCCTTCTTTAAATATCTGGAGCATCAACTTTAGAAAATGAATAGAACTTTTTCCTCTGTTTGACATTCAAAACCCTTCACAATCCTTCTTCACAATCCCTTTCTTACCTTTCCAGTATTCTTACATCATATTCCCCTTCAAGTCATTTCCTCCCTTACACATATACAAACAGGCAATCCTCAACTTTCATGGGGTTAACATTCCTAGAAAATAACTTGAAAGTAAAAAAAAAAAAATACCACAAATGTTGATACATTGAACCTATGGGAAATAGAGTGGTTAGAATTCTGCACCATCAAAAACTGTAATCTTTCACTAGAGACTGCTGAAAATGCAATTTTCTGTATATAATTCTTTATATAATATGCACTTTTCCTAACACAGTAACCTTGAAAGAACCTATAAAATGGAGCACACAAAATAAAATTGGTAACATGCAATACATTTTTTCTTGCTGGTAATTCCCTCGATTTCTGTGTCCTTTTGTGCTAACATCTTAATTTTTTAAAAAAATTGATTTCAGTAGCTGTGAGTTCTTCCACCTAGCCTGCACTCACCTGCCCCCTGCTTCTAGGTGCGGCACCACCTCCTCTCTCTCTTAAGGGTTTAAACTTGCCACTTGCTGCTCTCATTGTTGATAATGGCTCTGGAACGTGCAAAACTGGCTTTGCAGGAGACCATGCCCCTCAGGCTGCCTTCCCCTCCATTGCTGAGCACCCCAGACATCAGGGTGTGGTGGTGGGTATGGGTCAGAAAGACAACTGTGTGGGGGATGAGGCCCAGAGCAAGAGAAGTATTCTGAACCTGATGTACCCCAATGAACATGGTATTGTCACCAACTAGGATGACATGGAGAAGATCTGGCATCATACTTTCTACAATGAGCTTGTGTGGCCCTTGAAGAGCACCCTGTGCTGCTCACAGAAGCCCCCCTGAACCCCAAAGCCAACAGAGAAAAGATGACTCAGATTATATCTGAGACCTTCAACACCCCAGCCATATACGTTGCCATCCAGGCTCTGCTGTCCCTGTATGCCTCTGGTCATACCAGTGGTATTACGATGGACTCCGGTGATGGGGTGACCCACACTGTGCCCATCTATGAAGGGTATGCCCTTCCCCATGCCATCCTCTATCTGAATTTGGCTGGCCGTGATCTGATGGACTACCTCATGAAAATCCTGACCAAGGGAGGGTACAGTTTCACTACCACAGCTGAGAGGGAAATCATGCGTGACATCAAGGAGAAGGTGAATTATGTCACCCTAGACTTTGAGCAGGAGATGGCTACTGCTACATCTAACTCCTCTCTGGAAAAGAACTGTGAGCTCTCTGATGGTTAGGCCATCACCATTGGCAATGAGAGGTTCCAGTGCCCAGAAGTTCTCTTCCAGCCATGTTTCTTAGGTATGGAATCCATGAAACTACCTTCAACTCAGTCATGAAGTGTGATATTGACATCCGTAAAGATTTGTATGCCAATACCGTATTGTCTGGTGGTACCACCATGTACCCAGGTATTGCTGATCAGATGCAAAAGGAGATTACAGCCCTAGCTCCCAGCACAATGAAAATCAAGATCATTGCCCTGCCTGCGTGCAAATACTCTGTCTGGATTGGAGGCTCCATCCTGACGTCTCTTTCCATCTTTCAGCAGATGTGGATCAGCAAGCAGGAGTATGATGAATCTGGGCCCTCTACTGTCCCCCACAAATGCTTCTAAATAGACTGGTTTTTTTTTTCCATTGGTTTTTTGTTGTTTCTTTTTTTGTCAAAAGGGTGTGACATGATAATTGCCCAAAAAAGAGATGAGATTGTCATGGCTTTATTTGTTGTTGTTGTTTTTTTATTTAGTTCGGTTTGGTTTTTTGGTGCTTGACTCAGGATTTAAAAACTAGAATGATGAGCAGTCTAAGTATGTTGGAGGCAGACATCCCCCAAGTTCTACAGTGTGTCTTCAGGACTCCGATTGTACCTTTGTTTCATTTTTTTAAAATAGTCATTCCAAATATTGTATAGTGCACTGTTACAGAGTTATGAGCTTCTATGAAGGCTGTCCTCTGCTAGAGCAAAGGAGTTAAGTAACAAATCCAGATGGGGAGGGGGGGAAAGGGGAAGGTACTAGTATTGCTTTACACGTAAAAATTAACGCAATGCTTTAAGAAAACTTTTTGTATCTTCCGCCTTAATACTTGTTCCTTTTTTCTAAAATTGTCAGCCATAATGAAACGCCCCCTAAATTCCCTGAGCCCCTAACATAGATGTGAATGAAGACTTTACAGTCTCCCTGCAAGTTTTATGAGATAGATGCCAGTACTTGGGGGAGGGGAGGAGCTTTACCTGTACACTGTCTTAAGACTAGTTCAAATATAAGTGCAAACGTTAAAGAAAAACTATAGATTTCAGACAATATTCATTTTTCATAACACATGAAATCTACAGTATCAAAAAACACAGTACAGCAAATACAATTCTTAAAACTAAAACTTTTTTCAACCAGAATATTACCTTGTACTGTTTCAGATGGTGGTGTGAGGGCATTATATTTTATACTATACTGCTGGAAACCTCCCTACCTTGTCTGCCCTCTGAAAAGCAAGAGAGCAGTTACTGGGACTTTAGCCACTGTTGTCAGAGGACATCAAGATTAGTAAGATCTTGGCATCAACTGTCATACTCTATCCTTCATGGCTGGTGAATGGCACTGAAGATCATGAAGGATACAGCAGCTTGAAATAATCTGTCAGTGATGTCTGCTTCCTGCACTGTTTGAGATAGTTAAAGGACCTCTGAGTATGGGAGAATAGCAGAGGCAAGGTGACATTTAACCTTGAAGCTGCAACGGTCAATTAGGTTCACAGCGTCTGCAGACATCCCAGAACAAAGTTTATCTAACACCTTTATTTTCTCACTAAACCACATCACTGATCTTGCACATTTGGGTTCAGAGCCCAAAGGATTTGAACTATGCTTTGGGGGCATAATTGCAACACAAACCTTGAGTTTTAAAGGCAAACAATGGAAACACACAATGAATGCACAGAGAGCTCTTTACAATGGTAGGATGAACAAGACCAGTAAATTACCTAATACGATGCCAGCCACTCCACAAACTTACACCCATTGTGCCTCTTTTTCTCTACTGAACAAAGCCCAAAATGTAGTGGTTGCCATGAGATTAATAATAAAATCATGCAAATGCCTTTAAGTCTCAAAAGTTAAACTCATAAATGTTGAGGATTGGCTATATTCTGTTACCAATAACACTGACCTCCTAGCACCTTCTAGAACAAACACTCACTCTCTAAACTCTGGGCATTCTCACTGTCTGTCCTCTATGTCTGAAATACTCTCTGTCCTCATTTCTGCCTTCTACCTTTCCTGGCTTCCTTCAAGTCCCCACTAAAATCTCTTCTACAAAAAGCCTTTCCAGGTCACTCAGTGCTATTCCCTTCCTTCCGTTGATTATTCCCAATTTATCCTTTATATAGCTTGTTTACTCATAGATATTTTTATTCTGTTTCCCCCATTTGATTGTGAGCTCCTTGAGGGCAAAGACTGTCCTTTGCCCTCCTTTTTTGTCTCCCCAGCACTTAATACAGTATCTGGCACACAGTATGAGTTTAATAGATGCTTGACTGACTGATTGATGGTGGGCACAAGTACAGAAAAAACATAATTCAGCCCAGTATAAAAAGAAAAAAATAATAAACAAAGCTTTCTAATACTTAGAGAAGAAAGGAGATGCCCTCATATACAAGAGTAATGGATTTGTGTCCAAATAGATGTTACACTATATATTCTCTGAGATCACTTTAAATTTCATGCTTCCATAAGAATATCCATTAAATTACCTCAGGAGTCTGTGTCCTGAGCTGGAGCATTTATTTGCTTTTTAAATAGCTTTTCTGTTTCTTCCTTGGCCATCAGGAAGCCAAATGTCAATTCTCTATACTGTTAGTGTGCCTGTGATAGGCACTGTTTCTATTTATCTGCTTCTTATCTCTGAATTAAGATACGCGACTCTGTTAGAACTATATGTAAAATAGGAGCAAATAGGCTCCATGTAAGCATCTGTGGTGTTCTCATATTAATAAAGAACATGGGCTTTTGACATCAATCAATAAACTAAAATAAAATCAGTAAACATTAAGCACCTATTATGTGTGCAGGCACTCTGCTAAGTGCTAGGGTTACAAAAAAAGGCAAATGATAGTCCCTGTCCTCAAGAAGCTTACCACCTAATCAAATATATGCAAAGTTCGCTATATATGGCATTAATAGGAAGTAATTAACAGTGAGAATTCTTAACTAGAATTGAGAAAGACTGAGAAAGGCTTTTGATAAGAGTTGAAGTTTTACTTGCTATTTGAAGGAAGTCAGAGAAGCCAGTAGGCAGAGCTGAGGAGGGAGAGCATTCTAGATGTGGAGGACAGCCAAAGAAAATGCCTAGCTCTGAAAGATGGAGTGTCTTGTTCCAGCAACAACCAGGAGACCAGTAGCACTAGATCAAAGAGTAATGCTGTGAAATAAGGTAGCAGAAGGCTGGAAACAGAAAAAGGCTAAATGATGAGGATTTTGAATGCTAAACAAAGAATTTTGGTTTTGTATAGGCCTTTTTTTGCTCACTTTCTGGTTTTCTGCTATACTCTGGATTACTGAAGTTTGTGAGTAGTTCAGTCCCAGAGAAGTAACTGTGCTTCATCTAAATTTGCCCCCACTGAAAAGTGGGAGTCTATGACCTTACAGTACTTCTAACTACCAGAGGAATGCCCTATACCCCATGTAAAATTGGTAGACACACACGCGCACACACACACACACACACACACACACACACACGCTTTCTCCACTCCTTTCCTTCCATTCTGGGTCCCTTTGCAGGTTATAAAGAAACATGGGCTCTATTAGGTTTATCCAAGTTCCCCTATTAATCATAATCCAGCACACCTTTCAAAAAGCCAATAATGTCTTTAAGAAGATCAGATTCAGTTTCGAGCCGCATTTTTCTTATTAAAAGAAGCAGGCAGGGCTTGATGAGATCGATTGGGGAATGAGACTGGCGCCCAGGTTCCCAGTACAGTGGGTCATGCTTAGCTTGTGACTTCAGGCCCAGTAACTGTGAAAGATGAAAAATATTGCCAAATCCCAACCCAAAGTAAGTGTACTGGCTTCAGACAGATTAGGTGAGAAACTTTCCCCTCCTTGCCATGCTCCCTGAAACAGAAGGGAGCTCCTGTTAGAGCAAGAACATCATTCCAAGCAGTGGCTGAACACTTTCCTTTGCAAAAAAACATTCATATCTTAAACAGAAAAGTTCTTCTTTGAGAGAACATTGGTGTTGTGTCGTCATCTTCTTTGTGCCCTTTATGATCTTTCACTCAGTAACCTCATCAGCTCTCATGGGTTTCATTGCCCCTCTCTTTTTTTAAAAATCAATTTATTTTATTTTTAATTTGTGGAATAAAACAAGCTTTTGGATAAAATAGTATAATTTTTAAAAAGATGATTGAACATAAAACTACAAATTTATTATGTATAACTTGCTATTCTTTTAAAATATATTACAGAATTATGATGAAAATTTCTTTTTTTCCTCTTTTATCTTCCCTACCCCTCCACCCTAGAGATGGCTACCATTAGACAAATATTGTATATAATCCTGGGAAGTAGGTACTATCACTGTTCTCATTTTTTACATGAGAAAACTATGGCAGTCAAAGGTTAAGTGATTTGCCCAGGTCACGCAGCTAACGTCTGTCAGTGGATTGGAAGTTAGGTCTTCTTTACACCAGATTCAGCACTCTATCCATTCTACCACCTAGACACCTATCTATTTACACAGTGCCTCATGAATAATGCCTTATAAATGTTTGTTACTTTCTTGATTACTCAATCATAGAATATCCTACGTAAAAATGGAGGTCTGAGAGAGCCCACAATACAAGCATCCCCCCTAAACCATTTTGACACCAGTGACATGGAGCTCACAACATATGTGGCACACCATTCCATTTATACTCAACTCTAAATATTAGGCAGGCCTTTCTTGTCTTGAGATGACATCCTTCTGCAATACCCACTCATTGCCCCTAGTTTTGACCTCTGGGGTCAAGCAGAAAAACTAATACTCCCGTGTGACAGTCCCTTATATAGTTGGAGGGAACTGAAAGTTATAATGATCTGATGATGATGATTTATAACAATAATGGTTTTTTTATAACACTTTGAGGTGCATACAATGCATTTCTCACAACTATCTATAGAGGGAAGCCTTTGTACGTTTACTGGTAAATCAGTATTGGAGTACACACACAATGGGACCTCATGAGTAAGAGTGTTAGAGACCCCGTCTCCTTAGGGTTATCCCCTAGAAGCCTAAGGGGCGGTGTAGTCAGCTGGAAATCCAAGCTGCCTTGGGAATGAGATGTGACAATTGGACTAGATGATGTCTGTTCCTTTCAACCCTTAAATCTTATGGCTTTGGGATCTGAAACTCCTCTGATTCTATGTTTGGGCTCCTCAAATGAGATAGAGACCATTGATTAGTTCAGAAGCACAGTTCTTGGCACACAGTAAGTGCTTTAGAAATGCTTGTTGATTAACTGACTTTCCTCATGCTACAGAATGCCTAATAGTTCATTCTACTGCTTTATATACCATTCAAATCTCCCAGAGATTCCCTCACCTGACAACCACCAAGATAGTGTTTGCAAGTCTTCATTGCCTCCTAATTGTCCCTATATTTTTCCTTCAGTTGTCTTGTTAAAGCTTGCTTTAAACAGAGGTCAATATTGTAGGTACTTGGAGGACCATCATTCAGCTTATGCTCTGTCTCATTAATTCATTCCTCTCTCCTCTGTCTATCATGTATCACCTGATAATTTTAAAAATCCATTCCCTTCCCCCCACCTCTAGCACTCTGATTTGAATTCCTGTATTTGCCTGCCCCCAGGAATCTGATCTGCTATTGAGGTCAGGTTGGGCATTGTCAACTTCAACACTCATTTATTAAAGACCTTCTGTATGCAAAATGCCCTGTTAGGTACCATGGGAAGTAAGAAATTTGTATGACACAATTCCTGCCCTTGCAGACTATACAGTCTAGTATATATAGTAGGATAAGACACCAGTAACTATAATAGCTGTTATAGACATATTGAAGAAATACAAATAAGAAACTATACAATGTTTGGGTCTATGGTAGGAGCAGGTCATAGGTGAAAGGGAAGTCTTTAAGGAAGAAAGGCCAGAATTATAGAGGATCTGCCCAAAGCAGAAATGACATACACCATACAACCAGTGCATGAACTTTCCTTATTTAATTCAATTTTATTTTGTTTTTAGTTCCAAATTCTTTCCCTCCCATTTTCCCCTTTCCCACACATTGAGAAAATAAGAAAAATAAAACATGTTAGAAAAATGTGCAGTCAAGTGAAACAAATATATATATTTATATATGCATACACATATGCTTCACTTTGCACTCTGAATTCATCACCTCCCTATCTTGAAGATTGATGGTATGTTTCATGTGATTAATCAACTGGTCCTGGAGGCAGGAAGACTTGAGTTCAAGTCTGGCCTCAGATACTTACTAACTGTATGACTTTGGGCAAGTCACTCAATCTCTGCCTCAGTTTCTTCTTCTAAGATGGGTATATTAGCATTTACCTCTCAGGTAATGAAATAGTGTTTATGAAATATTTTGCAAACGTAAGAGTGCTAGCTTATTTATTACCATTTCATGATGAGTCTTCTGGAATTGCAATTGATCATTGTCTTGATCAGAGTCTCTAAGACTTTCAGAGTTGCTTGTCTTTACCCAAATTGCTGTTATTATATGTTATTATCCTGGTTTTGCTCATTTCATTCTGCAGTAGCTCATACAATTTTTTCCAGATTTCTCTGAAACCATCTCCTGCATCTTCTCTTACAGTCCAATAGTATTTCATTACCCATGTTGTCAAAATAGTTAAGTATAGGACTTGTTAGCTGGATATGTGCTAGTAAATGTCAAGAGATTGTCAACCACAATGATGAAAGGAGTTGAGTTCAAGTTGTAGGAGGATCAGTTGAAGGAACTGAAGATGGTTGCTATTCCTTGCACAAGCCACTCCATCTCCTGACTTGAGAACTGTCACTGGCTATCCCCCATACCTGGAATGCTCCTCGTCTCCAGCCTTCCCTGGTTTTCTTCAAATTTTGGTTAAAATTTCATCTTCTGCAAGTAGCCTTTCCTAATTCCCCTTAATATCTTATCTCTGAAGTTATCTCCAATGTATCTGTATATATCTCATTTGTACATGATTGTATATTGCCTTCCTTATTAGACCATGGACTCCTTGAGAGTAGGGATGATGTTTTTGCCTTTCCTTGTATCTCATTACCTAGCACAGTGTCTTACATATAGTAGAAACTTAATAAATGCTTTTTGACTTTACTTTGCCTGACTAGCCTGGAAAAGAGAAGATTCAGAATGGGGAGATGGCATCATAGTTGTCTTTAAGTATTTGAAGGACTTTCTAAAAATGGGAAGCCTTTAGAAGCAATGAGTACTTGGTCATTTTTGAAAATATTTGCCGTTAGTTGTAATGTAGATTCTTTTCGTGTGTAGGTTTGACTAGATGACTGAGGTTCCTTCCAAGTCAGATTCATCTTTCTTTCAGTCAGCTGGGTTTGGAAACTTTGAAACTATGTACTTGAAATATGCTCATTGAATTGGCTTGCCTAATGAAGGAAAGGACTTTTTGCTGCTTGGTCTATGAGGAGCCATAGGCACCTCATCAAAAATTTTATAAAGATTTATATAGCAAAGCTATGGGGGCATGATTGAGTGGCGCTGAAAATGTATCATGTAAGGGCAAAGAACAGAGCTTTTTTCCATTTGAAGATGGTGAACTATAGTTCTAATTAGTCTAGTTAGATAAATCAATACGTAGTACATGTCTGCATTAATAATTTTACTTTTAACATCCTCGAAGTGGTAGAGCTAAGAATACAGGTAGCCATCTCTCTGAAAATCATGGAGAATTAGGTGTTACACCAAGCATTTTCTGAGGTGGGGTAAAGCACATACATTCTAGAATGAATGGAGGGGGTGCCAACATAGGGCCCTGATTACTGAATGTGGTCAAGTACTTGGTCAGTAGCATCTCTGGATGAGCTAATGTGGCATGTATAGACTCAGGTGATCTTTCCAATTCCCATTTGCAAACAGGCTGAGCCCCAATGATACCCACAGCAGCCCCTGTGGATATGCATACATATTTCCAGGGTAAATTTGCAAAATATAAACTCTCTTCCTCAAAGACGAACCAAAATATTTATTCAGATACCAGAAAACCAAATCCATCATAGTGACAAAGAAATCTATATACATTATTGATTCAGAGAGCACGGCCATCCCCCAGCCTTCCCTCCATCAGGCCTCCCCACAAACAAACTCCCTTAGGCAAAATCACTCCCTCTCTCACTCACACTAGCTGCTCTGCTATACTCTCCATGCTCTCTCTCTCAGCTCCACCTCACTCTCTCTTCTTGCTGCACCCTTCCTGCTTCACCCGTTCAGCAATATCCTCCCATCAAGGGCTTCATGTGACTCAAGTTGTGAGCTGGTCCAAAACTCAGAACAGGTCACATATGCCTATTAAGAGGGAGAGAAGATCTTCAAATTCCCTTACCATTACACTGTGTCGCCAGACCGTAGGCACTATATTTTTCCTCAGAAGTCTAAGGTTAATCCTGAGAAGTTATAGCTCTTGAACCCCAACTAGTGTGATTTTGTCCATGGTTATCAGTTGATATCAATTAGACAGTCAGACTTAATTAGCTTTTAGAGACCACTATTTACTATAGTGGTATAACTAGTATATTAATTTATATGAGTATATTAATATAGTTGGTACAATTGGCATAACACATCCCCTAAAAGTTTACAACACACTCTCCTGGCAGTACATATGAAGTCCAAAGGAAAACGCGTTTAAATTTAGACAGTACATGTAGCAAAGGAATTACTTATTCCTGGTTCCTGATTGCTAGAAGTGCTTTTCTCCAACTTTGGGGGTGATGATGAAGTTCCCTTGGACATGGTGCAACTTCTCTTCTGGAATCCCTGGAGAGTCTTGAGTCTGAATTTCTACAATGGGTCTAGTTTGGCCTTATCTTCCAAAGCATCCACTGTTCCAGATATGCTACTTAGAATAGGATGTTAATTAGAAAAGTCCTCCACCTTCCAAATTTCATAAGATTCTATTCTGCTTCATGGAAGCAGGTGAGGAAGGAGATTTAGTCCAAGGCTTTTATCCTCCCCAATTAGGTGATTACTTCATAAGTGTTGAATAGAACTGCTCTCTACAAGCCTAGTAAGGCATGACCAAGTCACTCAACCAATCTGTGCAAACTTTCTATATAACGCCTAGTTCACACCTCTGATTGATTTATTCAAAGAAATTTGTTGTTACTCAGGTAACAACTTAGAGTTGAAATACTGCAATGCTGTAGAGGTAGTGGAACAAATTTGGGTGGGGTGATTGGTTGTCTCAATGAAACTCCACTCATAAACTTGCACTTTATATTCTATATTCTAAGGTTCATTGTAGTTCTCAAATTCAGTGTTCCAAAGCTTTCCTACAACTTTCGATTGTGTGTTGACCTTGGCATTCTATAGATGCTGCTCAAATTAAAATGCCCACTCCCTCTCCAATTATACATTTATTAATGGGAATGCAATATATAGACAATAGGAAATAGAAAAAGGCCTCTGGCCCTACCTGTCTTGATGGCTACCAGCTCATAAATCAGGGTGACTACTCCTATATGAAGTTTTCTTTGTGGTTAAGTGCAGCAGAGGGCTTATAACCTTCTCTTGTCCTCTGCTCATATTTTGCTAAGTGATATTGAGTGACCATGTTTAAAGTGAGTTCTCCAATGTAACTGGGATAATTAAATGAATCCATAGCACTACTCTCTTGGCTATTGATCCCTGTGGTTTCCTTGGATTGCTTTGGGTTCAGGGTTGGGGGAAGGTGCCACTAGGCTAGGATATTTGAACTCCTCTCTGTGCTAAGAAGAGTACTTTGAAATGCCATTTTACCCTTATATACCGGGTTCTCTGTGTTAGTTTTTAATATTTGTACCCCAAATTAGCTTCATAGATATTCCAATTTTTCTGGGTCTCATTACTTTACTTATCTAAATACTTTCCTTTTATTATGCCAATAGTAAGTTGATAATATTCATATTGCATGCATTGTAGTGGTGCATAAGGATTATTTACTTAAAGTGCATAGCAGGGTAAATAGCAGGAGAAAATAAGCAGCAAAACTATCCTACCCTTTCTACCTGTTCAAAAAAGCAATTCATCTCCCATGCCTTAGAACTGAAGATTACAAGTCCAACTAGGTTTCCCATACTATGGCTAGGGGCCCAGTCTTGTGCCACTATTTAAAATGTTGGAACTTACCTTAGGAGAAGGGAAATAGCATTCAAGTCTTGACCATTATCATGGAAGTGTTTAGTCTCGACTTCTGTAAGTTGCACTAAGAATGCTATCTTCAGTAGATGTAGATGTGTAGATGTGACTTCTGTAGATGCGACTGCCATTCTGAAAGAGGCATGTAGTCTCCACAAGCGGCAGAGCACAACCACATCCCATCCAAAGTCCAGAATCAGCAAAAACAATGGAATCTCCTTCACTTGCCACTATGCTACCATGTTGATGTCTAAAGTCTGGTGTTAGAAATAGTGAGGATTTTCTTTCTCTTAATTCCTCCTTCCAGGCTTCCCCAGAGCCCCCTTCAAAACTTTCCACCCCAGAGATGCTCAGGGATGTCTCTCTGGACACCAACCATTATAAGAATGTGTTGATCCTCCAGAGAGAATCCTCTTCTATCTATATACAGAAGTCTCAGATACTTAGATCTGACTAGGTATGTCACTCTTTTTCTCAAGAAACAACAGTAGCCCTTTGTTACCTCTGGGATCCAATATAAACTCCTCTGTTGGGCATTTAAAACCCTTCCCCTACTCTTCAGTCCAACTCAACTGGCTTTCTTTCTTTTCCACATACATGGCACTCCATTTTCTTGATCCAAGATCTTCCATGGGCGGTGTGCCCTGTAAATACATTCCATCTTTACTTCTGCTCCTTAGAATCCCTGATTTCCTTCAAAACTCAAGTGCTATTTTCTAGTGAAGCATTTCCTGATCCCTCCACCTGCTGGTGCTTTCTACTCCATGAAAGTATTTTATGTAACATATGATGTACATATATGTATGTATATGTATGTATATATGTGTGCATTAGAGAAGCTGATGGTGTAGTATGTGTGTGTGCATGTACACATACATGTATTAGAGGCAGCTAGTGGTGCAGTGGTTAGGACTCTGGGCCTGAAGTAAGGAAAACATGAGTTCAAATCCAGCCTCAAACACTTACTAGCTATATGACTTTGGGCAAGACACCTAACCTTTATTTGCTTCAATTCTCTTAACTGTAAAATGGGAATAATAATGGCACCTACAATTTCTGGGAAGACTAAATTAGATAATGTTTGTAAAAAACCACTTCTCACAGTGTCTAACACATAGGAAGTACTGTATACATGCTTATTCTTTTTCCTTCTCATATATTCATATTAAGTTACTATCAGGTCAGAGTCTATTTTATTCTTACCTTTGCCTCCCCAGAATTTAGCACTATTTCTAGCACACAGTAGGGACTTAACAAATGCTTTTTAATTGATATTGAACCAGCTGCCATCTTATTCCCTCCAATTAATGTTTAGTATTCACAGAATCAAAGAACTGGAAAAAGACTTTAGATATATCTCCCTCTGCTTTACTCCTCCAAAACCATAACACACCTTGATCTCCAGATACAAAATCTCTTTGCTCCTAGTTTATTACCTTTGTCTGCTCCAAAATCTTTCTTCCTTTTAGCAACCTTGAACATGCCAGTTTACTAGTTTAACTATACACGTTCATTGTTTCTCAGCACCTACTTTTTATCCTTATGGAAATATTTTGTTATAGAGAAATGAGCGCTAGATATCAGAAGACCTCTTCTCTAGTGCTCTTGGCCTTGTTACCCACTATGTATTCATGGGCAACTCCTTACATTTCTTACTTGTAAAATGGGGTTGATGAGCCCTATCCTGACTATCACATATAGTCGTTGTAGAGACCAAAGGAAATGATGGTTAGAAAGCACTTTTCAAAATGTGTAAATGTGAGGAATTGTTATTAGACTAGAAATGATTTGCTCCAATTGTTAGAAGTATTTCTTCTGCCTCAGATTTTCCTTTAGGACTTTATCTGGATCTAGTTGTACTCTGATCACAGTCCATGATTCATCATCTTCATTCTTATACATCTCAAATCCCTTGAGACTAAACTTGAGAGAAGGGACGGTGTCTTTTTTATTCAGTGATAGCTAATAAAGTAAAGATGGTTCTCTGAATGGATCCCACCTGTAGTATAGTATTCCTATAGAAATTACATTTTAGAAAGAGGATTGAAAAGCTGGAATGTGTCTAGATAAGTAAGGAGAATGGTAAGGGGACTGGAGCCCATGACACTGGAGAACTAGTTAAGGGAAAGGGGGTTATTTAGTCAACAAAAACAAAACAAAGGCTTTGAAGAGTTGATGTTTTAATCTTCATCTAGAAGAGGCAGATCAGAAAATAGATTAGGCTTTATTTTGCTTTGTCCCAGAGGGACCAGAATGAGGAGTGATGGATGCAAGTTACAGAAAGGAAGGCAGAGAGGCTCAATTTTAAGAGTAAACCAAAGCCCATGCTCAACCAAAAAGCTCCAGGGTCCCACAGGCTGGATCTGAACCTGGGCAGCTAACCTCAAGAGGGTTATTGTCTATCTTTGATTCATTGCTTCAACTGGTAATTAATCCAGTAAAATATTCTAATGTACTCAGGATATAGTCTAGGCCTGTATTTACTCAAACATGCATAAAATGGTCCTCAAAATCATTTATGATAATTGAAGTTACAAAATGCATACTAAATAGAGGACAGACTATTTTTTATCTTCCCATGGAATACAGAAGTCACAGAGGACTCACAGAATCCCTCAAAAAGACACAGAAATTCATAAAGCATGCAAATATTCCCCTTTAAAACAGAACTGAATTTGAAGGTTGTAAATAGGCTAGCACCCTGGCATTATGGTGAAATCCCTCTTGCCCACAGGGTCATAAATATTCCCCTATGGTATCACTGTGTGATTTAGCATCTGTTAGAAGATAAAAAAGCTTTGGGAGCTACTACGCAAGTAATCCCCTTCCCATTGGATTTTCATTGTCTGAGGAACCCATTAGCTTTGCTGTACATATAGGCTACTATATGGGAACTATAGAATCTTTTCTCCAAGGAGTGTGCATGTCTTTGCTATTCAAATAGGATGCTGTGTAGAAATTATATAAAAGATCTTCTTTCTTCTCAATGTGGTATGCCAGGAAAACTTCTTTAAATGGTTTGATCTCATAAATTCTCAAACTCAGCAATTCTCCAACTTGGGCTTCTCTATTTTATGGAGTCCCTTAGATGGGAATCCATCTTCATGAGGGTCATCTCAGTTAGCCAATATTGAGTTTCCTATGTCTTGTCAATGTGGCACTCAAAGCAATGCCTCTATTTCTTCAAGGAAGTGCCCCTTCATTCCTTCTAAAAGATATTTGACCTATAATCCTGTCAAGTTGATTGGAAATCAAAGTTAGTTCCTCAAAAAGCACCTTTCCCCTTCTTTTCTTCTGGAGTAACTTTTTAAAATTTTCAACAGTTCAAAAACAGAATGAGCTATCACAAGAGGGAATGAATTTCCCTTCTCTGAGGGTCTTCAAGGCAAGACCAAATGGAATGACAAATTGTCAAACATGTTGTAGTAAGATTTCCTTTTGTGCATAAGCTAGATTCTTGGCATATTAAGGTTCTCCCTGATCTGAGAGTCTTCTATGAATCATCCTTGATTTTTTTTACTTTTCCACACATTGTATACCCATTAGATATTGTTTAAATAAGTTAAATCAAAGTTTTACAACTACTTTCCATTAATTAAGTGATCTACTATCCTCTACAATTCAGCATCAAGCCCTGATGGGAAGACTAAGGTAGAGTCAGTAACATTTATCAAATGGTACCACTGGATGTTTATTGAAATTAGACTAATGTCACAGTATGAAAAACCCACAGAGCTTTCTCAGTAGAGCTATCTTTTATGCTGAAATATAGAGTAGCTAGCATTTATAAGTCTCTTCTTTCTGAGTCTAGAGAACAGCACTCCAACATTGTCATATGGGGACTGCTTTGCAGATAGAGCAAGTACTTGCCAGTACCTGCAGTTTTTGAGACACTGATGCATCACTGAGGCTAAGCTTCTGCTCATTTACCCCAATCCAAATCCTTTCCCACCCAGATACACTCTTTTGGATTTCTACATCATACCTACATCATGCCATCATCATCCTGAAAGTTTGTATTAGTCTTGGTCCTCCTACCTCAACAGTGCTCTCTGCCCTGGGACTCCTTTGATTTAGATCAGAGTGAGGAGCTCTTCCCAAAGTCTATATTTAAGGAGCATGCTCATGTATCTTCTCCCTCCCCTCTTTTTCAGTTTCCTTTTATGTGTTGTCTTCTCTAATTAGTTTGTAAGTTTTTGTGGACAAGGACTATCTTTTTTTCATTTTTTTATCCTCAGAATTTAGCAAAATGCCTGACATATAGTAGGTGCTTAATAAATGTGTATTAACTGACTGACTAGCCATGCTTCAAGCCTGAAGTTTCTCTATGCTACTCCACATCCATGTCTCCTTTCCCTGAATTCTGAATAGCAATTGCTATCTGTACAGGTTTATATTTTAAGATCTTTGCAGGAATTAAATGACAGAAATTGTTCGTGGGCACCTTAAAATGTCAGGAGAAGAAACCAGGATGCTTCCAATTTTCCATCAATGTCTTTGGATGATCAAAGCATTAATTAGCATCAGTCAAATTAGCGGTCCTCCCACCTCTTCGTTTTAATGTGTATTATTCTATATTTGGCTGGCCTGATATGGATAGACAGGTCAGTCAGTAGTAACAGGACATTTATTCTCAGTGATCTCTCCTTTCTCCTCAGTCGATTCAACACAAGAAGCAAGACCTAGACAGAGTCTGAGGCTATGAAGTGTGCCCTGCTGTTTTAGAACCTTTGAACATCGTCAGAAAAGTAAAGAATTCTTGGGAGATAAGGTTTGGGTGCCAGCTCTAACAAATACTAGCTGTGTGATTCTAAGCAAGTAACTCAGTTTCTCTGAGTCTAAATTTCATTGTTTATAAAATGGAGAAAGAAAATATACAATTAGATCTATAAAATGAGGATAATAACACATACAATCCTGAGGCAGTCTAGCCAAGACTAGACTCTTTCCCACTGAGACAGAAACAGTAGGGTGACCAAAGAATTTATATTTGTAACCACTAAATACTAATGGCCTTATACTAGCCCCCCATGAAGGCTATTTATGATTAACTGAGCCAGCAGGGTGTAGTGGTAGAACTTTACTTGGAATCAGAGAGAATTGGGTCAGATTTGATCAAGGCAGTGATCAACATGTCAAGTCAAGTTAAAAGGCATTTATTAAACTCATACTAGGTAACAGAAGTTGTGCTAAGAGCAAGAAATACAGATGCAAGCAAAAAGACAGACAAACTCTGCCCTAAGAAGTTGACATTCTAATAGGGGAGGACAATCAAGGAAAGGAACCTGATAAGATGGGAAGTAAGAGAGAAGGTACCTGAAAAAGGGCACAATGGAGAAAGAAGTCCTGAGACTTAGGAGTGGAGCCCAGAGAGGAATAAAGAAGTGAAAATGGCTGCCCTGGGAAGTTCCTTTAAATGGAGGTTCTGGGAGGAACTGACTAATCAAAGGAGGGAGCTACAGGACTGTTGAGTTCTTCTAGAGTAAGAAGTTACAGGTGTACTCTTTCAAGAGTTCCCAAGGACTTGGCTACCTTTGAGTCCAGGAAAGGCAAATGGCATGCTTTCCTTCAAATGTTTCACATATCTATCAGCTTTGTTTAAATTCGGCAGTCTGGGAGGGTAACTCCAACCTATCCACCAGCTTGGTCAACTGAGATCCAGTTAGATTGCAGAGTTTTTCCAAGTGAACGCCTACATGTGTTTTTTTGCTGCAAGTCTCTTTTTTCCTCCTCTTTCATGGAGACCTCAGAAAGTTCTCCCTAGTCCTAGTATGGCATTTTCCCCCCTGGTTCCTTGAAGATTCCTGAAGCTACCTTTCCTCAGAGGATCTAGTTGTTCCTAGGCTCCCGATGCAGAAAGCTGAAGATGGCGCTAGGACACTAAGGAGAAATCCGCATCCTCTGATCTTTAAAAATTTGTAATTTCCTACTCACGTCAAGGGGTTCAAGAGGGGTGTGAAGGAGACAGAGGTCCCTTTTCTCCCCCCACTTCCATCTTGTGATTTCAAAGACCCAACAAGAAAGTACACCTCCTGCTTCTTAACAGAAAAATTATGAATTCTAGGTACAAAATGAAGGATACATTTTGTGACACAGGCAAAATGTTTATTTTGCTTGACTGTACTTATTTGTTACAAGGGCATGTTCTGAGTAGAGGAAGTGGTGTTGGTCATTGGGAATTGTCTTACTAATTTATGTTTTTCCCATGTAAATAATCCAAAGAGAGATGAGGTTAAGAGTAGATGATTTTTAGGGAGGTCTATGAAGGACAACGTCTCTATATTGCTATGTTACTTTGATAATCACATTTGTTTGGTCTTTACTTGCTAACTTACTTGCTAACTATGTCATATATCAGTCTTGACTTTTCAGCTGTCACACTCTTCAGGCCTTTGGATATAGTGGAGTTGTTTGTTTTTCTTTTTTGGTTCGGTTTTTTCCATTTGTTTGTTTATCTGTTCTGCTGAAACATTCCCCAGACCTTAGCCAAGTGTCAAGCTTTTCAGCCTTGGCCATGCACCTGCTTCACAGTGTCTCTCAGGACCTCTGGCCTTTACATAAATAAGTCAGCTGTTTTCTGTAGTTACAACAGCTAGGAGATAGAATTTTAGGTGAAGGTATTTGGGCAAAATTCTGACTTGGTGAGGCTGGAGAGGAAGCACATGAGTAATTGCCTTTGATAAGCACTTTTATGTTTGTTGAATAAATGCAAGAATTAATGACTAAGTGAATGACAAAAAAAAAGCTGACTTGAATAAACAAATTAATGATTGACACAAAGCAGCAGTCTGAGTGGAAGTATACAGGGGGATGAATAAATGAAATGGATGATAAAGCATTTATTAAGCACTCCCTATGTGCCATGCACCGTGTCCAGTGCCAGGGATACAGGGGCAAAAGCAAAAATAGTCCCTTCTCCCAAGGAGCCTTCAAAGAGAATAGGGAAAGGCAACACTTAGAGGGCAACAGGGGTCAGGGAAGAACATTTTGTTTTTGGAAAGTTATAGGGATGGTAAGTAGACTCATAATGGAGCAGACTCACATACACTTTCCAGCTGTAAAGAGTTGATTTGATTATGGTTCCAGAATTGGAAAATGGTTAAAAGTTTTGGGGGATGACGCATATCTGGAGAGGCGGCATAAACGTAGTGTGCAACTGAGGCTACTGAAGTCAGGACTTCAGTGTTCTAGGGCAAGAGTTTTGGAGACAAAAGGGATGAGTCCTTCAAGACTTGGTTTCTAATCTGGGCAACTGTTAGAAGAGATGGCAGGGTAGTTAATTAAGGATACTAAACAATTGTGTATCGAGTTCAGGAAGGGTTTTCTGCTCTTCCAATTTTCATCAGGGGTTTCTTGCCTCTTGACTACCCTCCTAGATTGAAACATCTGCCCAAAGGGCCCAATCACTGGCCACTACTAGCTTGAGGAAGGGGCAGAGAACAAGGGTACTGTTTCAAACATAGGTCTCTGGATTAACGGGAAGGGAAGGTCTCCCAAATATGTAAAGCAGTTTGAATAAGGGTTGGGTCATAATGCCAAGAGTGGGGCAGCTATGTGGTATAGTGGATACAGTGCTGGGATAGGAGTCAGGAAGAGTCATCTTTTTAAGTTCAAATCTGGCCTCAGACACTTACTAGTTGTGTGACCCTGGGCAAGTCACTTAATCCTATTTGCCTTAGTTTCCTCACCTATTAAATTGAGCCGTAGAAGGAAATGGCAAACCACTTCAGTATGTGTGCCAAGAAAACCCCCAAAGGGGTCATGAAGAGTTGGACAAAACTGAAACGACACAACAACAACGTGATGCCAAGAATGGATTTTTCTAATAGGGATAGGATTTGGATTGGACTGGTTTCATTTTTATAGCAAACTTCCAGATGAGGAAACTCCTAAATGTCCTCCTTGATCAATTCTCGCATCTCCTCAATCCGTTCTCCATCCTGTCAAACACATCTTCCCTAAAGGACATGTTTACCCATGTAGGTCCTTGTTGCCTCTGGGATAAAATGCAACATGCTAATGGGAGTAACAGGACTTTTGTGCATGTCCAGATTGTCTAAGATGGAGGCAAACATATGGGAGATACTAGGACCTGCTTCTGGGAGAAGACATTCTGAGTGGCTTCTATTCATTGGCTGTGTAGCTGGAACAGGCTGCTCCTTTAAAGCTGGCAGTAGAAAGAGAGAGTCTCTCTCTATCTGTCTCTGTCTCTGTCTCTGTCTCTGTCTCTCTCTCTCTCTCTCTCTGTCTCAGTCCCTCTCTCTGTGTCTTTGTGTCTCTGTCTCTCTTTCTGTCTCTTTCTTTTTCAGGAAGCATTAGGAAAGTAAAGGATCTGTTTACCCATAGCACAGGCACAATGAAGTAAGCTGGGTGGCAGGAAGGGCTACTTTCCCCCTTCCTTCTTCGTAGGCCCTATGACCCTAAGAGTCTGGCTTAGGGTTGGGGACTGTTTTATTTTTTCATTTCGGTTCTAGCCATGGGCAATGGAGCCCCTGGATGTGGAAGCTACAACCATGATGACCTTGGAGACAGGATTCCAGTCAGATATTGCTGTCAGCCTAGAAGCAAATCCTTGAGAAGCCAAGATGTGCAGGACTTCAGCCCAAGGGAGATTTCACCTTGGAACTTAGTGGAACTATTAATACACACACACACACACACACACACACACACATGTATGTATGAACTAAGATAAAACTGTGAATCTAATACCTTGCCCCAACTATAGAGGTGGGAGATTTTTGCCTTCCCTAGCTGTAGCGTGGGATGATGTTTTAAAGTAAATACTCCCTTATAAAAGCTACTTTAAAAAAAGTTAAATTTAATTGGAGTTAAATGGGATGTATATATAGAAGACCTCTAAAACTGGGAGAATATGATCGGTAGGGGTTTGAGGCAATTGCAAAGACACCTTCCAACCACCTAAAAGGCCCTGGAGAAACCTGATAAAGAAATGAAATGTAATATATCTGGCCTGTAGGAAGTAGGGTTTAGGGTTGTCACTTTTATACCTGGAATTCAAAGACCTGTGCAATCTGACTTCAACCTCCCTCTCCAGATTTATTTCACATGCTTCCCCTTAATGAACTCCATCCCATCTCCCAACTTTCTATCTCTGTGCATTTGCAACTCCATAGGAAGGTTACTACATCAACTGAAAGGAGAATCAAGGCCCAGGCCTGCATCTAGCCAGCTAGATTTCCATTTCCCTTCGTGGCCAAAATGATGGGGACAACAGAAAGAGCTAGAACCCAGAAAGGAGCAAGAGAAGGGACCCACCAAGAAGAAGCCATGGCAGAGGAAGAAGCTCAAAGTCAGAGCATAAGACAGAGGGAAAGAGGAAGCTATCCTAAGAGCCTCCGGGCAGGGCACAAACTCTATCAGAGACAGTATAGTTTGTTTCTTTATTTTGAAACAATATAGTTTTCAGTCAAAGAAAAGTAGGAATGGAAGTGATTTGAGATGGTAGAATGTTAGAATTTAAAATATAAGAGGGGAAAGGGATCTTAGGACATAGAATATTGATGATAATGATGATAATGACATATATAATAGCTAACACATACAGCATTTATTATGTGCTGGGTACTGTATGAAGCACTTCACAAATTTCAGCTCATTCAATCTTCACAACAACCCTGGAAGATAGGAACTGTTTTTATTCCCATTTTGGAGATGAGGAAACCAAGAAAAACAAAAGTTAAGTGACTTACACAGCTAGTAAGTGCCTGTGTTCATGGAGGACCATTACCTTTGGTGTGATGGCTGCCGAGCCCTGTTCGGGACTCTTTCCACCTTTGGCGTCCACCTGTTCTCCCCAACTCTCACCTATGGCTCCAAGAAGCTGCAGCATGTGCAGTGGCCACACCATGGTAAACCATTTTGGCAGACTGGCCAAACCAGGTTGAGGGTAACCAAGAGTTCTCAAACCCATTGGTGAGTTAAGGGGGTGTCTACCCCAAACATGTGAAGACTTCCTCTGGTGGAATGGGCAAATGAGAACAATTTCTTCCAATGGCCATGAAGCCAGATGAAGCAGGCGATGTGGAGCCCTTATAGTTTGGTTCGACACCAAAGACTCCAAGGCCATCCACTCCATCCTGAGCCATCACCAGCCATCTTGACTCTGTTCTGCCACTAGACTGTGATGCTCTGGAGGAGAGAGTGAGGCTGACGACTTGGTGCAACTTCCTCACCTAAATCCAACTTACGCACGAATCAAAAGACATCATCCATACCATTTCACTATTATGCCTCAGAGTCTGTGGCAACAGACAAGTGATAAAGCAGCAGGTACGGATACACTGGGAGCTGTAGTCCCAGAGGTACCTGGTGTGTTATTACAGAACCAGGTAACCTTTTACTGACCTGTCATGTTATGGTTATAGTTTTTTATATGTTTGTTTTAAATTTTGGTATCTCTAAATTTGATTTGGGTATCTCTAAGAGCCAGAAAAATTAAAAAAGAGAGCTCCCAATTGGCTGAGATTCTTCCTGAATAAACTTGTATCATAACTAAAACAGATCACAACTCATCTTGGGTAAGTCACTTTGCTTTGCCAGGGTTTAGTTGCCTAATCTGTAAAATGGGACTTCGGAGGAGATGAGCTCTAAGGTTTCTTTCAGTTCTAGAATTCGATGTTCCATCAGCCAGGTGGTGCCGTGGAGGCCTTGCTGTCAGGAAGACCTGAGTTCAGGACTTTTACTCACTGTGTGAGCCTAGACAAGTCACTTAGCCTCTTTGTTAACCTCAGTTGCCTAATCTGTAAAAATCTGTGTAATAATAGCATATTCTTTCTAGATTTGTTGTAAGGATCAAATGAAAATACATGTAAAGTGTTTGAAAAACCTTGAAGTGCTAATAAACATGTACTATTATCATTAGCATTAGGACAGCTAGGTGGAGCAGTAGGTAGAGCAGTCAGGCCTGGAGTCAAGAAAACCTGAGTTCAAATGCAGCCCCACACACTTACTAGCCGTGTGATCTTAGGCAAGTCACTTAATCTGTGTTGGCCTCAGTTTTCTCATCTATACTATCTATGGAGATAGAATAGCACCTACCTCCTGAGTTGTTGTGAGGATCCAATGAAGAGCTATTTGTAAAGCACTTAGCACACTGCCTGGCATGTCGTAAATACTATATAAACATTCGCTGTTATTGTTATTATTACCACGATCATTATTAGCATTATTCTTTGTCCTTTCGGCTCTTAAATTTTATGTTCTAAATTAGCATTCTGCCATGTAAGATCTTTTCTATCCTTACCTTTCTTTGACTCAAAATTAAATTATCTCCAAACAAACAAACCATAGTATGTCTCTGGTAAGAGTTTGCTATTAAAAAACCCAGTCCAAAGCACTCTGGAAAGCCCCCCCACCCCTCGTCTTCCCTTGCCAAGGCAGAAAAACAAAGGGATGGGGCAGGCACTGCCCTTTACCCTTTACTCTGGGTACCTTCTCAGATCTGGGTCTTTGTTCACTCTCCAGGCTGCTGTGGACTCAAACAAGACTTGTACCTGATATTATCAGTCTCAGGGGACCAACCCCTGAGGTCTTTTACACAGAGCTGAGGTAAGGAAAACCCAACCAATTTTTAAAGCCCATTACACAGAACTAATAGGAGCAATAATTTCTCCAGCTATGAAGTAACACCAAGTGGTTCTGTTACTTATAGAATGTAGAGCGCTCCCAGTATTTAGGAGAAGCAAATAATAAATCGCAGTCAGCTCCCCCTCTACCCTTCCACCTCACTCCCCCCACCTTCTTAAATAAGGCTGAAAACCTATTAGAGAATCAGGACTACGGTGTATAATTGGAAATGCAACCTTTTCCTTAGCTGCATCCCTACCAAACAAAAGACTTAGAGCACGATTAGTAAGCACCTTGGTTTACCAAGAAGCTATTTGATTTGTGTCCTGCTGATTTTATACTCCTGTTTTATTTTGCTTATTAGGAACTACCACAGCTGGTGTCTTCTTTCCCTTCTGTTGCAAATTGTTACAAGGAACAAGTGACCAGGGATTATGTTGTAGCATCATAAAGTCTTAGCATATTAAAGTGATAAGGGACCTTAGAATACAGTCAAACTCTGCTTCCATCCAAGCCTGGTGACATTTTGTTTTTCCTGTGGAACAGTCAGGAGGGAGAATAAACTAGTTTCCATAGATCAGGGATATACTTGGCTATCCACTCTTCAGAGATGGAGATACAGATCGAGGGGTGCAAGTTCCAAACCATGGGGAAGCTTGCCCCAATCGTGCCTCTTCACTTCTGGGCTCACAACCTCAGAGAATGGACTATCTGTAACAAGCTCTAACCTTGGTTGAGCAAAGGTGTGCCATTTTGCTCTCAGTTGAAGAGAGCCTTTACTATTGTGTGTCTTTTGGTCTAATCTAGTTTGTATATCTCCACTGATGTTAGCTTGCTGCTTTCTTTGATAAAGAGCTTTATTAGTTATTTCTGATAGCCTTTTATGTACCCAACATTTGGGGGGAAGAGCTAAGTTGGTGAATGTAAGCTAAGTGCTTCCTCTCAACCCCCCTTTGCCTCAGTTTTCTCATCTGTAATATGGGGATAATGAAAACATTAACTTACCCTATATAAAGGGTGAGTACAAACTAAGTGCTGTCCTCCTCAAAAGAAATCAGGGAGGCAATTTTCATTCTGAACCCCAAAATATTGTACCCATAGACAAGAAATATTTGAGGGGTGGCAGATATATTTCTTATTCCCTTCTTGGAGATTGGAGTAGGAATCGTCCTGGACCCTTCCTGCCTCTTCTCTCACCTTCCACCCAGTTAAACTTTTGGCAACACTAGCCAGGTCCTCCTCCTACCCTTTGCAAAGGCAGACCAAATCCTAGGTCTTACCTGTCTATGTCACTCTTGAGCCATGTTTATATGTTTAGAAAACCCTTCCCCCAAATATATCTTATGACAGAATGTTTTGAACATAGAATATTAAAGTGGGGAAAAGCCTTAAAACACAACATATGGAGTTCAAATAAGCCAATATTTGAATGATTCCAGCAGATATCTTTACCACATGAGCCTATTACTTTCTAATTATGTGTCATATTATGCCAAGTTGGAGTTTTGCTTTTCTGCTTCTGAGTTGTTAGTCTTAATTTTAGGTATTCCACATAGAACATGGATTGTCCCATTCAGAAAGAATTTTTAACTACAGAAAACAGAATAAATACTGGAGATGTCTACTTGGGTGTCCTGTGTAGATATCCAAGACAAAATAGCTTCAAAACACAATTAATTCTTTTACTCTCCCTTCACCCTCAAAGAGCCTTACCCCTCCTCTAAACATCTTTGTTTCTGTTGAGGACATAACTATATTTCTGATCCCACTGGTTCACTGCTATGTACTCCTTCTAGATTCTTTACCTTTTCCCAATCCCCAAGGAACAATCAGTTGCCACATCTTGTCAGTTTTACTTAGAACAGGCTGTCTGTCCTCCATTCCTGGAATACTCTCTTTCTAGACTTTTGGAATTAAGACAAGACTCAGCTCAAGTGGCAGGCATCATATGACCTTTCCTGAACCTCTTGCTATCCTAAGCCCCCATCCCAAATTCATTATGTTTGTCTATATTTTGTATTATTTACATAGCTGTCTTGTTGCTCAGCCCACTCCCCTAAGTTCCTCGAGCACAAGAATTGTCTTCATTTTGTCCTTATGTTCCTAGCATCTCAACCAAAGCAGGCATACAGTAGACACTTAATAAATGCTTGGCAAATTAAACTGAATTGCATAGGCCTGTGAACCAAAATGCTCAAAACAGACCTAGAAGATGTCTTGGACATAACCCATCCAATCCAGGATGCTGGTGAATACATCTATCTTATTCAACAATGGAATCGGTCATTTTGGGGGCCAATGAATTCCTTGTCACCAGAACTATTCAAACACAAGTTGTAAAAGGAATTAATATACTATAGACAGATGGGACAAAGAGACTTCTAAGGCACCTTTCAAGTAAATGATTCTCTGATGATTTCCACTGACCAACTCAGATACTTCTTTAGAGACCTCTGATATTTATCCAATTTTCTCGTCTGTAGTGATAAAGGATGTTGATGTGATTCAGATGCAGGTCTTTTCTACTGCAATACAGAGATGGTGGCCACCACTCTGTATCTCTCTCTAATATCTCTATACTCCTCCCCTAACCACCCATTTCTTGTAACCTTCATTTACATAAATACAGACAACCCTGCATGTAATTTTCATGGATTGGCAGGGAAAAAGGTAAAACACTGGAAGCTTCCTCTCCATCCAAAGTTCATTTGTCAATGCAGGTATCCACTTGGTTTGAGTTTTTGTTTAGGTAAGAAAAGCGAGAAACTTGATCAGTTTTCTCACTCCTATTCATTCTCCTTTCTCTTTCCCCTTCCTCTCCCTCCCCCTTTCTTTTCCCCAATCTATTTTTGCAAAGCATCTATTTACAAACTAGGTCACAAACAGAGAGACCTGCCATCTAAAAATAGAAAGCTATTATGGATCAGACAGGTGTCTGAGTTTATGCCGTGAGGTCTGAGCACAATTTCTGTTTTCTTTCTTTCTTCAATTTCAACCCCTTACCCCCACACAGAAGCCCCCTAAAGCATAGGGTTAGAGAATCTCAGAGTTGGAAAGGGAAAACCCATCCTATTAAAGTCATGATTTTCCTGTACAATAACCTGGTCATCTGTTTAAATTCTTCCTCCTGGTGGAACTCAGTCATCCTAGGACAGCCTGTTCTATTGATCTCAGTTCTAATTATACTTAGACAGTTGTTCCTTCTGTCAAGTTGAAGCCTACCCCACTCCTACTCCCAACCTGAGCCCACCCCCACCCTAAACCTCCCTGTCACTTTTACAGCTACTTAAATACGGTAAGTTCAGAGCAATTGTGGTGCAATGAAAGTGAATGTTGGATTTAGAATCAGAAGCCCAGCTTTAGGCAGAGAGCTAAGCTATCTCCCATATGTACATGTGTCATTTTATGTCATTCAAGCTCTTTCTGCCACAAACTCATAATCTTCAAACTTATTAACTTTTCTAATTATTTACACATATAAAACTCTATATTATCTCCATATTAATCTACTTACAGGTATTGTATCAATATTTATGCAATTTATTTTTTTTAACCCAAGGGAAGATCTTTTCATCGAGGTCTTCTTAAATTGAATTATAATCCATATAGGTGTTTTTTGGTTTTAATTCTATTATCCAGTATATTAAACAACACTCCAAGATTTAAAACTCACCTCACTTCTGTTGCAGCTAGGTGGTACTGTAGTTGAATTCTAGCCTCAGGCACTATGACCCTAGCTGAGTCATTTAACCACTGTCTGCCTAAGTTTTTTCATCTCTAAGATGGGGATTATGATAACACTCACCTTCCAGGATTTTTACAAGGATGAAATGAGGTAATATTGGAAAGTGCTCTGAAAGCCTAAATGCTATGCGTATGCTAACAATCATTATTATTGTTACTGCTTTTGATTACTATTCAATAATCTCCTCTATAACAATCTGATGAGTGGTCATCTAGCTTCTTCTAGGTCACTTCTGATACCCCTTTTCTGGTCCCTGTCAAAAGGAGATGAGAAGTTAGGTTTATAGACAGAGTTGAATTGGTCCATTCATCCATCCATTAATTCATTTATTCAACAAATATATATTGAACAGTCACTATAATGTGTAATGTGCACAGAACACTGTTCTCTCTAATGGAAAAACGAGATTAATTTTAATTTCTTTGTTCAGTCAGTTATTCAACAAACAGTATTAATCACCAGCTCTGCCCAAAACATTGTGATAGAAGTGAGGGAAATAAAAATTTAGTTGATATTCATCTCCTGCCCTTAGTACTCTGATATATTAGTAAAAATAGGAGTTAAGTTTAATCTAAATCAATAAGCATATCCATATTCAGCTTCCCAAACCTTAAAACCTATCTAAATGCTAGCTTTTAGTATGATTATTATGTATAAAGCACTATGCCAGATACTGAGACTACAAAGACAAAAATGAAATCATCCTTACCTTCAAAGAATTTATAATCTATTCAGTATTTGACTTCATATAATACTTTGTTTTGTAAAACATTGTATAATTACCGCCTTTCATTTCCATAGTACTCTGTGAAGAGTTGGTACTTGATAGGTTTAGTGCCAGTGAAGAAGGAGGTGGATTCCATTGTTAAGGGTGGAAAAGGGAGTTAGGGTGACTGAGGGACACTGTCTGGAATAGCTGCTGTGGGACATTCACCACTGGGCCAATAAGAAAGGAATCAAATGGTTTATGAGGGATTGGCATCTTTCTTGAACTCTTTTCTGAGACCAGAGGGAAGTAGAGACAATAGATAATGAGGGCAATTCAGGATTGGGAATGGGCACAGCAGAAAGAATGCCAAGGAACAGAGAATCTTCATTATATTTTTCCTTTGATGTTTCTTGCTCTTTTTAGTCTGGATTCCATACAACATGAAAACATACCCCTAAGGATAGCTGATCACCTAAAATTTCTTCATTATGCTGATTAGATACTCAAAAATTTTCTATTACCCTCAGCCTCCTCTCACCTCTGATTGGAGGACTGAAGGATGAAGAACTAAGTTCCTCTCAAGGTTTTCCTTTAGAGAAGGCTGGAATCTAAACTTTCTAGCTTACTCTTCACTTTCCAACAGCAACTCTGCTGAGTTGCACCTGGTACACCCATGTTGCCCCTTTCCAGCTTTCGTGTGTTGTCTTTCCCCAATTAGATTGTAAGATCCTTGACAGCAGGGATTACTTGTATTGATATTACTTGTATCCTTAGCAATTAGAGCAATTCCTGACCATAGTAGGTGCTTAATAATTTTTTTTTTATTGAATTGAATTGCTTTGAGCTCTAGGGTCTTGAGTGTCTTTGAATATTGACTTGATTATAGACTATTTCCTATGATTCTGTTGCCCAAATAAATAGGAAAACATTCATTATCAGGAGGTTACCCAACAGATGATGAAAGTTTTTGTTGTTTCTTTGGTTTTTGTTCACACAGATTCTTGAAGAACTGTTTGTCTTCAAAGGTGCCGATGACTTATGATCTGCATCTTCTGGAATTCTGAGTCAGGGAACATCTACACTGAAGATATCATAGAATTGTAGCTGGGGGAAAATGTAGAGAGCACTTGACTCAACCTCCTTATTTTACAGATGATGAAACTGAGGTTAAGAAAAATTTAAGTAATTGCCCCATGATCCCACAGCTGGTAAATATCCAAGGCTCTATTTACTGTGCCATCTAGGGTCATACTGACCTTAAGTAAATATAAGCAGCCTCCCTGAAATGAGAATTCTTTGAAAGAAACACACACACACACACACGCACACACACACATGCGGACTGAGGAGGGGATCTGCGTCTAACTGTGGTATTTCCGGGTGAGAAATGGAAGAGGGCTCAAGGCTACATATTGAGAAAGTAAGCAAATATAGAAGCAAGTAGCATCTGTATGGTTCTCACTCCAGGGGTTGGATGAGTCCTCAGATCTAAACCCCAGCCCAGTGGGAAGCTTACAGCAGGATAATGAGGACTGGAAGGCCAAATCAAAGGGTAACCTGCAGTTCTATCACTGAATCTGCAGAGCTTTCCAAATGGTTAATAGTAGCTGAATCTAGAGCAGTCTACTGGCACTCTAACCATGGGCAAGCCTACAAGTATGCTGTACCGGTTTTGTGGGGCCAATACCAAATCAGGAACTTAGAGAGGGCAGTACTCAGATTTTGTCCTGGATCAGATCACTTAGGATACATTGAAAGCTTGTAGATTTCTAGCCTAAGATGTTCCTAAGATCCCGGAATAGCATAACAGTAAATCCTCTGGGAAAGCTGAAAGACCCAAGAGGATACAAAATAGGACCATGTATGGCCTAGACATTCCCTTCATAATTCTGTAGGGCCTGGTCCTGATAGTAAGTCTGAAGTCAGGAAGTAAAGCTGAAAGAATGAGAATGAGAAAGAATGAGAAAACTAAAACTAATTCCCACAATGAGTTAATAGTGACAGGAATATCCAAAAAAACAAATCCAGACCAAGATAAGGAATCTAAAACATACACAAGGAATATCTCAAAGAAAAACATACCTTGGAAATTAGTTCAACAAGAATTCCTAGAAAAAAAAGGAAGAGTTTAAAAAAACAACTTAAAATGCCTTTATAACTGAAATGAGACTGGTGGAGAAAACAACTAGAAAATGAAAGTATTAAGGGTAAAACTGGAAAGGAAATGAAAGTTTTGGAAGAATGACCTTGAGAGAAAATTATCAGATTGGTCCCAATGGGTTACTTGTTTATCTGTGGAATTAGCTCCTTGAACTAAGAATGGACCAAAGAGAAGTTAATGAATCCATGAAAAAAGAAAAATGAAAGTTAAAAGAATGAAAGAAGTAAAAGAAAGTATTAATGTATCTCATAACAACAATGACTGACCTAGTATACAGATCAAGGAGAGATAATTGAGAGATAAAGAATTACCTTAATGCCACAGACAAAAAAAAAAAAGAGCCTAGAAGTTATATTTCAAGAAATCATAAAACCTCTGAAATTCCTTAGAATCAAAGGGCAAAATGAAAATAGAATCCACCACTCAAAATAAAAACTCCCAGGAAAACTATATTTCAAATCAGAGTGTTCAATCATTGAACCATTCAAAGTTATAGGATGGCCTCTAAGCCTGGAAGCATCTAGCTCTGAATCAATACTTATTTGTCTAAAATCAGGAAAAAGCCAACAGAGAAGAGGGCACCCCAAACCCAGGATCAAGCTTGACAGAATCATGCTTCCAGCTGCCATGTTTTCACAGCTATATGTTAGTGAGTAGGGGATCATCCAGGCTACCACTTCTCTACTCCTCACAGGAAGCCTAGTGGAAGAGTGCTATCATAATAGGAAAGTCAGAGTAAAAGAGAATTTGAACGGTTACTCACCTTTTAAAAACCCTGTTGTGTCAATGGCAAATAAGTTTATGCTTTACCCTCCTATGTGCTTAGTCATATCGGGCTGGCAGAAAGAAGCCAGGAGGCATGTCATCCTCAAAGTTCCCAAGTTCCCACAGTGCTGAGTCACTCACTAATGAACGGATCAATACTTGTTAAAGATGTTGTAGAAAGGATTATTTTTCAGGTATAGAATAGTACAGATAGCCTCTAAGATTTTTGTGGGTAAGGTCTTTAATTATTACATAGCCTCATGGAATAGGAATTAGGATTAGATTGTTGACTTCCCAGGGCACACAGCAGCTGAGTTGGGATTTAAACCCGAGTTCTGAGTTCGAATCCAGTGTTTTCCACTACATCAAGTTCGTGGGGTATGGAACTCCCCTACATGTCTAGTGTTTTAAGTACGGCTATTCAGCTCACCATCCATCTTCCCCTGAAGCTTAAAATCATGTTGCTGCTCAGTAATACTCTGAGCAGAATCTAGGTAAGGCCTTTATCACTACTGATGTTGTGAAAATATAATATTAGTGGGCTGTGTTAAATTCTAGAAAATCTCTAAAAAGATTCCTATGTGCTGCCCAATGGAGATCATCAGAGAATTGCTTAACTTGAAAGATGTCTCAAAGGTCACTTTATCCCAACTTTCTATGGTGAATTAATCCCTTTTACAATTTGTCCTCGAAAATATCTAGTGACAAGGAATTTACTTGCCCCTAGAGCAGTCTGTCCCATTGTTGAATAATACTAAGGTAGATGTCTATCAAGCTAGTCAGATCAGCTTTCCCTTAGTTTCCCCTTCTCATCTTGCCCTTTTACCTCTATGCCTTTGCTCATGAAGTCCTTCATATTTGGATTCCCTATTTTCACCTTTTGTATTCCCCACACTTCAATAAAGGCTCAACGTGAAGTTACTGCCTCCATGAAATGTTTCTTAACACTTCCTTCCTCTGCTCCCAACACAAAAAAGCAATCTTTTTCTCATTGTTTTTCACAGCATTTTCACTGAGTCTCATTTTGCACTCATCTTACTCCTCCTTGAATGATTCTTGTGCATTTGTCTAGCCCACTTTATTACACTAAATGCTTTAAGTACCTCAGTACAGAACTCTGATGAGTTAAACTGTACAGATCATTTCTCATAAATGTTCGGAGAGATGAAAGTTTTCCTCACGTTGAGGTCCCAGTTCTCCCTCCCCTCTTTCACTTACTAGCAGTTTAATTTTGGATTTCATCACTTAAGCTTCAACTATAAAATGAGGGTAGTAATCTTTCTCCCATGTGCCTCAGTTGTGAATATCAAATGTGATCATGGCTGTGTAAGCAAAATATATTCTGTAATGTAAGCTATTTTTCTTCTTTTTTGAGGAATTATTTTGCCAATGCTCCCAGTTGTTCACATAAAATAATTACCTTTTGTTACACCATCTGGGACAAAAAGCATAACTGAAATTACGGTACAAAATTCATACTTCAGTAATTCAAGGTTCAAGCTTTGATTTCATCCATGTGGGGCACTCTACCCACTGATGAGGTTTCTAACACTTGTCTTATTAGTTTGATTTCTTGTGGCCAATGTTTTGGTAATGAGCCCCTGCACAGAATTTCGCTAGGCTGGTCCTCAGACAATGGATACAGAATTCATATTCCATAAATAAACAAACAATTGATAGATTAATAAAAGCTGAATTTAAAAATGCCACAATTGGATCATTCTAAGAATAAAAAGATTTATCTGAATTTGCAACAGATGGATTTTTCCCCCTCTATATTTTTATCATACCTATAATAAAATACCATGTAGGTACTTCCTGGGTTTCCCCAATTAAGGAAGTGTTTTGGATAAGACTGAACTTATGAACTGCAGGAACCAAGAACTGTTTTTTCAGGCCATATCATAAGAGGATAAGAACAAACTAGACCTATCAGAAATAATTTTTGTGGTTAACACAATTTCCTAAAACAAGGTATGGTGGAAAAATGTGAATGCTTCAGTAAACATTGTGAGTGGTACGAAAGTGATGATTTAACAATGCATAAAACGTGTCTTGAAATTCCAAGGTTGGAAAACATGTTGTGTGAGCTACCTATCCAAAGATATAAAACACAGCCTCTCGGGGCTTATTAAATTAAAACCACAATGCACTAGGAAACGATGAAAAGAGAATGACAGTGTAATATGGTCCCTGGGGATTATGACCTTTATATTCTACAACAAATTATAGAAAGGAATGAAAATCAGGGTTCTACTCTTTCTGCCAGTAATACCTGCTTTGGGCAGAAGAGTTTACAATTAACCTTTTACATGATAGAATCATTTTAGTCAAATGTTGTCACATTTATCAGTTGATAACGTAAGACACGTAAATGATTTTCAGAATTGGAGGAAAGACAGAATTGTGACTTTATACAGTGGTTTTTGTCTTAGATACGGTCACAATTGGGGCAAAATTGACAGAAGAGAAAGCACAAGAATCTTTTTGTTTGTTTGTTTAATGCAGGTTTAGATAGACATACTTTATTACCAGTCAAAAAGTTATAACAAGGGTATTTCTAAACATGGTTCAAAATAAGAACCATTTCATTTTACAAAATGCTTAACAAAACAGAAAGACCACAAGAGAAATTGTAGAGCTCCAAAATGAATTTCCCTGTTGCTCAGGCACTCAGGTAATACTTGTAAACAGTCCATAATGAACAGAAGTCCCTGGAAAAAAAGAAAGTGGAAAATATTTGTATATATCTGGAAATGAATAATTGCTATGAAACCACTGAGACAGGCAGGTGACAGGCAAAAGAACACAATTAAAAAGACAATAGATTTATGTGAATTTAGGGAAAATGCAAAAAAAATGGTTGTTTTTATGTACACATACTTTTCAATAAAGATAATTTCATAGTTATGTAATTAATTAGCAACTGATAGATTATTCAGTGGGATATTTATAGGCTTGATTCCAGAGAAAATTCATACATCTAAAATGGTAATGCAACTTTCTTTGCATATTAGAATACAATGTTAGTCCCAAATTGACAAAGACATAAATTCCCCAATATGAGCTGGGATTTCTTCCACAGGTAAGCATTTAGGATGTCACTGAAGTAACTAACACTCAATCTACTTTCTTTGATATGTTTTCTTAAGAGATTTTCGTTGTAGGGGGGAAATACTGTCCAAGTAGAGGATAGATAGTATTATTCCTGAGGCCTCTTCCAACTAAGATTTCTATGAGTCTCTGTTATCTTGTAGCATAGTGCTCTGGGCTTTTAAAGATATATAAAAGTAAAAAAAAAAAAAAAAAGCTACACTTGATCTCATGACAGGCAATATAGCAATTAGTTAAATAATCAAAGTTTCATTTTAGTTCAATGAGTACTTATATAATGACATTCAAGACATTGTGGGAGATATAAAGAAGTAAAGACTGTTTTCAATGAATCTGAAATATAATTAATAGATTCAAAGGGTGTAGAGCTGAAAGAAGATTTAGAAATCATATAATCCAATCTTCTCATTTTGAAGAGAAAACTGAGTTAGGGAGATAAGACATGAATACATGAAGAGAAAAATACATCTGAGATGGCAAATAAAGGGAAAATTACCATAGGAGTTAAGAGAAGGAGGAGACTGATGTGGTGGGTAAATGCTACATCTTCAATTAAACCTCTTCTAACTCCATCAAGTGAAAGACTCTCAATTTTCCTTGTAAATTTTTTTCCTTGCGCCTTTTTGTGTGTTTGCTTTGTATCTACTTCAATTCAACAAACATTTAAGAACATTTAGAGGCAACATGGTGCAAGGGCTATTTTTGTTTTATACCAAGATGTATAATGCCTCTGAATAATGTGATTAAGGAGGCTCTTTCCCACCCATAGTTGGGTCTGGGAAGATTTGTAGGAAGGCCCACACCTTTTTGTTAATGATGCACTGGTTCTCAAGATATGTAATGCCCTCTGGCCCACGAGTTCCCTGAACAGTCAACAATACAGGTCCTGAACCCTTCTACTTGCCAAAAATAAATACACAAAACAATCTTCTAGATAATAGGCATACAAGTACAAAAATGAAAACAGTTGTTGTACTCAAGAAGCTTACACTCTACTATATGATACATAAAGATAACAGGATAACTTGAAGAGAGGTACTAGTAACTAGGAATATCAGGGAAGGTATCACGGAAGATATGGCACCTGAACTGACTCTGAAGGAAAATTAATCTTCTGACAGGTTGTGGTAAGAGGGAAGTGGGGAGCTCATGCAAAAGAACAGAAATAGGAGACTGACTATTGAATACAGGGAAAACAGAGTAGTCCAATTTGGGTGGAATGGTGTAGATGAAGTCAACAAGCATTTATCAAGTGCTTACTATGTGACAGGCATTGTAGTTAAGTGGTGAAATGTGAAGGGGAATTATATGAAATAAGGCTGGAAAAGTAAATGGGAAACTGATTCTAGAGAACCTCAAATGCCACGCTACAGAATTTATATTTTATACTTGAAGTCATTAGGGAAGCAGTGGAGGTTTCCGAGCAGAGACTGGAGTTTTAGGAAGTTGACTTTCGGAAATTTTGTGGAGGATGGCTTGGAGAGACAGATCAGAGACAGGAAGACCAATTTGGAGATGAGGGCCCGAATTAGGAATTTCAAGCAGAGAGAAGGAGAAACTACAAGGGATATTGGGGGAGTGAAATCAACAAGATTTGTCAACTGATTTGCTATGGGAGGAGAGAAGGTGAAGGAGAAGTTAGAGTAAAAGGGAACTCTGAGGTTACAAACCTGGTGACTTGGGATTGGTGGTATTCTAAAACAGAAATACAGAAGTTTAGAGGGCAGATATAGAAGCAGCTAGGTAGGATAGTGGTTGAGTACTGCACCTGCTTTCAGGAAGTCCTGAGTTCAAATTTGACTTCCAAAACTTAGTAGCTGCATAACCGGCAAGGCTCTTAAGCCCTGTCTGCCGTTTCCTTGCCTGTAAAATAGGAATAATAACAGTACCTCTCTCCTGGGGTTACGCGAGGATCAAATAAGATGAACTTTGTAAGGCACTTTGCTACATAAATGCTAGCTGTTAATTAAACTTTGTCTGTACTTTGTGACTGAGTAGACCCAACAGGTGCTTAGCAAGCGTAGGATGAATGAAGTGGCTGCTTTCTTCAACAATGAAGTCTTACTGAGAAAGCAAAGTGAGATTTTATTTAATCTGTGAGGGACTACAACCACTTTCAGGGTTCATGAATACAGAGGCCAGTTGTGAATCTTTGCTGTGAGGCCACTCAAAGGTCTCCTCAGCTTTCCTTCTTTCCATATCCTTTCCTTTGCACTACTCAGATACTTAGTTTTGATTGAGAAGTCAAATACATCGACACATGTACTACAAAGCATCTTACCATTAAGGAACATATACATTTTTCATATCTAGAAAATAATGACTTTCAAGAGGCATCATTCCTAAATACTTCTATTTATTCCTTAATACACTAATGCAAGTTAATCTAATAATACACTAATTAAATGCAAATTAATACAGTAATAATATACTAATATACTTAAACTTAAGCTACCTAGAACAAATTTCACTTTCAAATTGTGCAAATTAGAAAGGTTAAGGAACCATACAGCATATAGTTAGGGACATATTTAACTTGCTTAGATTTTACCTTGTATAGGTACAAATGTTGAATTTCACCTTATCTTTGTGGCTCTAAACTTCATACTTGATATTCCATTAAAAACAAACAAAAAGGTAACCTTTGCATGTCTCACTTAAAAATTTGAAAAATAGTGTCATCAGTTCATATTAATTATTGAAAATAGATTAAGATCAAATAATTAAAAAGTCATAAAATTCTTATTATAATCCTTCCCAGGACACAGATTCACTTTTATTTGCAACTGGTTCATTTTACAAATTCAGTTTTAAAAAGTCACAGCCTCTTTCAATAAATGATGAAAATACTTCCTATCCTTCGTATTGGTGTTAAAGGCATTCATTGGTAAGGGGGAAATGCTATGTTGTGATTACATGGGATGATGAAATCTGCTAAACAAGTTTAGTATTCAATTTTCAATAGCAATTATTATGGGGGAAGGAGTAGGGAGATAAGGTTCAAGGGAAATTAACATGTTGAGGTTTATATTGTAATATAAATCATGTTCACACTTTGAAATGCCTTCAATTTTGGTTTAACTCTATTTTTATCTTGCATGCACTTGGGGTCCTCAAAGAAGTCCTACTCTGATGTCTCATCATGTCATGTCTATAACCCTTGGTTCTCAAAGTCTTAGCATAACTTCTGGAGGACTTCAAATACTTCAAACCATATATACCTCAAATACTTCAAAAGTATGATCCCTGGAACAGACTGTCACCTTTTCAAGGATAAATCCAGCTAAGTAGAGAAACGTTCAATCAGTAGTAAACTCACCATTTAGGGATAAATTTTTGGCTATGGCTACCCATAAAACAAAGAAAAATTCATTGTTGTCTTCAGTCTCATGTGGGTCCCTTCAGCTTGCAGTTCTAAAGGTGGCAGAAAGTTCTACAAATGATAAGGGCTTTAGAATCATCTATAATCAACAACCTAGCTATCAATACTCAATATTAGATCCTTGTCTAATGGTCAACAAATATACATACCACTGGAGGAATGGATTTTCATCAATCTTGACATTTTACTGTAAGTGAAACCAGAAGAAGGAAGTGGAAGAAAAATGGTATTTTCCTCTTTGGAGAAGAAAATAGAGGAGATGGTGGACTTGGTTTTATCATGCACACAAGGCAAGAATAAACATTATTTCATGAAACATTTGGTCATCTTTTAGTGCTGAGTCTTTGCAAAAAAAACAAAATAAAAATAATTGTAGGTCATTCAATCTGAAGCAGAGAACAGAGAGGTAGCAAACATTTTTGAAGAACTTGTTTCAGTCCTCCAAAGGAAATAAATATATAAACTCTGATACACAGTGACTTCAATGAAAAGGTGAACACAGGTGAACACACGTATGCTGAAAAATATGTTTCAGGAGTGAGGAAAGAAAAATATTCAAGATCTGTAAACTGTCCAGAGGCCTCAAGCCAAAACACCGTATGTACTCTGAGAAAAGAATTTAAAAACCCTGTTCATATTAAGAAGTGAATAATTCATCTCAGCCTCTTGGCTTCTCTGGCTTGCTTTCATTTCAACTAAAATTCCATCTTTTATAAGAAGCTTTACTGGTTTCTTCCCTAAAGTGACTTCCTTTTGAGAATTACTCCAAGTATATATCTTTTAGTTACTTGCATGTCATTTCCTCAACTAGATTATAAGCTTCATGAGGACAGGGAATGTTTTTGCTTTTCCTTGTATCCCCAGAGCTTTGAAAAATGCCTTGAACATAGCAGATACTTAATAAATATTCGTTGACTCTGTTTGATAAAAAATGCAATTGTTTAAATTATAACAGGACAGGAAACAACTGTTGTGGGCGTTATTCCTGAATCAGCTCTCAGTACACTTTTAGATCATCAGGTTGACAGAGTAAAGATAAAGCAAACACTTGATCCTAGTTGTCAAGCAAGGAGATGACACCAAAAGGCAAAATGAGCTTTAAAATTCTTTTGTAAATTTTAATAAATGATAGAAAATTGAGCCGTACTATCTCACAAAATGAGAAGCAGTGAAAGAAGAAACCACTCAGTGAGTTGTTCAGCTAAATACTCATCCTGAGACCACTGAAGTATATAAATGAAAGGAAGATCATAAGATGATGCAAAATGGAAGTGATCTGTAAAGATTTTTACAACAAACCCTTTTCATCATGAAAGCCAGTGGAGACAAAACATTTGTAACTTAATATTACAGAATTTTATTTAACATAAGGCATATCTTTGGATATGCTTAGAGAGGAAAAACAAATGATATTGAAGAAAAAGAAAAATGGATGAACCAGACTAGGTACACAGAGGAAGTTGGTGTAAGAGGCAATACAATTTTGAGGGCACCGAGGGATTCTCAAGGTGCCTGAAAGGAGGGTAAGATTTAAAAGACATTTTTTAAAAGTCTCAGAAATTATTCCAAAAAAATGTCCAAATAAACATCAATAACTACTGATTCATAAGCCTACTTTCCCTTCCCTATACTTCTATGACAGCATTCTATACATGCCGCGAGAGCATCCTTGATGAGGATATTAGAAGTTGACAGTCAGGCTTTCACAAACAATATATTGGTTGATCATGTCTTTACTCTGACCCAATCGCATAAAAGAAGTAGAGAAAATACAATTACCAAGAATGCTTATCCTTTGTTGACTATAAAACATTTGTTAGAACATAAAATCATCTTAAATGATCTTCTGCAAGTTATATTTCATGCATATGTCAAAATTATAAATGATTCCTCAAAAGACATAATAAAGAAAAATGAGGCACAAAACAGAAAGAAAAATGTTGGACAAAGTTATTTTCCAATTTTGGAGGAGATCCAGTGAAGAATCCACGTTTAAGAGGAATAGTGAGATCCTTTTCGTGTAGGACATTATGCTACCTGCCATCAAGCTCTGGACAATTGCCAAGTCTTCTAAATGAGATATGTAATCATACAAAACAGTTTGGACTAACTATCCTCACAGGAAATATATGCAAATGGACAATGAGTTGTGCCTTAAATTGGATAGGAAGAGGACAGAGGGCTGAATTACCTTTGGGAAGCTGTTTCTCCATGAAACAAAGGCCCATCTGTTTAATAACAATACTCTTCTGGTGATATTATATAGCTATAAATCACACAGCTTCTGTCTCCAAGGAATTTTAAGTTAAAAATTACTCCAGTGACAATGTGGAGGATGTTGTGAGTATGAGTAGGCTCAAATAAATATCTACAAATTATAAAGGGAAAGTAACATAAAGAATGTCATCAAAGACATAAATGAAAAAGAAGGTGAGTTGTTCATGCAGTAGTCAAGAAGTAACCAATGGACATTGATTAGCCCTATGATGCTGAAGAAATTAAGGTCCTCAGTATGTGAGGAGCCCTACTTCAAAACTCTGAGAGGACAATTGCGAGGATCAAGTGAGATATGTAAAACGTGTATAAATTTTAGTGATTTTATATATATGTGTGTGTATATATATACATGTATAATTTTCATATATATGAATTATACAGTTTACATATATAATATATTAAGTTTATATATGTATACATATATATATATATATATGCACTACCATCATTATTATTAAAAAGTTATATAAGATGAGCAGGCAAGGGTGGGCTGTGATCTGAATTATTGGAGCACTGATATCATAGAATCATAGAATTTGAGAGTCTGAAGGGACCTCAGCAGGTTTGACAATCAACTCGTGCACAAAAGTCATCCTCACTATTATGTACTTAACAAATGCTTACCTAGTGGTCTTCAGCATGAAGACTGCTAGTGATTGGGAACCCACAAATTCTTAGGGCAACTCATTCTATTTTTGGACAGATCTAATTATTAGAAGTTATATTTTTTCTGACATCAAATGTAATTTTTCTCTGACATCTCCCCCCACTGCTCCCAATTTTGCATTTGGGGACAAATGTATCTAATTCCTTGTTCCTATGGAAATCCTTCAAAAACATATGCATAATTATTATGTTCCCCAAGTATTCTCTTCTCTGGGCTAAACATAATTCTCTTTAACTGAAGCTGATGGAACACAGACCCAAAGCTCTTCGTCATTCTTGTTTCTCTCTTTTAGACATTTTCATCTTAAACTTCTTAAACTATGATATCTACCATTGAACACAAGTCTATATGTGGTCTGAGCAAGGTAGAGGACAAGAGGGATTTATTGCTTTCTTATTCATGGAAATGCCTCTTAATATAGCCCAACATCACATTAGTTTTTTAACTGCCACATCACATGGTTGATTAATTTTAGGCTTGTAGGCTTAGATCACATGTCTTATGTTTGTGAAGTTTATTTTTAGAACCCAAGTGTACATCTTTTATCCTTACTGAATTTCATCTTAAGTTCAACCCAATATTCTAGTATATCTAGATAATTTTAGATTCCAGCTCTGCCATCAAGTTTATTAATTATACCTCCTACCTTAGCAACAACTGCAAATTTGATGAATATGCCATGAGTACCTTTATTCAAGTAATTGATAAAAAAGTTAAATGATTAGTTCAAGGTTAAGCATAGCTCCCAGGAACACTACTAAAATCTGATGGCCATATTAACGTTGAACCACTAATGACTATTTGAATCCAGCTATTCAACCAGTTCAGAACCCATCTAATTATATTATTCATTAGTACACATCTTTTCATCTTTCCCCAAATAACTGTATGAATCATTTCATGAAATGCTTTGATAAGATCTAGGTAAAACATCCATAGCATTCCTTTTCTTTAATAATTTAATTTGTCAAAAAAGGAAATAGATTAGTGAGGCATGATTTCTTTTTAAAACTATATAGGTTCTTGTAATCAATACTCCCTTTTTAAAATGTTCAGTAGCTACGTCTTTAATGATCTGCTTTAAAAATTTTCCCTATAATTGAATTCAAGCTTATCAATCTACGTAGTTTATAGATGTTATTTTCTTCCATTTTTTGATAAGTGGGGTAATATTTGGCTCTTTCCTGTCTTGTAGTACCTTTTATTTTACATGATATTCAGATATCATTGACGATGATATAGTAATCACATTTGTCAAGTTTTTTTTTTTGAGTACTCAAGAATGTGATTCACATGTGGGTAGGAGGTCTCTGAAGATGAGTCACTTCCCAAAGATACTTATAGTATATACAGAAAATATATCAGTTCACAACTGATCAGCCATTGGCTTTGGGAGTTTGTTGTGCTGGGGGTGGGGCAGAAAATTTCTAATATGTTGGTCTATTGTTGGCCTCAAGGGCTCAAGACAGGGAGAAATCTGTCTTTTGGTAGGCCTTGTTAAAAATCTGGAGTAAAATAATACAAAATATAAGGGTTGGATGTGACTTTTCTTTTATATTGAAATGGAGACTAATTTTTAAATGCAGTAAATTTTGTAAAAAAGAAAGAGTACCCTCTTCCCTTTGATACATGATCATATTCCAATCGGTATGTACACATGTGTATTTATCATATGTAGGTATATACACATGCGTGTATCTTAGCTCTTTTTTTAGATTATTAGCTTCTTAAATCAAGGACATGTTCCACTTAATAGATGTAAAAGCCTTTGAAGTCAGGCAGGAGTTACAAAATAAGGTCCTTAGCTACTACTAATTTTTTTTTGCCTATTTTTACAAATTATATATAAAACACTGAATAAATACAAGCTGTTTGTAAAACTTACAGAATTTTTATTAGACGTTTATCAATTCATATGCAATTTAAACAAAAACAAATATGAGATGAATTTTGGTTATGAGGTTGAAGAATACTTTTTCTTTTTAAGGTGAATTATTTTTTTTCAGAAGTCCTTTACTAATAAAGAAAACAGTAGTAAATATAATACGCAGGCCCTTCCTAGAGAACTTTGTCTGGTTTGGGTCCCTCTATTTTGAAGAGGATGTAGAGACACTGGTGGGGAACTCACGAGAAATAGCGATATTTTAAAAGGAAGCAATACTAAAAATAAGGGATTAAAAAAGGGGACAAAAAATTGAGGTTTCTATAATCTGGTTAAAAAAAAAACAAAACTAAGGTGTAATTCCCAGACTGCCTCTTTGTTACCACTCAATCACATTTTAACCTTAAGTTTATTCCATTAATCTATCACCTAGTTAAAATTCTAGTTAGCCATTTGCTAGCCTCTATGTCATTCTCCCTCTTTCTTCAAGGAGTTCAGTACTTGTCTCACAGTTTTTTCTTCATTCTAAATCCATCCCTTGTATCAGGGTTCTTTAACTTTTTTGTCACAGAGTCCTCTTCAGTCCTCTTCTGGTGAAGCTCACAGACTCATCTGTGAATATTTTTAGATGCATGAAATATACAATATTGCAAAGCAGGTTAGAAAATTGGTGGAAATAAAGATGTAATCTTTTTTCACCCTCTGCAAGTTCAGGTGCCCTTACGTCTATCCATGGATGTGTGTGGTAGGTGTGCTGGAGGGGGAGGGGAGGAGAAGTGGGGGGCAGGTATCCATGGATCCAGGTTCATAATGAGAACCTCTGCCTGATATAAACTTGAGTACTTCAACATACACAGTGATGTGTCCCTCAAACAATAGTTTATCAACCTACTAAATTCCCATGACTCCCACCTTTGCAACATTCACCCCATCCATAGCAAGGATGGTCATACCCTGGATCTGACCAAGGTCTGTAAATGTTTTGTCCCTATCATCTAAAACAAAAACAAGAACAAAAAAATCTCCTTCTGCTCACCACTACTCCTAAATCTACTCGGTTCTTACCTTGACTTCATGTATCCCCAACCTCCTCTGCCTTCTCTGTTAACTACTGATGTGTTGGCTGAATGCGTCTGAATAAAGTTACATAAGCTTGCCAACTGGGTCCACTAGATTTAGGTTATTTATGCCATTGCTGTATGGGAATCTTTTTAGTTTTCTCTGAGCTGCATATTTTGTACAGCAGTTCTTCCAAACCTGTTCTCTTCTAAAATTTCTTGTTACCATCCCCTCAGAATACCAAGTCTTCTACTCTGAGAGGCTACCCTATCACAAGCTCCTACCATATTATATACCTGAAAAGTCCTTTACATCATTTCCTGTTTAATCCTTCTTCCGCACTAGCTTTTAATGATGTTTTCCTTCTCCTTTCTAAGGACAACCCTTTCACTTCTGTCCTTGTCTCCATCCCATCTTCTCCAATACCATACAGTCTTAATGATTCTCTCTCCTCTTCAATCTCTCCTCATCCAAGGAATTCTTTCCCTGTTATCTAGGAACAAATAAAAATTCTTTCACTTGACCCTCTTCTATCCCCAAACTATTGTTCCATAGCTCTCCTTTTATAGACAAAATCTTGGTAAGTGTCATATAAATCTGCTGACCCATTTTCTTATCTCCCACTTTCTTTTTAATCCTTTGCATTCTGGCTACAGATCCCACCCCTCAACTGGGTCTCTTCTATTCAAGCTTACAAAAAAAATCTTAACTGCCAAATGCAATGGCCGTTTTAAACTCAGACTTCATTCTATTTTATCTCTGTGCAGTTTTGGATGCTACTAAATACTTACTCCTCTTGGAATCCTCACTCTCACAGCACAAGCACAAGTGAACTTGATTTCCATCCACAGTTCTCTTTATATTCTCCTACATGTCTGATCATTCATTTTCTAGTCTCCCTTTCTGGATTGTAATCCTGTTCCCTCCCACTAAATATGAACATCTACCAAGGCTCTATTGTAGACATTTTTTTCTTTCTCTCTACTCTCTTTTTTTTGGTGATCTCATCAGGTCCCACATCACATGCATTGCCTAGAGGCAGATGATGCCAAAATACATTCATTTCTAACATCTCCCCTGACTTCAAGTCTCAGATTATGCAACCACAGAATCATGGGATTTTGGAGTGGGAGGCAAATTTAGTGGCTATCTATCATCTTCTTGAAGAAATCTGAAGTGGAACTTATGTCCTATCCAAGGAAGCCCATTTTACTTTTATCTAACTCTAGTGTTAGGAAAAAAAATGCTTACATCAAGCCTCAACTTGACTCTGAAACTTCTTCCCTTACTTTTTGTCCTCTGGGGCCACTCCACATGACAAGCCTTGAAACACCTAAACACAACTGCCATTTCCCCTGAAACTCAGTTATTTAATATTATCCTAATAAGACATGGATCCAAGGACCTTTAATGTTGTGACTGCCCTCTACTGGAAGCTTTTTAACATATCAGTGGGAATCCAGAATTGAACATAATACTCCAGGTGTGGGGTAATGTAGGCAGAGTAGAGGGGAATTATCTCCTCCTTATTTCTGGAAGCTATGCTTTTTAAAAATACATCATGAACAACATTAATTCTCTTTTTTGGTTGCTCTAACTCATAAGGAGCTTTCAGGATACTAGAAGCCACAAATTTTTTCTGGACACTGATATCTAACCATGTGTTTCTTCATATTTGTGAAGTGTCTCTTTCAAATTTAAGCATAAGCCTTCACCTCTATTCCTAAATATCATCTTCTCAGATTCAGTCTAATGCTCAATTTTGTCAAGATCTTTTCAGTTCTCAACTTGGTCATTTAGGATTTATGTGTAGAAAGTATTTAAGTAGTTACCACTTTAAGTTTTGTGTCAACTGAAAATTTGATATGCTTCCCATCCATGCCTTTGTCTAAGTTGCTGATTTCATCACGTCTCTTGGGTTCAATTATATTTTATGAACAGAATTCCCAGATCTATATATCCATCTGTAGTCTCTCTCCAGAGCACCAACTCCACATTACCAACAGCCTATTTGGCATTTCTAATTGGATGCTTCTTAGATATCTCAAACTCAACTGATTCAAAACTGGATTCATCTTTTTCCTCAAACATATCCTTATTCTTTCCTTCACCATTACTAATGAGGGAACAACTGTCCTTCCAGTCATCCAGGTTTACAGCCTCAGATTCATCCTTTCCTCTTCAGTTTCCCTCATTCCCATAATCAATTACCAAACCTTGACAATTCTACCTCCACAAAATCTTACATCTATCTCTCTAGCCCTATTCACCTGGATACTATATTAATACAGGTTGTTTGGATTACTTTAATAGCTTTCTGGTTGGGCCTGGGCCTCCTCCTTTACAGCTGCCAAGGTGACATTCTCAGAACCCAAGTCTGATCACATCAATCTCCTGCTCAAAAAGCTCCACTGGCTCCATATTGATGCTAGGACTCCTTCCTAATCTGGCTACAGCCTATCTGGACATAATTTCTCTTCAATTACTATAGTTTATCCAAACTGAACTTTCATATAGGATACTGCATCTCTTATTTCTGGACTTTTGCATAGGATGTGTTCCCAGCTTCTCCTGACTCCTTGTCTCTCCCCCATTAATACATTTTTTTTTTTTTTAAGAATCCCTCTTTCTTTCAGTTCAAGAACTGCCTACTAAGAGGAGGTCTTTCCACAAAGTTGTCAACACCTATCCTTACTCTAAAATCATACTGTATTTACTTCTATGTGCACATTTGTTTCTAGTAGGATGTATGGCGCTTGAAGGACTATTTCATTTGTCTAATTCTAGTGCCTAGTATAGTGACTGGCACAAAGTGGGCACTTAATAAATGCTTACTGAGTGACAAAATATATTAAATAAATAATGCGGAGTCAAGCATCTATCCCTTGGGCTCTCTCCTTGAGATCTCTGCAAAGCTATAATCAACTATGATCAACAAGTTCAGCCATTTAACAAAATCTAAAGCCATGCCTCTGTCCCTACTTTCCTGTCTATATTTCTCCAACTTTTTCACAAAATAGCAATTAGATACTTTATCAAATACTTTACTCAAATCAGATTAATCTGTATTTATTGCATTACCCTGAGTAATCTCATTGAAATAAGGTTGGTCTGGCATGATATCTTTGTAATATTTCTTTTTATAGTTGTTCCCTTTTTGGAAGCTCAGAGTGATATCTGTCCTCCTGCGCCGTGGTACTTCTGCTTTACCAGGATGTTTCAGATAGTACTATGGCAATGACTCAGTAATCACATCCACTGGGTTCTTTTAGCACTTGAGTGTATGGCTCCTTTGAATTAGGTGACTTGAGCTGATCAAGGGCAAGAAAGTGTTTTTTCATCTTCTTTCTTATCTTGGATAACAACTCCTCCTCAGCTACTTTTGTTGTCATTTTTGGGGATGGGAAACCTATAGCCTCAGGCCATGGCCACTGAATCTAAGTTTTACAGAACAAATCCTTTTGTTTTATGAAGTTTGGATTTGGTCAAAGAGCCATATTTGAGGACCTAAAGGGCCACATGTGGCCTGGAGGCGGCAAATTCCCCAAGTAAAGGTCATTCTACTTGGCAGACAAAAAGGGACCAACATAAGAATTAGGCACCTACCTTCTCTGTTGTCAGTTATCATCTTTAAAAATACCTCTCCTCCCCTCCAAAAACAAAATAAATCAAAAATCTTTTTTTGTTATGCTTAGCTTTCTTCATCATCCTTAGTTCATTCTGAGATTTCATACACACATATATAATCCTGCCCCCTCATTCAGTTCACATACAAATCACTAAAAAAAAAAAATCAAAGTTGGTTGGTTAATTCCTTGTTCATCCATATTGATCTCTTTAGAACACTTATTTTTTCTCCTTCAGCCTTTACCTTTTTGTCTACAGAATTTCATTCTCAAGATACCCTAACCTTCCTGGTCTGACCTCTCGTATAATGTTAGTTCATGGGATTTTTCTTGATACTCTTCCCCCTTATCTCAGGACTCAGATATTCCAGAATATCTGGAATAAAGTAAGAGCTTAATAAAAGGCTTACTATAGTGAGAATCAAATCAAGGACAGAATGCTTGTCTAAAAGGGACTAACATGATGGGAGATTAGACTTTTTCTCCAGTCCCCATTAACTCTCAAACCACATCTAACCACCTCAAAGAGCACCAGAACTAGCAATTATGGCTCAATCCATATGACAAGAAAGCCCTCAAAGATCAGAAGCTCAATAAGGTAATAGCCTTATAAATGTAATGCTGGAGAATTCTAATTCTTAAGGTACTTACTTAGCATTCTTTCCCGCCTCCCCCCTGCCGGCCCCCCCAACCCCCCAGCCTCCATGCTCCGGTAGACCACACAAACTAAGTCAAAGGCTTGGGTCTCACTTAGGGATTCCTCTCAAATGGCAGATTATGTTGGCTTATCCATTCTTTTCCTGTTTTTACTTCATTGCCATAAGTAAAGAGGCAGTGATTCTGCCCAGTAACAGTGGATATGGTGATATCAGATGGGAAGAACTCAAACTTCCTTCTCTTTGGGATAGCCCCTAGGTTAGGTAATCACAAAACTATAGAGCCCTTGCCCAGAATACTCATGTGCCCCCGCTCTGGTAAAAGTTGCAGAAGCTTATTTGGCACATTAAGAGAAGAAAAGGACATGATCCAGGGATCCAGTTTGAGTGACTGCACCACATCTTAAGGAAATAGGGACTGAAATATAGATGGGGTCAGTCTTGTCTTACAAGAAGATTTAGGGTACAGACTATTGTGAGTGAAATATACATTCTCTAATGTGGGAACAGGCTAAGGCAGCTTTATAATACAGATTTATGGCACATTCCAAGGCAGGGATGGGGGGAGGAAGGGAAGAGTGAGAAACTGAATAACAAGGGAGTATAGGGAAAAAAAAGTTAAAGAAAGATACCTAACAATTCTAGAGAAAGAAAATTCAATTAAAAACCAAGAGCACAAGCAAATAAACCAAATAGAGAGGATGCTAAAATTAGGAGTATGAGTATTAAAACCTCAAAAAATCATGATTCTCTAAATAAGTATTACATATCAAAGGAAGTTGCAACACTTCCTAATGATATACAGAACTCTTAACGGATTTCAAAAACATCAAAAGATCCCATAATGTTTCAAAGGACAAATTAAAAATATAAAAGTACAAGTTAGAAAAGAACAAATAATAAAACTCATAGTCTGTTGTGCATAAATTATTAGCAGAGAAGAAAAACTATAGTTGTGACTCTCTCCAGAGATACTTCTTAACTAGAAAAAAATTATTTCTAGAACTTCTAAATGCAGAAAACAATACAAACTGAAATATCTGAGGGAAGTGGGGGAGGAAGGGATGGACATATGCTTCAAACTCCAATTTACATAGTGTTGAAATTTAGCAATTCTAATGATGAACAACAAATGCTGCACCTTGTCAGGGAAAAGAAATTTAAATATAAAGGGAAGGAAATTCAAATGACATCCCACATCTCTTGAAACTACATGAGGGATGGAATAACATTTTAAAAAACAAAGGAATTCAAAATGCAACCCAGATTGACATACCTTACAAACCTCAGCTTAAGCAATGAATAAGATGGCCATTCAATAAGGGAGGGATTTGTAGTTTCTGTAAAAACAGAAACAAAATATCCTAGATATGGTTAGAATATTTGACTTATAAACACCCTAAACAAGAGAAATAGAAAAAACAGAATGTCCCTTTGGAGATTCTTCTACTTCTTGAAAGGAGAATTTGTTACTACAGCAATCTAGTTATTCAGCTTTTGTCAGAGAGAGAGGGCTCTTATTCTGTGTGCCTGGATTGCAATTTCTTTCTTAAACTCCTCTTTTATTTCCTTTTTTTGCCCCAAACAATACAAAAACCAAATCTGGTCCTGTCTTCACTGTTTAATAGAGGAAATAAGATGCAAACAACGATGTTAAAAACAAAACAAAACAAAAAAAAAGAAATTGTCTCACATGGGAGATGTCAGACAGATAGTGAGGAGAGAGGTTGTTAGGACCAGGGAAATAAATCCGAGAATTTTCTGCATAGAGATGACAACTGAATCGTAGGAGCTGGTGAGATCACCAAGGAAAATAGTATAGGGCTCAGGACAGAGCCTTGGGGACATGTTCATTCAGTGGGCATGAACTAGATGAAGATCCAGCAAAGGAGAATGAAAAGTGGTCAGAATGATAGGAGGAAATCTAGGAGACAGCAGTGTCATTAAAACCAGAAAAAAGAGTATCAAGGGAAAAAGGGTGATCAAAAGTGTCAACAGCTGCCGCAAGGGCAAGAAGGATAAGGACTGAGAAAAGACTGATAGTTTTGGCAATTAAGAGATCATTAACCAAGTTACCAAGGTAACTTTGTTGAGAGAAGCTTGGGTTGGATAATGGGGTCAGAAATCAGACTCAAGAGGTTTAAGACAATGAGGAAAGGAAATGAAGTAGCCTATGGTAGATGGCCTCTAGAAATTTAGCTATGAAAGAGAAGAGTGATATCCTACAAGATGGGATACATGATGCGTGGATCAAGTAAAGAGTTTTTGAGAAGGAGCGAGACAAGAAAATGTTTATATGTAGTAGGGAAGCAGAAGGTAAAATGGGAGAGATTTAAGATAAGTGAAAGAGGAGGTGGAGCCAAGATGGCAGGGTACCAAATTCTTCTTCCCAAAACATTATACTAATGCCTCAAAATGAATTCTATAGTGGCAGAACCAACAAAAGGTGAAAAAATTTCCAGCCCAAGACAATTCAGGTCAACAGCAAAGGCCCGTCTCACTGGAGTGAGAGTAGAGCAAAATTCAGTGCTGGCTGTGCCCCAGCAAGCTAGCAGTCTCCGGAAAGCCAGCACAGGCCTTGGGGGTGCTTGAATTCTTAATGGTGACCTCCAGAGTTCAGCCCACAGACAGTAAGGGGACTGGACAATTGGTTAGAAGGAGATTACAGGGGATATTTTGCTAACACTGGGTGTAGTACCCTGTTGCATTGCCCAAACAAGGATTCAGATCACAGGCCCAGGTCGTATGCCCATGTCATAGTAGTAAGGGGGCTGGATCCTGGTCACAGTTCTAAGATGGAAAAGAGAGCTTATAATCATTCACAGAGCAGAGCACAGGTCAGGAAAGCAGTAACCACACCTCTCCTTAGATCACATCACCTTAGAAAACTGAAAACTTACAGGTCTCCAAAATTAGCTCTGAAAATAGCATCATGAGAAACCTTGGGACAATGTCCCCTCTACCCCAGGAGCACAGCCCAACTTCAATATGAAGTTAAAAGTCAAGAAATAGGTTGGAAAAATGAGCAAACAAACAAAAAAGAAGCTGACTGTATGAAGTTACAGTTTATGTTATAAAGTTACTATGGTCACAGGAAAGATCAAAACACAAACTCAGAAGAGAACAATCATGTCAAAATGGCCACATGCAAATTGTCAAAGAAAAATCTGAACTGCTATTAGGCCTAAAAAGAATTATTGGAAGAGCTTAAAAAGTATTTTAAAAATCAAATGAGTGAGGTAGAGGGGAAATTAGGAAAAGAAATGAGAATGATGCATGAGAATCATGAAAGAAAGAGTCAATAGCTTGGTAAAAGAAGCACAAAAAAATGGAAAGATGTATAAAAATTCACTGAAGAAAACAATTAGTTAAAAAGTAGAACTGGGCAAGTGGAAGCTAATTACTTCATGAGATGACAAGAAACAAACAAAATCGAAAGAATGAAAAAAATAGAAGAAAATATGAAATATCTCATTGGAGAAAATGACCATAAAAACAGATCAAGGAGAACCTTGAAGGCATGAAAAAAAAAAAAGAGGCTAGACACATTTCAAGAAATTATTAAGGAAAATTGCCCTGATATCCTAGAACCAACGGGTAAAATAGAAACTGAAAGAATCTGATTATCTCCTAAACAAAAACTCCCAAGAATATTATAGTCAAATTCCAGAACTTCCAAGTCAAGGAAAAAATGCTGTGAGCAGCTGGAAAGAAACAATTCAAATATTGAGGAGCCAAAGTCAGGATAACACAGGATTTAGTAGCTTCCATGTGAAGAGTGGAGGACTTGAAATATGCTAATCCAGAGGGCAAAGGAGCTAGGACTATAAACAAGGATCCTGAGCAAAAGTAAGCATAATCCTTTGGGGGGAAATGGAAACTTAAATTAAAATTTAAAAAAATTAATGAAATTGGAATTTTCAAGCATTCTTGATGAAAAGACCAGAGCTGAACAGAAAATGTGATTTAAAAATGCAAGGTTTAAGAAAATCACAGAAAGGTAAACAGGAAAGGAAAAAAATCACAAGACATTCATTAAGATTAACTATTTACTTTCCTACGTGAATAGCTGATACTTGTAACTACTAAGAACTTTGTCATTTTTAGGACAGATAGAAGCATACATAGAGGGGCATGGGTATGAACCGACTATAGTGGGATGATACTCAAAAAATCAAAATTAGGGGGTGAGGAATGGATGCATTGGGAGAATTGGTAAGGGAGAGATAGAATGGGCCAAAATATCTCACATAAAAGAGGAACTCAAGAGCTTTTAGAGTGGAGTGGAAGATGGGGGGTTGGTGGTGGGCAACACTTGAACCTTACTGTCATGGCAATTGGATGAAATAGAGAATAACATGCATATTTGGCTGGGTAGATAAATCCATCTTGTGCTATAGGGAAGTAGGAGAGGAGTGGGATAAGAGAAGGGGTCGGGCTCATAGAAGGGAGGGAAAGGGACAGGGTGGAAAGAGGGAGGGAGGTAGAAAGGGAGAGAAGGCAAGAAAGAGAGGGGGAAGGCAAGAACTAAACAGGTTAAAAATAGAATGGAGGGAAAACACACAGTTAATAATCACAAATGTAAATATGAATGTAACTAAAGTGTAAATATGAATGTAATTAAACCCATAAAATGGAAGCAGATAGGAGAATGGGTTAAAAATCTCACATTATGGTATTTCCAAGAAACATACTTGAAGTAGAGACACACATAGAGTAAAATTAAGGGGGTGGAACAGAATCTATTATGCTATTATCTACTAAAAGCAGGGGTAATAATCAGAATCTCAGAAAAAGCAAAAGCAAGAATAGAACTAACGAAAAAAATAAGCAAGGAAATTACATCTTGCTAAAGATGTAGTTCTCGGTAAGTAATATCAGTAATAAACAGGGATGCAACAAATGGTATAGCATCAAAATTCTTAAAGGAAAAGTTAAATAAATTAAAACAGGAAATAGTCAATAAAACTGTACTAGTGGGGGGACCTCAACTTTCCCCTCTCAGAAATAGGTAAGTCTAACTAAAAAATAAACAAGAAGCTAAGGAGATGAACAGAATTTTGGATAGTTAAATATAATGAACCTCTAGAGAAAACTGAATGAAAATAGGAAAGAATACACCCTTTTCTCAGCTGTACATGGCACCTACACAAAAAGCTGACCATGCGTTAGGACATAAAAACCTCACAACTACATGCAAAAAAGCAGAAATTTTAAATGCATCCTTTTCAGATTAAAATGCAATAAAAATTACATTCAATAAAGTGCCCTGCAAAGATGGATTAAAAATGACTGGAAACTAAACAAAATCTAATTCTGAAGAGGAAGTGGGTCTAAGAAAAAAAATCGTAAAAATAATACATTAAAGAGAATGACAACAGTGAGACAACATACCAAAATTTATAGGATGCAGCCAAATCATCTGGGTCCAGTGGCCAGATATCAATCAGGATGACTGGAGACATCCCAGGATGCAGTGGGAGACCTTAGCCTTTTTAAGCTAGGTTCTCACTTCGAGTGAGGCAATGCCCATTTAGTGAATCAGTCTCTTTAAGAAGTGAGTCAAGGCACTGCCCCTTTAATAAGAAATTTGAAAAAAAAATCATATTGAAGGGAAGACTCTTAGGGTTGCTTGCCAAAAGAGAAAGTTACTATTTACATCCACTGTGAGCCAGGAGTGCCCAAATGGTTAAATGGTGCTGGGGCAGGGACCTATTGTTGTCTAGAGTGAATTGAGTTTAAGGCTTGGTCTTTGAAAAAGAAATCTAGACAGTAACCCCAAGTTAACTAGGTAGCTTTTGGCCATTAAAACATTGTCCTTTGGGCAGAATACCCTGAGGGCAGAGGGGAAGAGGAAAGGAGACATAAAATAGAAAAAGATCAGATCAATGAATTAGGCATGCAGTTAAAGAAATTGAAAAAAAAAAACAGCTTAAAAATTCCCAATTAAACACCAAATTGGAAATACTGAAAATCAAAGGAGAGATAATAAAATGGAAAGTAAGAAAACCACTGAAGTAGTAAATAAAAGAGGTGATTTTATGGAAAAAAACAACCAAACAACAATGACATTGATAAACCATTGGTTAATTTGAATAAAAAAGGAAAGAAGAAAACTGAATTACCAATATCAAAAATTAAAGGGATGAATTCACCACCAATTATGAGAAAATGAAGCAATAAATGTAAGAAGATTACAGAAATATATCACAAAGATCAAACACTATGAGCAGTTGGGATTTATACCAGGAATGCAGGGCTGGTTCAGTACCAGGAAAACTATCAGCATAACTGACCACATCAATAATAAAACCAACAAAAATATGATTATCTTGGTAGATGCAGAGCAGCTTTTGGTGAGAAAATTGGGGCACTAACACACTGTTGGTGGAGCTGTGAACTGAGCTAGCTATTTTGGAGAGAAATTTAGAACTATACCCAAAGGGCTATAAAACTGAGCAAACTATTGGATCCATCAAGATCAATATCAATACTCCAAAGAGATTGAAAAAAAGGGAAAAGGACCTATTTGTACAAAAATATAGCCACTCTTTCTGTGGTGACAAAGAACTAGAAATTGAGGGGATGCTCATCAAGTGGGGAATGTCTGAGTAAATTGTGCTATGCAATTGTAATGGAATACTATTATGCTATAAGAAACAAAGAGTAGGCTGACTGCAAGAAAAAAAAGGAAAATTTTACATGAACTAATGCAAAGTAAAATGAACAGAACCAAAAGAACATAGCATATAGTAACAGCAATTGATGATCAACTATGAATGACTTATCTACTTTCAGCAATAAAATGACCCAAAACAATCCCAAAAGATTCATGATGAAAATACTATCCACATCCAGAGAACTGATGGAGTCTGAGTGCAGGTCAAAGCATATTATTCTTCACTTTATTTTTTTTTTTCTTTGGAGGGGGGATCCATGTCTTCTTTCACAACTTGAATAATATGAAAATGTTTTGCAAATGATTGTACATGTATAACCTATATCAAATTGTTACCCTTTCAGACTGCAGGGAAGAATATAAGGGAAGGAAAGAATTTGGAATTCAAAATTTAAAAAAAATGAAATGTCAAAATTGTCTTTACATGTAAATGGGAAAAATATTTAAAAAGGGAGGAAAAAGCTTTTGACAAAGTACAACACTCACTTTTATTAAAGAAAAAACACTTGAAAGCATAGGAATAAATGAAGCTTTCCTTCAAATGATAAGTAGTATTTATCTAAAATTATCAGTAAGCATTATCTGTAATGGGGTAAACTGGAAGCCTTCCCAATAAGATCTGGGTTTATGAAGCAAGGATGCCTATTATCACCATTATTAGATGACATGATGGTATACTTAGGAGTCCAAGAAAATCTACTAAAAAATAACAACTTCAGCAAAGTTTCAGGATATAAAATAAAACCATATAAATCATCAGCATTTATATATACATATATTTCTACATATGTAATCATCACCAAGAAATTCCAGGAGCAAGAGATAGAGAAATTGAATTTAAAAAAACTGTAAACAATATAAAATACTTAGGAGTCTACCTGCCAAGATACATCCAAGAGCTATATGAATACAATTACAAAACACTTTTCACATAGATTAAGTCAGATCTAAATGAGTGGAAAAATATGGGTATATCAAGCCAATACAATAAACAAGACAATTTTACTTAAATTAATTTACTTATTCAGTGTCATACCAAACTACCAACAATTATTTTATAGAGCTAGAAAATGTAACAAAATTCATTTGGAAGAACAAAAGGTCTGTCAAGGGAACTAATGAAAAAGAAAAGTGAAGGAAGATGGCTCAGCCATACTAAATCTTGAACTACATTATAAAGCAGTACTCATCAAAACAGTCTGGTACTGGTTAAGAGACTGAGTAGTGCATCAGTGGAATAGACTGGATACACAATGTTACTGTTTGTCCTTTCTCTTCCAAGAGGACAGATGACATCAGAGAGTGGTCAGAACCTATAGGTGAATTGGATTTAAGTGAGGAAGAGTTACACAAAAGAGAGTGAATCTCTTCCAGTCACTAAAGCCCAGAGGCAAGACCAAAGACAGGACTGTCGATGGCCCAAGATGCAGTAGATGACCTTGGCATCTTCCATCCCTAAGTTCTAAGTGCTCCACAGCACCTCCTTCATTCACATTCATGGCCATTAAAAAACAAGTTGTTCTTATCTGTCCATTTCTCTGCAGAAGTCTTCAAGTGCTAAAGGTAGACGTTGCCCTAATTCACCAATGGGTTTGAAGACTATCAGTTACCCTCAACCTGGTTTAGCCTGTCTGATTAAGACTGTTTTCCAGGGTATAGCCACTGTGCATGCTACAGCTTCTTGGAGCCACAAGTGAGAGTTGAGTGTCAGGTAGACACCAAGTCAGCAAAGGTAGATAAGTAGCCCTGAAGAGGGCTCATTTCAAAGGTACTAGTTCCCCTTAATTCCCAACACTTTTGGAGTATACAATAAATAGTAGATAATGACCACCGTAATACAGTGTTGAGTAAATACAAGGATCCTGGCTTTTGGGACAGGAACTCACTATCTGACAAAAACTGCTAGGAAAAGTGAAAAGCAGTTTAGCAGATACTAGGTAAAGATTTAACATCTCATACCATATACCAAGGTAAGGTCAAAATGAGAACATGATTTAAACATAAAGGGTGATACCACAAACAAATTAGGGGACCATGGAATAGTTTAGCTGTCAGACCTATGGATAAGAATTTGACAAAATAAGAGATGGAGAGCAAGTATGAGGAAAAAATGGATAATTTTGATTACATTAACTTAAAATTTCTTTTTACACAAACAAATCCAATGCAATCAAAACTGGAAGAAGAACAGAACACTGGGGAAAACATTTATAGCAAGTTTCTCTGATAAAGGCCTAATTTTTCACATACACAGAGAACTCAAATTTATAAGAATATGAGTCATTCCACAATTGATAAATCATCAAAAGATATGAACAAGCAGTTTGCAGATGAAGAAATCAAAACTATCTATGGTCATGTTAAAAAAATTTCTGAATCATTATTGATTAGAGAAATGCAAATTAAAATAATTTTGAGGTACCATCTCATAACTATTAGATTGACTAACAGAAAAGGAAAATGACAAATCTTGGAGGGGATGTAGGAAAACTGAGACATTAATGCACAGTTGGTGGAACTGTGAACTGATCTAAACATCCTGCAGAACAATTTGGCGCTATGCCTAAAGGGCTATAAAACAATTCATACCCTCTAATCCAAAAATAGCACCACTAGGTCTGTAATCGCAGAGATTTTTAAAAAAGAACCTATATGTACAAAAATATTTAGTTACTCTTTTTGTGGTGATAAAGAATTGGAAATTGAGAGGAAGCCCATTAACTGGGCTTAACAAATTTTGAAATATGATTGAGATGAGGTACTATGTGCTGTTAAAAATGATGAGCAGGACACTTTCAGAAAAACCTGGAAAGACGTACATGAACAGTGAAGTGAACAGTAGCAGGAGCACACTGTGCACAGTAACAGGAATACTGTATGATGATCAACTGTGAATAACTTAGCTTTTCTCAACAATACAAACATCTAAGACGATTCTGAAGGACTTATGGTGAAAAATGCTTTTCACCTCCAGAGAAAGAACTGATGGAGTCTCAATGCATCGAAATGTTACTTCTTACTTTTTTTGTCCAAGCTTTCTTTCACAATATGACTAACATGGAAATATGCTTTGCATCACTGCACACATATAACCTATATAGCAAATTTCTTCCTGTTGAGGGGAGGGGGGATGAGAGAGAGCAAGGGAGAGAATAGTGAACTCAAAATTTTAAAAAATATTATAAATTGTTTTTATGTGTAATTGAAAAAACTAAGTGAGGTAAAAACAAAGTGGGGGAAAAAAGGTAAGTGAAAGGGTAGGGATGAGAAAAGTGACAAGTAGAATGCAGTACCTAGAATCAGGATGACTCATCTTCCTGAGTTCAAATCTGGCCTTAGAAACTTATAAGCCTTCACCAAGACTGCCAAAGGAATCCATGACACAAATTATTAGTTAGTAAACTTAGGTACAAAGTAGTGCCTAAGTTGAGCCTTGAAAAAAGATAAAGATTCTAAAAGGCAAAGGTGAAGAGGGAGTTTACTTGAGACATGGGATACAACCTGAAGAAAGGGCAGGCAGGAAATGAAATGCCAAATTTGGAGAACAGGATGAAGGCCAGTTGGTAGAAAGAAGAATGAATGAAGGGAAGTCATGTGAAATCCATCCAGACTAATAGGCAGAAGCCAAATTGTTAAAGGCTTTAAATGCCACCATAGGTCTGGGGTCTATGAGGTGTTCAGTAGGACTAGCATCTCTGGTACAAGGACTTCTGAGCTCTTTTCAGGGATGCTCATTCACTTTTGGTGTTCACCTTCAACCAACTCTCACTTATGGCTCCAAGAATCTGCAGCTTTGTGTTTACACCCTGGCAAACTGTCTTGGCAGAAGGGCTAACCCAGGTTGAAGGTAACCAACAGGCCTCAAATACATTGGTCAGTTAGAGGTATGTCTATCCCAAGCATGTGAAGACATCCCCTGGTGGAATGAGCACACAAGAACAATTTGTTCCAACAACCATGAAGGCAGCTGAAGTAGGCTGTGAGGCACTTAAAATCTGATCAAATATCAACAACACCAAGATCATCAACCCCATCCAGATCCATCACCAGTCATTCTGACTTTTGTCTTGCCACTGAACTTTGTTGATTCAGGGGAAAAGAGAGAGGCTGAGGACTGAACAACTCTCCCTCACTTAAATCCAATTCATGTGCAATTCATCCTATAATGTCACTGGTCTTCTTTGAAAATGAAGGCTGAGCAACAAGGTCTGTTCCAGTTCTGAAATTCTATGATCATCTATGTTCTCAACAGAATCTTAGAACTGGAAACGATCTCAGTGGAGCTGTACCTGAATAAGAATTATCTGACAATCATCTAGCCTCTTCCTAAAAATGTATAATGAGGATGAATTCACCTCCTCCTAAATCATTCCTTGCTACTTATGGAGAGCTTTGATAGCCAGGATGCAAGTGAAACTTTCTTCCCTGTGACTTTTACCTGTTTGAGTCAAGTGAAAAATATCTACTCCAGTGGATAGAGTCCTTGGCCTGCAGCCAGAAAAATCTGAGTTCAAATGTGGCATTAGACAATTACTACCTGTGTGATTCTGGGCAAATCATGTAACCACTGTCTCAGTTTCTTCAACTGGAAAATGGGATAATAATAGAATCTACCTTATGCAGTGTTGCTGTAAGGATCACATGAAAAAATAATGTAAACTAGTTAACACAGTGACTGGCACATAGAAGGCACTATATAAATGTTTATTCTTTTTACGTCTTTTTTCCTCTTCCTTGAGATGACACTCTAATGCCTGAAAACAGCTATCATTTTCCCAAAGTCTTCTCTTCTTCCTGAGTTCCTTTAGCTCATATCTTATATCTCTAGTTCCCCTCATTATCTTTGTCATTTTTCTTTGGACATACTCCAGTTCATCTTTCTTTTCTCCCTAGTATCGTTGTAAATACCATGAGTCTATGGATTGTGTACAGCATAAGAACATTATAAGTTCCTGCTGAATGAACAGATGAGCTGTATTTAATGAAAATTCTCTAAGTTGTATCTCAGTGCTCTAAAGCCATAGTACCTTTAAAATGTAATCGTAACCTTCTGGAGATCAAATACAGTAACGTACTAAGTGCTTTGAAAACCTTAAAGTACTTTATACATGTTATTTTGTCAACTATTTTTGGTCTTTTTAGGACTGCTGATCAAGCCTTACAAGGCGCTCCTACAAGGTATATGCAAATGAAAGAAAATTAGATCAATGTTACAATATCTCTCCCATCGGAGACATTTAGATCTTCTATACTAAAATTTATTAAGTTGTACCTTTTACCATAATCAAAACATATGAAAATCTATCGGGATGGATGAGCCTTTCATCGGTAGAGATTACAATAATGCTTGCTAACTCTGACTTGTTTACATTTCAGAGGCTCTCTTTCTGACCTTAGAAGCTATTTGCCATAATCACTAGCCTTGATAATAAGAAAACATCATGGGGAATTTTCCACCCAGCTTTAGATGAGCATGAAATTATTTTCATCTTCCATTAAGTGTCGAAAGCATTGGCAACAAACAGATTACGTACCATTGTTTTCACCAGGTTTTCAATGGGTTCTTCTTACTCTCCAAGATAGTTGGCATTTCCTGACAAAAGAAAAGAACTTTTTACTTAAATGGAATAAAGAAACAAAAGAAACCAAAATTTAAACATTTCATGTTATAAATCTATAGCAAAAAAAGACAAACTGAATGAATAAAGAAAAGAATAGCAAACAGTTGTAATTTTTAATACTGTGCTTAGTTACTAAAATTTATGAACAAATAATGTATTACAAATTACTAGTTATGAGGTTTTACATTTGTTTAATAGGGAATAATTTGCCCCAATTAAATGGACTCAACTAAGGCTTTTTTTAGATTACTAAAACAAATTAAACTTTTTAAAATGATAATTTAGGTGATCTTCAAGCCTTTCTAAAATGGATCATAAAAGTTTCTAAGTTGTATTCTTCCTGGTTTTATTAGTTATATTAAGATAAATTAAGTGAGATTAAAATCTGATTTGATTTATTTACCTTTGAAAATGAAGACCGTTTTAAGGGTTACACATCCTCAGCCTCTGACGAAAGCGACCTCAATTAGTCAAGTCAGAATGTCTTTAATAGCTTTGTGTTTATTACTTCCAGCACGGAGCGAGGTGTTCATTAAGGTACCAAAAGTCTCATAAAAATTCCAAAGTTGCACTAGTGAAAAAATGCTCAACAAGATGAAAACTAATCACATCTTTTTCAGAAAATTCAGTAGTTATTTTAAAACCAGTTTTAAACAAGATTTGGTTTTAATATGGCACTCAGGCAGAGCAATACCATTTGGAGTCTTAAAACAGCATTTAAAGCTACTGTGAGTATATGACTATAACATTTAATTTTATACCATTTTTAAATGGTGTACAACGTTTAGTGTGACCCTTTTATGACAATCATGGTTAAAGGATGTTTTCCCTGTTTACTACTATTTATGAAGGCTTTTTTTAATAAGAAAAAAATTGTTAGCTCACACACACGGCTTTTCTTTCAAAAGTTTATTTAGTATCAAGCAAGAAGAGACTTTGCTTAACACTACAGAACATTTCAAGACTTGAGTTACAAAAGAATACCACATTATTTGCATTTGTAATTGGCTTCCCTTTTTACACATCTTTGCAAGAGAAAAAACTAGCATATGGTTGAAAGATAGAACTAAATTCTGTGGACAACCTTTAAAAGGAAAGGTGAGGCTTATGTTAAAAGAATGGATTATCATGTTTAGTAAACCTAATTTTTGTTTAACACTAGTTAATCAAAGGTTATTTTTTTTCTTTTGATCTCCTATTTGTCATATACAGACTGGCAATAACAAAGTTCCTTGTTTTACATGTCTTTCTGCCCAGTTTGTTGTTTCAACAAAGTAGTTTAAATTCAGTCCATCCATTCAGATTTTAAGCGCTTTGATTTATTAAAAAGGGATTGTTCATAGAAAAAAATTACTTTGAACAGTATACAGGACTGGTGGAGATTGGATATTTCACAACATCAAGACAGTACAATCAGTATCTGGCGTATGGCTGGTCTCTGTAGATTCCCTTTGTTGTCCTTGATGAAGGTGCCTTATGTCTCGAGTTAGTCCACTCTTCTTGTCCTAGAAAAGGTAAGATTAATCATAATTAGATCGCTGTTGTTGCTAGCATGGTTTAATTTTTCAGAGTCTAACTTAGCATTGAGCCAATGAATAAATGTCATCTTGAATGTGTCTTTTCATTGAAGAGTAAATCTGTCTTTTAAGGTCTAACTGAAACACTGTTGCTTCTATTCAAACTGTCTCTATGCCCCTCTTCAGTAATTATCTCTTCTCCCAGCAGACCTAACAAAACATCTGGTTTGTACCTATGTTGTATATTTAGGGAGCACTACCATTCGCCATCCTTGGGATGTACTTCCTCCTCCGTCATCCCTATCTTCCTTCAAGGCTTAGTTCAAGTGCCACCACCAACACGAGGACTCTCTTGTTCTCCCTTATTGATAGTCCCTGCTGTGCCAGGAGATGTTTTGTTTTGTTTTGTTTTATAATTTATGTTTTGTGTGATGTACACTGAAATAAGTGTACGTGGACAGGGTGAAGAACCTGGGAGTCAGGGAGATCTGAGTTTGAATCTTGTCTCATACTCTTACTAGCTGTGTGTGACCCCTGGGCAAATCACTGAATCCCTCTTAACATCAGTTTTCTTATCTGTAAAGTAAGGATAATAGAACTTCTTAAGATTGTTGTGGGGATGAAATAAGTTAACATTTGTAAAGTTATTGTAACCCTTACAGCACTATAAAATTGTTAGCTATTATATGTGCATGAATTATACATGTACATGTGCATATACGTATGCACACACATATTTTTTCACCCTGAGGAATGTAAGCTCTTTTGAAAGTGGAAAGTATCTAATTATTATTGTCATTTTATCTGGAATACCTAATGTAGTACCCTGCATAGAGGAAGTGTTTAGTAAGAGCTTATTGAATGAATAAAGGAAAAAAGGAAAGAATTCATGACAGTCATCTGTGTATAACCTGTAACATGGCACCAGAATGAATTCCAGAGGAGCAATAACTGTATCTTATCCAATCTTTTTATCTCTGTTAGTGCCCAGCATAGTGCTAAATAAATGTTTCATTAGGTTAACTGAAAAATTCCATGGCAATTAATTAAAGTAAAATTTCAGTGGAAACAGAATCATAGACATTAGAGCTGGTAGGGACTTTAACAGATCATCATGTTCTCACCTGACAGGTAAAGTGAGGCTCAGAAGGGAGGGAGTTGCTTATAGGCAAAGCTAGGCCTTATAACCAGCTCTCCTGACTGGGAGACCAGGGATCTTTTCTACCACGCTATGATAAGCCACAGCTGCATTAACTAAAACGTTAAGTACTCAAAAAAAAGTCCTTTTTTCCAACTTGTTCTACTACTATATACTCTTACTCATAGGTACTCATTTAAGAGGAGTCTAAATATTAAGAATTAAACTTTTGCCAGTTCTCCAGCCATTGGTACTATCTTTATAAATGGGTTACATTATAGAAAAAGAATCAAATTCCATTTCAATGAGTGGGCAAAGAAAATAAATGGATTGGCAGAAGACATGGGTAGGTAATGTATGAAGAAGCGTTAATATAGCACTTTAAATGAATTTTTTTATAGATGAATGTGGAAACAAAGTTCTTTTGCAGGGAAATTTATGTGCTTAATGAGATGCTATATATTTTATACATTCATATACCAAGTATAGTAGACAAAAGTATTAAAACTATTGTCACACTGAAGGCTTTGCCATTGAGTTGTTTGTGAACCACAGCTCTTAAAACAATTTCCTTAGCAAATTCCAGATCTGTACATCAAAGAGTTAACTTCTAAGCTGCAACATACAGCAATTTAAAAGCTATGCTGTCCACAGAGACCAATTTAAAAAGCTGTGAGGAAAAAATGCTTAGAATGACCTCTTCTTTTGATACAAACATGCAATCAGCTACGTCCCCTCAAGCTAACTTGCATCAATTTAAGTAGACAGCATTCAGCAAACCAATGTATTTTTATAAGTGTTTGTTACGACAAACAAAAATCCTAGTTGAGGTCATCATTGCTTCAGGCAGGCGATATAACAAAATGCACTTCAAAAGGAACACCAGAAAATGGTTTTCCAGTTATGTTCAGAAAAATGTCATAACATCCATTAGCGGGAGTCCTGATTCACTTGTGCTGCTTACCAGAAATTCATGGGCTTTTGAGTTTCTCAACTAATTGAAGACTTCATGTCCTCTGATCTTTAGCCAAAGATTTAACATTCATCTTTCAAGAAAAGGTGCTTTTTTAATGGGCATTCTGCTGTCACCACAGATTCTTTTAATTAAACCTGTCATTGCTACACTTACAGATGGTTCTGAGATGTAATCTCCACCATTATTACGCTTTTACCATGACTTGTTTAGTTGTTTCTGCAACAGTGTGGTAATACCCTTAAGGCTATTATCTTTCTAAATGCATTTGTAACCTTTATGCAATGGCTGTGTGGGATTTTTTTTTAAGAATCCAAAATGAGAAATAAATTTAAAAATACAGAAACGTACACATATATGTATATACATATGTGTATAATATACACATGTGCAAACACACACACACACACACACTCTCTCTCTCTCTCTCTCTCTCTCTCTCTCTCTCTCTAACCCGTAACAAAGAAAAGGAACCTAAAACTAAAACTCTGTCTTCATTTCACTTTTATTTTCCCAGGCAAAGACACTTTAAAGGAACTGCACTATTAAATATCTTTAGTCCAGTGAGTTCTTTGATAAATTTGGCAAAGCTATGACATTAAAAGAAGAAACTTCATCTCTATGTTTGTGGAATTTCATGAGCCAGGATATCATACATATATAACCCAACATAGATTTTGTCATATCTTTAATACTGAAGGGCTCTGTGAAAATATCTAGGTAAGCATAAATGAACTCTTAGATGACTTTTTTTTTTTTTATTTTAATGCAGGCTAGAGATCTCCTCTCGGAAGAAAGATTTCTTTGACTGTCTTTTCCATTTCTATTCATAGTTCATCTTGTCAAATTACTCACCATATGAATCATAAGTCTCTTCACTAAGTCCATGCCCATAATCATAGTAATCAGCACCACTGTATTAAACAAAAACAAAACAAAACATACACATACAAAAAGAACAAAGTTCAAAATAGGTAAAAATTGTTTTACAGAATGTGTAAGTATAGCAAATTATGTACTCTTACTCAGTAAAAAACTCAGAATAAAAGGGAGACATTAAAAAAAAAGGAGCTCCCTAGTTGAGATGAGAGTATTTATTATACTACAAACCATGACCTGCATATTATTAAAGTCTACTTTCTTTTTTCTCCCAAAATCTCATCAAATAAACCTTACATAAGAAATGCACAGAAAGATTTGTTTGACTATGTATAGATAAGAAACAGGATTAGGGGTAGCCAAAGCAGGATGTCTACAGCGTGGGGATGTTGATATACTAACCCTTATATCCTTTTAGAAATTGAAGGTTTGTCATGGAAGTGTTATGCGGTTATATTATTCCTAGTTTGAAATTTTTCTTAGAGCAAATGCAATCTTGTGCTCTGTTATGTTTTACTACTTATCTGGGAAATCCTGAAGGGAGTAGAGTGGTAGCAAAATAAAACTATGGTTAGTAGCGAAAGATCAGAGTTTCTGAGAAAGAAAAAGAGTGGGGAAAACCACAACACAGTAGAAGAACAAGGAGAAATACTTTTATTTAATGCGAAGTTTTACAAATGAATATATTTTTAAAGCCTGAAAATTCTCTCCATGGCATATGACTATTTACTTTGTGATACAGCTAACCTGTGAGTTACAGTGAAGCTTCCAGTGAACCACAAGAGGTAGGATGCTGACATGTTCTTAACGGTACACAAATGTCCTATACTTATACATGGTGATCTGATTGGCTATGGGTTTATCTGGTTTTTTTTTTTAACTTTACTTCCCTACCAACCACACTATTTCTGAATGCAAAGATTATGCTCATACTATTTAAAAATTATTTTGAAATTCAAAACTTATCAAAAGAATATTTCCAACTAGAATAAACTTTAATATTCTATGTAAAACTCTAACTCTCCATTATGTGCTACCTGCTTTTTCATAAAAAATTATAATAAATTCTACATTACTTTAAAAATTGTCCTGCTTGTGCTTTCTTCTCTTCACTTCTGACCTTCTGTGATAAAATACAATTTGCAATCACCTTTTTTGCAACCCTACCATCCATTTATGAATAAGTATGCATTATCTAAGCAATTCAAATGTATATCTCTGCATCTTGTGCCCATCCCCTTTACTCTGGAAGCATGGCTGATCACTGCATTGATCAGAATGTGCTACTATTTGTTCAAATCTTGCCCAAATTGCCTAAGAAGTCAGTGATGACATCCCTTTAGTATTATAGTTCTTTTCCTTTCCCCATTTTAGCATCAGTAAATCTGCTTAGTTTGTGACTGTTTTCTCCCCTGTATTATCTTCCCTCTCAACCACCTCCTGCCTAGCCTCACATTTTTTTTCCTCTTGAGTTTGAGATTTCTACACCAAAGTCAATACTTCCTGTGTTCAATATTCCTTGGTTCATTTCATATAAGAGTAAGGTCTATTTCATACTCATCCCATCCACCCCTTCCCTCTACTTTTGTAGATTTTCATGCACCCTTATTATGAGAAGTAATAAGCTCTTCCTCTCTTTACTCTTCTTTACATTCTCTTTTCTTTCCCCACTTAAAAGCCTTAGGAAAAAAATAATCCTCATTAAGCCTGACTTACCTAGTTTTAGCCTGCTCCTCTTTATAACTGCACCACCCCCTTTTCATCTCTGCATATTCAAGGTCTGCTCTAGTGTCTAAAAACAGTGTTATGGAGCTCAGGTACCCTGGCCCATGTGTAGTCACCACTGCTCCTAAGGATTTTGAAAGTTTCTACTTTAGGGCTCTGGGGGCTGAGGGAGAGAGAAGGTCTACTCTTGTAGCCTCTGGGTATAGTACCTTGCAGGTCAGAAGCATCCCTCGACATTTCTGCTGATGGCAGGGGTTGGCTGACAGTTGTCAACAGATAATCACAACATCACAAGACTTGTGTGAAAACCAGGTTTATTACAAGAGAAATAAACATGCATGTGGAACCCAAAGAGTTCACAGTCATTGTAGAAGTTTGCATACTTATGACAGTACATCAAAAGGAGGAGAAAACAGGAAGGCGCATGTCATGGGAGCAGAAGGGAAGGGTGTGGTAACCCTTCCCAAAGTGGGGCAGCAAGGCCATGGCAAAAGCCACATTCTTTTCCCCTGGGAACTGCTAGATGGGAGATAGGAGAGGTGGCTTATCTGAAAAGGTCCCCAGCTACATAAGCATTTTTCCCAGCCAGGCAGAGACTGGCTGGTGCCTGTGTTGCCTCCCAAGGATACACAGGGAATCTAGCTTGGGATGCAAACAACAAATTATGTCAGCTTGTATGTGTGTTTTTCGCGGGGAGAGGAGGGTGCTTTGTCCTTGACACAATCAGGATCTCCTGCATGCTCTGGGTTCGGTGTTTCTGGATCCAGAATACAGCAACTCAAAATGACAAGTTCAGGGAACCCCTTAACACTGTGCACTTCTGCCACATAAGAAGTCACACTATACGTTCTCAATACATTTCTTGAATAATATTTTACTGTGAACTTCAAGGTTTTGCTGGAGTAGGTAGACAGCCTCCCTAGCAAGAAGTCTCTGTTTATACTTGACTACTTCAGGAGTGGGGAACCTGTAGCCTCAAGGCAACATGCAGTCTTCTAGGTCCTTGGGTACTGCTTTTTGACTGAGTCCAAGTTTTACAGAAAAAATGCATTTAAGGGAATCTGTTCTGTGAATTTGGATTCAGTCAAAAGGCCCCACTTGAGGACCCAGAGGGCCACATACGGCCTGAGGGCACATGTTCCTGACTCCTGATAATCCACAGTCTTCACTTTAGGGCGCCATGTACTGTGGACCCTTCATAAATGAGCTGCTATAAGCACAAAGAATATGGTGAGTTGATATTTATATAGAGTTCCACAATTCACAAAGTATTTTCCTTACTGCTGCCCTGAGGCAGATTGTTCAAGGATTACTACTACCTTTTTAGAGATGAGGGAACTGGGGTCTGGAAAGAGGGCGGGGCTAGACCTCAGCATTTAATACTCTATCTACTAACACCATTTTAGGGACCTCAGTTTTTTGGGTTTTTTTGGAGATATTTTTATTTCTTCAGAATATCTCAGATAAGTAGTAAAATATCATGTAGCACAAGATTTGAGCTAATAAAATGCATGGATGGGTATTTTTAAACTGATAATAATCTAACTTCACAATACCATCACTAGAAATCTTGTATTTTTAAAGGAAAACAAGGAACACTGTGTATTATACCATTTTGCAGATGCTGAAATTATGCACAAAGCTTAAGCGACAAGTATAGATAGGCCTACTGGAAACACAGTCTTGTTTAGTGCAAAAGATCAAATTTATGCAAAATATTAATCAATAAACACATAAACAAGGTTATCATGAGCCTTCATATAATCATTTCATAATATTAGTAATTTTGATTTATCATTTGGCAACTATATTTTCACTCACCTAATCTCCCAATGTTTTATTTTTTAATTCCTTTACTTAACTTTATAGTGAAATGATATCTTGCATCTTACTTTTTTTCCTGTTGTCATAGAAATAAACATTTAAATTCTTATTTCAACTCACAAGATCAAGAAAGATTATTCTAACCACATATATATATATCTACATTATCTTCATCTGTGTACGTATTTTAAATATCCTACTAGATTCTATATTCTCAGAATAGGAACCATATTTTACTTATTTCTGTGTCTACCCTGAGCTTTCCTGTTGATATTTATTGAATGAATGACTTCTTATAGGAACTATGGGGAAGGATAGGAAGAGGATCAGGGTATGAAAAAAATGAGAAAAAAACCACTAACTGACTTTTGTATAACATTGTAAGATTTGCAAAACGTATCGGTCTTATTTTATTCTCATAATAACCCTGTGAAATAAGTATTGTATTGTTATCCTCATTTTACAGAGGAGGAAATGAAGGCCCAGAAGTTCAGTGATTTATCTACAGTCATACAACTGGAAGAGTCAGAAAAAGGATCTGAACCCAGGTTCCTTTGCCTTCCGAGTCTTAACTTTCCACTATACTAAGATCCCTCTCTTTAGCTTCAATTCACCAAACATTAAGTGATCATTCTTTGCAAAGAAAGCACTATGCATACAAAGATAAAAAAGATGACAGTCGTTGTTATTAAGAAGATGACCTTCTGTTCTGGGAATTTTGACAGACACACAGACAAGTACAAGCTAAAATTGTATGTGATGGAGACTAAAGAGAGATCTGGACAAAATACTCCAGGCAAATATGATGAGAGAAAAAGTTCAGAGGGGAAAATCAGGGGAGGTCATAGACCCACTTTATATAAGATTATCATAGAACTTTGAAACTGCTATGAAACTCAGAAAAAATTACTCATTACATTTTATTAACTGCCTATTATATGCAAGGTGCTAGAAGTGATCTATTCCAAGTGAAAAAGGCTAGGAAAACTGTAGGATTTACCTTCCTATGATTATCAGTACAAAAAGAAAATTTCCTTTAGAGGATCTCTTTAACATAGCCTAGAATAAAAACAGGGAATTACTCTCTCTGTACTACTAAACTGTGAACTGGGAGATTAAAAGTATCCTAATTTGGTCTGGCAATCTGGTGATAAAATAGTCTTAGTTTTGACAAGTGAAAACTTTAAACTGACGTTTGCTACAATTTCACTCAGTATGTGATAAAAAGATGACTCCTTATGGGTTGTTTTGTGATTCTAGATATTATAGGAAGGATTATTAGAGTTGTCTTTTCTTCTTCAATGTTTACAAAATTCTTTAAACTCTTCACCAAAACATAAACATGTCAGCAAAAACCTGGCTCAATGAAAGTGTTTGGTCATGAAACAGTTAAAATTAGAAGACATTTTGCCAAAACAATTTAGCAAGTAATACCTGAAAACCTAGTATTAGAGAAATGAACCTGTCTTCCCAGCAAAGTGTAACACTTTCATCATAAGAGCTCTTTGGATAAAGCTTTAGCGTTCTTGAGAATTTTATCTTCGTCCTTCAGATCAAATGAGGTAACCTACTCATAACACTGAAGGTAAATCTGTCTCTTTGGAAACAACTCCTGATTGTTTAACTCCGTACAGTAAATGACAAGTGCTGAGAATAATAAACACATGGGAATACAACAACTGTTTTCTGGATAAACTAAGCTTTCTTTAGTAAACATTTCAAGCAACTAATTGTGAAGTAATTACTGTAGATTCATACTAAAAATTTCCATTTTGGGACTCATTTAATAGAGAACATAAAAAGGGAGAACCTACCTTCCCCATGCCCCACTTTCCAACAAATTTGAGGATAAAAGTAGCATAATTTGGTCTGGTAACAGTTTGGTGATAAGACAATCTTAGTTTTGACAAGTGAAAACTTTAAGCTGACATTTCCTATCATTTCACCCAGTTTCTGATTATTTATTGCCAGACTGTCATCAAGTCTGGAAGATGAGAGCAGCTGAGCCCCATTCTTGTACCTGTCAGTTCTGTCTGAATTGCTTTTGCAGCATTTCATTTCATAGACTTTGAATGTCTATTAAACAGAGATGCATTACACTTCCAAGATATAAACTGCAAGCCTAACATATGTTGTATGGGAGGAAGGGTGAAGAACCCACTGACTTACATAAAAAAGTATATTAATATCCCTTTTAAAGTAGATATCTCTCATACATCAATTAAAAAACAAACAACAGTGAGAAGAAAATAAAGATATCCAAATTGGTTAGAAATCATTGCAATGATCTTATAGATGGGAAAGGTGGCTCAAAGAAAGGTAAAGCGACATGGCCCAAGGAATACACTGAGCTAGTGACAAGGGAAGAGCAAAGGCTTTTATAAAAACTATCCTAAAGTAGTAAAGAAAAAAATGGGAGAACTATTAAGACTTGGAAACAGCATTTAATGATATGATATGGACATTAAGTCCAGTTGTTCCTATTACAATATTACATCCCCAATGGAGAACAAAAAGGGCATGTAACAAACTTGTTCATTAGTAAATAGTTGGTACTCAATTAAGTGGAGGTATTCAAACATAGTGGTGCTTTTCTAAGGGCTGGTGTAGAAGGGATAACCAAACCACTGGTAAGAGAGCTATCCAGGTAGGTTAATCAGTGAAAAATCATTTCAAATCTGGGATTCTGTTCTACAAATACTTGTAAATCGATGGGATCCCACTGAAGGGTTCTAAACACAAAGCCATTTTCCATGTCCCAATGGATGGAGCATAAAATCAATTCTTTGTTAATTTGGTCATAACAATCTCTATAATGAGGAGCTTCTGAAGGTGGGAGTAAGCTATGTAGCCTTTGGGTTATGATGACTTCGCTGAATAACTAGCATATTCCTCAAAAGAAAATATCTAACAATAACATCACAAAATATAATGTCCTAGTTGAGTATTTCTCACCATTTTTCTTTTCTCAAATAAAAATGTAAGGAATTTAAGAAAATTTTTATAATCAGGCATCCTTGATTTCTATTTCCCCATAATTAGTTTTTTTACTTTTATAATGACTTCTATATTTCCTAATTCAAAAAATGTGCAATAAACTTTTTAGTAAACCAATTTCACACATTTAAATAAACATAACTAAGTAGAAATAGCCCTGGACTTGGAGGTAGAAAAAAAGTGGTCTGAGCTGTAGTTCTGAAACAGCTGTTTAAAGCTGCTTAACATCTCTGATTTTCATCTCTAAAATGAGTACTTGATAATGTCTAGGTACCTTTTCAGTTTTAAAATTTCTCTGAAAAGTTACATTATACTGAATAGAAGTAATGAATGCAGTACTGCTTACTCATAATATGTTTAAACATATATGTAACAGGAACCTAGTTTATCTAATTTTATTCAATAAATTGTAGTAGTCCATTGGGAATATAAAAATTAAAAGTCTTCCCCTAAGAGATTACCTTCCAACTACTCTGTATATATTTTATACATACCTATTCATTTACGTTTGTCTCTTCCATTAGAATGTGTGCTCCATGAGGGAAAGGATAAAGTAAAAAAAAAAAAAACAAAACAAAACAAAAACAAAACACAAAAAACAATACACAGCCCTTAGCACGCTGTATAACACATAATAAGTGCTTTTTTAAAATGTCTGCTGATTTAATGACTATTTTAAGAATGGGATTGGATGAACGGAATTTTCCAGGTCATTACTTTGCTTTTAAATTTGTCACTCTTAAGCTCTTTTTGGAGTTATTTTTCTAGGACTTTTTGCCAGAGATACTTCCTAGTTAATTACAATAGTGTTAAATCTGTCAGTTAGGCTACTCAGACCTAACTGGATAGGCCAGAGATATATTTTTTCTAAATTCTCTCTTTTCTTGTTCCCTGATTCAGCTAAACTAGCTCAGAATGAAACTAGAAACATGGCTGATTCACTGCTTTCTGCTATCTATCTTTCAAGTTCAATGAAAAGAAATTTTGAGCGTTTTATTAAGAATCCACACCTTTTTCTTGTAATCAAGTCTGAACTTACTTAAACCTACTCTAGACAAGGTTTCTGCTGCTGTTTTCTCTTTCTGTCCTGAAGAATCTATGAACAATAATGAATTTGACTTGCAGAAAGGTAACTGATCTTAGAAACTGGAAAATTTGCATAAATTTATCAAGCAGTGAAAATAGCAATGCATTTTGTATTTTCAGTTTAAAATGGGCAAAATGAAAGATTAAGCTCCCTGAATTTCATTATAATGATGATTTTTCTAAATTGCAAACTACACATATCTTATTGTTTTATTCCTGTGTTTCTTATACTTAATTACTCATTAGTAACTATCATATTATAAACAGGGGAAGGAAAAGAAAATTCAAATTATTCATCTGAATACATGACAACACAATGATGTAATATTTGGTGGATAGAACAAGTTTAAATGAATTATTTAAATTGATAATTTTTTTCTCCATTATTATAGATAAGTGAAACTTTCAAAACTTTTAAATATTTTATAGAACTGGTCAATACTCTTGTCTATAAAAATGGAAATTAATCATCTATCACACATTTATTAAGAAAGTTCCAGGCAGTACGCAAGCCAGAGAGGATAAAAATACAAATACTAAGGGAGATTGTTTTCCCCCAAAAATGATGAGAGAGGAAATATACTAATCCTCTTCTTTTTTCCCCTATCAATTAGTATTAACCTGAACAATGTGAATGTCATGAAAAACACTGTATTGTAATGGAAAGAAAATGGGGCAGTGAGAGGCAGGAGGCCTGGTTTTAGGTCCCTAGTCGTCAAATTAACTTGCTGTTATGCTGGGGAAGTCCTTTCACTTTCTTATGCCTTAGTTTTCCCCAAGTTATTAGCAATTCTCCATCATGAAATTACCCTGTATGTATTTTAAATTTATGTATTTAGGTATATGTTATATCTATTATGTAGAATGTGAACTTCCTGAGGGTAGAGATGTCATTCCTGTCTTTACATTCTTAGCACAAAGCACAGTAACATACACATACAATAGATAAATAATAGTTGAACTCAATGGAAGGATTTGAAGATCTCTAAGGCCCTATCCAGCTTGAAAATTCTATTTGTAATGATCATATTTATGATCATTATATTGTATTATTTATTTAAATATATATATTTATTATATACTATAATATACAACTGAATATACATAAATATATAATATTCAAACATTAATTTTTTGCCAATTTCTTTTTGTAAAATTAATATTAGTATTAAAAGTAATCTAGAAAATAGAATTTTATTGTATTACAGTTTAAAGAAAAGTTATCAAACATTTCTGTAACACAAACATGTTTTATTATCACTTACTCATTATGGCATTAACACATGTTCAAAGTAAATGGCTGACATTCTTCCTTTCCCATTTTCAGATAAAATAAGGTCTCAAAAGGTTGAATACATTTTCCTAATATACCATGTAAATCTTTAGGAGATGAAAGACTTCTGGACTTCCGTTCCTGAGTACAACTTCACTCAGCACAATGTCCAAATTGACATTATCACTTTTTGAACTAGAAGATTATTTTAGTGTTGGCAAAAGAGATCATTTTCCTCTTTATGGAAGACTTTTATTTCTGTATTTTGGAATACATACATACACACACACACACACACACACACACACACAGTTTACTTCTACTGATTGATACATTATATGAATGCATTATTCCTTACTCTTCTAACTCATAGTGTGAAAAGGACCTTGAAAGGTCATCTGGTCCAATCTCTCATCTTTCAGGAAGAATCCTATCTTAGGACAGGTAATTGTTTATTCACTTGCAGTTATCTTAGTAATATCTTCTAACATTTCCTGCAGGAAGCTTTTATTTTGTGTGTAACTTCAACCTTTCACTCTATAATGTAAGCCATGGAATACCACTCTATCATTGTGCTACTCAGAACAATGCTGATCCATGTATTAAATCTAACAGAACACAGACTTGTGTCCTGGGGTGGGAGATCATACAACAGGGCTTAGCGATTGAAAGGACCTAGGTTAAACTCCCAGTTTCACTTATTTTACCTATGTGCCCTTAGGGGAAGCAACCTACCTTCTTTATGCCTCAAGTTATTTATCTGCAAAAAGACAGATTGTGCCTGATGATCCTTAAGATCTTTTCTTCTAATTTATAAATCACCTAATTCTATAATCTATACACTGGTTGGCACTGTCTTATATTATGGTTAGAAATATGAGGGACCAAGGATAGAGACATAGAAAACAGATATTACCTCTGGGAAAGACTTGGATATAGTACCTTTCTGTTTTGGGGGATCATGGGGGAAGTAAATAGGGATTTTGAAGCAAACCAGTAAAGATATTGTCCTGGAGAGGATATGAAAGAGTAATTAGGCGCTGGTTATTCATGATATTAAAACACATAAAAAAGTAGAAGAGAATCTGAGTAAAGAAGTGTAATCTTTATTTGCAAACTTAAGTTTTCAATGATTTTATTAATTAAATATTCCATGGAATGGAAAACAACCAGATTAAGAGTGTTTAGGAATCATTTAGCAATCTATTAGCTACAAAAGTCAGTGTATCTATCAAGCCGGAATCCTGAAGATGAAAAGAAAAAAAGTTAGAAAGAAAAGGTACCTCCTCTTTCAATTTAGTCAAGAGAAGTTAAAGTTAGAAGACTCTAATATATCTGGATAGTTTAAAATCTTATTTGGTAACTAAGTAGAAGAAATATTATATCTGTTTAGAATAACCTGGATGAGGGTGTGCACTTTACTATGACTTATCTGTTATTAGCAACAGAAATTACTTGGAGAATTTGTTTGGAAACTTCTCATAATGTGAATTTTCTGAATAGTCTATTATATTGACATTGCTATTTCTTTTGTTACTGTGGTTAACTTTCAAACTTGAGGATAAAATACATAACATGACTGACCTTCACCATGGTAGGAGACAAAAATAATGATTAACATGTAATGGTCATTTTTGTTATTTGAATTAAGTTTGCTTCTTAGGGTCAAGCTTTGAATTCCAGAGTTGGAAAGAGCCTAAGCAGCCAGTGAAACCAACTCAGATCCCAAGGAGAAACGTCCACTACAATATCACAAACAGCCATCCATCCTCTTCTTAAAGACCTTCAATAAGGGTGAATTCACTCCTTTTATGAAAAGCTCTAATTGTTACCTAGCAGATCTCAATTTGCCTCTTCAGAGTGCCTGTCTTTTTTCTCCATTCACATAGCCACATGCTCTCATTAAAGCCCTCATCATCTTTCACCAGGAATACTGCAAAACTCTCCTTATTGGTTGTCCTTCCTCTAATATGTTCCTTCTATAAGAACCTCAAGAAGCTTTTTCCAATCCTTCTAAGTTTTTGGTATTTCCCTTCATCCATTACTTTTTATTTCTTTTGTAAGCATTCGGAATTCACTTATTTGTATACCTAAAGTTTTCCCTCAGTAGAATGTAAGTTCCTTGAGGTTAAGGAATTTCATTTGTGTGGGTGGGTAGCTGGCAGGAATCCCAGCCTACCACAATGCTAGATATAAAACAGGTGCTTAATAAATGCATAATGAAAGTAACTGAATCTTTTTTAAAAAGCTGCTGATTATTGGCATGAAGAGAAGCGTCAAATACCAATATCAAAGAAGACTTTTCGAGGAAAGTCTAAATAAAAAGTTTAGCTACTGATGCTGCACTATTCCCCAAATACTTCCCATGGTGGATAACACTGTAATATTTCCAATGATCATCAAATCACTATGAAGCCTGCTCAAAGAAATCTATATCACTATATAATAGGTTTATCTATTCCATATTGAAAAACCAAAGAGAAGAAAAAATGTATAATGTTCATACAGCTAGACAAGTAGTCTAATATACTACAAATGTTAACGAGTTGTATAAGGGCAATGAGCTGGGTCCATAATTCAGTAAGAGGGAAAGATCTGGTTGAGCTTTATCTGTGTAATTGTGTAGTGATTTCAATGATGCCAGACTAGTCCCTCTAGCAAAATCACATTTCTTCAACACCAATATTCTCCTAGTGATATTATAATACACCAAGATCTTGGAAGAATCTAAACTAGCTAAAAGTAACCTCAAAACAAAGAGAAAGGTACGTGATGGCATACGTAGGCTGCACATATTATCACTTGTGACTTTACATGACAAGTGGCAGAAAATAAAAAAAAAAATCATAGACAATGCAAGATGGAAAGGAAGTACGTTGTTTATTTATCAAGAAAGTAAGACAAAAAACATGGATAGACAGAGCAACACCGTAGTAATTCAAAAGATTAAAAGAAACTGAGGAAGGTTTCTAAACACAATGAATGGATTTGCCATGGAAAATTTACTGAAAGATGTGGATAAGAATAACATAAAAAGAGAAGCATTGATAGGATTGCAAGCTACATGATGAGGCACTAGAGGACAGCTTTTGCAGAGTAAAGGCTTGATTTTATTCATTAAAAGTAATTCATGCAAGTTAGTTCTGAACTTACAATGACTCTATCAGAGTCATCTTTGGCTTTATACTACAAAGAAAAGTTCTGCTGATACTCTATATTAAAAAGGAAAGTTTGACACTATAAATAGGTATGTAACTAACACCAAAAGTGAAGAGAACCAGAATGAAAAGAAAAAACTCATTGGCTGGAAGCACTTCTTCTATGTCCCAAGCTACAGCATACATATCTATTACTGCTTTACAATTCTCCATTTACCTAGGAAATTATTATAATAAATTAAGAATTATTAGTTACATGTCAATAATTACAATTTAATTACATATTGGGCAGGTAGGTGGCACAGTAGAAGAATGCCAAGCTTGGAGTCAGGAAGAGTTTTCTTGTGTCAAAATTTGGCCTTAGACACTAGCTATTTGACCCTGGGGCAAGTTGCTTAACCTTGTTTGCCTCAGTTTCCTCATCTGTAAAATGAGCTGGAGAAAATGAAAAACAAACCACTTCATTTCTTTGCCAAGAAAATCCCAAAGGGGGTCTCAAAGAATTGGACATGACTGAAAATGACTGAACATGAATCATTATATATCAAGTTTCCTAACCAACACTGGGATAAACTAATTCCAATTCACATATATGCTTACAATTATTAAACTTACACAAAAATCTAGAATTTATTTTTTAAATTAATTCAGACTGGCTTTAAATTAAATTCAACCTAAGAGATTGGAATTATGGAATATTAATCTATTCTAGAGGGACCTAATAAGTCATTCAGTCCAGAGTTTTCAACTATTTTGGATAAGTAAAACATCTAAATACTGTACTGTGACTAAGGGCTTCTTAAACTTCCACGTGACAGTTCTGATGCTGGGAAAGAGAAGGGCACAGGGTCAAGTGATAGTCCATTTTTAAAAAAGTCTACATATTTTAAAGTAAGATTTTTGGGTAGTAAAAATCTTCGACATTGGTGAAAAATTTTGGCAGATAGCTGTACTGGTTGGTGGTTGGTACAACACCTAAAGTACAATCTTCTCATTTTATAAATGAAAAAATAAAGGCCAAGAGGATCTAATGTTTGATGTCACACACTGAGTTTACGATATTAATTTTTCTCCCTTGAGAAAATAACCATTTCATTATAATCCATGGTTCATTCCTCTATCCTCCCTACTCCCTCCAACACTATAGACTTATATGAACTGAATCCAACTATAGGGACTGACCCAAGATGGAAATTTTGTTCTTTAACTCATTTCCCTCAATTGTAAGTTATACCAGGAACAATTTCTAAACAGAACTTCTAAATTTCTACAAATGTGGTGAACAGGGTCCTATGGCTCCTATATAAGAACTCAAGGTAACAAATATTAGGTACAGCAAAGTGTTCATTTTATCCCACTGGAAATACATAAGATACAAAGAATATACAAAATATAAAAATACAAACTCACAGTTTCTCTTGAAAATAAAAAAATAAAATGTACTCACAATACCACTTTTCAGAAAGCATTAAACTTGGCCACCAGCAGGGCAAAACTCCAATGGATTCTGGTGAATTCACTCTTTACCCACAGTTCTATATACCCCTCCAAAACTCATATTGGCCCCTAGAATTTGGATTCCTCAGGAAGACAAATTTTGGGACTGCTGGATATGTACCATCTTTGTAATCTGTGTGGTCTGAATAACTAACATACTGAGGGGTGGCAATTTACCATTTGGTATTTTGGCTATATCTTCTCAGAGAAACAAACTATTCAGGAACTACATTCTCTTTAGAATGTTGGGTTCCCAGATCTCCAATTTGAGTTCATTATCAAGGAAGTCCCTAAAGTTGTCAATGGCCAAGTAATGACTCTTCTCTGTATAAAAGGCTAGATTCCAGGACTACCACATTTGGGATTCCCCATACAACTACCCCACAAGCAGGTGCTGCCTAGGAAATCTCTTTTTTCGGGTCTGAACACACTACCTAGGAAACACAAAGTATGTTGAGGTTAAGAAATGTATCCATGACAAGGTTCTCTCTTTTGTGTAGGGTGGGCAAGCATAACATATATTTCTATGAGGATCACCAAAATATTCCACCACTGATTACTGTTATGTCTTAGGCTAGGAAGGTTAAGTATCACATCCTCCTCTACTGGGCTGAGGGGGAAAAGAAAGCTATGGGATAACACATACAATGTTCATGTTTCTATACTCCAAAGGCAATTGGTAACAGTTCCTGAGGAGACTGTGCACATATGCAAGCATCCCTACCATCCTCTACTTACGCCTAAACTAGAACACAGATCCACTATGCTATACTCTGGCCTGTCCTCTAAACAAGAAAAAGTAAAGAAGGAAAGGGACATGAAATGGTGACAGCAATTTGCCAGCTCTCTTTTATGGTTCTGTTAACAAGAGTCTGATCTCCTAAGAGTCCTGGCTAGAAAATGATCTTGAAATATTAACAATCCAAACCATCCTTTTAATTCTCAAAAAAGTACCAATGAGTTTATACTCTTACTATACTCTTTATGGAGGCAGTAGGCAGGAGAGAAGTATTTCATCAGGTTTATTAGGGAGTTCATCAAATTGCTCATGGCATTCCTCCAACAACCCATCTCAGGTTATTCTTATTTAAATGAGTTTATGAGTTTTTGGTTATACTTTGTGTATTAATTTAAGCGTGGTGGCCTTAATAGCCACCACAGATGCATCTCTAGCAATATGTTTATTTTCCTATACAACAGTTCTAGATAAAAGGCAGGGGCAGAAAGGAAGGGGTATCAGGTATCATTCTGATTCTGCTTGACTCTTCCTTAGAATACTACCTGGAACATAGAAAGCACTTAATAAAAGCTATCTTGTTTTATTTGTGCTAAATGGGCTATCATATCTAACTTTTCTCAGATTTTATTAATGTCCTTAACTTCATTCTTGGTTGGCTTTAAAATCTGAGAGATGCAAATGGAGGTCGCTCACTAAAACAGTTTTACTGTATTTCCTCCTGTAATTCATTTAACTTTCTCTTTAGGTATTTGGCTGATAAGCCATTTGGTGCACATGTTTAGTACTGGATACTGCCTATACAGTACCTTTTACCAAAATGCAGTTTCTGTGGTCATCTCTTTTAATTAGGCCTACATTTGCTTTTGCTTTGTGTGAAACCATAATTGTTACTCTTGCCTTTCTTGCTTCAGATGAAGCATGACATTTTGCTTCAACTCTTATTTAGCTTTATGCGTTTCTTTCTATTTCAAGTGTGTCTTATAAACAACATATTTTTGGATTCTGGTTTCTAAATCATTTTTTGATCCACTTCCATTTTGTGGGTGAGGTCATCCCATTCAGTCAGAGTTATAACTGTTAAATGTGTATTTCCCTCTATCCTATTTTTTTCTCTTTATCCTTCTTCTTTTTGCCTTCACCTCAAAAAAAGTTTGTTTTGCTTCTCAACACTGCCTCCTTTAATCTACCCTTACTCAAATTCCCCCTCCCTCCTTTTCTCTCAGTCCCTTCCCCTCCTACTTCCCTGTTAGGTAAGATGAAGTTTTGTACCCAATTCTACGTATTTGTGTATGCTTTTTTTTGTTCTTCTCTCCTTTAACCAGTTGAGAGTGAGGATCAAGTATTGCCTCTTTCCCCTTCTGTTTTATAAACTTTACCGAATGTTTCTTTCCTACCTCATTCTTTCTCTCCCTTCCCCCTTTATGCTAGTTTATCCATCTTTCTCATTCTTTCATTCTTATTTTGAGATCATTCCAACATAATAGACTCACACCCATGACCACTGACTAAAGAGATTCCTTCTAACTTACCCTAGTGATGATTAAATTCTTGGGGGTTACATCTGTCATCATCCCATACAGGAATATAAATAGTTCAACCTTATTAAGTCCCTTATGATTTCTTACTCATGTTTATCTTTTACTCCTTCCCTTGAATCTAGTGTTTGAATGTCAAGCTTTCTGTTCAGCTTTGATTTTTTCATCAGGAATGCCCAGAAGTCTTCTATTTTCATTACATGTCTATTTTTCCCCCTGCAGTTTTGCTGAGTGGATTAATCTTGGTTTCAGTCCTAGATCCTTTGCCTTCTGGAATATCATATTCTAAGCCTTCCATTCCTTTAAGAGAGTGATAGCTGCTAAATTGTATATGTGTGTGACTGTGACTTCACTGGATCTGAATTGTTTATTTTTGCTTCTCTTTGACTTGGGAGCTCTGGAATATGATTATAATATTCATGTAAATTTCATTTTGGGATATTTTTCAGGAGGTGACTGGTAGATTTTTTTCAATTTCCACTTCACTGTCTGGTTCTAAAATATTTGGGCAATTTTCCCCAATATGTAATCTCTTGAAATGTAATGTCTAGATCAGGGGCAGGGAACCTGTGGCCTTCTAGGTCCTTGGGTACAGCCTTTTGACTCAGTATAAGTTTTACAGAACAAATACTTTTATTCAGGGGATTGGTCCTATGAAGTTAGGATTCAGTCAAAGGGCCTCACCTCATGACCTAGCAGGCCACATGTGGCCTTGAGGTGGCAGGTTCCCCATCCCTGGTCTAGACTTTTAAAAAAAGATTGGCTTTTACATAGTCTAGTAAATCTTAAATTATTTTTCCTCAATCTATTTTCCAGGTCAGCTGTTATTCTGATGTGATATTTCACATTTTCTTTTATTTTTGTTTTATTGTTTCTTGACATCTCATGAATTCATTAACTTTTAGACTTATCCAATTCTGATTTTTAAGGAGTTATTTTCCTTAGCATTTTGGCCTTTTTTCCAAGTTGTTAATTCTCTTTTCATAATTTTTTTATGTAACTCTCATTTCTTTTCTCATTTTCCCCCCTACTATTGTTATTTGATCTTTTAAAAACAGTTTTGGTTCCTCTTCCCTTTTATAGATTCCTTGCTTTAGATTCCCCTAAAAATTCTTGTTGGGTTTACATGCAATCTACCATTTTCTTTGAAGCTTTGCTTTTAGATGTTTTTAAGTCACTGTCTTCTGTCTTTACTTTTCCTATTACTGCAGAAAGTTTTTGTGGCCAGATTCTCTGCTGTTTTGTTGTTTGCTCACTTTTACAATTTACTTCTTGGCTTTGGACTTTATATTAGAGTTGGGCTCTACATACCCCTGAGGGTGGGGAGAATTTCTAGCCAAGGTTCCGTCTTTAGTGTTCTTTTGCTGCTTTGGCAGGTACTTTGTAAATTTTCAGTGTTCCAAACTGTTGTGATTTGGGGAGATTTCTGGTCCTGTGCTCTGATTCTTACTCTAGTAGGGGCCTTGCTCCCTCATGGCTCTCTTCTCTATTCCCTGGAACTGTGATTCAGAATTGGGTAACAGGTACCAGAGCTGCCATATGGCACCCATTCCTCATACCAGTGAGATCTCTTTCTGACCAGGTGTTAAGTCCCTTTACTGCCCCTTGCAGTTGAGCCTTCCCCACTGCTATTGCACTGACAACTACAGCCAGGTATTCTGCCACCACTGGTGCCTTTTCTGTAGCACTTCAATTCTAGTCATCTCCTGCCCCAGCATCTGCAGACCTTTATTTCTATCTTTACAAGTTATCTTAAACTGAAATAAAGGACTGAAACTTTTAACTGATTTTCCTGTCCAGGATTCAGTTTGGTTTTTTGGAGGGGGAGGTATTTTGGAGGGTGTGTGTAAATGCTGCTTTTACTCCACCCCCCTGATTCTATCTCCCCCGTTCTCCGACTGATTCTCTTGCCCAATCCTCATAGAAGAAGTTCCAAATTTCTTTTCCTCTTCTTTCCTCTCTAGCCTTTCCCCTCTTAGTTGAGGTGCTTGTTTTATACGTTATTGGGAAAAAATCAGCATCAAAATTCTCCTCAAACCTTATGTGACATGACCTCCCTATTACTTCTCAACATCTCTAAATGCCTTGATGTCCTTACTCCATCCTCTTATTCTATACTCTAGTCTCTTACAAAGAGGGGCACCTTGGGGTAGCTAGGTGCTGCTGAGCCTGGAGGCGGGAAAACCTTTAGACACTTAATAGCTATGTGACTTTGGCAAGTCACTGAGTCTGTTTGCCTCAGTTCCTCAACTCTAAAATGGGCATAATAACATATCTCTCCCAGGCTCATTGTGAGGGATTGAAGGAGGTAATATTTGTAAAAGTGTGCACTATCTGGCATACAGTGTCAGATAAATACTGGCTCTCATGATCATTATGACCTGCTAGTCTCTGTCAAATCTTCTACTCTTGATTTCATGCCTTCACATATTCTCCAGCATATAATTACCATGTATATGCCTTCTTACTCTCTAACCTGAAATCTCTATTTATATGTGCTTTCACTGATGCCTACATATACTGAAGTCTCTCCTATTCTTAATAAAAACCTCACTGGAGTCTAACATCCCCTCAAACTATCATACAATATCTATTCTTCTCTTTATAGTCAAACTCTTAAAATAAACTGTTCTTATTCTCCACTTCTATTTCTCTTCCTTCTCTGACATCCTCAGTACTTTGCAATTTGGATTCTAACCTCATTACTCAACCGAAGCTGCTCTCTACCAAGTTCTCAATGCTATCTTAATTGCCTAGTCCAAAGGCCTCTTCTCAGATCTTATCCTTTTTGACTTCTCTGAAGAATATGGCACTGCTATTCTTCTAGGTGTTTTATATTTTCTGCGTTTTAGCAACACTTCTCTATTAGTTCTTATTCTACTTGTCTTACCATTTCTTTTTATTTTTTTCCGTAGGCAAAAGGCAACTAGAATGGGAAAGGACCTTGAGTTTATGCCATAGGGATCTTTTGTAGAAACCAAGCATTTTTTTTCTAATAGAAGACTCAAGGGAAGAGATGTGACTTTGTTACTTCCTTACTTAACTCCAGTGGCTTCCTATTAGCTTTGGGATAAAATATACAGCCCTATTTAGCATTTAAAACCTTTCACAATTTTGTCTCCATCTACCATCCCATTCTTATCATATAGAACTCCCTTTCAAGCTTTCTTTACTCACGCCAAACTCTGTTATAAACAATGTTCTACATCTTGTTTCTTGATCTTTAATCTCTTTATATTTATTCTATAGATACTTCTTTATGTACTTATCTTCCCCATTAAAATGTTATCTCTTCTCAAGGAGTTTCATATATTATATTTACATCCTCAGTAACTAGGACAGTGTTTCACACATAACAGGCATTTAATATCTGTTGACTGACTGATAGCTACTTTCAAGTATTTAAAGGGCTAACATATGGTGGTAAGTTTAGATTAGCCCCAGAGGGCAAAACCAAAAGAGATAAGATGCAATGTGGCAAATTTAGAATGGGCAGCTAGGTAGTACAGTGGATAAAGAACTCAGCCTGAAGCAAGGAAGACTCATCTTCCTGAGTTTAAATCCAGCCTCAGACACTTACTAGTTGTGTGAAACGATATGTTTTTTAAAAATGTTTGCCTTAATTTCCTCATCTGTAAAATGAGCAAGAGAAGGACATGGTAAACCACTCCAGTATCTTTGCCAATAAACCCCAAATGGGGTCACAAAGAGTCAGACATAAGTAAAAAAAAAACAAAACAAAACTGAACAGCAAATTTAGGATACACATTAAAAGGAAAAAAACTTAAAATGCCTACTTCCTCACAAATAGAGCCATTCAAAAGGATAATGAGCTATTTCAAGAGGTGATGGGTTCCACCTCTATAAAAACTGGTACATTCTCATAGGGACTCCTTTGGTGTATGGATGGACTATATATCCTTTTTACCCTCAAATACTATGGTTTTGTAAGTCTATGTAGGGAGAATCAGAGACAATAGATGTATAGGTGTAATATTACGTTAGTACATTAGAGATATTATAAGAATCAAAGGAAGGCCTCCAGTATATTGAGTATATTCTCCACCACCCTGGTTCCCAAACTTTTTTGCGGCATCTTTTGCTATGAGAAATTAGAGAACACTGAATATAGACACTTGAGTATATATAAGTTTCTCTTCTATACAAATAGAAACTATTTTTGTTGAGTTATTTGAGAATGAAGGTAATTCTAACACACATTTGAGCCCCTTCCTGTTTTTTCATCTTGTGTAATATTCGTGTGTTTTAACATTAAGGCATATCTTTAATAACACAATACTAAAATTCTGTGGCACATCTAATGGAAATAATGATCTATTAAAATGCCAGGGCCAATCTTTTGAGATCCACTGTTCTGAGAAGAATTTATAGACTATCCCAGTGAAAATCCCATAATATAAGAAGTCATGTAGGGGCTTTGACCTGTGCTGATAGAACCACTTTACTCTGAAATGGATTATTCAAGAGCCTCCTACTTGGTCTCTCTGTATCCAATTTAGTTTCACAAAGCTACCAACTTGATATTCTTGAAATACAGATGTGATCAAATCAATCTCCTCATAAAGAAGCTTTAGTGACTCCATATCTGTCTCCAGGTAAAATACAAGTTCTTCTTCTTTACATTTTAAAGGCCTTTCCTAATTTTTTTTCTAGACTGATTTTGCATTACTCACCTTTCTTCTACTTTATAGTACTATCAAAACTGGTTATCTTACTGTTTTGCATAAATAACATTCTCCCACCTCTTTATTTTTCCAAAGTCTGTTCAGATGCCTGGAATATTATGCCCCATCACCTCTATCTCCCAGTGTCACTGTCTCTCTAGCTACTCCCTTCAAAGCTCAGCTAATCTTCCTAATTAGTGCTCTACTCCTACCCCATGAAATTACTTTGCTTTACTGTATTTACCTAATCTTTGTATATGTTTGAATTGTCCCCTACCCATTGAATGCAAGCTCCTTAGAGGGCTATTTCATCCTTGACTTTGTGTGAGCAGAGACTAAAAGAATGCCAGGCATACAGAAGGTGATTAACGAATATTAATTGAAAGCAAATCCACACGTATGAGATCATAAATACATTTAAATAAGGTTCTATTTTACTGATTAATTCACAACTATACAGCAAGGTTTAGGGTTCACATGGAACGTTCTCCTCAAGTAATGTAAAAATAAGTATTATGACAGCATTAAACCCGTTTGAGAGATGAGGAAATTGAGTTTGAGAGGTAAAGTGGTTTGCCCAACATCATGAAGCTCCTTAAGTGTTGGAGCTAAAGATCAAGTCCAGGCCTCCTGATCCCACATCTGGACCCCTTTCTTTCCATTATTCTGCCTTTAAACACTAAAAAAAATGACTTCACAGTAATAAACACCTATATTCTTATAACACATTATGGTTTACAAAGCATTTTCTTAAAGACAATTCATGAAGCTGTGCCTTGTTATGAGATAAGCATACTAAAGAGAAGTTAAATGACATTGCTACTCATCATAGAGACAATGAATGGTAGTAGGGGGAATCAAACCCTGGGCCAAGTCTACTCATCTTCCCACTCCTCAGAGACAATACAACTGCTGGATTTGAAATCCGAGGAGTCCAAAGCCTAGTTCTACTACCCATTAACTGTGAGACTACTTCACTAAGCCTCAGTTTTGTCTGTAAAATGATGGGGTTTGGCGAGATGACCTCTAAGTTTCCTTTCTAGTCTAAATTATGAATTATATTGTGAAGCTCAACAAATTCTTAATAATATTATATTTTAGAAAAGATATTTGTATACTGGAACATCAAACTATGCAAATTAACTTGGTGAGATTCCACTGAATTAATTATTACAGATTACTCAGAGAAGGCCTTCCCAGGATCCATTACTATGGATCCTGTCAAGAAGTACATTTAAAGGGTCAGAAATTGCATAAATGTCATTTCTATTCTGTTTGGAAGACTATACAGACAAATATCTGAACCAACATTTTTAGCGGTGTCTTACAATTAGAAATAATCTGGAGTTGGATAGAGAAAAGAATATCCATCTATGACTCAATAAACACCTTCTAAACATAAGGACTTGAAAGAAAAGAAAAAAAAAACCCTTTAGCCACTGTAGAGGTAAAGATTTTTAGCAACCTTGTCACACAATCTGCATTTTGGTAACAAACCTCTTTCCTTGGCATGTTAACTCTCGGCAGCATCTGTCACTGCTATGAATGGTTGATCATAAGTACCTCTGTAGTCATCTTGATGCTATTAAGCAGATGGCAGCGCTAAATCCAAATGATGTAGTACACATCCCTGGTGGACTTTGTTTCCATATACTAGCATTATTCTACAATTCCTTAGTGATAAATCTCATGTATTCTAGAGAACATTAAATAGGGAACTGACAGTGGCAATTGATTTATTAGTACTGTCTTGCCTTTGCCCTGTTGTTGTCTTCCTAAACACTTGTGTAGATCATGCATGAAGATTCCAACTGGTAAAAGAGGCAAGCCTAGTATTCCTATATAATACTTTTGGGGAAATTAATACTATTTACTTTCAAAACAAATATATTTCAGTCTGAGAACACAAAATTCTTCTTGTGGGCAATGCATGCGTTGTTTGTAATGTCTGGTATCCTCTTAGTACCTAGCCCAGTGTCTTGCACATAACAGTGTAGCACATTTATTGAAGGAAAGATCCTGATATAAACTTTAAGTATTTTTTTCTTTTCTTTCTATAATAGGATACCTTAATTACAAGGATTTTCCTGACAAAATTACTTCAGTTCTAAAATTAAAAAGTTCTAATGACTATTTCTGAGTTTCTCAAAACAATTTGGAGGAAATTAAGGCACAGAAGCAGTTATGACAGCCATTCTGACAGAAGCTTTCAGTCAAACCCATTATTATGGGCTGTTGATATCTACACAGCATTAGCATTTGCAAAGGTTGTCTGATCAGCCTTGTCTGATCAGGTAGAGAAAAATTCATTTTCAAAAAAACATTCTTGAAACACTGAATCCCCACATGGATAAACATAGTGGAAAATCAGAAAGGCAGGTCCAATAAAAAAATGTCCTTGTTTAATGAATGTTAACAAAGAACTTCTTGGTATATTATAACTTATAGAGGTGAAATGGTATACCTTTGACTTGGAATTAGGAGAAACTTAGATCCAAATCCGGTTCTGACATCTATTAGGTGTGTTATTAGGGTCAAGTACTTTAATGAACTTCTCTGAATCTCAATGTGCGTATAAAATGGGAATGCTAATTTAGACTCTAATGAGATTGCTGTTTGGAAAGCACTTTGAATTATATTAAACCTTAAGGTTCAATATAAATGTGACATTATGATTTTATTTTAAAGGCACAAGAAATCATCACTGATATTTAAACCCTGAAAAAAATTTAACCAACTTAAACATTTTGAAACAATAGATCATAATTCCCTACATAACAGAAAGTCCACTATGATTTTCACACTTATGTAAGATAGCTTCAAGAAGCAAATAATAAAATAATGCTAAAACTACCAATAGAGTAAAATGCACAGCATATAACAACAATTTTAATCTTTTTACATTCCATATTCTGGGCACTGAAAAGGTACCAAAAATTATCATGACTGATTATTTCCATCCTATTCTGATTATATATTTCAATTTAACTATGCTATGTATTGTCATAGATATTACAATTTTCCAAAGTTAAGATAAAGATTCTTTTGCTTTTTTTCTTCCTTAAATTCTGCTAAAAATTTGAATAATCTTAATTTCTATTTATGCAGTTTAATCTTTTGGCTTCTAATTTGAAAGTCAAACAAATGCAAACCCCCAGAGGCCCTTCAAATGTCAGAGACTTCATCCTCCTACTTCTATGTGGTGCTGTGCAGAGCAAGATGATTTGTTACATGCTACTTTTACTTGGAAACTAGGACTATTAAGTGTTATATTTTCCTAATTTTTTAAAAATAGTGCTCACAGTTCTAAACACATGGCTTCCACTGAAACTAGAAGGGTTTTGCAAAATTAAGTGAAAGTATTCAAAGATTTTTAGATGTATTCAAACATGAAATATGAATGTGCATTAGCAGAGGAACCTGAATAGCAACAATCTTGCCTTTTTTGGCATCCCTAGAACTTAGAACTTATGCATGGCATAAGGCACTAAATAAGTGTTATTGACTACTAACTCTAGAAGGGGTCTCCTAATGTGTGGACAGAAAAGGAGTACATGGACTGTCCACTGGTTATTCCTTGCCCTTGTTATAGCAAGTTTAAATGCTTTATAAAGTGAAATAAACCTTGCTGAGTTTAAAACTAATGATATTTTAAGTTTTAAGAAGAACATTTTCAAATGTGGTACATTAAATCCAATGCCATACCTTATTGTGCTACTGTTTTTGGTGACAGAACAGTATTCAATTTCCTATATTGCTCTCAGCTTTAAGTTATAATGGTCTGGAATTGACCCAAGGAAAGTTTTGGGTCAAAGAGATTTCTTAAAGTATTTTCCCCTTCCTTCTTGAAAACAATTAGTAACTAGAGGAAACTCTGCTTTAAATCACCAATAATAAACGAAATACAAGTCAAAACAATTCTGAGGTGTTTCTTCATGTCCACCAAATTGACAAACAATGACAAAGATGGAAATAGCTAATGGTTTCTACGAACAAGTGAATACGAAGACCTCTGAGAAACATGGGAATTCTTGTATGGACTGATGCAAAATAAACTGAACTTTATAACCATAAAAATAAACAATGGCTCAAGAACTGAGAAGGCCCCTCCTGATCTCTCCAGCAACTAGTGCTAACCTGCAAAACTATTTTGTAATTATTCTGTACATACTTATATACATACAGATCTCATGCTGTATAATACAATATGAACAACATGAGGGTAAGAACCTGTTTCATTTAGGTCTTAGTATTGCAAAGTACCTAGTACAATACTTGGTGATATATTTAGTAGTGTTGGTTGACTGACTGGCTGTAAGTATTTGGAGAGGACAAGCATACTCTTAGTGGAGTTGTGAACTAGTCTAACCATTTTGAAACAAAATTGGGAATTATGTTAAGGAAGCAACTAAAAAGTCCACACCTTCTAGCTTAGTCCATACTTCACTTCTAGGCATACAAACTTCCCAAAAGTCAAAATGTTTATAAAGTGAAAATGTTTATAAAAGCAGCGTTCAAAGCAACAAAGAAGAAGTAATAAATGAGATGCCCATTTGGGGATGGATAAACAAAGTGGGGCACATAAATGTAATGTGATATATATGTATGTATATATGTATGTATGTACATGCTGTAAACATGATGACTATAAAGAATTCTTGAAAGAATGGAAATACTTATAATGGCCAAAACTGGTCCTCAGGAATTGTCGTAAAAATGTACCTCTGCCTTTTTTTCTTTGGCCAAGACAGCTAATTAATGTTTATATAGAGCTTTAAGATTTGCAAAGCACTTTACATGCTAACTCATCTGATACTCACAACAATCTTGTAAGGTAGGTAATATTACTAACCACATTTTATAGATAAGGAAACTGAAGCTGACAATGGATAATTTGCTGAAGGTCACACAGCTGTCTGAGGCAGGCTTTCAACTCAGGTATTCCTAAGTTCTATGTACCTTTGATGTCTAAGTAGAGGAGCAGGGCTGTTGAGTATTACATAAACAGTCAGGAATAGCAGATATGTTCGTTTGTTTGGCTGAACTTCTATTTTTTTTTCTTTAGTTATTTTCTTTTCTTCTTTTTAATCTTTGTTATACAGAACAGTATGCTTGATAGGTGAGGGGAGTCAGATATATTTGGAAAAGGACATGATATAAACATACAAGCTTACTTTATAAGATTTAAGGACCCTAGGGTCTCTCTCTATCCTCTTTAGGATTTTTGCACACATTTTGCACACTAACTTCCTACTTATGATTTCTACATATCATAGTGAAGGGAAAGGGTATGGTAGTGAAAGTGCAAGAAATCTGGGTTCCAGTTCCAGTTCTATCACCTCAAATAAGTTAAGTGAATCACCACATAGCAAATATAAAAGGAGGGTCTGGGACTAAATGATTTTTAACATCACTTCCAGTTCTAACTTTCCATGTTTCTAAGATGGTATCTTCCCCCTTGTACTAAAATAAAGTCCACATAAAGACCTCAAAACTTGAAGATAAATTTTCATTGCCCTTTTATTTTTGCAGGAATTAAAAAAATTTTTGGCACAAAAAAAAGAGAATAAAAGAAAAGCAGTTCAGCAAAACTAAACAACACATCAACCAATTCTCTTCGTGTATGTGACACCTTACCCCAACAGTTCCTCATCTCTGCTAAGAAGCGAATGATTGCATTCTATTATTGGAATATTTCTTCATCAAGGCTGAGTTTTGTCATTCTATTTTCATACCAGTCAGTTTCCATTTGCATTGGTACGGGCACTGTTTTACATTTTTTTCCTGGTTCAGTTTGGCATGGTAAGGTAAGAAATAATGCCAGGAATACTAAAGCTCATACTGAGCAGAGGCAGTCAAAGAAAGGCACAAATAACAAAAAGGGTTTGCTTTTTTAATTTTAATTTTTAAAAATTCTATTGGGAGAAAGATGACAGTAAGAAAAGAAGAGAACCTTTCCTGGAGGCAGATAGGATGATGATAACTGACTACAAAGAAAAGATAGAGCTATTCAGTTCTTTTATTTTCTCTTCTAAGGAAAATGATCTTTGGACTATGAAAGAATCAATTACTCAACATGTCATTGTACTAGGAGCTAGAGATATAAAAATAAAGAATGAAATAATCCTTTCTCACAAGGAACTTACATATTAATGGAGAAGACAGGTATATACATCAGTATATGCAGAATAAAGAGAATGAATGTAAATAAATACAAACTAATTAAATACAAGGTAGTGTGAAAAGGAGAACACTTAACATTTTCCCCAGTTTGCGGAATCAGGTAAAGATATTCTTGTAGATGGTAGCACTTTAGAAGCATCTAGAAAGAAGAAAAGGCTTCTGAGTACAAGATGAGACAATGCATTCCATCTATGGTTCTGAGTGCATGAAAAATGGGAGAATAGTTACTGTGAAGTCCAGAAACAGGAGATGGAGAGTCTCATTCAAGGAACAAAAAATGAAGATTAGACTACAGAGTGGGAGAGTAATATTTATCTAGGCTGGAAAGTCAGGTTGGGGCTGGGACATGAAGAGTTTTAAACCAAGAAAGCTTATTATTTTATCTAGAGGCAGCTGTGAGCTGTAGGAGTTGCATGCGTAAGGGAGTAATAGGGTTAAGATGTATGTAAGGAAAACTACTTTGGCAGCTATGTGGAAAAGGGATGGATTAGAGTGAAGAAAAACCTGAGGAAAGGAGACCATTTACGAGGCCATGCGACAATGCAGGCTGGAGTTCCTGAGAACTTGAACTAAGGTGGTAGCTGTGGTGGAGTGAATGGGTAGGATGTGACGGATATCACAGAGATATCAAACAGCAAAGCTTGGCAAGTGACTCGGAGTGTGAAGTGAGAATGGGTGAAGAGCAGAGGATAACAATGAGATTATGAAGTTAGGAAGCTGGTGTTGCTTTGGAAAGGCATTAGGAAATTTGAAAGAAAGAAGGTTTGGAGAAGAGGAAATGATAATGAGTTCAGCTTTGGATAGGTTTAGTTTGAGAGGTCTTCTAATGTGGGAAGCAGGACTGAAGCTCAAGGGAAAACCCAAGGCTAGCTATGTATATCTGTGAATAATCTAAGATAATGCATGTAAAGCTCTTTGCAACCTTAAAGTGCTACATAAATATCAGCTGTAATTATTATATGCACAGAGATGACAATTAAAACCATGGGAGCTAAGAAGTGAAGAGAAGTTAGGGCAGAACACCGAGGAACATCCATAGTCAAGGGATATCATGATGTGGACTTTGACCCAGAAACGGAAATGGAAGAGAGGTCAGTAAGGCAGAAAGAGAAGGAGACAGTGCTACCAGAAAAACTCAGAGTAAGAGGAGAGAGTGGTCAACAGTGTTACCTACATGCAGCAAGGTAGATTAAGGATGGAGACTGAGTAAAGAAAATGAAATATGACAAGAGACTGCTGTTAATTTAGGAGATATGAATTTCAGTCAGTCAACATAAAGTGCTTACACTTGTCAGGTACAACACTAAATGCCAGGAATTTAAAAAGAGGGCAAAGCAAAACTATCTCTGTCCTCAAGGTGCTTGAATTCTAATAGGAGGTAAGGTGCAAACAACTACACACATTCAGAGTAGACAGTAGATGAAAGGTAATCTCAGAGGGAAGGTTTGAGAATTGGGAGGCTGAGGGAGGAGATGAACCCAGAAAGGTCTTCTGAAGACAGAATTTGAACTTGAAGGAAAGCAAGGAAGCCAATAGGTGAAGGTGAAGAGATCATTCCAGGCATGGGGAAGAGAATAGGGAAATCAGAGTGTTACAACACTTTGTTACAACACTTGTTGAGAGACAACAAGAAGCCAAGTATTTTAGTTGAGTACTAAGTTTGCATCCTGGTTTTCAAAAAAGGAAAGAGAAAAGAGCCTGCAAAAATAGGCCTGCGAATCCTGACAAAATTCTAGAATGTATTATGAAATAGATGGCTAGCAGTCTTAAGGAAGCAGTAATAACTAAGAGTCAGAACGGCTTCAACAAGGATAGGCCATGCCAAATGACCAGTATTCTTTTTTTTTTTTAAACTAGATTAATTAAAATGATATGGGGAATGCTATACATATATTTTATCAAAACATTTCATCAACATTTTCCCCAGCCCATATGATCATCTGATGAAAGCTCAGAATATCTTCAGAGCTGCAGAGATTCTCAGGGGGTATTTTTAAATTTTAATTTTTGTTCAGTCATTTGAGTCATGCTTGCCTCTTCATGACCCCATTCAGGGTTTTCCTGGCAAAGACACAGGTGTGGTTGCTATTTCCTTTTCCAGAACATTTTACAGATGAGGAAAGTAAGGCAAACAGGGTTAAGTGACTTGCCCAGGATCACACAGTTAGGAACTAAATGAGGCCAAATCTGAGGCTGGGTCTTCCTGAATCAAGACCCAGCACTCCATCCACTGTGCCACTTAATATCATATTTTAGGTCCAGATAAATTTTGATAGGACTTTTTCATGTCATTTGGGTAATTCTAGTGCTTTTTCTCTGTGGATTATCTCTAATTTAGCCTATAAGTAGCCTATCTGTATGTTGTCTACAGCATTAGACTGTAAGCTCCCTGAGAGCAGGAGCTGTCTTTGGACTTGCTTTGTACCCTGGAGATTTAGCACAACTCCCAGTACCTGATACTTAGTAAATGTTTACTGACCCGACCTGACTGATTATTGAATAAAAAGCTGACTTAAGAGTTGAAATAAATCTCAGAAGTCATCTAGTCAAACTCTTAGTGGAGGCACAAATTCCAAGGGCATCCAATTTCTACTTAAAGACTTCCAGTAAATTGACAAGTCTTAACATTTTCTCATGTGGTGATCTTATCAGTTCTCATGGATTCTCTATGAAGATGATTTCCAGATTTATTTATCTAGTTTAGTCTCTTTCTTGAACTTCGGTTCTGAATCATCAATTGCTCATTAGACATCTTGAACTGGATGTTCTTATAGCCCTCTCAAGCTCAAAAGAACAAAACTAGTCATTACTTTTCCTCTGAAGATCACCTCCCTCTTCTGAATTCCTATTTGAGGGCACCACCATCGTCTCAGTTACCCAGGCTCACAAGTTAGATACGATTATTGACTCCTACTTTGAATTCGGCCAACATTTCAAGTCTGTTAGCAAATTCTTACATTTCAACTTTTACAGTATCTCTCCTATATATCCTCTCTCTTTTCTGACACAGGCACAATCCTATTATAGGCCCTCATCACTTCTTGTCTAGACTATTCCAATAGACTTGTGATTGGTCTTCTTGATTCAAGATTCTCTTCACTCCAATCCATTCTTTCCTCAGCTACCAATGATTTTCTTAAAGAGCAAATCCAGCCATGTCCCTTCCCTGTTGCCTCCAGGACCAAATATAAAACTTTTTTTGGTATTTAAAGCTCTTCACAACCTGTATTCTTTTGACCTTTCCAGTGTTCTTCCAATTTACTCTTCCCTTTGTACCTTCTATGATCCAACTATGGGCAGGGACTGTTACTGCCTTTCCTTACAAGAGTGCCTGGCATATTATAAACACAATAAATCTTTGTTGAATGACTGATGAGATTGGCATACTTTAAAAAAAAAGAAGCAGGGCAAATTAATTACTTCCATTTTATAGGGAATAGCATACAGGAATCATAATTCTAAGCTTGGTGGTCTAGTTAAATATTCTGTGGCTTGTTACTTTATTTCTCACATAAGACCAAAACTGTGGTTTGGACAGTACTCAGTTTCAGGAACAGTAAGTAAGGATTGATCCTTACCTTTGTGCTGGGGTACTATAGCTGTTATCATAGGAGTCATAACTTTGCTCATCATAAGCAGTGCCATATCCATCATCATACTCCTGAAAAAATATTAACAGGAAAAGCATGGATAAAAATTCTAACACAATAAAATCCTGGAGGAAAAAGATACACGTAATAAAACAAAATTCCTTGGCTCTCCATGGATATTTAATAAAACAAATAGGACTCAAAAAGCATCTCCATAAAGTGATCATGTAGGGCTTTGTATCTAAAAAGTATTACCAAATACATTTAAATTTAAGAAACAGTGGATAATTATTGCATAATTTATTAATTTTAGTGCTACTTTCAATTTCTTAGTTCCCCAGGCTATTTTACTGTCTTGAACTGTTATCTAACTCAAAATAGTCTTAGGGCATCACTTCAGCAAAGAGATATTATTAATATGAGTGTGTATAATGATTATAAATAAAAGACAAGTTTTACATGTTGGTGTATATAACTGAATTCAAATGCAGACTGTTACACTAAATCCCAAAAACAGACAAAAAAAATCACTGCATAAAATAACAATTTTATTTTTAAAGCCTGTTGCTATATATTAGATTATGATTGGCATGAAAACGAAACTCTCAAAATAACATCAGCTCCCATTTATATGTTTTTAAAGTTTCCAAAGCACTTTCTGTACAAGACATTCAGAGGTGATAAAGTAACTTGTTTAGGGTCAGTCATTATCAGGACTGGGAACTGAATTAACATCTCTTGGTTCAAGGGTCTCATGATTCCAAGTTCAGGGATCTTTCCATTTCAGCCCCTGACTTTTAAAATTATATTATGTAGTGGGGACTGGCCAATGTTCCTTGTCCTGAGTGCAAGCTCAAAAGACTGTGTCTGCAACTCCTTTAGGAGAGTTGATCCTCCTTCTGTAAATACATAAAGACATGTATCGGGAGAAAGGGAATGGAAGTGGGGAGAATTCTGTTCCTTAGGTAGAGCATATGGTACAAGTATACCATGATTATTTGCTGACCACTTACATTATGATCAAGAAAAGCAAAAGCCTTTTAAATGGCTGCTCAGCTGTAACTAAGTGTGTGATAACAAAGGACATGTGAAACAGATTTCTCCTTCCTTCTGGCCACAAAGTATTAGCATGAGTCTAAGCTTGGGGAAGGAACAGAGGGCATTCTCTCCACCATGTCTGAGTGCATGGATTCCCAAGGAAATCTGGGTCTGAGGATGAGGCCACTTCTTGTTTTTAATCTCCATCTTCATGAGATATGGGATATTGTGAGAACTTGAGGAATTGGAAGAGCCAGTAGAGGACCCAGTTAATCCTGAGAAAGTGATAGTCTTGAGGATACATGTTTGAACCGGCCAAGGAATAGGGTGCCCTGGCATCCAAGATGTCATATTCTAGAAGCAACAGAACTAGCTACTTGTCCAGCACTGTGTATACAAATAATAATTGTCTCTCTACTCAAAGAAGCCACATTCTAATGAGGGAGACAACATAATATAATGATGTTCAGACAAAATGCAGACAGAGTAGTGGAAGGTAATCTCAGAGATAAAACATTGTGAAAAGGACTCTTGTAGAGGTTATGATTAATGATGAATCTTGAAAGAAGTTAGGAGGGAGAGTATTAAAGGTGTGAGTCAGGAAATGGAATGTTATGAGGAATAGTAAGAAAGCCAGTGTAGTAAGTTGTAGTGTGTATACAGGTTAAATAAAGTTTAAGAAGATTGAAAATATTCAAAGAAGCTATACTGTGGAGATCTTTGAATGACAAAGAGATTTCATATTTGATCCTGGTGATAACAGGGAGTCACTAGAATTTATTGAGTGCAAAAATGTGTGGTGAAATGGTGAAATTTACGATTTAGGAAAATTACTTTGGTAGCTGAAGGGAGGATGGATTGGAATGGGGAGACAGCTGAGGCAGGAAGACGAATTTAAAGGCTACTACAGTAGTTAAAGAAAGAGGTAATAAGGATTTGTACTAGTGTTGGCTATGTGAATAGAGAAAAAGGGATGTAAAGAACTCTTATCTGTGTCAGTAGCTGTGTGACCAGGACCATGTATGATCTATAATCTCTTTCTGCCTCAATCAACTCTTTAAGACTGAGTTATAGAGAGACTGCAATTTGCTTTGAGTAGAGTAAGTTGTTTTATGGGCAAAATCTTAGGTCTTTTAAATATTGTCAGGTAGTACATAGTATTATTTAATTAGAATGTGTAGATTATTTTGCTTACTGGATACCTACTGGATATTTATTTTTTTTTTAGAAGTACTGGATTACTGGATATTTAATTTTTTTAGAAGTAGAAATAAAAAAAAAATTCAGCTTAGGTGTATCCAAGATTTTATTTTATTTTTCATTTTGCTTTGGGATGAATTTTTTACCTATATTTGGAAACCATAATTTTCCATGTTCTGTTGCCTTGGTAGCACATAAATGGTACCAACTTTCACCATATTATTCTCAAATTAATACCACTGTAGTGAAATTTATCATCATATAAAACATTTCTTAGTTGCTTATGTAAAGCACAGTGCTTTGAAAAATACAGCACATGTAAGCTCTAGTGCTACTTCTCAAATTTCCCACTCTCAGTGGCAGGTTTGGAATTAAGGCAGCTACATTTCTTTCCAGAGTTTTAGGATTAACCCTAAGGGGCTAGGGGTGGTAAGCAGGTTATTTTTCAAAATCAGAAAATTTTATATTTGATCTTGGAGGTAATGTAGAACAACTGTAGTTTATCAAGTAGTGGTGATAGTGGGATCATATAGTGAAATATGTATGTGCTTCAGGACAATGATCTTTAGCAGTATAATGGGATTGCACGGGATGGGAGGAGACCTAAGGGAGGGAAACCAACCAGAAATAGCCCAGATATGAGGTGATAAGGGCCTGCACAAGGATGGCAAGTGTGTAAGTGAACAGAAGGGGATGGTTATAAGAGATATTATGCAGGCAGAAATGAGAAAACTTGATGAAAGATTGGATATGTGCAGTGAGTGAGAGAGAAGCTAAGGATAACACCAGTGTTTCAGAAGTTACCCCAGAGGATGATGTTACCCTTAAAAATAATAAGAAAATTGGGAAAATTAGAGGGTTTGAGGAGACCAAAAGCATCAATGAGTTTTGTTTGGGGATATGATGAGTTTTATGACATTCATGGACCACACGATTTCAATGGCCAAAAGGCACTTGGTAATATAAAACTAGTGCTCAGGAGAGAGATGAGGTCTGGGTAAATAAATCTGGGAATCATTTCCATGGAGATGATAATTACACCCTTAAAAACTGATAAGATCACCAAGGTAGATAGTACAGAAAGAAAAGAGAAGAGGGTCCAAGACCAATCCTTAAGGGATATCCAAGGTTAATGTGCATGACACTGATAAAGATCCATCCAGCAAAGGAAGCTGAGAAGAAGGCATTAGACTAGGCGGGAGAGAACCAGCAGACAGAAGTGCCATGTAAACCTATAGAGGCAAGGGCATCCAGAAACAAAGAGTGATGAATAGAGACAAATTTGAAGACCGGTCAATAAGGATAAGGATGGAGAAAACACCAATGGAGATCCCCAGCAATATTGGAGAGTGCAGTTTCAGATGAATTGTGAAATCAGAAGCCAGACTGCAAAGGGCTGAGAATTGAGTGAGAGGAGAGAAAGAACTGGAGGCACATTATACATGGTCTTTTCAAAGCATATACCCAAGAGGAGGAGGAAAAATACAGAACAGCCCCTAAAGAAGATGGTCAGATCAAGTGAGGTTTTTTTGTTTTTGTTTTTTTTTTTAAGGCTAGGAAGGAATGAGTACATTTGTAGGCAAAAGGGAAGAAGCCATGAAACAGGTTTATTAGAGACAATGGGCTGATAAGAGGGGACAATCTATGGAAGAAAAAGGGAAAGGAAAGGATCAAGGGTGCATATAAAAAGGTTTTCTTTGACAAGGAGAAGAGTCCCTTTTTGTGTGAGACAGGAGAGATGGAGGAGATAGTGGGGAAGATGATGTCTCAGTGGCATACAATGAGGAAGGTCAAACAAAAGGCAGCCCTTGATGAATGGCATCATTTTTTTTGCAGTGAAGTGTGAAGCAAGAATCTCAGCTGAGAGAAAGTATGGAAAGCTCTGAAAGAGCCATCAGGGTGATTTGGACAGAGAAATGATCTGGGAGGTACCAAAGCACCATCTTGCTCCAGTGCAGGTCCAGCTGAGATTATACAAGATCAATTTACAGCATACCCAGTCAAGGTGGTTCTCATGTTTTGTTTTTGTTTTTTTTTTCGCTAGCTTCATTCAGCAGCATATATATGGTAAGTCTTTCAAGTTGTCATAAGCAAAGGGACACAGTGGTGAGGGGCACAAGGGCAAGGAACAGAGTAGAGTTTAAGTAACTGGCAAAGGGGCTGAGATAAGGAAGGGAGAACTACATCCAGTACTGATCTACTAAAGAATGGAGGGGATGAGGAACTAGAAGTCACAATGAACACAAAGAGCAGAGGTTAAGGTTTTTAAGGCAAAAGAAAAAAGATGGAAAAACAAAAGATTATGATCAGATAAACGAATAATTAATTAACATGGAAGAGAAGACATTTGTCCGTGAAGGCAAGATCAAGGACATGACCCAAAAAAAAGTGTGTAACTAAGGCAGACATTTGCCTCACTCTCTTACTTCTCAATCACAAATATACCTAGCTTGATTTAGAGAATCTCCCCCCATCCTGACCAATTGTAAAAGCTTTGGCTAGTATCATAAATCTTTGTTACATTTGTACAACAAAGAAAATAATCTGAAACCACTGATCTTATCAATCAATAAATAAACATTTAGTGTCAAGCACTGTGCTAAATCCTGAGGATATAAATACGAGAAAAAGAAAAACAGTAAGACTATCCCACTCTTCTCCAGCTTTTGTTGATTCAGTCTCTTTTGAAGATGATATATCTATCTAGAGTCATGGTACAGTCATAGGTTTCATTCCATCAAGTCTCAATGATGCCTATTAGGTCAAGTTTGACTCCTTACATGAGGATCCATCTGATTCCTCAAGTATTGCTTAAATTCTGTGCATTTATATCATTGATATTTGAGGACATGAATTTTTACTACTGACTCTTTTCTTGATTTTGTTTCCTGTGAACTTCAGGATGTATCAGTGATTTAATTAAACTTGCTCTACAAAGATAATAATAATATCTAGTACTTACATAACACTTTAACATTTACAAAGCATTTTACATAAATCATCTAATTTGATCACCAGATTGCTGAAGAAGGCAACATGTAGCTTACTGATCCTGGGAAAGAAAAATTCTCAACATAATCATAAAGTATCTTTGTATTTGTTGATCAGGAAGACCCTCATTTTACCAATACTCCCGTAAGATGGAGTAAAGATTTACAATGATCTGCTGCTTTTCTTTCAAATAGTACCTAAATAACCCAATGCACTACTTACTCATGACTAGTTCGTGAAAATGGAATATCACTGCCGGGGCAGGCCTGCTATATAGTAATCTGCTCTGTACTTGATGTGTACCCAGAAATCTAGAAGCTGCCCCCTTGGGCTCAGGTTTTATTATTTCTTCCCTTCATCCAGTGTATAAAGGGTAATCTGTGCTAGAGAATCTTCACCTCACCTCCTACCTGGGTTAAAGTTCTACCTTTGCCACATACTATTGTATGACCCTGGCTGGACAAATGACTTAACCCCTCAGTTTCCCAGGCAACTTTATAAGAATATAAACTGCAAAGAAAGCATTGGTACAGAAAGTTTCTTCAAAGGGAGCTCCCTATACCAATGAAATCACAGGTTTAATCAAATAAAAGCAAAAAAAATCTTCCAGCAGGTAGGTGTGCTGTGATAGACCTTCTTTGGAAATATAAAAGTGTTACTTGTGAACTATATTTTATCATTTTAATTTCTAATTCAAAATGTAAGGGGTATTAGAATACTAGCTAACAAAAACACCATAACACACATATCATGTGAAAATAAAGTTAATAAAATATTTGTCTTTGTTGGTGAAGCCAGACTATTTTGCAAAACTGAAAATGTAGGAAGTCATTAGCTACAATTTGGGACTTCCGTAATAGTAGACACATTTTGTGAAGGAGATTAAAATATTGTGGAAATAAACTACTTCTGAGGCTCCTGCTGAACATACTATAGAAATTGTATTCAACCCTTATACCTGCCTTAGGTAAGGAATTGTGGGACTATCATCTTTTTATTTAAAGTGAAAAGGGGTCCTTAGGCCTTTCAATGCGCATTTAAAATACATTTTCACAAACATTTTTCCAAAGTCTGTACTCTGTCTTAATTAAATTTCCCACTATGGAAAACAAGCTAATTGCAGTAGTTTAGAGATTAGTTAACCATCAAATATCATGCCAATAGTTACTGCACTGGGAAAATATGCCATTAGTACAACCCTTATATGAACCCCTAACTACAGTTACCTCCAAAAAGCATATAATTACAACTTCAGGTGTGCTGTAGTTTTCAAAGAATAGTGAAAGCAGCAAAAGGAGTCTGGCTTCAGAAAGATTTGAAGCACAAACTACACTTAACAATTATCAGAGATTTTAACATTTCCTCTTTAGTGATGGTAGGCCAAAAAACCTCTAGTGTTTATGGGGGGGGGGAGTAGGTGGTTGAGAAGAGAAGGGATTAGTGTTTCTTGTGACAGGCTGCATTTGCTCAATCTGTCCCCTTTATCTTGCCTGCTCTGATGCCTTATATAGTCTTCCTTGCTGGAAATTATGAAGACCCTTGCTAATTGATGCTCCCTTACCCATGACATCATTGGTAAGAAAGCAATTGGATGGCTCTAAATCAGATGGAGCCCCCTTTCTAGCAAACTCTGGGTTTTCTTATCTTATTGTGAAGTTGCCCTGTGATATGGGTCAAATCATGGATGTTCCATGTTAAATTCAGTATGCAGTGACTAAATGAGGAGTAGATAGAGTCTGACATAATCTGAGAGCTAAAACTGGCAGAGATTTTTACATTTTCTTCTTCCTCCTCCTGCCATGGCATCAAGATGATCTCACTCAAGGCCCAGACTCTAACTGTATTAAGTTGTTGGGCATAAAAACATGTACATACATGTATACAAATACTCCTTAAATGGAAAAAGCTATTTGAGGTTTAGAATAAAGTTCAGCCATGACTGCTAACCAGAAATAATCATTATCTTTGAAAAAGACAATATTATCTAGGTCTACTGCTTTGTAATTTCATGACAATTTTAAATAATTTCTAGGGATTTATTCCAACAAAACAGCTGCTTAAGAAGCAAGTGGCTTAATAAGGTCAGTTATCCTGAGAAAACTATCCCCATTTAAAGATTTTGTAAAACAATCAAACAAAAAACAGTAGAATACAGATAAACCTTATGCATTTTATGAGGAAAGAAAATATCAAAAAAATATCAAAAAGCCTAAATTAAGGGAAGATAGTCCTGCCAATATAATTTATCAGGTGAGGTCTTTAGGTAGGAGAAGAAGAAAGCAGATTGGGAGTTTGGCCCTTCTACCCAAAGTTACCAACTCTATGTGACTTAGTAGGCATTTCCTACAACATAGCATAATGTACCTTTGCACAACAGCAGAATTTTGAGCCATTTTCTCACTCTTAAGAAAAGAAGTATATCTTATAGCTAGTATCAGCTACTTAAGATATTAGTTTAAGTACTTTGCTGAAAATAGGAAGCCCCCAACGTGCAGTGTTTAGAGACAATGAGTCATACATGTAACAGAATTATTGTTCTTGTGTTCTGTGGTTTGTTTTTTTTTGTTGTTGTTGTTGTTGTTTTATTTTTTCAATTTTCTTTTGGAGACTAGCTTCTCATTTTACCCATGTTGAAAGCACAACAGCCACTCATGGCCCAATCCCAATGCTAATCATCATGGGAGCTTTAGTGTGCTCTGTTTTTTTCTGACCTGGGATGGTTTTCTTCTCCTTAAGCAGCCTGGCAGCCATTCACTCCCAGAAGAGCACCATATTGGTCTTATACTTAGAGAAGACACCTGCTCAGCTTTAGCCCTAATGCAGCTAAGAACTCCTGAACTCCAACAGCCTCTGCTTCCTCTAGTAGCAGGGATTCTAGGCTTGTGCCAACATGCCCAGAGATGCCTAGAATTATTACAAAAGTCTTCACAAACATTAACTGATTTTAATCTGTCTTTAATAGTGGAAGGGTAGTATTCTACTATCCTCAAATCTCTAAATATCTGTAATCTCTAAGTCATGATTCTGATGAATACCTATCAATTCATGTACAGATGAACCTCATAAAGATTTTATGGAGTTAAGAACATTTAGGGTTCATGTCCTATCTCTGACACATAATAGTTGTGTAAACCTGGTGAAGGGAGGCATAAAAAGTCAGTGCGTATTGATGTTCTGTAGTGAATTTTTGTTATTAATAAGTTTCAAGACTTATTTTTCTATGCTTTTTGAATATTCCCCTTGTCCTTCAGATTCTCTATAAGTTCCCTCAGAACAGTAATACCTCTAAGAAAAACCTTTCTGCATACTTGATACTTTCCATTTGCCCCCTCCTATTTTTGATCTTTATAACACCATTTCTACCTTCTCTGTAAGTACCTCAGCGACTGTAGGCATGAACCGTTAACTTAGAGTCCTAGTCTGATGATTTTACTATCTTTGATGAAAAAAAGACTGTTGAAATGATTTTGGAAATTTTTCCCTATTTTTCTTCTTCTTGTAGCCTCCTTTCAATTGTCTTGGGATGATTTTGCTTACCTGGATATCTTATCAAGCTTTCTGAAATTTACCCTCTGTTACTTCTCTTGGTTTTATAAGATGATACTGCTCAAAATCATCAACTTTCTAAATTTCACATACAGATTTATACCCTAAACTTGTATTGTCTTTGGAAGACATATCTCAATTTAGCAAATATGTGCTTTCTGATGAAAGCACTTCCTGGGCTCATTTGGTATTAAAGCAATTAATTTTCATTGGTTTAACTTCTGAATTAAAGTATTAGAATCAATGTTAATGTAATTTTTGTTGTTCATTTCTTATTTTCAATAGTTTCCTTAAATAATTCAGGGTTAACTCACCTTTCTGTTTATTTTACATATATAGATATATGTATATAGCATGTATGAATATATATGTAATATATTACATTATTATGTATATTATATTGTATAGTATATATTTTAGAAATGAGGCCTTTATTAGAGACACTGCCTGTAAAATTGTTTCCCAGCTTTCTGCTTCCCTTCTAATCTTGGCTGCATTGGCTTTGTTTATACAAAACCTTTTTATCTAATCAAAAGGATCAATTTTGCATTTCATAATGTTCTCTATCTCTTCTTTGGTAATATATTCTTCCTTTCTTCACAGATCTAACAGGTAAACTATTCCTTGCTCTCCTAATCTGCCTATGGTATTACCATTTATGTTTAAATCATGTACCCATTGTGACCTTATCTTTGGTAAATGGTGTAAGATGTTGGTCTATGCCTAATTTCTGTCATACTATTCTCCAGTTTTCCCAGCAGTTTTTGTCAAATAGTGAGTTTTTATCCCAGAAACCGGAATCTTTCGGTTTATCAAATCATAGATCACTATAGTCATTGACTACTGCGTCTTGCATACCTAACCTACTCTATTGATTCACCACTCTATTTCTTAGCCAGTACCAAGTAGTCTCAATGATTGCTGCTTTATAATACATTTTTAGATATGGTATGTCTAGGATACCTTCCCTTGCATTTCTTTAAAGTAATTTCCTTGAAATTCTGTACCTTCTGTTCTCCCAGATAAATTTCGTTATTATTTTTTCTAGCTCTATAAAGTAATTTTTCCTGTAGTTTGGTATGGCACTGAATAAGTACATTAATTTAGGCAGAATTGTCATTTTTATTATATTAGCTCAGTCTACCCACAAGTAACTAATGCTTTCCCAATTATTTAGATCTGACTTTATTTCTATGAAAAGTGTTTTCTAATTTTCTTCATATAGTTCCTGGGTTCGTCTTGGCAGGTTTGTTTCATATTCCAATGAACAAACTGAAGTCACAGAGAATTCCCTTTATGGAGGTGAAAAAAAGATGGACGAGCAGCAGGAAAAAGTAGAGAGCTAGCTCTTGTCCCCCTCCAGACATTTAAACAATACACCAGATTGAATCCTGATCAGAAAAACAGGAAAAAAAAATGTGATTTTCAGCCAGAGTTTGCATAGACAGTGAGGTTAACACACACTAGAGACAGGATCTGGCTAGTAACCTACTTCATAGAGCCCAGTACCCAGAGACAATGTCCAAATGCTAGGCAAGGTCCAGATCTATACTGGGGAAGACCTGGTATAGGGTTCAGGAACAGGAACTAGCAGTTTTATTGCCTCCTACCTAGTACCAGATCACATATCCTGGGCAGAACAGAGGGGGGATATATGCCCAGGGTTGGTATTCCAGGGGTCTTAGCCTATGTCCTAAGTGACACAGAAGTTCAGAAGCAAGTAACTTTGATATTGCTCAGACCCCAGGAACAGCTAAGTAGGATCTCAGTTCTAGTTTCTAGGTCAATCTGAAGCCTACAAAGGAATAACTAGGGCAGACACTCAGGACCAGCAAATCTATGTACATCTGGCTGATAGTAGGGCTGGGTCTAGCAGTGCTCTACTGTTGACTGAATCCAAACCCAGGTAAGGAATTTACAGAACTCAGAAAAGAGGGGCAGTGATTAGAATTTACCCTGGGATCGGACCACTTTGGGAACACTGAAAACTTGTTCATTTCCAGCCTAAGCTGTTCCTAAGTTTCTGGAATAATTTAACATTCAATGCCCTGAGAAGGCAGCAACAAGATCAGTCTAGATCTTCCCTCCAGAAATGTGCAAAGAAACTGGTCCTAACATGAAATGTGAAGTCAGGAAGTAGACTAGAAGAAAGAGCAAACAAACAAAAAACAAAAAAGGACATACCACTAAAAGCTACGATAGTGACAGGGATATTCAAGACATTAATCTAGAAGAGAATGACTCCCAAACATCTACAAGTAAAACCTTTATAAAAACACACCATGGAAACAAATTTGCCTAGAATCCGGAGAAGAGATGAAACGAGCTAACAAATGAATTTAATAATGTTTTTATGAATGAAAAAAGAGTGCAAGACGGAAAAAATTATGAAGTAAATAACTGGAAAGGGAATAAAACATCTTGGTACATGAGGTACAAAACTTTGTTGAAATAAACTGTGAAAATTAGAATAAAAAAGGAAGTAATTTTATAAGACAACTAAAAATATTAAAACAAAATCAAAAGACATGAAAATTGAAGAAAATATGAGCTATCTCAGAAAACAAATGACCTAGAAAACAGAGGAGAAAAAAATTTAAGAATCACTTGAACTAAGCAAAAGCCATAATCACAAAAAAGGGCCTACACATCCGATTTCAAGAAATCTCTTACATCTCTTAGAACCAGAGAGCAAAGCAGAAATAGAAAAATTTTACCTCACCTCCAGAAAAAACAAACAAAAACTTAAAAATGAAAACTTCTAGGAACTTGATAGCAGGCACTTAGGCTGGTGAACAATGAAATACCTGGCATGGGGGGAGGCAGTGACTCTGAGATTCACACCCCCCAGGAAACCATAATCAGAGAGGGAGGAGTGAGAAAGTAAATAATAGGGAAAAATAAGGGGAAAAAAAGACACAGTATCAAAGATTTTGAGAAGAAAATTCAGAAACCTTCAACATACGCAGATAAGTCAATAACGAAAAGAGTAACAAGAGAAGGACCCATGACCTACTGATCTAGTAAACAAGTTAAGACATGTATGCATAAACACTGCAGAACAAAGAGCCTGTGGAATATCAGAACATGGAACCACAACACAGTGATGCTGAGTGGTTGAAAAGGGAAATGAGAACTGTGAGAGCAAAACTTATGGAATGCACAGCAAAAACAATGGGCAAAACAAAAAAAGTGGTGTGGCAAGAATTTAGTATTAAAAAAATACACTCACTACACAAGCTATACTATACTATACAAGCAAAACATATTGACTTCAACAACAGGATGTAGAGACAACCTAAAGATCACTGGTCTTCAAAAAGAACCTGTCAGAGGACCAAAAAACCATAACATCATAAGGAAGGAACTAACAGAAGAAAATTGCCCAGGACTTTTGAACGTAAAAAATGAAGTTCCAATAGAAAGAATTCACAGATTGCCTCCAGAAAAAAAGACAAAACTCCAAGGCTGCAAACTTTAAGACATACAGTGGTTAAATTTAACACTTTAATTCAGAAACAACTTCTTCTGCAAGAAATCAGGGGAAAGACCTTCAAACACAAAGGAAATTTAAAAAAGCTGAATAATACAAGACTATTTTTCACCTACTAGAAAATGTAGGAAGGACTGGAATAATGTGGTTCAAAGAGCAATGGAACTCACTGACCTTCCCCATAAATTTAAGCTGAACTGTATATGAAAAACTGGAATTTAATAATAAAGAAGTGCCTGAATCATTTTAAGAAAGAAAACCAGAAATGAATAGATTACTTACATCATGAACATCACAAACAAAAGAAATGGAGTGAATAAATGCAGCAGTCAAGGATAGAAACAGCAACAAAGTGATAGCAGAGAAATCAGTAAAAGACTTCTTTCCAAATGAACACAAGGAGACAGGGATGAAGTCAGACATCTGGTGGAGGCAACAGTGAAGAGGCAGACAGCAGGGTCCTTGTAAGCAGAACCCAGTAACATCCTGCCTTACAGGTGAATCACTGGTTTGTTTGGGGTTTTTGTTTGTTTTTTGGCTTTTTTTGTGAGACTACATACTACATGGCAGGGTATGTGAATTAAGGAAGGGAGAGGATAAATGAGGAAGGGGAATTTGTGAGGTCCTGGGGTCACAATGGCTAGTAATGAAGGGAAGGTCATGGTGGTCTCAGAAAGAAGAGCCTAGAGGGGAATAGATGAGGAAGATAGGGTAAAGCTTGAAAAGGGTGGACAGGAAGGAAGCCCTACTCTGAGAATGGGATTTATCAGTTCTGCTGATAAATGCTCCTGTAGGTGAAGAAAGATGGCCTGCGAAGGGAGATGGGGGACCTTATGCTGGGTGTGGCCTGGGAAATTTGATGCTTGAAAAGTCTACTTATCTTTCAAGGCATGTGGGGCAAAGTTAAAACACCTAGTGTCAACTGGTAGAGTTGGGAGCCTTGGGGAGCAGGAGAATATGACCTCCAGGAGCAGATTTGGAAGCTAATGTGGGAAACAAAGGTAACTGAGAAGGATACTGATTAGTAAAAACTGTATAATCAGGGAAGAAACGGAAGAGGGGCACTATTATGTGGCAAGGTCCTCTTTAACATCTGCAATAATTGGCATTGTTTTTGAAGTGAAGCACAATGGAAAAGGGGAATTCATGTAAACCCTACAAGACAGTGTCAGAAAAAGCCTAGATGGGAAAGTCTAGGATGGATACCTTGGAAGCATTGATTACTTGGGAAATAAAAAGAAAAGAGAGAGAGCCCAGATAATTATTGGTATCATGAATCAAAGAATAGGAGTCTAAAGCAGACAAAATGAGAGGATGGATAAGAGTGAGCGAGAGAAATTCTTCTTGGAAAGGAGTACAAAAATGAAATCTAAAAAAACCTAATGAACAGAACAAATTAAAGGGGAGAAGAGGAAGGGAGAATCTACTTGACTGAGATGAAAAAAGGGAGTGAAGAATTATATAACCAGATAAAAGCAGGAGAGAAAAAGGAACTAATAAGCAAAATCCTACAAGGAAAGGGGCAACAAATGAACAGAGTGGGTTGGGGTGAGATGGAAGGAATTAAAAAAGGCAGGAGATGCCATCATGCAAGCTGATGATGAAAAAACAAACATTCAAAGAATAAAATAGCATTAATAAGGAAATTATATTTTGCTGAAAAGAACCATGGAATGACTATCTATAACTATATTTATATATCAATGGCTTAGCATCCAAATTTAGAAAGGAGACAATCTGAGTTTTAGGAAGACATTGACAGTAACACAACAAGGACAGGAGGTCCTTTCTATCACTTTCTCCATTTTGGCTAAGTATAATGGAAAGATAAATAGGGAAAATGTGGACATGAATAACTTGCTTGAAAAACTAAAGTTAAAAGAGTTATGGTGTCTTTTATGTGGGACAGAAAAGAATATATCTATCTATATAAATCTATCTATATAGATAGATATATATAGATATATAAACATATTCACATATACACATACTGTATATACACATACATACAGACATATTTATGTCTATTTTTCTCTAGAAAAACTGACCATGTACTGAGCTACAGATATATTACAAATAAATGCATAAAGGCAGAAAGAATTAATATTTTTTGCAGACCATAAGGCAATAAAAACAGAAACTGGTTCAAGGAACATAAAGAAAAGATCCAAACCCAAATGAAAACTTAACATGGAAATACTAAATAATGAGTGGGCCAAAGATCAAATCACAGAAACAACTGTTAATTATACAAAATAAAATTATAATGATAAAACAACTTATGAAAATTTCTGGGATGCAGTTAAAGCAGTTCTCAGGTAGAAAATAATGTTCTTGTAAATATATTTTAATAAAACAGGAAAGGAGAAGATTAATAAATTTAGTAGAAAATTTAAAAAAAATTAGAAATCCAACAAACTAACAAACCTAAAACAAGTGTAAAAGAGGAGATATTTAAAATTAGAGAAGAAATTATAAATTGGAAACAAAAGAAAAATAAAAGATAATTAAAACTAAAAGCTGATTCTTTGAAAAGCCAAACTTTTAGCTAATGTGATTAGAAATGAGAAAATCATATCAATAAAAAAGCAAAGGTGCAAGGTGAAACCACAACAAAGCCAGATGAAATAAAAATAATCGGAACATACAAAGTTATAAGCTAACAAAACAGAACACCAAAGAAAGAGGGGAATAATTTTAAAAAAATAGCAATCCAAATGGTCAGATAACCAGATAGAGATCTTAAATAACCCAGTCTCAGAAAAGGAAATAGATCTTGCTGAAAACAAATTACCAAAGGGGGAGGGGAAACACTCAAACTTATAAGAACAATTAGTAGCCATAGTCATAAATTATCTTTAAAAAAAAGGGAAATTAAAAAAAAAAACCTAAGAGAATCCTTTTATGAGATAAATATCCTTATAAACCTAAAGGAGGGAAAGATAAAACATAGAAAGAAAACTATAGGCCAACACCATTAATAAATTTTGACTCAAAAATAAAAACACTGCTTATCAATCAGATGACAGCAATTTGTTCAAGAAGACATTCATTCTGAACAAGCAAGATTTATACCACGGATACATGGATATTTCAACATTAGGAAAACAAGCAATGTAATCACGTTAAACACCAAACTGCATGACTGTCTGGATAGATGCACAAGAATTCTTTGAAAAAGTACAATACTTTTATGCTAAAAACCCCTACAAAGTATAGGCCCTGAGGGCATTTATTTATTTATTTGTGTGTATGTATGTATGTATGTATGTATAGCGTCTTTTAAAAACCAATAGAAATCACGATGTGAAATCTGAGTTACATTAAAACCATTTGCAATAATATAGGAGTGAAGCAAGGATGCACACTCTCCCTAATATTATTTGATATATTTCTGAAAATGCTATCAAGAGTAATAAGAGAAGAAAAGAAATTAAAGGAACAAAGATAGACAAAAGGATAAAACCATCTCTGCTATTGATGGTTTCCTTGGAAAATCCTAGGAAATCTACAAAGATTCTAATTGAGACAATATTTTGAATAGTCACAAGCTACAAAATACTCAAAAATCAAAAGTTTTTCTTTATAATAATAACAAAACAGAAGCATTAAAAGAAAAAACACATTTTACATAATTAAATACAAATATATAATATATATTATATAAATATAAAATGCATAAGATACCTGAGCTTGACCTTCCAAAGTACACAAAAAGACATAAATATTCAATTACAAAATATTCCTTAAAGAAATAAGGAACAATTTAAATAGCTGGAATAATATTCAATGTTCATGGCTAGTCTGGGCCAATAAAATGAAAATGACAATGCTAGAAAAATTAACTAACACTCTTAATGATATGCCATTCAAATGATCAAAGGGGAACTTTATAGAAGTTAATAAAATAATTTCAAATTTCATTATGAAAAATAAAAGATCTAGAATATCAAGAAAATAATAAAAAGAAGTAGGGATCAAAAGTAAATAGCACTTCCAGAAATCAAACTATACTATAAAACAACAGTCATAAAAACTACCTGGTATTGGTTAAACAATAGATAGGATTAAGGAAATACATTAGAAAAGAGAGATGCAATTAAAATAGAACTAAGTAATCCAGTGTTCCATAAAGTAGGAAATATAAATTACTGACAAACAACAACTTTTTTTTGATAAAAACCTGCAAGCAATCTGGCTGAATTTAGGCTTAGACTTACACCTAAATCATATTCTACAATATTTTCTAACCGGATAAAGTAATCTTAGTATTAAATGTCATAATAAAAACATTTAAAAGAGAAACAGATAATATATCTTTCACAACTATAAGTGGGAAATGTATTCTTAACCAAATGAAAGCTGGAAGGAATTATCAAATTATCTCTGATTCCCAGAAATTTAAAAGCTTCTGCACAGACAAAATCAATGCAACTAGGATATGAAGGGAAGTGGTCAAATGGGTAAAAAACCCCTACAACTTTGTACCAAATTTCTCTGATAAGGATTTGGTATCCAAACACACACACACGCACACACACACGCACGCACGCACATGAACAATAGCTAATCTCTAGTAAGGTATGAATAAACAGTTTTCAAAAGAACTGTAAGAAACAAGATTCTAAATCTCTAAAAAGAGAAATACAAATTGAAACAACACTTTGGTTTCACCTCATACTCTCCAAATTGGCAAAAATGACAAAAAATGTTAATAATGTTGGAGAAGTAGTGGAAGAATACGTACACAGATATATCCTTAGTGAAGCTGTGGAGTATACAACCATTTTGGAAAAAAGTCTGGAAAAACACAAAGTAACTAAAATGTTCATATTCTTTGAACCAGAGTCTCCATTGTTGGACTTAAACCCCAAGGAAGCCATCACAAGAATGTCCCTGAATGCTCCAAAATATTTATAATAGGACTTTTTTGAAATAGATAAGGACGAGAAAGGAAACAAAGTAGATGCCCAGCAATTTGGGAATGTTTAAACAAGTGGTAGTATATAAATATAATAAACATTAGTATGTTCTAAGAAATGATGTATTGGATGAACACAGAAAAACATGGAGAAATCTACCTAAACTGATGCAGAGTGAAGAAAGCAGAGAAAAAAAATATACGCAGTAACTAAAACAGTGTAAATGGAAAAAACAATTACCTCCTACTCATCAAAATTAAATGTAGCACAATTATAAAGACTAACCAAGACTTGAATGAAGAGATATGAGAGGACACCCCTAAGCTACCCCTTTGTGGATGTGAGACATATTGCACGTTTTTTTTAAACTTTTTTCAGCATATCAATCAGTTGTGCTGACTTTTTCTCTCTAAAAATATGATTTGTCATATAAAGTGACTTCTGGGAAGGGACAAGGGGAGGTGTAATTGGGATAACTAAGGTGATGTAAGAAACAGAAACTACTGATAAAAATTTATTGAAAAAATACTGTCAGCTTAAGTGAGTTCAGTCTGGAATGACCTATTTTTGATCAAGACATAAAGGGTCAGTCTAACACTGCTCTTTTTATTTGTTCAGGCTTTTAATTTTTTTGTCATTTTAAATTTCAACCAATATCAACAGCTATGAATAGATACATATATATACACACATCTAGAAAGCATAGATAAAGAAGGCTCTATATCAAACAATAACTTTCTAGTATATCTATTTTTTAAGTTGCAGACATTTCAAAATTTTATTTATTTATTTTTAATTTTCACCATTCACTTCTATAAGATTGAGTTCCAAGTTTTCTCCCCATCCCTCCCCTCCAAGATGGCGTGCAATTCGATAGAGGCTCTATATAATAACATTCATATTAAACATATTTTCACATTAGTCATGTTGTAAAGAAGAATTAGAACCAATGGGAGAAACCATGAGAAAGAAGAAAAAAAGAGAAAGAGCGCAAATAGTATGCTTTGATCTATCTGCATTTAGACTCTGTAGTTCTCTTTCTGGATGTGGACAGGATTTTCCATCATGAGTAATCCATTGGGAGTCATCGTAGATCCTTGCATCATTAAGCAGAGATACGTCAATCAAAGTCAGTTGTCACACAATGTTGCTGGTATTGTATAAAATGTTCTTCTGGTTCTGCTACCTTCACTCAGTATTAGTTCACATGTAAGTATTTTTGACTGCCTGAAGTGTGCCTGCTCAGCATTTCTTATGGAACAATAGTATTCCATTACACTCATATACCTTAACTTGTTCAGCTATTCCTGACTGATGGGAATCCTCTTAATTTCCAATTCTTGGCTACCACAAAAAGAGCTGCTGTAAATATTTTTGTCTATGTTGGTCCTTTTTCTATGCGGGAATCTCTCTGGGATACATTTTATACAATACCAGCAACATTGTGTGAGTTTATTTGTGTCAAAAGTGTTTTGTAATTGTGTTCATAGAGTCCCTGGGCTTGTCTTAGTAGGCAGACTCTCAAGAATTTTATAAATCGTAGATGTTTTTAGCATGATAATTCCAAAGTTATTCTTACTGGATGGTCAATGTCTCCTTCTGAACTTCTTCCTGTTCTCTTCTGAGATTTTAAAATGTTTCATTAAAACCTTTATTTCTTTTTTCCTCTTTTTAGGCATATATCAACCCACTTTATTCTTTCTACACTTCTCCCCACCCTGACCCCCTTAAAACAAACAAACAACAACCCCAAACTCCCTTAAAAATGTTAGAGAAGTAAAAAAAAAACCCAAAAAATGAAAAGTCAAAACAAAACTAAACCAAACCCACATATTGCTATGTCTTATTGTACACACATACACACACACACACACACACACACACACAGAGTTGTCTGGAGTTGTCACTGGTCATCATATTGAAAATTCTATAAGTCTTTCAATGTTGTTTCTCCTTGTGGTATAATAATCATTGTCCTAATTCTACTCATTTCACTCTGCCCAATTCAAATAAACCTTTCTCAGTATTTTTGTGAATTCAGTCTTTTTTGTCATTTCTTATGTAGAAATATTCTATAACACTCATACATTTTAGTTTCTCAAGTCATTTTACAATTTATTAGTATTCCCTTTCATTTCTTGCTCTTTATGACAACAAAAAGTAATTCTATGAATATTTTTAAAATAATAAATATACATATTTTTAATCTGCAAAAATCCACTTTACCTGCCTCTCACCCTACCTCGAATGAGAACAAAATAAAAATGATACCCTTGTTACAAATATGTATAGTTTAGAAAAGCAAATTTATACCATGACCATATCCAGAAAAAACATGTCTCATTCTTTACTTTGTGACCTTCACTTTCTATCAAGAGGTGGAAAGCATGTTTCACTATCAGTCCTCTGTAATTGTGGTTGGTCATTACTCTGATCAGAATTCTTAATTATTTCAAAATTGACTTTGAATAGTTACAATTAGATTTCAGTTCCATTGTTAGCTGCTCCCCTTTCCCCACTTCTTTGTATGGAAGTCTAATTTAATACTTGTGAGATACTTGTGATATAATTTTCCATAACTTTACCTTCATCAACTAGTGCATTTCTTTTCCCCACTCTTTCCATTTTTCTTTTAAAGCATCAAGACATAACAGAACTACTCACAAGCCATTTTGAAGGTTCTGATCATGAAATACTTCAGAGGGGAATTGCCTCAATTAAGAATAATAGTTACCCATTTTTAGAGTTATAGGTCTTTTGTTTACTTTTTTCTATTAACTGCTTCATAAGAAATAAGTTTCTATATAACTGTTCTTTTCAACAAGAATAACTGGAAGTCTGCTACTTCATTAAAAATCTATTTATATTTTACCTCTGTAAAATTTACTCAGGTATGTTCATAATTCATACCTCTGATGTTGAGGGATGCCAAGCATGTTTTAGGGCTGCTCATCCACTTTTGGTGTCTAACTGTCACCCAGCTCTCACCTATAACTCCAAGAAGCTGTAGCATGTGTAGCAACCACAGCCTGGTAAACCATCTTGGCAGATGGGTTAAACCAGGTTGAGGGTAACTACAAGCATCAAATTGTCAGTCATACAGGGGTGTCTACCCCAAGCATGTGATGACTTCCTCTGTAGAATAGGCAGATATGAACAGTTTGTTTCAATGGGCCATGAAGGCAAGCAGAAGCAGGTGTGATGGAGTGCTTAGAGCTTGGTCCGACACCAAAAATGCTAAGGTCATCCACTGTACCTAGAGTCACTGACAATTGTCTTGACTTATGTCTTGCCAATGGACTTCAATGACTCTAGAAGAGACAAGCTGACAATTTCATGCAACTCTGCCTCACTTAAATGTGTTTTATGTGAGAGCCAAAAAGCATCATCCATTATGTTACTATTTATTATTTATTTTACTATCTTACAATTTTACCTGCTTTGAAGTCCTATGGCAATGGCCTACTGCTGAAGCAGCAGATGCAAATACACTGGAAGCTGTAGTTATAACCCAGCACACAAGCAGTCAAAGCCACAGGGTCATCTTACTGAAGTAGCAGTAGGATTCAGCAGCCCCCTGGGTATCTGAGCAACCGTCTTAAGGACCACATTTGTTCCTGGAGTATGGAAGAGGCCGGAAAAGGTGCCCCCAAAATTGTCTGCTTCCCCTAACCATAGTCTGGTTACTACAGCATGTGGAGATCCTACCCTGAGGTTGAAACACAAAAGTATGCAGATAAACTACTGTGAAGATGATTCCACTCATTACTGATACATGGAATGTGTTTACATTAATGGACAACAAGAAATCTAGTAGTCTTGAAAGATGAAAAGCTCTTATTGTAAGGGAAACTCAACAGATATCACAGTCAAATAGCAGCTCTGAGTCAAACAATACTGGCAAATGAAGGACAGCTTGCTGAAATTGGAGCTGGATACATGTTTTTCTGGAGGGGTTGCCATGATGAGGGGCACTGTGATGTTGGCATAGGTTTTGCAATCAAATCTCATCTAGTCAAGAAGTCTATTATATACCTCACAAAAGGAGTGAATAATAGGATCACGACAATGCCATTGCCACTTGCAGCAAAGTGCCATGCCACCATCATTATGCATATGCTCCTATCATGATAAACCCTGGAGATTCTTATCAGTGTGCTAAAAGAGGCCAAGTTTACTAATTCTGGGTGACTTTAACTCCAGAGCAGGCAGACTATTACACATGGCAAGGAAGAATGGAGTTGGGAACAGCAACAGCAATGGTGACCTATTATTGAAGACTTGTGCATCTCATAACCTCATCACCAACACTGTCTTTCATTTAACTAAAAGCAACTAAACTTAATGGATGCACCCTCAGCAAGTATTGGTACTTAATAGACTATGCTATTGTAAGAAGAGACAACGGCTATGAGAGACATGAAGGCAAAATGTGGTGCAGACTGTTGAAGCAACCACAGTTGTCTTTTCTAAGCTAAACTTTCGCACTCCACTAAAGCAATGATCCCAAGGCATGACTACTGCCAGACGACTGAAAGTCAACAGATTAGAACACTTCTCTGTGTATGAACAGCTTGTTATTGACTTGGAGGGAAAGCTGGGTCACCACACCGTAGAGTACAATGGTGTGAGAAATGATTCATTTGGATCCCAACTCTATTCCAATCACTACTAATCCAGTTTGATATTTTACATAAATCATATAGGAATGAGATACATTCCTACAGTAGGCTTCAAACTTTAATATTTACAACTTGTTTAGTAGTTATGAAGTTCATTTGGGCAATGCTGACAAAGATATCTTCATCATGTTTTCAGATTCGATGCCCAAACCCAGAATGAGTGCATACCTTGATTCTTTGGAAAGCCACCAACTTATTTTTGTACTTCTGGACCACCTTTTCTTGCCCAACAACCACCAACAGGTGATCTTACGATCACTTGGCCACCAGAAATGACTTTTGCCTTGCCCATCTTACTTTCTGGCCCTCAAGAGCAAGGTCTATCAACCAATGAGATCCTGTATTTTACCAAGCCTCTTTTGGTGATTTGACTATCATGCCCTATAAAAACAAGGTCCTGGGTCCTGGGGCATCTCAGACTGCTCTGCCAGTTTGTGCATATATGAGTATTATTTTTGTGTTTCTGTTTGTGTGTGTGTGTGCGTGTGTGTGTGTGTGTGTGTAATGTATACAGACATAAAAAGTATTGACATCATTTCATTGTTTGTCATGTCCTTTAAGTAAAATGTTGTTTCCCTGTTTATCTCTTTTAACAATATGGATTTTTACAATGGCTGTGTATAACACTGTGGCCATTTACCTGTTTATATGAGTCTGCCTGAAGCATAAGAAAGGCTATTTCAACTCAATTTAAATTCTTTGTGAATCTTTGATGTTTCAAGTGTATCTCCTGTAAAAAAGTATGTTGCTGCATTCTGCTTTCTAATGCATTCTGCTATCCTCTTTCACATTCTGGGAGAGTTTGTCATCATCACAATCATTATGACTGTTAGGTTCTTCCCTCCAACATGTCCTCTGATCATGCCACTCCCTACACAACAAACTAAAGATTTTCCTAATTACCTCCAAGATGGAATACAGAAAAACAGAGTTCTTTAGAATCCTGTATATACCTATTTATTTATATGTCTTCTTCAGTAGAATGTAAGCTCCTTTTTTCTATCTGTTGCCCCTCTGGAAGATGACCAATTCATGCAGAATTCAAATGAAGATTTTGAAGAACAGGGATGAAAGCAGAATGGCAAAGCAAAAAGATCAAGGAATTTGGATTGAGAAGACCTATGTTCAAATTACGGCCCCAGTATTCACTAGCTGTACAGAACTTCAGCAAGTCACTTTGCTTTCCTGAGATTTAGTTTCTTTATTTATAAAATGGAATAAATGATAATTGTTTTGCTTACTTTGCAGGCCTGTTGTGAGAATCAGATTATGTACATTAACATTAATTTGCTAAAGTGCAATATAAATTAAGGTAAGCTATTATGAAGACTCAGAAGGTGTACTATTTACCCCTATTGCTGGTGCTTTATTTTAGTTTACAACAACTCTTATTCTATGGCTCTAATAGTGTGATAACATAAATGATTCATTCAATGCTTTTTCCTTTTCTCACGTATAATTAATTAGGTTGGTATACTAATGATAACAGTGGGTTTGTATTCTTGTAAAGTTATGTCCCCTTTCATTTACATATATACTTCTTCTTTAGTAAAATAAGTCTTTAAACCATACTAACAAATTATTCAATGACAAATGATTTGCTCATTCATGAAAAATGAGGAAAAGTAATAAAGGTTTTTTTTTTCCTACAGAAAAGAATATCTAAGAATAGTCCATTGTCAGTAACACAACAAACTAAGAAATACTTGAGATTATGGTCTTCTCATTGTACATGGTACAATCATTCTCAGTTCTTTATTTCTAATACAAAGAGTAATATAACTTTAAAAGCAATATTATAAAAGAAATGATGAGGAGAAACAATAGAATCATATTCTTATTAGCTCAATTTTATGGGAACTCAATCTCTACTGGTTTATGAAATTTGTTACATGAAATACTTTACTTACATATTCTCCATATGTCTCTTGTGTTGGTGGTGGAGGAGGAGGCCGGTATCCTGTTGGGGGGACTCCTCTTGCTCTGGGGGTAAGAAGTCCTCTCCCACGGCTGACTGGACCTCGACTAGGAGGGACTCCTCTGGGAGCTGGTGCACCTCTGGGTACACCTGCTGGCCGGGGTGCAACACCTCCTCTTCCCCTATGAACAAGATGACTGATTAAATTTTTAATTCTCCTAATATGCATTCTAGTACATCTAAATTTTATTCTAACTTCTGCTGAAACAAAAACAAAGACACATTGGTAATCAGCTTTTGAAAAAAAGGTAATTGTTGGCATCTACCAAAACGAACTAAGATTTCACTCATTTGAAAATTATTTACTGATTTCCTATGTGTGTGTGTATATAATTATGCTTGACACTTAGTGGGTTATCAATTAAGTAGAGGTATAACCCACATATGACTGAGCAAACCAACGTAATTTTGTAAAATTCCAATATGTCATCATATAAATTTGGATGTCCCCTCTCTAAGGATAGATTGCTGCCCTCCTGTAGTTGGCTTTTCTCTAGTCCTCTTGTCTTGCTCTGTTCAGGAGTTTGTTATAGAAGGTTCTCGTAGCATGCCAGATCTTCCTTGCTTTCCTCTGAAATTAGGAGATTGCCAGTGAAGGATTAGGGTTATCGGCATGCTGTCTTTTGATCTCATTATTTTTTTCTGTCATACATCCACGAAGATAACTTCTACTGCTGCTCTTCTATGAAGTTCTTAATTTTTAATATGTTGAAGCTTACTCCCCCAGATCATATTCTTTGTCATATACATGAATGTTTAATTCTTTGTTCCTTTTTATACTATTTTATTTTTTCCAATTACATGTAAAGACAATTTTAAACATTTTTAAAAACTTCTTGAGTTTTAAATTTTCTCCCTGACACCTTCCCTTTCCCAACTCTAAAAAAGTAAGCAATTTGATACAGGTTATATATGCGCAATCATGTAAAGTATTTCCATACTAGTCATGTTGTGACAGAAGAAATAGACCAAAAAGAAAAAAAAATGATAAAGTTGAAAATAATATGCTTCAATTTATATTCAGTCTCCATAAGTTCTTTCTCTGGAAGTGAACCTCCACAAAACCTCATAAGTTCTTCGTAACTGCTGAGAAGAACTAAGTCAATCATAACTGATTATCACACAATGTTGCTGTCGTATAAAATGGTCTACTGCTTCTGCTGAGATCACTTTGCAACAATTCATTTAAGTCTTTCCAGATTTTTCTGAAAGCATCCTATTCATCTTTTCCAATAGCACAGCAGTATTCCAAGACAATAACTTGTCACAACTTGTTTAAACATTCCCCAATTGATGGGCATCCCATCGATCTCTAATATTTTGTCACCAGAAAAAGGCCTGGTATAACTATTTTCATACTTGTGGTTCCTTTTTTTATGATCTCTTTGAGACACAGACCTAGTAGTGGTATTGCTGGATCAAAGGATATGCACACTCTGATGGCCTTTTGGGCATAGTTCCAAACTGCCTCTAGAATGGTTGGATCAATTCACAACTCCACCCACAATGCATTAGTGTACCAATTTTCCCACATCCTCCCCAACATTTATAATTTTTTTTCTTTTATAGTATTTTTAGCCAGTCCGATAGGTGTGATGTGGTGCCTGAGTTGTTTTTTTTTTTTAATGTGCATTTCTCTAATCAATAGGGATTTAGAACATTTTTCTTTGACTATAGATAGTTTTGATTTTTTTTATTGGAGAATTGCCTCTTCATGTCCTTTGACCATTAATTAATTTGGCAATGACTTATATTCTTATCAATTTGACTCAATTCTCTATATATCTGAGAAATGAGGCCTTTAACACAGACCCTTGCTGTAAAAAACTGTTTCCCAGTTTTCTGCTTTCCTTCTAATCTTGGTTGCATTGATTTTGCCTGTGCAACCCCTTTCTAATTTAATATAATCATTATCCATTTTACATTTCATAATGTTCTCTCTCTCTTATTTGGTCAAAATTTCTTCTCTTCTACATAGATGTGACAGGCAAACTCTTCTTTGTTCTCCTAATTTGCTTACAGTATTTCCCTTTATGTCTAAATAAGGGGTGGGGAACCTGTAGCCTCGAGGCCACATGTGGCTCTCTACGTTCCTTTTATTAAAGGGATTTGTGCTGTGCAGTTTAGATTCAGTGAAAGGTCCACATTTGAGGACCTAGAGAGTCACATGACCTTGAAGCCAGATACTCCTTTGACTCATTTAACTTCTTTAGAAATCTGGATGTTGTACCATTTGGTGCATATGTTTACTATTGATATTACTTCATTGTTTATGGTACCTTTTAGCAAAAGGTAGTTTCCTTCCTTGTCTCTTTGAATTAGATCTAGTTTTGCTTTGTCTGAGATCACAACAGCTACCCCGCCTTTCTTTTTTTAACTTCTGCTGAAGCATAATATATTCTGCTTCAGCATTTTACCTTTACGCTCTGTGTATCTTACTGTTTCAAATGTGTTTTTTGTAAATAATCTATTGTAGGATTCTGGTTTTTAATCCATTTCTGCTTCCATTTTATGGGTGAATTCATCCCATTCACATCCACAGTTTTAAATACTGGGCATTTTCTTCCATCTTATTTTGCTCCTGTTTACAGTTTACAGTTCTCTCTCTCTCTCCCCTTTCACCCATCTGTCCTCATACACAATCTGTCCTCCCTTTCATCAACCTCTCAGTCCCCTCCCTTTCTTGTCTGCTTCCCCTCCTACTTTCCTACAAGGTGAGGCAGATTTCTACACCCAACTGAGTGTTTATGTTATTCCATCTCTGAGCCAAATTCAATGAGATTAAGGTTCAAGCAATGTTGACCACCTCTCTCCTCCCCCTTTCTTTCCCTCTCCTGTAGTAGATCTTTTGTGTTTCTCCACATGATATAATTTACCTCAGTCTGCCTCTCCCTTCCCTCTAGTCCTCAGGCAATTATTTTTCTCATCTCTTAATTTTTTTTGAATATCATCCCATCAAAGTCAACTTATACCTAGTACCTTCTATTTATAATTTCTTTAACTGTCCCAATACAAACACAGTTCTTAAGAGTTACAAGGATCATCCTCCCATGTACAGATGTAAACAGTTTAACTTTACCGAATAACTTATATTTTTTCTTCCCTGTTTACTTTTTTATACTTCTTGAGTCTTATAGGCTGAAAATCAATTTTTCTGATGTTTCAAAGTTCCCTATTTCATTCGGTGTTTATTTTTTCCTCTGAAAGAGTACGTTTAGCTTTGCTGGGTGATTGTAATTCAAGCTTCTCTGCTTTCAGGAATATCATATTCCAAGTCCACCAGTCCTTTACTGTAGAAGCTGCTAAATCTCATTTATTCTTGCGATTCCTTGATATTTGAATTACTGTTTTAGGCTGCCTGCAGTATTTTCTCCTTGATCTGAGAGTTCTGGAATTTGGCTATAATATCTGTGGGAGTTTTAATTTTGGAATCTCTTTTAGAAGGTGATTGGTGGATTCTTTCCATTTGTATTTTACCCTCGATTCTAGGGTAACAAGGCAGTATTCCTTGATAATTTCTCAAAAAATTCTGTCCAAGCTCTTTTTTTCATCATGGCTTTTAGGTAGTCCAATAATTCTTAAATTATCTCTCCTGGATCTATTTTCTAGGTCAATTATTTTTCTAATGAGGTATTTTATATTTTTTTCATTCTTTTGCTCTTATGTAATTTATTCTTGATGTCTCATTAAGTTAATAACTTCCGCTTGCCCAATTCTAATTTTTAAGGGATTATTTTCTTCAATTAGCTTTTATACTTCCTTTTCCATTTAACTTCTTAGCACCAGTTTCCTCATGTGTAAAATAAGAGATAATAATATCACCTTACTCAGAGTGTTTACAGGGAAAATCTTATAAAAGAATGGATTTAAACTGCTTTGCAAATTTTAAAGTTTCATGTAAATGTTAACTGTAAAGTAAGAGCACAAAAATCATTCCCTATCCCATCTCCATAATATCAGTTGTATATAGCAATAATTCAGGAGAAAATAATGGGAAAGGATGTCTCATTCAAAAATAATTACAAAGTGCATAAACTATAAGGGAGTTCATCTGCCAAATCACCTTCAAGACCAGTATAGATATAATTATAAAACACTTCTTAAAGAAATAAAGGACAATTTAAATAACTCAAGGGATATTCTGTGCTCATGTATGCATCTCGATAAAAGATATGTCAATATGACCTAAATTAATTTACAGATTTAGTGCTACACTAAATTTCTAAGGAAGTGCAGAACCAGATAAAACACAATTATTTTGGAGGACATAAATCTGTATCTTCAAGGGAAAAAATAAAGGGCAAAATAGTACCTCCAGACATAAGATTATATTATCAAAAGTAAACTCAGTATGTATTTGAACTGGTTCAAAAATAAATAAGTAGATCAACGAAAGAGATTAGATAGAACTTTTAAAAACTGAAGCCAATCACCCAATATTCAATAAACTAAAGAAAATAAATTACATGGGGTAAACCTCCCTATTTGGATAAGTCTAGGAAAACTGGAATACAGTTTGGCGGAAATCATATTTACACAAACATCTATACTGTGATTTGAGACATATGATTTGAATAATAAAGGTCAAAAAAGTTTTTAACATTTGTAAAAAAACAAAATTACTCACATTTCACAGCTAAGTGCAAGGGGTACAACAACAATGACAAAAACTTTTTTTATTCTATGTAACTATCAAAGGTTTCATATTCAAGATATAAGGAAATAACAAAAATACAAAAAACTTAAAAGCCATTCCCAGAATACCTGAACAAACTATCTCAAAAATATTGTAAAATATAAACAACCATATGAAAGATAACTTCAAAACATTGATAATAAAAGAAATGCAAACAAAATCAACTCTGAGGATTAATTTCTTATCTATCAAATTTTAAAAAGATGAAAAAAGCTGGGAATAATCATTATTGTAGTGGCTGTAGTAAGACAAATACAGTTAACATGCTGTTGGCCAATCTGTAAAATGGTACCACTATTTTGAAAAACAATTTGAAATTATGCAAAGAAAATAACTAAAATGTCCATTCCTTTGAACCTAGAGATTTTACCATAAGGCATATAAAGGCATACACCCAAGGAAGAGAGTAACAAAAAATGGACATATTTAACTGGACTTGGGGTTCTTTCAAAATTTTTAGTTCTTTGGCTCACTGTCCATAGTAGTTCTTTCAAACTTTTTCATCCTTCCTCAAACTTGCCATGTTCTCCTACCCCTTGAACCCCCACTCTTAGCTGAGAATCTTGTCTCATATTTACAGAAAATACTGAAGTCATTTGCTTTGACCTCCCTCTTCCTGATCTGACACTTTCTCCTCTTTCACCCATTTTGGCCCTTACTCTTCTAGTGATCTCATTTTATCCCCGTTCATACAGTAAGACTGTCCCTCTATCACTTATTTCCGAACTCTTTCTTTCTACTGGCTCATATCCTATTGCCTACAAACATGCCCATGTCTCCTCTATCCTATAAAAGCCCTCACTTGATCCTTCCATCCCTGCTAACTGGAGTCCTCTAGCTCTTCTATCCTTTGTAGCTAAACTCTCAAAGGCTGACTACAATAGGTGCTTCCAATTTCTCTGCATTCACTTTTTTTTAAACCCCTTACAATGTGGCTTCTAAACTCATTATTCCACTGAAATTTCTCTCTCCAAATCACCTTTTCTCAATCCTCATCCTCCTTGACCTCTCTGCTGCCTTTGACACCATTGATCACTGTGCTTCCCTTGATACTCTCTTTTCTATAGTTTTTTCATCAAACTGAGACCCATTAAAGGTCCACCACTGCATCCTAGGCAATCTCCAGTTGCCCTGCTCTATATCTGGCCACTGGAAGCAGATGGCTCAGGAGGAGAAAGTGAGGCTGATGACTTTGCACAGCCCTCCCTCACTTGCATGACATGGCATCACCTTCCTAATGCCATGGTCTTCTTGGAGAATGAAGGACAAACAACACCAGAACACCACTCTTCTTCTGGTTCTCTGACCTGACTGCTCCTCAGTTTCCTTTGCTGGATTCTAATTCAGATAACACTCTCAAATCATAGGTGTAAGTCAGGGTTCTGCCCTGGGCCCTCTTCTCTTCTCTGTCTATATTATGTCACCTGGTAATCTCATCAGCTCCTACAGATTTAATTACCATCACTATGCTGATAATTCTCAGATCTGCTGGTCTGCTTCAAACTCTCTTCTGATCTCCAATTTTGCATCTCCAACTGCCTTTTAGACATCTCAAAATGGATGTCCAGTAAACATCTTAAACTCATCAATTATATTCAAACAGAACTCATTATCTTCCCCTTAAACCTTCCACCTTTCCTACCTTCCTTATTACTATAGAGAACAACACCATTCTACTGGTCCCTCAGGCTCATATCTTGGGAATCATCCAGTATTCTTTACTATCTTTCTGACTCTGCTACCACCCTAGTTTGGACCCTTATCATCTCACACCCTGATCACAGCCTGCTGGTGAGTCTGCCTGCCTCCCTCAAGTCCTTCCCTACTACAATCCATTCTCCATTCAGTCACTAAAGTGACTTGTTCAAGTATGATCATGTCACTCCTCTCCCCACACTCTCAGCCCTCAGCCTCCAACTCCAGTGGCTCTCTATAGCCTCCAGGATTAAATACAAAATGTTCTGTTTGGCAATCAAGCCCCTTCATAACCTGTTCCCCTCCTACCTTTCCAATCTTCTTACACTTTTCTTCCGGTCACACTCTTCCATTCAGTGACAGTGGTCTTCTGGCTGTTCCTGAATTTTAGTTTAGTCTTAAAGGAAACCAAAAGTCAGAATGGAGGAAGAAGAGCATTTGAAATATAGGGGAGGGCCAGAGGAAAATCCTGAAACTGGAAGATAGAATGTTTTGTTCCTGGAACAACCAGAAGACCAATGTCACTGAATAAGAGTGCATGTCAGGAAGTAAAGTGTAAGAAGACTGAAAGGATAGGAGGGGAACAGGTTATGAATGGCTTTGAATACCAAACAGAGCGTTTTGTATTTAATCCTAGAGGTAGGTGAAGGCTGGGAGTGGGGAGGGAAGTGACATAATCAGATCTGGTTTCAAGTGGAAAAAGTTTAAGAAGCCCTGTTCTAAGACTCTGACCCTGGTAAGGCCTCACAGACCTCATCCCTTTTTTTTTGGGGGGGGGGGTGGGAGGGAAGGTGGGGTAGGGGTGGGAAAAACAAACATTTGACATGCTAACTCAGATTCCATTGAGTTCAGAGTGAAGAATAAAATTGCAATACACAAAGATCTTAATAAAGGGACAAAGACCTTATTTGACTATTCATAGATTATATATGCATATGTAGTTTATTGCAGACAATATGAATTCACTTATAATCAGAATGGAAGACTAGCACATAATCAGTGAGGAAAACTAGAACTTGCAATTATATAGTTTTAAGAAGCAAAACTATACCTTTATACACATCATAAAAAGAGGTAGACAACTAAAGAAACAAACTATTATGGAAAACATTGGAGACTTTAGAGTTCTGTTGACCTTGCCAAAAAACAAAATTAGGAATGTACTATGTGCAATATGGAGGCCCAAAGTGCAAGGAGGAATTGTAACTGTACAGCTGGGTAGATTTGAGAAGTAGCACCTGAAACAGGCTTTGACGTAAGAGAAGTATTACAAAAGATAAATATTTGGGAGAAATCTGTTGAAAGCAAGATGAGATCAGTGAATAGCTACTAGTCTGAACTGAAATATACATTGTCTAAAATAGAGTTGGAAAGGTAGGTTGGAGCTACATTATTGAGCAGTTTGGTTAAGGTGTTAAATACTTTATCCTATACATAAAAGAATGGGGCTATTACTTATGTTTGCAGTAGAGTGACTTGACTGGACCCGTGAATTAGGAAGATTATTTTCAAATTTACATGCAAGATTACAAAGTTATGTAAAAGTTAATTTAGGAAGATATATTTTTTTTTCTAATTGATAATGCTGCAGTAAACATTTATATTTGTTAGCAAAGAAAAATTAGTACATTTCAGGATCTTTTTTTTCGGAATATATATGAGAGAATAGTTTCTGGTATACATACATTTAGAGCCAGACAAAAATGTTCTTCTAGGGATAAAAAATAAATTATCACACCCTTCAACTAATCATCTTATCTGACAGTCCCTCCACTCCCACACCACCAAAAATATGTAAGTACATATGTGTGTGTATGTACATATATATGTTCACTTTGTTTTTCCTTTTGCAACCCCAGAAAACAGTACAATTCTTGGCATTTAGTAAGGACTTAATAAATGTTTGTTAATTGATGAATGACTGAGTTCTCTTATCTCCTCAGATGTCCTAGGATGATGTATCATCATAAAGTAGAAGTCACCTTGGGTTCACAAATGTTAGTAGGCTATGAGAATGCAAAGACTGAAAGGTTCTACCTTTGGAAAAACTTTGAGAATTGTTGCTCTGGATGAATTCACTAGATCTCTTTGATGGACCCTGTAATTCTGCTCTGTTTGTTGGCTCACTGGACTCCTTTGGTTCCTTCTGGCACCTCGGTCTGATGATCTAATTGTCTCTTCTGGGCACTGCTCTTTGCAACTACTTTCAAAGATTCAAGAGATGTCTGGTAATTCAAGCCATCTAAGTTTTAGTCTCCTTGTCTGTACTTAATGTTAGAGTATAACATGTAACTAAAGGGCAGCTATGAGGCACAGTGGATAGAGGGATGTCTGTATAGATTGAGCCAGAAGGACATGAGTTCAACTCTGGCTTCAGATACTTAATAGCATGTTTGACCCTAGGCAAGTCACTTTAACTCTGTCTTCCTCAGTTTCCTCATCTATAAAATGAGCTGGAGAAGAAACAGCAAACCCCTCCAGTAATTTTGCTAAGAAAAACCCCAAATGGGGTCATGAAGTGTTGGACAACAAAGGGCAAAGTGTCATGATAAGGGCATATTGATAGCTCTTTAATGAGAGAGAGGACAACTTCCAGTTAACAAAACTTACTAGGCAGAATGTTCCTAGAATATGGTTAAGTCTTTCCTTTTGACTCCTCTCTGCATTCAATGAAGATAAAAATCTTCTATTATAGGTCTAATTTAGGATTTCAAGTCCTACATACTTCATCTTCCCAGGTTTGAACTTGAGTTAGGGCAAAAGGTAGATGGGGCTAATGAGAAAAGCCCTGATTCCCATCTTTAGTATTTTTATCTGTCAATAACAAAATCTGACTACTTTGGTGCTATATTTTGGCCAGTAAAAACCACAGTTTTTCTATATTTTCTCCAGTTAAAGAATTTGAGGTCCTGATAAATTACCTAGGTATATATCAACATCTATGAAATATAACTTGACAGATAACAAGCCTCAATATGTAATACATAGCATTCATATTAGGACTACCAGCAACTAGCATTAATTATTGCATGTACTGAATATAGTTCACAAATCAAATTACAAAAATAAAAGCTTTTTTAAAAGTTGAAATCACAAAAATGAAGACATAAAAAGAACAATCATAACCAATTCCACATAATTACATATTAATGAAACTAAAAAATCTGGTGATAGATTACCTATAAAATATAAAATACTCCAAAAAACTATTAAAACTGAAATCTCAAACATCAAAAACTCAGAAAATGAAAATGAAACTGAACAACCATGGGAGTTAGGGGACAGTGAAGTAAAATCTAGTCCTAACAAAACTGCAAGTAAATTGTACCAAATGTTTAAAAAATAATCAATTTCTATGGTTCTAACACAACCTAAAATGAGGGAAAATACTCTTCAAAACCATTTTTATAGGACAAATATATACCTACTGTCAAAATTAGAGATGTGTAAACAAAAAACTATAGAGTATCAATAGTGAATATTGATTTTACAATTTTTATATAAAATCTTATCAAAAAGAATATAGCATTATATCTCAATGGTCAATGTAATATTAATACCAAGGATGCAAAGATGGTTCATTATTAGATTTAGCAAATATTAGCTAGAATTTATATAGCAACAAACTTGAAATTCTGGCTTCAGACACTATACTAGAATATTTGTGTGTGGTGGCAAGACTAAGGGTATGGCCATATTTGTGTGTAGCTGAGTTAGGGTGAAAGCTCATGGAAATTAATTAAGTTGAGGGAACTGGGAAGTATTTGAGGAAGCATCAATATGAATGAAGTCTCTTAGTTCGAAAGCAGGACTATGGAATCTTCAAAGAAAAACTCTGAGTTAGGCATAGAACTTAAGAATGTCCTAGGTGTTTATTGATAACTGCCATCAGGATATGGATTGGGTGATCAATTTGAGAGCTTGAACCTCAACGAAAGAGAGGTTGCTGAATGACAACGATGGAAGCAGAGTTAGTGAATTAGCCGTGATTTCCTTTAAGTCCGAACTAGAATCCCATCTTCCACAGGAAGTCTTCCCCAACCCCTCAGTTCTAGTGTCTTCCCTTTTTTAAAGTCTTTCCTATTTTTTCCTGTGTTTAACTTGCTTGTACATATTCCTTTGCTTGTTGTTTCTCCCATGAGATCGTGAGGTTCTTGCCTCTTTTTGTATTCCCAGAGTTTGACACAGAGCAGGGAAAATAGTAGCTACTTAATAAATATTTACTGACTGACAGTTTAGTTAAAGTCTATACTAAATATTACACAACTGTAACAAAGTTGTTCAGTGAACCCTTCTGAATTTCCTTCTATTTACCTTTGTATTTTTTAAATGCAATTGATGTACATTTATATTTTCTTCTCTTTTTGTACCTCTGGACTCCTCCTCCTCCTCCTCCCACAGTCACCAATTATCATGTATATCTGCTCCCTACCCCTCACAATTCTGCCACTCCCACAAGTTAAAGCTCTCCTATAACAGATAAGTGCATTTAAACAAAACAAATTGACACACTATGTCTAAAAATGTTCTCTTTAAACGTCTGCTTCACTGCCAACCTTAGACAACTCTAAAACATATTATTTCTCCTTGATGTCTTCTTTAACTCACATCTTCTATGATTTTTTTTCTCAGTCGTTTGATTTTGCTCTATTGCTCTTCTCATTGCTTGGATTGAGTTTTATGGCTCCATTTGCTTTTTCAGGGATACTACTTGGGTAACATTTTGGTCTTTAGTTCTAAAATATTAATACTTCCCATTTTTTCCACAACAGTTCCAATATCTTTTTATAATTTCTTGCTTCATTTCTTCCATCTACAATTTTTCTACCTGGGGGATCTAACTGCATTTATGGTAGAGTTAGTCTCTTTTCCTCAGTTTATCTCTTGGGCTTCTCTTAATCCATGATATTAATTTTCTTCTCTACTTACATCTCTACCTTAAGTTCTTACATTGGAACTTGGTTGCCCTGGCCAGTTTGGCTGGTTCCTCATCTTTCTCAATGCCCTACTTTGCAATCTTGGTTTGCAAAAGGGAAGGGACCCAAACCCCAGGTTTCTGCCTCTCATTCCTGGTGGTCCAATGTAGATGCTATCCTCAACTCCCTCTCAACTATACTTCTTGCACAATCACAATCACAATAACTAGGATTTAGTTTTGTTTCCTGCAGTAGTCCTGACAAGCCTCAACGAGCTTACTGAATACCAGGGTTTAAGGCCTTTTACAGGGCCCCTCCTTCGGAGTTGCACAATCTCTCCTTCCCAGGACAACCACCTAGTAGGAACCATTTTTGTTCCTTTACAATGGCTCAAACAGGCCAGAGACAACATCCCATAGACTTTAGGCTCTGTTTAGCAGAATTTGGGCTAGCTTTAGATTTCCCTGGTGTACACCTATCCAGAATGCCCAGAGACTTCTGTCTTCAGGCCCAGTACTAAAATGGTCAGAGGAAATTACTGCTATTTCCCACTGGTTTTATTGTTTTATCTGTTGTCCTTTAAAAAAATCTTTGCTCTAGGGAGTTTCTTGGAGAAACAAGGTTCAGCTTGATAATATTTAATATAAATTTTGAACTTTAATAAGGGCCAAAGCTTGAATTAAGAAGAGCTTGGACCTAATAGTCTTTTTTGTTAAACTCAGAGAATGCCTTTTGGTTACAAGCAAGTAAATGGGACTTACTTACCAGACTCGTCCCCTGGCATATTAGTGATAAGGAAAAACACAGATGTCCTGGGTTGTAATTTCAATTGAAACTTTGTTAAATGCATCCTTTCATGTGTCAGCAGCACACCTGTCATCAGAGTGGTACGATTTTCTCCTTATCTTATGTCACAGAGACATGCTACAGAAAGGAGATTCACACAGTTTGGGATCATAAAACTCAATTGACACTACTTTGTTAATTGTCTTGTCTTACTGAATTTATGATTTGTTCAACTAAGAGAGTTCCTTTCTCATGGCAAAATGTATAAAAATCAGATGATTTCTGTATCAGCCAGCCAGATTTAATCCTAGCTCCGTAACATTATGTAACTGTTATCTTTAAGAGGGAATTGTTTACTTAATTAAGTCATAAAATGTATGCAATTTAGCCTGATGCCTTTTCTCTAACCAAGTTTTCAGGTCAACAAGCTATAACTTTTCAAACTCTACCTTAAGAAAGCATGTTTCATTTTTGTTCTCTATATCTGTATCAATTAGCACAGTGACTACTTTACATAGGCACTTAATAAATGCTTACTGATTGAATGTTCATCAAATCAATCCTTCTCATTTAACAGATGAAGAATTTGAGGTGCAGAGATGTTAACTGTTGGGTACACATAGGAAATGAAATGGAAAGTCTGAGGTTTTTTCCTCAAATCTAAGAATTTAATCCATTATAGTAAAATGATATAAAATATAAAATTTTAAAAATAAACACAACACTGACATTAACATTTCCATAAAACCTCTATTTACATCATATTAAAAACTACGTTCTCTGATCACAATTTAAGAAATGCTTGTATGTTGGGAAAAATTCTAAGATTATGATAGCAAAGTGTGTTTTAAGCCACATTATAAGAAGATCTGAATGTCAAGCTAATGAATCTGTGTTTTATTTAGCAGGCAAAAGGAAATGTCTTAAAGAGCACACAAAGCAATTTCTTTTTAAAGTTTTTTAAGTGATTTTTTCTTTTAATTTTAAAAATTCATTTATTTATTTTTGATGTTTTCAACATTCACTTCCACAAGATTTTGCGTTCCAAATTTTTCCCCATTTCTCCCCTCCATTCACCCCCAAACATCATGCATTTCAATTACCCTTTCCCCCAATCTTCCCTTCTCTTATCCCCTTCTTTCCCTTCTGTTTTCTTGTAGGGCAAGATAGATTTATATACGCCACTGCCTATATGTCTTATTTCCCAGTTGCACGTAAAAACAATTGTTAACATTTGTTTTTAAAACTTGAGTTCCAATGCCTGTCCCTTCCTCCCTCCTCACCCATCCCCACAGAAAAGGCAAGCAATTCAATATAGGCTATACCTGTAGTCATGCAAAACACTTCCATAACAGTCATGCTGTAAAAGACTATATTTTCTTCCATCCTATACTGCCCTCCATTTATTTTATTGTCTCTTTTGACTTGATCCCTCCTCAAAAGTGCTTCCTTCTAATTACCTCCTATTCCCATTTGCCCTCACTTTTTGTCATTCCCCCCTCTCCATTTATGCCTTTCCCCATATTTTCCTAGAGGGTAAGGAAGATTTTTCATACCAAATTCGGTGTGCATGTTATTCCCTCCTTAAGCCAAACTTGATGACAGTAAGGTTCATTCTTTTCCTCACACTTCTCCCATTTCCCTCCATTGAAATAGCTTTTTATCACCTGTTTTATGTGAGAGATAATGTATCCCATTCCATTTCTCCTTTTCTCCTCCCAATATATTCCTCTCTCACCTTTTAATTTTTTTTTAGATATCATCCCTTCATATTCAACTCACTCTCTGCCCTCTGTCTATATGTATCTAATCCCTCTAACTATCCTCTTACTGAGGAAAGTTCCAAGAGTTACAAATATTATCTTTCCATGAAGGAATGTAAACAGTTCAGCTTTAGTAAGTCCCTTATGATTTCTCTTTCCTGTTTACCTTTCCATGCTTCTCTTGATTCTTGTGTTTGAAAGTTAAATTTTCTATTCAGCTCTGGTCTTTTCAACAAGAATGCTTCAAAGTCCTCTATTTCACCAAATGACCATTTTCCCCCCTGAAGTATTATATTCAATTTTGCTGAGTAGGTGATTGTTGGTTTTAATCCTAGCTCCTTTGACCACTGAAATATCATATTCCAAGTCCTGTGATCCCTTAATGTAGAAGTTGTTAGATCTTGTATATCCTGATTGTATTTCCATACTTGAACTGTTTCTTTCTGGCTGCTTGCAATATTTTCTCTTTGACCTGGGAACTCTGGAATTTAGCTACAATATTCCTAGGAGTTTTCCTTTTGGGATCTCTTTCAGGAGGTGATCAATGGATTCTTTCACCATCTATTTTTACCCCCTGGTTCTAGAATACCAGGGCAGTTTTTCTTGATAATTTCTTGAAAGATGATGTCTAGGCTCTTTTTTTTTTCTTTATCATGGCTTTCAGATAGTCCCATAATTTTTAAATTGTCTCTCCTTGATATATTTTCCAGATCAGTGGTTTTTCCAATGAGATATTTCACATTGTCTTCTATTTTTTCATTCTTTTTTTTTTTTTATAATTTCTTGACTTTCATAAAGTCATTTCCTTCCATCTGCTCCATTCTAATCTTTAAGGAATTATTTTCTTTAGTGAGCTTTTGGACCTCCTTTACCATCTGGCCAATTCTGTTTTTTAAGGCATTCTTATACTCATTGAGTTTTTGGATCTTCTTTGCCATTTGGGTTACTCTATTTTTTAAGATGTTATTTTCTTCAGCATTTTTGGGTCCCCTTTAACAAACAATTGACTTGTTTTTCATGATTTTCTTGCATCATTCTCATTTCTCTTCCCAAATTTTTCCTCTACTTCTCTTACTTGATTTTCAAAATCCTTTTTGAGCTCTTCCATGGCCTGAGATCAATTCATATATGTTTTGGAGGCTTTGCATGCAGGAGCTTTGACTTTGTTGTCTTCTTCTATTTGTATATTTTGGTCTCCAAAGTAAGATTCTATAGTCTGACTTTTTTCTGGTTTTTGCTCATTTCTCCAGTCATTTACTTAACTTTTGAGCTCTTTGTCAAGGTAGTTCTCTGATTTCAGTGGAGGTGTGGGGTCGTATTGTCAGCTGCCTGATCCCCTCACAATCGATGGGTCTAGAGCTCCTGAAACAACGGCTGCCTCTGCCGTGACTGCAGCTGCTGCAGGCTCTTCTATCCTCCTGCCACCCTGGGGCTGGGGCCAGACCATTCTATTCTCTCACAGAGGCCTGACAGGTTTTTTTCCACTGACCTTCCAATTTGTTTTCAGTGTTTTGGGGTTGTGAAGTCTGGAATTCTTGTTTGTTGGCATAGCCCATGCTGGACTGTGCTCTGCTCCCAGCACTGTGTGATAGATGCTTCCTCTTAAGCTTTCAGGCTGTCTTGGGCTGGAGATTTACTTCATTCCATCATTTTGCGGGTTCTGTAGCTCCAGAATTTGTTTAGAGTATTTTTTTTTTATTAAATTTATTTATTTAACTTTTAACATTCATTTTCACAAAATTTTGGGTTACAAATTTTCTCCCCTTTTATGGGTTGTCCCATAATATTTAAATTGTCTCTCCTGGATCTATTTTCCAGGTCAGTTGTTTTTCCAATGAGATATTTCACATTATCTTCCATTTTTCCATTCTTTTGATTTTGTTTTGTGATTTCTTGGTTTCTCATAAAGTCATTAGCCTCCATCTGTGCCATTCTAATTTTGAAAGAACTATTTTCTTCAGTGAGCTTTTGAATCTCCTTTTCCATCTGGCTAATTCTGCTTTTGAAAGCATTCTTCTCCTCATTGGCTTCTTGACCCTCTTTTGCCAATTGAGTTAGCCTATTTTTCAAGGTGTTATTTTCTTCAACATTTTTTTGGGTCTCCTTTAGCAGGTTGCTGATCTGCTGTTCATGCTTTTTCTTCATGTCTCTCATTTCTCTTCCCAGTTTTCCACCTCTCTAACTTGATTTTCAAAATTCTTTTTGAGCTCTTCCATGGCCTGAGCCCATTGGGTGGGCTGAGACACAGAAGCCTTTACTTCTGTGTCTTTGCCTGATGGTAAGCATTGTTCTTCCTCATCAGAAAGGAAGGGAGGAAATGCCTGTTCACCAAGAAAGTAACCTTCTATAGTCTTATTTCTTTTGCCTTTTCTGGGCATTTTCCCAGCCAGTGACTTGACCTCTGAATATTCTCCTCACACCCACCTTGCCTCCTGATCCTCCCAGCCAGCATTTGGGGTCTGAGATTCAAATGCTGCTTCCAGCCTCAGGGCTTTTGGCGGGGGCAGGGCTGCTATTCAGTGTGAGATTAAGTTCAGGTGCTGAGGTCTGGGCAGGGCCGCCTCTCAGGCTCAGTTCCCTCAGGGGGTTTATGCAGAGACCTTCAACAACGGATCCAGGCTCCTGCCCGTTTGGGGAGCCCAGGTCTGCCACCGCCTCTCAGCTTCTGCCTCCCGAGGGGGCCTGAGCCATGGGGGCACCCCACTCCCCCCTCGACCCGCCAAAGAGACCCTCTCACCGACCCCTGCCACCTGTGGGTGGAGGGACTTGTGCAGCCGCTGGAGATCCCGTCCCTGAAGCCTGCTCAGATCTGTTCCTCTTGGTGCCGCGGCTGCGGCAGGTCTGGGCTGGGCTCCGCTTCTGCAGCGCGATGGACCTTTTGCGAGAGGTTTGCAGGTCCCTCTGGAACAGAAATCTCCTTCGCTCCACTGTTCCACGGCCTCACTGCTCCAGAATTCGCCGTGAGTTACTTTATACAGATGCTGTATTGGTTGTGGGTTTGGAGCTATGTGTATTTGCGTCTTTCTACTCCACCATCTTGGCTCCGCCTGTTTAGAGTATTTTTTACAAGTATGTGGCTAGGCTTGTGGGGAGAGCTCTAGAAGTCCCTGTTTCTACTCTGCCATCTTGGCCCCACATCCCTTCCTTAAGAAGATGAATGTGGCAGCATGGAAAAGAACAGGATGAAGAGACTGTCTCATAACTCACAAGTTTATCTTGCCAAATCTGTGATAATACTGGCAAAATACCCTAGGGGAAAACTCTTTAAAACTGGGAAGATTAATGAATAATCTACCAATAACTGTTAAACTGATGCAGCAGTAAATAAATCTCACACAGTTGCTTCAATATGGCAAGTTTACTGCTAAATTAAGTCATTTGACTTTTACATGGCTTTTACTGAATGTTTCTGGCTAATAATGCACCTTCAAGGATGGAATTAAAATAGTCAAGTTCCACAAAAAAAAAGTTGATTTATCATTATACATCAACTACATTGAAACATTATAAACACTAAATGCTTGGTGTTACTATAGTGAAGTTTGATTATCTCCAGGACTGAGAGGCAGGGGTAACATGAAATTGAAATGAAATTCAACAAAATGAAATTCAAATCCAGTTAATCTTATTTTATTTTCAAAAGACCTCACAGAACTCAGAACTTTAAAGATGAAAGCTCCTTTGAGATGACACAGTTTTAACTTCTACATTTTACAGAACTGTGATATTAAGTACATCAAATTGACCCCTCACTTCCTTTAATGGCTAGTAAGCCCAATCAGTTCTCATGATGCTAGTCACTCAAATTCTGCCATTTTTATACACTGCCTTAGTAAAAAAGCTCCATGCTTCTACCATACCAGTGCCAATTCAACAAATAACAAAACTTCCCTCTTCCCCTGCTCCAATCTCTTCTACTTTCTTGACTTTCACTCTTCATTTTATTAAAATCTCCTTTCCATTGTTAACACACTTCCCTTCATCCTGGAATTTCCTCTACTAACAGTTATTTCACCTTTTTCCATCAACTGAAATCTGCCATTCCTCAGAGAATCACAAATTGCTAGTTGCCACTCCACTTCTCACTCCACAAATCTCATAGGGTCTGGATATTGTTAGTACATTGCTTGCTCCATACTGTCAGGTTTTTCCACTATTAACGTTTCCTCCTGGAAGGTTCATGTCACTTTCTATATAATTATTGCTGAAGACATCTCCTGATCACCTGCTCCTTCTCTTTTCTCTTATAGCATTGATATTTGAATTAAGTTTTACCATCTCTTTTTTGGATATTGTCCTTGGAAACTGCTTAAGCATAGTCCCTGAAACATAGGAGGTGTTGAATAAAAATTTGTTGATTGATGATGCTTGAAGCATCTTATTAACCACACAATTTCTTGAATCAAACCATATAACCTCCAATTCTCATCACTTAACAAAACACACAGTAAATAAAAAATAAGTTCTTTAGTCTAGCATTCAAAGTCTTTTACATACGAGTTTTACACTGCTCAGCCAGTCTTATCTTATACTTTTTGCTTTAATTTTAAAATAAAACTTACTGATTTTTAAAGTTTTTTTGTCACCAAAATTTCACAATTACATTACCAAAGTTATTGCTTATATTATTTTCTTGATTCAATTTCAATCTGTATTAACTCATACATCTACAACTTTTTCCATGTGTCTCTATTTCCTTAACCTCTTATCATTTATCTCATTATGCCTGGCCAACATCCAACCTTGGATTACTCCTAACACCTACTGTCCTTTGTGATTTTCATGAAACATAAGGGAACCAGAGAAAGTAGTCAAACTGTGCTTACGGGATCCATTATGAATTTATGTCTTATAAACACAATGGCAATAAGTCAATCAATCACTTGATATATCTTTATCTGATTCATTGTTTCCCTTGTCACAGATTTTTCAAAACTTCTCTTCAATACTCAAAAATCCCGTGGTTCCTATTTTATCCCCCCATCCCCAATAAACTCATCTGAAAATTCTGTTTCTTATTTCACTAAAAACAAACAAAACAAAAACCTTTGAGACTATTCAATGAGAATTCTTTTTATCTCCATATACATCATCACTCAAATGGCTTCCCTCATTATGTCTCCTGTCTCTTTTTCTCATATAAAGAGGTGGCCCTTTCTTCTTCCCAAGGCTCATCTAACCCTACTAGCTACTATCCTATATCTTTCCTCCCTTTCATGGTTTAACTTCTTGAAAAGTTCATCTAAAATTGGTGCTTCCACTTACTTTTATCGTTCTTCTTAACTCTCTCTTGTAGTTTTGACCTCATCATTCAAGTGAAAAGACTCTCCAAAATTATAATGATTTCTTAACTGGAAAATGTAATGGCTATTTCTTAATTTGCATTAATTTGACTTTTCTGCAGTCTTTGACAGTGTCAACCACCTTCTTTCCTTGGACACTTTTCTCTAGGTCTGTGTGACAGTGCTCATTTTCTGGCACTATTCCTACCTGTCTGACCAATCTTTCTAAGTTTCATTTGCTGGATCTTCTTCCAGGTCAATTATATGGGGCAGCTAGGTGGTATAGTGGATAAAGCACCAGTGCAGGAGTCAAGAGGACCTGAGTACAAATCTCACCTCAGACACTTGATACTCACTAGCTGTGTGACCTTGGAAAAGTCACTTAACCCCAACTGCCTCATCCTGGGTCATCTTCAGTCATTCTGATGACTATCTGGTCACTGGAGTCAGATGGCTCTGGAGGAGAAGTGAGGCTGGTGACCTGTACAGCCCTCCCTCACTCAAAACAAAGTCAAGTGTAAGTCATGTCATTATTTCTCTGATGGCGTAGTCTTCTTCGGCAATGAAGGACGAACACATGCTAGTTAGTTATATATGTCCTCCAAGAGTCTACCCTGATCTCCCTTTTCTTCTGCCTATATGTTGCTTGGTGAGTTCCTCCTATGAATTCAATTATCACCTTTTTGCAGATGATTCTCAAATCTATTTACACAGCCTTTTTCTCTGTCTGAACGTATAGTCTCACATCTCCAAATGCCTAATGGACATGCCAGACTGGATATTCTTGTAGACACCTTAAACTCAATGTCCAAAATTAAACCCAGTATCTTTCCCAATAATCCCTTCCCTCTTTCAATCATTCCTGTTACTGTAGCAAGTACCACCATCCTCCCCATGATTCCTCAATCTCTTGCATCCTATCTATTTTGTTGATAAATCTAACAGATTCTATTTTCACAAAATCTCTCATATGCATTCCTTCTTTCTTCTGACATAGGCACCAACCTGGTACAGGACCTCATCACCTTATGGCTAAACTACAGTGAGAGCCATTTGGTTTTTCTTTCTGCCTTAAATCTCTCTCCATTTGAGCCTCACCTGCATCAAAATGGTCCTAATAAAAGAGATTTGAGCATTTCACCCTCCTACTCAAAGCCTTGGTTTGTGTTTTTTAGAAAAGAGTTACTGATTTTTTTTTAAATCACCAAAATATTCCCTTGTATTCTTCCCTTCCCCTCACTGAGAACCATTCTGCATATTAATTTTAAAGACCAAAAAAAAAAAATCAGCAAGAGTGATCCAATACATTGAAAAAGTACTTACAATGTACATTTATGTCCCTCCTAAGTCACAAAAAAATGAGATTTTTTTTGGGGGGGGGGTAATTCTAATATCTTTTTGGAAAACATTCTTGATATTTTGTGTTTATTCTTTCCATTTACATTGTTGTAGCCACTGTGTATGCTGTTTTCATGGCTCTGATAACTTTAATTTTCATCAGATCACTGAAATCTTTCCATGCTTCTCTATATTAATCATATTCATAATTTCTTACAGGATATTAATGACATAATATTCATTTGCCATAATGATACAATTCATATAGGGACATTTCCCAACTGATGGGTATTGACTACCCCTTCCCAATTCTTACTACCACAAAAAAGTGCTGTTTATCTAAATACACATATGGAATTCTTTTTCAATGAGTCTAGTTATGAGTTATAAGCCTAGTAGTAATGCAACACATACACTGATATGCTCTCAAACACTACACAACCCTCCAATTCTTCAACTTACTCATTCATCCCACCTCAATGACTCACAAAGCTGGAAATACCCTGAATCTGGTCACCCACAAATGCACCATTTTCCATATTCATAAATTCTGAAATTCCATTATCAGATCAAAAATCTGTTGTCATTCCATGTCTTCCTGTGCCTTACAATACAATATTCTGTTTTTCATTTTCATTTTCATGGTATTTCCAATACAAACCTTTGACCATTTGGTTATTTTCCAGGACACTAATCCAGCACAAACTGCCTCCATTACCCATCTTGATTTCTTGATTTCAACTCTACACTGTCCGTGTCTCTTGACTGCCTTGTGTCTTTACCCTTTTACCAATCTTGCCCTGCTAAGCCTCTGCCTTAGACTATTCCCAATATCTGTTGACTGTACTCATCATGAAGAGCTGAACAAAGCTGGAGAAAATCATGAAATCATGCTGAGTAGATCCAACACATATCAATATGACAATGTCAATTGGAGTATCACTTCAATAAGGCAATCCTTTTACAACTAATTAATTGATTCACTACTGCGTTCAATACAATAGTTTTTTCCAAACCTTTCCATCCCTCCTCACACCTCCCAGAGCTACCCACTTTCTCAGTTGAGAACTCTGGCTCATATTTATTTCACTGAAAAAAATTTAGGTCATTCACCTAGAGTTCCCTCTTTCCCCTCCTCAAATCTCCCAGGTACCTTCTGCCACAACATCTGCCTTCACTTATGTCTAACATGAAAACATAGTCCTTTTGTCAAAGCAAACTCTTCTGAGGGGTTTCCAGGTGATTTCATTCCATCCCATCTCCTCCATAAGATTTTCCCCTTAATCTTGCCCACTTGTTCACTTATTTTCAATCTTTTTATCTACTGGCTGCTTATCTGACACCTAAAAATATGCTCATGTCACTCCATCCTTAAGAAATTTTCACTTGATCCACCCTTCCCCAAAATCTATTGTCTCATCCTTTTCATTCCTTCTGTGACTAAACTCCTTCGGAAGGCTGTCTAGAATAGGAATGCTTCAATTTTCCTTTTGACTTACATTCTTAATTTGTTATTGTCTTGTTTCTGACCACAAAATTCAAGCATTACTGTCCCTCTAAAATTACCAATGATCTCTGAATCACCCAATCCAATGGCTTTTTTTTAGTCCTCTTCCTTTTTGACATCTCTCCTCTCTTCGATACTTTTTAAAATAGATTTTTGGAACATTACTTTTTCTTGTTTCTTCTTCTACCTATGTATTCATTCCTCAGAATCCTTTGTTGGTTCTTAGTCCAGTTTGCACTCAATTACCAGGGGTGTCTCAAAGGACTCTATTCTAGGTACTGTTTTCTTCTCCTTTTATATTATTTTACTAGGTGATTCATCAGGTCTCACTAAATCAATCATTATCTCTGCTAATGATTCTCAAATCTATTATTGAGTCCTCAACTGTCTGATTACCTCTAGTCTTGCACATACAAGTCACTACTGAACATCTTGAACTAGATGTCCTATAGAGTCCTATAGATCTTAAATTCGATATGACCAAATATCAACTCATCTCTGTCTTTGAAGTCTCTGTTCTTACTATTAAGGGTACCATCATCCTCTTTGTCACCCATACTTGCAATCTAGTTGTTTCCCTTGACTCTATAGTCTTCCCACCTCCTCCTTCCCTAAGTCTAATTTGTTGCTCTGTCCCGATGAATTTACTCTCCTACCATCTGTATAGGCCATCTTCTCTGACACTGCCACCACCAACCACCTTGGCCCAGGGTCTCATCTTCTCAGACCTAGTCTATTACTACAGACTGATAGTTGTACCCTTGCCACAAAAGTCTCCTCATGCCGGTCTGTCCTCCTCTCAGCTATCAAAATAATCCTGCTAAAATGCATATATGACCATATTAGACCCCTGCCCAACTCCAGTGGCTCCTTTTTGCCTCCAATATCAAATATAAAATTCTGTTTCACATTTAAAACTCTTTATAACCAGCTCTTCTGTACTATTACAGCCTTGTACCATCTTATTCCCTCCTCCTGTGGCACCTCCCTAACCACACAGAATAGTCTCTCATGTCCCACTAAACACATTTTCACTGTCCCTCCATGCCTAGAATTTTCTCCCTCCTCATTTCTGTCTCCTTGCTTCCCTCCCTAGCTTCCTTCAAGTTCCAGCTAAAATTCTACTTTCTGTAAGAAGTCTTTCATAAACCCCCTTTATGCTAGAGCTTTCCCTTTACTGATTACTTACAATTTTTCCTGTATAAAGCATGCTCGTATTAGATGCTTACATGCTGTCTTCTGCATTTGCTTGTGAGCTCCTTGAGAAAAAGGGCTGTCTTTTGCCTTTCTTTGTATACTCAGAGCTCAAAATAATTCTTGGTACTTAATAAATTAAATTTAATCACTATTAGCATAACATCAATTGCTTTCTAATAAGAAGTTTGTACTGATTCACAGATCCACAAACCTTGCAAATCTCTTGACAATACCATCAATGTTGATTATTCTTATCTTTTGTCATCTTTCCCAATCTGCAAGTATGAGGAAAATTTTGAGGGTTATTTTGATTTGGATTTCTCTTATTAATAAAGATGTGGTGCTTTCTTTCATATGGTTCTTCAAAAGTTTATAATTCTTTTTCTAAGAACTATTTGTTCCTATTCTTTGACCAGTGTGTTAATCTTTTAAAGTCCTTCACAATCTGGTCCTTTCCTATGTAGTCAGTCTTTTTACACTTTACTACCATCCAAGGAACATAGTGATACTGGCCTCTTTGCTTCTCTTTGCCCAGAAAACTCTATAAATTACTGTTTATCTACTATACCTGAAATCTTTTTCCTGCTATGCTCTGGCTCTTAGATTTTCAGGATTTTGAAAAGACTCAGGTCAACTCTAAACTGATCAAGATATTTTTACTGGTTCCCCTCAATGCTAGTACCCCTCTAAGATAACCTCCAATTTACTGTTTGTGTATATATGTACATAGTTTTAGCATGTTGTTTTTCCTCATGAATGTTAGTTAGCTGAGGGCAGGTACTGATTTTCTCAGTGCCTGGTACTTTTATAGAAATGTTTACTCCCTTCTCTTCCCTATTATTAACTCTGAAATAAAGTATAAATTCCTTAGTTTAAAATCCCTTACAATTTGACTAGCATTTTAAAAATCTAACTTCACATTACTCTTGCTATATACCAGACAAAAACAAGAAGATATTTACATATATGTCCAAATCAAGGCAAGTGGGGATAATATTGTAATTTTAAAACACAATTCTAGTGAGGAAAGGACCCACATGTACAAAAATATTTGTAGCAGCCCTTTTTTAGTGCTAGCCAAGAACTGGAAATGGAGGGCATATCCATCAATCTGGGAATGGCTGAATAAGTTGTAGTATATGAATGTAATGGAATACTATTGTGGTGTAAGAAATGATGAACAGGCTGACTTCAGAAAAAGCCTGTAAAGACTTATATGAACTGATGTTGAGCGAAGTAAGAAGAACCAGGAGAACACTGTACAGAGTAACAACCACAGTATGACTTTGACAGCCTTAGCTTTTCTCAGCAATGCAAGGACCTAAAACAATTCCAAGACTCATTCTCGAAAATGCCATCCACATCCAGAAAAAGAAATATGGAAGCTAAATGCAGATCTAAGCAGACTATTTTCTTTTTTTGTTTTGTTTTGTCTTTTTCTTTCTCATGGTTACTCCCATTTCTTCCACTTCTTCTATACAACAGGACCAATGTGAAAATATGTTTAATAGGAATGTATATGTAAAGCCTATATCAGACTGCATGCCATTTTGGGGAGGGGAAGGAGAGGGAGAAAATTTAAAACTTCTAGAAGTGAATGTTGAAAACTAAGAATAAATAAATAAATGAATAAAAACACAACTCTGAAAGTTGAACTTGGAATATTGCAAAAAAGAGCAATGTGAAGAAACTGTCATTACTCTAAGATTATTTCCTAATAGAACATTTTTTTTTAAAAGAATTATTATAAATTTTGGTCAACATAGGTATTTCTAAATTTGATTGCTCCAAGTTTTTCTTTAAGATTCATAAATTAAGAAACCCCATTTGGGGTCAATTTTATTGCATTTGAGTTATTTGAGGAGTGAATAAAAAGAGAAGGAAAATAAAATAAAATAGTCATGTCTTCTCTTGTGTTTTATTGAACATTTTAGATGTCATACTACAATTCTTTCATCTCTATCACTTTTTCAATGGTGCTTTTTCAATCAGTCATTCTATTTGTAAAACAACCACTATGATTATCTGAATGAATGAAATTCTAACAATTTTACATAATATTCAACTTAAACAAATACAATCACAAGCAGAAGAGACTGACAATCTCTGACCTAATACAATTTGTTCAAAGCATTTTCTTTGTTCATTTATCATTGTAACAAAACTGATTTTAAGGCTTTTTTTTCTCCTTAACTTCTATAAATGAAAAACTGAAATATCAATTTTCCTCCAAAGTTTTTTTTTACATTTCACTCATTAAGTTCCTAGAAAATTACTGAGTATAATTTATGTAATTAATGATCAAACGTATCATTTTTTTTGGAATTAATGACACCTTGGTAAATCCATGCAAACACCAGGCATATAACAACCAGAGGAACATTCTAAAAACTTAAGTGTCGGTTCAGTACTACATAATAGAAAGAGAAATCCATGGATAAATAAGTGTATTCCTATGAAAGATCACTTTTGATGACAGAGGTTTCATAATATTCTGAATATGAAGAGAAGCCACAATTTAGAGAGAAGAGCATAAATGGGCGAAGTTATTCTTGTACTCTGAAATAAGATAACTAGGACAACGAAGTCAATTGGAGCAGCTCAGTGACGCAGCAGAAAGAGTGCCTGGTTTGGAGGCAGGAAGACTCATCTTCTTGAGTTCAAATCTTGCCTTATACTTACTAAGCTTACTTAGTTGAATGACTTTGGGCAAGTCACTTCACCCTGTTTGCCTCAGTTTCCTCATCTGTAAAATAAGTTGTAGAAAGAAATAGCAAACCAATCTAGTATCTTCACCAAGAAAACTCCAAACTGAAACTCATCAACAGCAACAAAGTATCAGTCTGAATCTTTTTCAACAAACATTAACCAGGAATAAAAGAAGATGAACTTGATTATCTATCTCTTTGAAAATATTCCCTTTAATCACCTAAACACTAAGGAGCTAACGATGATGGCAAGATTATGAGTCTCAGCGAGTAGGGGAATGGTTATGTCTTTGATAGTAAAAGAGAGAACTGGAAGAGGAAGTATTTGGGGGGAAAATAATGAGTTTTGAACATGCTGAGTTTAAGATGTCTAAGGGCCACCCAGTTTGAGGCATCCAAAATCATTACTATTGTTTTATTATTATAATATTTGTAATATTATTGTAAATAATAATAAAATTTACTTAGCACTTAAGTTTTTAAAAGTACTTTACAAATGTTGTCTCATTTAATCCTCATAACAATCTTGGGAGGTGGGTGCTATTATTATCTTCATTTATAGATGAGAAAATTGAGGTAGGAAGGGGTTAGGTTACTTGCCCAGGATCACAGAGCAAAAGGTAGTTGGAGATGAAAAACTGGAAGCTAGCTGAGAGGTTAGGGCTAGAAAACTAGATCTGATAATCATCTACATGGTAAGGATGATAACTTCATCCATGGCAACTGATGAGATTAACAAATAAGATTCTATAGAGGAAGAAGAAAAAAGGGACTAAAATTGAACTCTGGGTAAGGTCCAGCAAAGGAAATGAAAAGTAGTCAGACAGAAAAAGAATCAGGAGAGTACATTGTAATGAAAATTATTGAGAATCTACTGCCAATTATATAACCCATGGATGTTAAACACAGGGCAGCTAGGTGGCACAGTGGATAGAGCACTGGACTTAAGAGTCAGGAAGATCCAGTTTCAAATATGGGTTCAGACACTTAACACTAACTCTATGACCCTGGGAAAGTCACTCAAGCTGTTTGCCTCAATTTTCTAATCTGTAAAATGAGGAGAATAACAGTACCTACTTCCCAGGGTTGTTGGGAGGATCAAATGAGATAATGATTTCATAACATTATGAATGTTATGCCAGAATGTCTGGCACAATACTATATAAATATGTATTATTATTATTTCACTGTTAAGTGAAATGTATTTCTGTACCTAACTGTATGGGTGGCTGAGTATTTTTCCCTCTTTTGATCAGTTCAGAATAGAAATAGGAATACACTTACTAACCCATGGATTTCTCAGAAGAGAATGTGGTTCAAGTGTCAGCATCTCTGCTTTACTCCCATCTCCTTGTTTGTAAAGCTGTCTACTTGATTATTTGAGAAATTCCCCCGAACTTTCATTTTCCTTACTTCCCATAGTATTCCACGAATCCTCTCTTTTCATTCTTAAGATAATCATAATGTGACAGAACCATTCCAGGCCTTCTTTAATTAGGTTTCCTTGATATATGACTCTTGATGATATTAAGGTTTTAGGAAACACATGTATTATCTCTCTATATTTAGATATAAGAAATAATCTTGGTTTAATCCTTAATCATTGTTCATTCAAGTTTATCTCTTCATGTTTCTCTTCACTCCCGTATTTATACTTCAAATTTTCCCAGTAGCTCTAGTTTTCATCAGGAATACTTGGATACCCTTTATTTTATTACCAACCATTTTTTTTCCCTATAAAACTGTATTTGGTTTTGCTGGGTAAGTCATTCTTGACTGTCAGCCCACATTTGTTGCTTTCTGGAATATCATATGCCAAGTTCTCTACCCCTGTAAAGGTGGTGGATGCTAAAGCAAGTATGATCTGAACTGTAGTCACTTTGGTACTTGAATTACTTCTTTCTGCCTGATTGAGGCATTTTTTCCTTGACCTGGAAGTTCTCTGGACTTTGGCTATAATATTCTTGGTAGTTTCATTTTGGGGTTTCTTTCAGAAAGAGTGACCACTGGGCTTTTTTCTATTTCCACTTTGCCTTGGGGTTCTAAGCAATAGAGACAATGTTCTTGCTTTATAGTATTTAAGATTTCTGACTTGTCATGCTTTTATTTTCTGGGAGATATAATCCTTAACTTGTCTCTACACATCTTGCTTTCAAGATCTACATATTTTGCTTGAAAGAAGTTTATATTTTCTTCTAATAACATTGTTCTTGGATCTCTAGTTTTAGACAGTAATTTATGTTTACATAATAGCATTCCTAACCAGTTTTTCTCTTTTTTTGGTAAGACTTGCTACTCTGGATTCAAGTTTTCTATTTTCCCAATTACATTCATTTTGAAGGCCATTAATTCTGCTTTCATAATTTTTATTTATCTTTCAAAACATTCAGGAATATCTTGCTATTGTTCCAAGCTCTCATAGTAATCTATGAAGTCCTGTGCCTCACCAAATACTCACTCATTTTCCTTTGTTTTGAAATATTTATTTATAAAAGCCTAGGCTCTTTTATCTGATCTGGAGGCAATATTCCTTTGTTTTTTATTATTATCTTCCTCGTTGATTTATCTCCTCCTCCTCCTCTTCTTTCTTCACATGAAGTCCCTCTGTGGGGAGTCAGATCATTACATGTGGGTGCTCTGTCCAAAGGACTATAATTTTCAATTGCTGGGAAGATATCTTGGAATGTGAGGACTAGATTTTTTAAAATTTCCTATTTTCTTTTTAAAGCTGGGTCAATAACCATTGTCTTGCAGAGATTTCATTTATGATTTTTTTAATTAATTAATTTTATTTATTTTCATTGTTCTACAATCACTACCATATAACTTAGATTATTATTTCTCCCTTCTTCCTCCCTACTTCCCCCCTCCCTCCATGACATGGCATACACTTTTGTATAGGTTCTACACATACATTGCTATTAAATACATTTTCACTACAGTCATGCTGTGTTGAAGAATTAAAATGAGTGGGAGAAATCATCTAACAAATCAAATCGCAACACACAGAAAAAAAAATGATCTGCTACATTCTGTGATTGAATTCCATAGTTCTTTCTCTGGATGTGAAAGGTATTTTACCTTAGAAGACCACTGGGAATTTTTTTTAAGTCGTTGCATTGCAATGAAGTTCCAAGTCTACTAGAAAAAACTCTCGCACCCTGTGGTTGTTGCTATGCACAGAGTTCTCCTGGTTCTGCTCCTTTCTCTCAGCATCAGATCATATAAATCTTGCCAGGCCTCTCTGAAGTCATCTTGTTCATCATTTCTTATAGCACAATAGTATTCCATTACACTTATATACCGTAATTTATTCAGCCATTCCCCAACTGATGGACATTCCCTTGATTTCCAGTTTTTGGCCACCACAAAGAGTGCTGCTATAAATATTTTTGTACATGTGGCACCCTTTCCCATTTTTATGATATCCTGGGGATACAGTCCTAGAAGCAATATTGCTGAGTCAAAGGGTATGGACATTTTTGTAGCCCTTTGGGCATAGTTCCAAAACCACTCTCCAGAATGGTTGCATGAGCTCACAGCTCCACCAACAATGAATTACTGTTCCAGCTCTCCCACATCCTCTCCAATATTTATCATCTTCCTGTTCTGTCATGCCTGCCAGTCTGAGAGGTGTAATGTGATACCTCAGAGTTGTTTTGATTTCTATCTCTCGAATCAAAAGTGATTTAGAGCATTTTTTCAAACGATTATAGATATCTTTAATTTCTTCCTCTGAAAATTGCCTGTTCATATCTTTGACTATTTATCAATTAGGGAATGACTTGGATTTTTATACATTTGACTCAGTTCTCTATATATTCTAGAAATGAGGCCTTTATCACCAACATTAGCTGTAAAAATTCTTTCCCAGTTTTCTACATCTCTCCGAATTTTGCTTGCCTTGGGTTTCGTTGTACAAAAACTTCTGCTTGCTTCCCTACCCTATGTCTTTAGATTAGATCTATTTCTGCTTTTGCTTTGTCTGGGATTATGATTGCTAGCCTTGCTTTTCTTACATCAGCTGAGGCACAATACATTCTGCTCCAACGTTTTACCTTTACCCTGTGTGTATTCCACCCCCCCCCCCCCGCCCAGTTTCAAATGTGTTTCTTGTAAATCACATATTGTTGGATTATGGCTTTTAATCCATTCTGTTATCTGTCTCCGTTTTATGGAAGAGTTCATTCCATTCACATTCACAGTTATGATTACAATCTGTGTTTTTCCCTCCATCCTCTTTCCTACCATTTGTGTTTTCAGTTCTCCTGTCTCCCTTCCTCTACTCAATAGTTTTTACTTTTCACCACAACCTCCTACAGTCTTGTCTTCCTTTTTTCAAACCCCCTCTCTTTTACCCCCCCTTTACCTTCACTACTTCTTCCCTCCCTTTCAGTTTTCCCTCCTTTCTTCCCCCTTTCCCTCCTACTGCCTATAGAGTTAGTTAGATTTATATACTTAATTAAGTTTATGGTTCCTTCCTTGAACCAAATCAGATGAGAGTACCTTTCAAACAATGCTCATCTCTCTCCCCTCTTTCCCTCTACTATAATTTTGTACTTCTTCCTGTGATGTAATTTACCATTTCCTGCTTCCTCCTTTTCACATCTCCTTCCCTTCACATGCTTAAATCATATTTTTATCATCACATCATTTACTTTATACTTGTTATCTCTATGTATACCCCTTTTATATTTCATAATAGATGTACAATTCTCAAGATTAACAAATCATCTTCCCTTATAGGGAGGTAAACAGTTTGCCCAAACTGAGTAACAAGATTTTCTTTTCCCGTTTACCTTTTTATTCCTCTCTTGAGACCTGCATTTGAAGATCGAATTTTCTATTGAGTTCTGGCCTTTTTTTCAGGAAGTTCTGGAAATCTGTAATTTCGTGGAATGTCCATCTCCTTGCCTGAAATGTTATGCTGAACTTTGCTGGGTAAATGATCCTTTGTTGTAGTCCCACCTCCTTTGCCTTATGGAATATCAGATTCCAATTCCTTTGATCTTTTAATGTAGAAGCTGCAAGGTCCTGTGTGATCCTGACTGTAGCTCCTCGATATCTGAATGGTTTCTTTCTGGCTGCCTGTAATATTTTCTCCTTCACTTGATAGTTCTGGAGTTTGGCAACAATATTTCTTGGCGCTTTTAGTTTGGGATCCCTTTCGGGAGACCCCCACAGAACAGATCCTTCCTGTCGACCTTCCAGTCTGTCCTGGGCTATGAATCTGCCACTGTCTGTCTCCTACTGCATTCGACACCTCCAAAATTTGGTCAGATTCTCTTTTTAGAGGTATCTGAAGGAGTTTGTCTAAGAGTTTAGGTGAGTAGCTGCTCTCATTCTGCCATTTTGGCTCCACCCTGAACATTTATGATTTCATGATATAAAAAATCAAGCTTTGAAAAAGCCCACTGTGATTGAAATGGAGCTACCTGACTACCTCCTTTAAAACTAAATCACCCTGGCTTTCATGGAATCATCAATAAGCCTCGCTAGCTCACCTTTTGGATTTGAAGATCTCAGAGTGAGGGTAAATAGCAACTGTTTTCTGTTCTGGCCAGAAAATTCAGAAAGTCTAAAGCTCTCAGACTGATTCTTTTGTTATGACAAACTAGGCCATCTTCTGTCTCAATTCTTACCTGGCCCTTAATCATTGAATGGGTGTTGCCTTCGACAAATTGGGACCTGGAAAAGATCTTAGTTTAAAAAGGCCAAGGTTGCCCACTGCATCCTGGGCCATTACCAGTCTTCTTGACTTCTATTTTGCCACTGCACTGTGATGACTCTGAGGGAAAAAATGAGGCTGATAACTTTGCACAACTCTGCCTCACTTAAATCCAGCTCTCGCACAAGTCAAAACACCCCCCTTGTGATATCATTGGTCCTATTCAAGAAGGAAAGATCAACAACAACAAACATTGTGTGTGTGTGTGTGTGTGTGTGTGTGTGTGTGTTTATCCTTCATTGCTGAAGAAGACCATGCCATTAGAGAAATAATGACATGACTTGCACTTGACTTTGTTTTGAGTGAGGGCTATGCAGGTCACCAGCCTCACTTCTTCTCCGGAGCCATCTGAATCCAGTGAGCAGTTATTCATCAGGATGACTGAAGATGACCCAGGATGAGGCAACTGGGGTTAAGTGACTTGCCCAAGGTCACACAGCTAGTGAGTGTCAAGTGTCTGAGGTGAGATTTGAACTCAGGTCCTCCTGACTCTCCTGCACTGGTGCTCTATCCACTGCACCAAAACAAACAATAGCACAAAGAATAAGCATAGCCTTAAAGAAAAGAAATAAGAATACATCGGGTACTGCTTATCAGATTTTTCCAATATATTAATTGGTTTTATTGATTTTATTATCTTCCATTTCTCTCTTTTTTCTTTTAAAAGTATTTGTCATATAGAGTGGCTCAATGGGAAGGGAAAGGGCAGAGACACAGAGGAAAATTGAGCAATGTAAAAATAAAAAAATAAAAATTTTTTAAAAGATGACTAGTATTCAGAAATAAAGAATGAGTACTTTTGCACCACTCAGGTCACCTACAGAATACTGTTATCAGTTAGCTCAAAATGTCTAGCCAGTCTCAGACCAGGCATTCTATAAAGCAGCTATCCTAGCCATCTTTTCATGATGTACCTCTTGAAAGAGTAATGTAAATTCCTTGAGGATAGAGACTTTTTCAAGTTCGTATCTGTATCCCCAGAGTTCAACACACATTAACCATTTTATTTTTAAAAAATCATTCAATAAGTCATTCATTTAGTTCAATTCCTGTGACACATATTACCAAAGAACACTGGTATGCTGGAAAGGAAGGTTCAAATCATATAAGGATTTGTGAAGGGATTGTAAAGGAACTGAAGATGCTTATTCTGCAAAGGGAAGAGAAGGGAATAGCCATTTACTAAGTGCCAGGCACTGTGCTAATTGTTTAAAAATATTATTTTACTTGATCCTCATAACAACCCTGGGAGATGGGTGCTACAGTTATTCCCATTTTACATTTGCGGAAACTGAAACAGAAGTTAAATGACTTGCCCAGTGACACATAACTAGTGTTGTAAGACTGACTGGATCTGAACTCAGATATTTCTGACTCCAGGCTCAGAGCTCTACCCACTATACCTAAGAGACTTAGAGGAGAAGAGGAATTATGATAGCTATCTTTAAATATTTGAAAAGTTATCATGTGAAAGTGGGATTAGACATTTTCTGTTTGACCCCCAAAGCACAGTTGGCTTGAATGATGGGTTGAAGTGAGAAAGAGAAAAAAAAAACTAACTATGATACAAGGAAAATCTTTCTGATGATTAGAGTTCTGTAAAATTGGAAGGAGCACAGCTAGAAAAAATAACTGAGCACTATCACTTTCAATTAAATGCAAAGGACAAGGACAATATTAATATTAACAGAAAAATTCAAAAAATTTCTTAGAATTGCATGGTACTTAAATATCAAAAGCAGTTAATAACATAAAATTAATTCAAATTAAGTGAGATTTGGAAGCACCAACCTGGATAATGCAGGAGCTGGTACTCCCCGTGCTCGCATTGGTGGTTTTCCACGAACAACAGGAACATCTGCATTTTCTGAACCCCCATTCAAATATGTCAGTTCTTGGAGCTGTGCTTGCCTGATTTCATCATTATAATCCTGAATAAAAGAGAGGTTTAACAAGTCATTCTTCTACTCATTTTTACTGTGAGAAAGATTTAAAAAAAAAACTTTTTCACACATTAAGGGAAGTTGATGAAGAATCTGCAAGATAGTAAAATACAATAACAAGCCATTAATACAATTTCTACTGAAATGTAAAAATTCTATATTATAACTTGCAAAACTAAACCAATCTTAAACATGTCATTCTACCTAGCTTTGTAGAGCTCTTTTATCTTATCATAGTTATCTTATCATAGTTATGTGATGAAACACTCTTAATACTACTCACACTTTGCTCTAACATTATGCATATTTTCCTTTGAGAATTTTGCATTTCATAGATCAAAATTTGCTCTAGACAGCAGGACAGAGTGAATCCTGGGACTTCAGCTTAGCTCACACCTATAAAGAGTATTCTTCAAGGAGGATTCCCATGGAAGAGGAGCTATCTGATAATGAAGGGAGATGAGGAATTGGTAGTTTAGTTTGAGTTAAGTTTGTGAACTGAGTGGCTGCCTTCTCAAAGACAGCACTCATCTCCATGAGTAGTATCTAGACATAAGTCGGCTTAGACAAAAGGATATTTGAATTCCATGGGAGTTGGGGAGCTATCGAGTCAATGAGAGAATGGTAGCACCTCTGGGATATTAATCATGGTGAAGATGTGGGGGGAGAGGAAGAGGAAAAGGCCTCATAATCTAAGTCACAGTACATGGCACCCACAGGAAGACAATAAAATCTACAAAGACGACACAGAAAATGGATATAAGAGGGTGCTCAAATTTGGTAGTTCAGAAGCTAGCTCCATGACAGACATGAGGAACATGTAAGGCTATAATCTATTAGGAAATGAAATTCTCTAAATTTCATTTGAAAAACAAGAGAAATGAGAACATCAAAAAGGATAATTACTCTGAAGCCTTCAGGAAACTAAAGTCACTCACTAAAAATAAGAGCATGGAAGTAAGAAAGGAAGGGAGGTTTTTGAACTATCAATTTAAAAGGAAAAGACAAAATGGGGAGAAATATACATACATATATACTGAATAGGCAATAAAAGAGCAACAATTTATTTAATTCAAACAATCTGAGATAGAGTAAGCCTCCAGAAGTTGGAAGGGGAGACAATCTATGAGAATACACTAGTGTATCAAAGTACCATACTCCAAACTGATTGCAGTATTTAATTATTGGAAGATTTAAAAAAGAGGACAAAAGCATAAATGTGAAAGAGCTAAACAATATGATAAAACAAAAGTATGTAGTAGAATGGATAAAAAAACAAACTGAACAATATGAAGAAACACATATATAAAATCAAGAGGAGGAAGAGGAACAAAATATACTATGTGTCTGATAATTTTTTTAAAAAAAAGAATTGAAATCATACCATCAGGCAAAGCAAAACTAAAAATTCTAAATATCATGAAGGAGAAACAGAGAAACGATACTTTAGAAGGAAGCATAAACTTCATGTTAAACTTTACGTAACTAGGAAAATTAACAACAAAATTCATTTGGATAAACGAAAGGTCAAGAATGTCAAAGGAAATAAAAAGGAGGGTGAAAGAAAGAGGTCCTAGAAGTACCAGATCAAAAACTATTCTATAAAGCAATAATAAAAATGACTTGGTACTGGTTACAAAACAAAAACATGGACCACTAGAGTAAATTAGATACATACAAATACAATAGCCAAATATCTGATAAATCTAAAAACTCCAAGTACTGAGTTAAGGACTTACTATCTGAGAAAAACTAAAAGGAAAACTGGAAATCAGTTTAAAAGAACAGTTGGTTTAGACCAACAATTTCATACTATATACTACAATCTCAGTTTGATAGACTACAAATGGATTCATGACCTAATTATAAAACACCACATTTTTAAACAAATTAGAGAATCAAGGAAGAAACTGTCTTTTGGATGTATGGATAAGGGAAAAGTTGATGACCAGAAAATCGTTAAAGGATATCATAAAAGATAAAATGGGCAATTTTGATTTGATGAAAATTTTAAAAGATAAGTTCCCCCCCAAAAAAATTCCAATTCAGCTAAGATAATCAATTTTCTTTTCATAAACATGTTATTTCCAACCTATATAAGTTACTGACTCAAATTTAGAGGAGAAAGAGTCATTCTTCAACTGATAAGTGGTCAAAGAATATAAGTAAGGAATTTTCAGTGAAAGAAATCCAAGTTATCTATAGCCATGTAAGAAAACATTCCACATCACTAACATTAAAGTAATTCTGAGGCTCCACCTTATAACCCTAATATAGGTAAAATTGAAACAAAAAGGAAAATACCAAACCTAAAAGGTATTATAGGAGTAAAGATTAAGACAGGAAAAGCAGAAGGTCAGGTTATAAGTGCTTTTAAAAGCCAGACAGAATTATATGTTTGATGCTACAAGTAATAAGGAGCCATAGGAGTTTAATGAGTGGGGGAGTGGTTGGAGCCACAGGGAAGGGAAAGCTGATGTACATAGTGAGCCCTGTGTTTTAAGGAAAATCACATTAGCAGTTCAGTAGTGCTGGCATAGGGAAAGACTTGAGGTAGGGACATTAACCAGAAGGCTACTGCAGTAGCTAGTCCAGCCATGAGTTAATGAAGACCTGCACCAGGGTGGTAACAGAATGGATTATGTTGGGTGAAAGGAAGGCAAAGATGACCCTGAGGTTACAAGGTGGAGTGATTAGGATGATGGTACTGACCTTGACAAAGAGAAGGGAAAGGTGAAAGGCTTTGGGATTTTTTGGGAAGGGGGGAAAATATAGTGATTCAGTGTTTTGAACAAGTTGTTTAAGATGCCAACTGTTCATTCAGTTTGAAATGTCTAATGGGCAGCTGAAGACAGCATACCAGAGGTCATGAGAAAGGTTAGGATAGACAAATTGATCTGAGAAATATTTGCTAAGGGATGAAAACTGAATCAATAGGAGCCAATAAGATCACTAAGTGAAATGGCTTAGAGTTCAAAGAGAAAATGATTCAGGATTTGGGGGACACTCAAACAATTTAGGAAAACCACTAGATTATGCAGTATAAATACCAAGCAGCAGGAGAAATAGAGGAGAAATAAAGTGTTTCTCTTAACGAACCATTTGTGTGTATGTCTGCATTAATGCTTTTAGAAAGTTCTTGAAAACCAGTTTCAAATACATCATGATATGGTTCAGCTATGATTTTGGTTTTCAAGAGTTTGTCGAAACACATAAGCTGGATGAAGCACTAGCAGAGGAGATTGGGAAGGAGTGCTCACACATGGGAGAAAAATGAGAGAAGTACAGGAAAATTTAGAGAAGTATATCAAGGAGAATCAGGTAATCATCACTGTCAAAGCATATAGAGGGGTCAAGAAGAATGAGAGCTGAAAAAAGGCCATTATCTGACAATTAAGACATCAATGGTAATTGTGAAGAGAGCAGTTTCAATTTCAATGAAGTTAGAAACATGACTGCAGAGGGTTCATACATAAATTAGAGGACAGGAAATAGAGCAATCACTTGGAAACAGGTTAAACAAGTTTAGCCATGGAAAGAAGGTGAAATATAGAAAGAGAGTAGCCATGCACAGATCAAATAAGGGCTTTTTCTTGTTGTTGTTGCTGTTGTTTTGTTAGAGAAATTCCTGTATTTGTAGGCAGTAGGAAAACAGCCAGTAGATAAGAAAAGATTCAAGACTGGTCAGAATCGGGATGGCACAGTTCAGAGATGTCAGAGTGAACAACCTGCTGGAGAGGGGCTTAAACCTTAGCAAAGAAAAGTGCTACCTCTGTGTGACACCAAGGCAAAAGAGATAATAGGAGAAGACATCTGAATGATAAGACATAAGAGGAAAGAAGAAGGAATTCTTGATTAATGGCTTCCATTTTTTTTTTTCATTTAAACATGAAGCAAGATCTTCAACTGATAGTCTGAGGGGAAGGGTTCCATGGGAGATTTGACTAAGGATGAAAAGTTCCAAAATAGCTACTGTGGCGAGATGGTCAATTCACTTCTTGTTGTTCAGTTGTTTTTCGGTCATGTTCAACATTTTGTGATATTATCTGTGGTTTTCTTGGCAAAGACAGCGGAGTAGATTTCTATTTCCTTCTCCAGCTCATTTTACAGATGAGTTAACTAAGGCAAACAGGGTTAAGTGACTTCACCTGGGTCATATAGCCAGTAAGTGTCTGAGACCAGATTTGAATTCAGGAAGATGAGTAGCTGCCTTGGTAAATTTATTAGGCAAATGTAAAGCTACAGTTTTGCTGCAGTGAGAGTCCAGGTGAAATTATGTAACAAATTTGTAATGGACCCAGTTAACAGTTTTACAGTTTTATCTGGCAATTCTTAGCAAAAAAGACATAGAAGAGAAGGCAGCAGACAATGGGAGTAATCCAAGGCTGGGGCTTGGCAAGGCAGGATTAGCAATAGGAAAGTGGGGCAAGGACTTGGAGAATAGCGAGGAGAATGCAGCCAGGGCAGGGATGTAGACTTGGGAAACAGTTGTGGAGTAAAGGTACTGGAACTGATAGTGAGAACAAAGAACAGCAAGCTCATACTAGATTTTGCTATTATCCAGAGGCCCACTTCCCTAATTAAAAACACTAACGTTCTCTTATCTGACAATAACCTAGTATCATTTTATGTCTCCCACACCCAGTACCTGTTCTTTGTTCTCCTTAAGACCTTCATTCCCTTCACTTTTTTTCCTCAGGCCATTACACTTGTTCAGAGATCATTCGCTTATTTCTCCAAACTCAACACTTTGATTAGTCATTCAACTCGAGGCTGTCCTTTGCTCTTGAATCTTTTGCCCTCATCTCACCACTGGTCTCCACTTGCCAAGCCTTGGTCCTGGATTAATTTCATCATGTGTCTCCTTTTTTATTCACTAGCCATTGAACAAAGTGGGAAGAAGTTACACAACTATGCTGGCTCGAATACATTGCAATTTCATGTCATCCAACCTCAATTAAACCCTTACTATAGCAAGGTGATCCTTTTCTTACTCCCTAATGGATTCCCTGCCTCCTCGCCCACAGAAGCTATTCTGAACCTTCTTAACCTTCTTCCCCCTCTTCCTCCTTCCCCATCTTAGCTGAGAATCTTGCCATGTACTTTACTAAAAAAAAAACTGAGGCCATTTGAAATGAGTTCCCTTTTCTCTCATTCTCTTAATCCCACTCTTTCTGACAAAAGGGTAGTCCTTCTTTTAGTAAAAGTTACTCTATATATGCCCTTAATCTCATGCCCTCCCACCTTCTCCTGGAGGCAGCATCATCAATCATTCCTCTCAGAAATCTTAGACCACCCCTTAACAATTTTTTCTTTCCCTAAGGTGGTCAAAAGTGTCCAAGTCTCGTCATCCTTTAAAAAAAAAATCTTCATTAAACTCCATTCATTATCATAACCTATTTCTCTAGGATTCTTAAACTCTCTCTCACACATACACACACACACACACACACACACACACACACACACACACACACACACACACACACACACTCTTTACTTCTCTTAATTCTTTTGCAACTTCCAACCTCAACAAAACTGATTTCTCCAAAGTTACCAATGATCTTTTAATGGCCAAATAACAGTCTTTTCTCAGTCACATCCTATCTGCTTACATTTGACACTGCTGACCATTTTTTCTTCAGTCTCTATGTTTTCCTGACACTGTTTTCTTTGGGTTTGCCTCCTAACTAACTGACTGTTTCTCAGTCATCTTTGCTGGATTTTAGTAATCTCAGCAATTCTGGGGAGTTTAACTATTGTCTCTATATAAATGAGTCCAAGATTTACATATCAATATCCTCCTAAGCTTCAGGCCCAAGTCACCAATTGTCTAGTGGACATTTTTAACTGATGTCCCAGAAACATCTCAAAAATGATTTAACTGAAACTAAACTCATTATCTTTCCCCCTAAGCTCTCCTCTCCCTTCAAAATTCCCTATTTCTGTTGAAGATTCCACCATCCTTCCAGTGGCAGAAGTTCATAATCTCAACATTATTCTCAATTGCTTCCTCTCTTTTACTTCATATAGCCAATCATTTGTCAAACCTTTTAAATCTCTCACATATAACAGCTTCTCCACTCACATAGCTATCAACTTAGTTCACAACCGCATCACCTCTTACCTTAATTATTTAAATGACTTCTTTATCTGTCTCCCTGTCTTAAATATATCACTACTCAGTTTGCTGCTCTATATTGCTACCCATGAAATTTTCTTTAAATACAGATCTGACCATGGTGAGTCCCATTCTCAATTAATTTTAGTGATTTCCTATTGCCTTTAATATTACATATGAAGTCTTTTATTTAGCTTGCAGAACTCTACAGAACTTGGCCTCAATCAATCTTGCTGGATTTAAAAGACATTATTTTCCCTCATGGGTTAGGTATTCCAAATGATAAACTGGCATGCTCTGTGTTCCTCAACCATAATAAGTCATCTGTCTCTGTGCCTTTGCCTTAGCCTTCCTTTATACCTGGAAAGCACTTCTTCTTTACTTCTACCTTAGAATTCTCTTCCTCTAAAATGTAGCTATGACACCACCTTTTTCATAAACCTTTTCCTGATCTCCCCAATTACTACTGGCCTCCCTCCCCAAATACCTTGTAAATAAATTATTTTTACCAATACTAGCATTTACTTTGTATTTAAAGTAAATATTTTTATATGTACTTTTCTCCTTTATTAGAATGTAAGCTCAATGTGAGTAATTCTCTGTTCCAGTATCCCCAGTTCTTGGCACTTAGTAGGTCTTTAATAAATATATGTTTATTGATGCTGCGTAATGTTTCAAGGCTTGACCTGAAGAACTTCATGAATGACAGAGAATCTCCCTTACACTTCAATTATGGACTTAATCACTCCATCTTAGGGGTCAGTACTTTTTCTGTGCACAAAGAAAATGTCAAATACATACCTAAATGCCTATTCTCTAATCTTTATGAAATTTTTATGCAACAATACATGAACCATGACTAAAACACCAGGAAGAAATTGATAAGGAAAAAGAAGCCTTCCCAAGTGAAAATTAACATTGGATAATATCTTCACTGTTCTGTAACTTACTAAAAGATACAAAAGATATGAGATACTATTGTATATATCTGTTGATTATAAAAAAAAATCAGTAGATCAAATGGCTTCCTTAAACAATCCTTTCCAAAAAAGATGTCTTTTATTAATAAACCAAAACTATTCAAAATTTTCTTGAAACACATTAAATATATAAATCAGAACAACGACACTGATAAAACTATGAAATATAAAAGTGCTATTTATACTTTTATGTTAACATGTTGTATGTTAATACTAACGAAAAAAATTTCTAAAGAAACACAAAAATGATCAAATTAACGAATATAAAATAAGGCACATGATATGTCTTCAGAGAACAAAACTGAAGTATGTGTAAAGGAAGTACCACCAAAGAAGTGGGAAGAACTTGGTTAATATGCATTCCCAATTTGAATTTTATCAAAAATTTAAACTACTCGTATGCATGCTACATAAATTATCCATAAAATCTGAGAATGAAAAAACTCTATAAAACTTACAAAACAAATGCAGGACACATATATTACTTAATCATATAATAATAGCTAGCATACGCATGCATACACACACACACACACACACACACACACACACACACACACACCCATATGTAATGCTTTTAAGGTTTGCAGAGCACTTTGAAATATTATAAATGTTATCTCATTTTATTTTCACAATAAGCTGAGGAGACAGGTGCTATTATTATTCCCATTTTATAGGTGAGGAAACTAAGGTAGACAGTGGTGAAGTGATCATTATACCTAATCATAATACCAAAATTAGGAAAGCATAAATCAAAGAAAGAGAAATATAGTTGAAACTGATTAATGAATATGGATTGAATATTTTTTTTAAATCCTAGTAAAAAGGTTACAGAAAAAATTCAGTATTATGAAGATTGATTTACTCTAAGGATACAAGGTTTAAGGATACATGCTTTAAGATTAGGAAAATTAGGGGGAGGAGCCAAGATGGCGGAGTGGAAAGATACATGTATGCTAGGTCCAAACCCACAGCCCATAAAATACCTGTAAAGAAGAGCTCCCAACAAATTCGGGAGCAGCAGAAGCCACAGAATAACGGAGCAGAGGAGATTTCTGTTCCAGAGAGACCTGAAAAACTGACCCAAAAGGTCCATCGTGCACCAGACCCCAGAGCAGAACTCAGCCCTGCTTTGGCCGCGTGGCACAGAGAGAAGCAGATCTGAGCAGGCTTCAGGGACAGAATCTTCAGCAGTCCCGCAGGTCCCTTCACCCACAGGCACCAAAGGTCAGTGAGAGGGTCTTGTCAGCTCACCAAGAGGGGAGCGGGGAGTTCCCATAACTCAGGCCCCCTTGGGAGGCAGCAGCAGAGGCAGCAGTGGACAAGGGCTCCCAAAGCAGGCAGGAACTCGGATCCATTGTTGAAGGTCTCAGCATAAACCCCTGAGGGAACTGAGCCCCCATGTGGTGGCCCTGCCCCCACCTGAGCACCTGAACTTAATCTCACACTGAATAGCAGCCCCGCCCCCACCCAAAGCCCTGACACTGGGAAGCAGCATTTGAATCTCAAACCCCAAGCGCCAGCTGGGCAGATCTGGAGGCGAGGTGGGTGTGGAGAGGACACTCAGAAGTCAAGTAACTGGCTGGGAAAAGGCCAGAAAAGGGGGAAAAAAATAAGACCATAGAAGGTTACTTTCTTGGTGAACAGATATCTCCTCCCATCCTTTTGGATCAGGAAGAACAATTGCTTACGATCAGGGAAAGACATAGAAATCAAGGCTTCTGTATCCCAAACATCCAAAATAAATATTCAATGGGCTCAGGCCATGGAAGAGCTCAAAAAGGATTTTGAAAATCAAGTAAGAGAGGTGGAGGAAAAACTGGGAAGAGAAATGAGAGACATGCAAGAAAAGCATGAAAAGCAGGTCAACACCTTGCTAAAGGAGACCCAAAAAATGCTGAAGAAAATAACACCTTGAAAAATAGGCTAACTCAACTGGCAAAAGAGGTTCAAAAAGCCAATGAGGAGAAGAATGCTTTCAAAAGCAGAATTAGCCAAATGGAAAAGGAGGTTCAAAAGTTCACTGAAGAAAATAGTTCTTTCAAAATTAGAATGGAACAGATGGAGGCTAATGACTTTAGGAGGAACCAAGAAATCACAAAACAAAACCAAAAGAATGAAAAAATGGAAGATAATGTGAAATATCTCATTGTAAAAACAACTGACCTGGAAAATAGATCCAGGAGAGACAATTTAAAAATTATGGGCCTATCTGAAAGCCATGATCAAAAAAAGAGCCTAGACATCATCTTTCACGAAATTATCAAGGAAAACTGCCCTGAGATTTTAGAACCAGAGGGCAAAATAAGTATTCAACGAATCCACCGATCACCTCCTGAGAGAGATCCAAAAAAAGAAACTCCTAGGAATATGGTGGCCAAATTCCAGAGTTCCCTGGTCAAGGAGAAAATGTTGCAAGCAGCTAGAAAGAAACAATTCAAGTGTTGTGGAAATACAATCAGGATAACGCAAGATCTAGCAGCTACTACATTAAGGGATCAAAGGGCATGGAATATGATATTCCAGAAGGCAAAGGAACTAGGACTAAACCAAGAATCACCTACCCAGCAAAACTGAGGATAACACTTCAGGGGAAACAATGGTCTTTAAATGAAATAGAGGACTTTCAAGCATTCTTGATGAAAAGACCACAGCTGAAAAGAAAATTTGACTTTCAAACACAAGAATCAAGAGAAGCATGAAAAGGTAAATAGCAAAGAGAAGTCATAAGGGACTTTACTAAAGTTGAACTGTTTACATTCCTACATGGAAAGACAATATTTGTAACTCTTGAAACTTTTTGGTATCTGGGTAGTTGGTGGGATCACACACACACACACACACACACACACACACACGCACGCACAGAGTGAATGGAATAGGATGGGATCATATCTTAAAAAAATGAAATCAAGCAGTGAGAGAAATATATTGGGAGGAGAAAGGGAGAAATGGAATGGGGCAAATTATCTCTCATAAAAGAGGCAAGTAAAAGACTTATTAGTGGAAGGAAAAAGAGGGGAGGTGAGAAAAAAACATGAAGTTTACTCTCATCACATTCGACTAAAGGAAGGAATAAAATGCACACTCATTTTGGTATGAAAACCTATCTTACAATACAGGAAAGTGGGGGAGAAGGGGATAAGCAGGGTGGGGGGGATGATGGAAGGGAGGACAGTGGGAGGAGGAAGCAATTTGAAGTCAACACTCTTGGGGAGGGACAGGATCAAAAGAGAGAATAGATGCAATGGGAGGCAGGATAGGATGGAGGGAAATATTGTTAGTCTTACACAACACGACTATCATGGAAGTCATTTGCAAAACTACACAGATATGGCCTATATTGAATTGCTTGCCTTCCAAAGGGAATGGGTGGAGAGGGAGGGATGAAGAGAAGTTGGAACTCAAAGTTTTAAGAACAAGTGCTGAGTTCTGTTTCTCGCTACTAGGAAATAAGAAATACAGGTAAAGTGGTATAGAAAGTTATCTGGCCCTACAGGACAAAAGAGAAGATGGGGACAAGGGAAGGGAGGGATGATAGAGATGATAGAAGAGAGGGCAGATTGGTGATAGGGGCAATTAGAATGCTCGGTGTTTTGGGTGGGGGGAGGGGACAAAAGGGGAGAAAATTTGGAACCCAAAATTTTGTGAAAATGAATGTTAAAAGTTAAAATAAATAAATTTTAAAAAAGATGAGGAAAATTAAAATCACTACTCATAGTTTAAGAAATTCACAAAGTACAGCATTCACTTTGCTTAAAAGAAAAACCTTACAAACCAGAGGTATAGAAAGTTCACTTTTTAATTCAGTTTAAAAAATCTATCTAAAATAAAGAGCTAATATTATTTGTAATGGGGAAATATTAGAAACTTTCTCAAAAGTTGTGGGAGTAAAAAACAATTATACTCCCTTTCACAACTTTTAATTGATATTCTAGTAATGGTGGTGACATCAACTAGACTTGAGGTTCAAGTGTTTATACAGAAGAAATATAACTATTCTAATTTTCTAATAAAATGATGGTATGCTTAGAAGATTGCAGTGAATTAGCAAAGAAAATAATGGAAGCAATTAAGATCTGTTAAGTATCAAGTTATATAATATGTAAAAATAAAAAATTATCAATAATAAAGACAAAACAAATAAAAAGAGGGCATTCACATTCAAAAAACTAAAAAATGCAAAAAAACCCCACAAGTTAATTTATTAATGCAAATGAAATCCTTTAATAGATACAATTATAAAATACTCTCAAAGGAAAAAGATGGCATAAATAAAAGATATTCAGTTCATGCCTAAACAGAGTCAATAAAACAAAAATGGCATTTTCTAAGCTAGTGCTATACTTATCACACTACTAAGGAAATACTTTGTAGAGCAAGACAAAACAATAACAGCATAATAAATTAATATAGGTCTAGAATTACAAGGAAAATAATGGAAATAAAAAAGGTAGAAATGAAGGGGGCACAGAATTTCCCAACTTCATATCACACCATGAAGTATTATTTATCAAATCCATCTACTACTAAATAAAATAGAAAAATAGATAAGAGGAACAGACTAGGTAAGGAAAATGTCGAACCAACTAAACTTAAAAATCCAGTGTTTGAGGCATCTATGAACATAAATTGTTTGGGGAAGAATTTCCTTTATGATAAAACTTCTGGAAAAGTGAAAGCAACATGGTAGGAATTATGTTTAAACAAACTCCTTATATATAGACAAATATTGATCATAATAAATTCAAAATAAAAGCATGAACTCAACATTTAGGGCCACATCATAGAAACACAAAACAAATGTACCTTTAAAGCCATGGCTAAGAGGAGAGTCTGTAATCAAACAAGGGATAAAAGTATTCACAAAAGATAATAAAGTAATCTTGATTAAATGAAATTGCAATCCTTATATATATATATATATATATATATATATATATATATATGTGTGTGTGTGTATATATATATATATATATATATATATGTGTGTGTGTGTGTATATATATATATATATATATATATATATATATATATATATATATATATTTTGTTGTATAACAAAATCAATACAACTAGGATAAGAAGAGATACTCCCCATTGGCTAGGAGCAAGGAGAATAATCTGCATCAAAAAAAGGTTTAATGTCTAAAATATGTAGGATTCTAAGCCAAATACAAACATCCATACACACACACACATACATGCATACATATGTGTGTGTGAATGAATCATTTCCTGATGGATAAATGGTCAAAGGATCTGAAAGAATGATAACAACTATGATAATTAACAAAGATATAATTAGTATTTACATAATGCTTGAACATTTGCAAAGCTCTTTACAAAAATACATCATCTGAGTCTCACAACAATCTATTTTAACGATGAGGAAACTGAACCTGAGAAAGACTCTACAACTTGCCCAGGGTCTTGTAGCTAGTGTCTAAGAGAGATCAGAATTTGGGTCTTCCTGACTCCAAATTCAGCACTCTAGTCACTGTGCAGTTTTTCAAAGAAGAAACGCAAACTATCAAAAAGCATATGAAAGACTGGTTCAATCAACACCGTCCCCCTCCCCCAAATACAATCCAGTAATAAGCATTTCTTAGGCACCTTACTGTCTCAGGTACCACTCTGGACTGTGCTGATCCGTTGGCTGTGTTTCCAGCACAGTCTCCACAGCTAACACTGAAGGGAGAAATGACCATGAAGACGACTACCTTTTTTCTTCATCACTATCAGCAACACACAGAGACCAACTGCAACCAACAAGCAGATTAACACAGGAGCTCTGGGAGTGACAGTGATTCCCTTTCAACTCAGCCTTTGCAGCTATCATCCAGGGAAGCAATTCCTCTGGATAAGAGGCCATCAATCTCTATCAATTACTACCAAAGCCAGCCAGCTAGAGTAGCAAATAAAGTACCTGAGGGAGAAACGGGAGCTAACATATGCCAGGAGAAACAAACAATCACTTCACCTTAACCACTATATCTTCCCTTCAAAGTCAATGAAGATAATACATGACACAGAATCCATGAACTTTGGGATGCAAATACTTCCAGCACATTGCCATATCCATCACTTTAGGAATTAATCCCTTTGGAAGTGCACTCTGACAAGTACTCAAATCCCTATGGAGATGTAGCCTGAATACTACTCTTACAGACCTAAAACCACAACTACTGAAGACCTAGAAAATACTTTTTGCCACCAGAATCCTCGGTACTGTTCTGTTCAACATCAGAAGAAACAAGCATGTTTTTTAATCAGTGGAAACAACATCAAAAACAAGTACTATCAACTGTTTTGCTGTTACACCCTAAGGACCGTGAAACATTTCTATTTGACTCACTGTGACTTTCCAAGTCTATAGTCTTTCTCATTTGAATGTGAGCTCCTGGAGGGCAAGGCACGATAGTTTCTACATTTCTATTTGTATTCCTAGTGCTTAGCATTGTGAAAGCACTTAATAAATGTTTTTTCATTAATTTTCATTCATTCAACTATAAAACAATTTACCAAAATAAAGGAAGATAAATACTTGATGAGATATTCTTCTTTCTTAAGCCCCAGGTACATCTATTAAATGAGTGTGTTTTGTCATATGGGGAATAGCTGAACAAGATGTGGTTTGACAAGAGAATGGATTATTTTGCTACAAAAAAAGATGAATATAAGAATTTGAAGGAAATATGAGAAGATTCCAATTAAATGATGTAGAATAAAGAAAACTGAACAAAGAGAATACCTACAATGAACACAAAAAGATTAAAAATAAGAAGACTTAAAAAGTAGTTCAAATATAATATATTGTAACAAACAATCTTAGACTGAAAATTGGTAAGGAAAATGTATCTTCTATCTCTTAGCAGAGGTGGCAAATACAGATGTGGAACATGTCATCAACGTCAAAACCATTGTTGTTTTTGTTGATATTGAATAGACATTTTCCCCTTGTAACAAGGGAGAGTTCAAATTATAACAGGGAATGAGGTGAGGAAATATCTGGTGTTAAAAAAGAGGCAAAAATAAAATTTGAAACTATACTTGACTCCAACTCAATTACAGTATTGAATTAGCATAACCATATTTTTAAAACATGATTTCCTTCTGATATAAAAAGTACATGCTTCCAAGAATCACTCCCATCTCAGAAAAGATAATCAAAATATTAAAGAAAACACACACACACAGACTTTTTGTGCATTAAATTAATCAGAACACAGTCAATAAAGGGTTAATGCTCCATCTTCCTTCTTAAGTGACAAACCAAAAAGAGCTCAGAACAAACAACTCTCATGCAATGTCTTGTACATAGGAAAAAAGGAGGAAGAGTAGAAAGGTTGAGGCTGGAAAGTCAATATAAATGAACAGTAAGAATTTAGGACAGGAATTGCATAACTACACTAGATTTCCTTTCATGAAAATTATTGCTTAACTTAATGTGGAGTATAACATATTGTAACAAGAAAATGATACATTGTGAAATCTGATATAATTTTCCTACTATTCTACCATTAGTGTGTTAAAAGCAACAGACTTGGAGTGACTTCATCGAAGCAGGCAGAAGGTATAATATTTAGTTTTCCTAGCTGTATACTAAAAAGAAAAAGGAGTCATCTATGATTAGAAATATAATACACAAATATGCATTATGTATATTTAAACAAAGGCTAATTCTCATTTTTTCCCTCAAAATATAAAGAAATAAAAGATAGCACCTGGAAGAAAACAATTCAATTTGGTATAAGATACACTTGCACTGAAACCATATACATATACCAGTGGGAGCAAAATAAGCAAATAATTTAAGAAAGATTAAACTATAATAAGTAAATATTATGTAGTAAAGAACAGTGACCTGAACACTCAAAATGAAAAAAAGAATTATAAGACAACATATTCCATGAGAACAAGAGAAATTAAAGCAAGCAGCTTTCCAAAAGTAGGGAAGTAAGGACCAGAAGGAGGGAAGACTGACTAACAGCCCACCACGTGCCCAGCACATGCTAAGAGTTTTACACATACGATTTCATTTGATTCTCGAAACGGTTCTGGAAATTAAGTGCTATTATGATCTGCATATTGCAGCTGAAGGAACTAGGGCTAAGTGACTTGCACAGGATCACAGAGCCAGCAAATGTCAGAGACCTAATCTGAATTCAGTTCTTTCTCACGCCAGGCCCAGTACCTTTCCACTATGCCACTCAGATGATACACATTAAGGAAAACATTTTAAATACATTACAAAACCAACAATCACTTAAGCAAAGTAAAAAGATGAAAAAATGGAAAAAAATGAGGTCTAGAAACAAATAACAACAATATTTACGCTACAACTACTATCACTACCACCATTACAACCCACCACTATTATCACCTGACTTGGAAGATTGGTCTCAAAGACAAAATCTAATAATCATTCACTTCCCAGAAAACTTATAAAAAAGGCTTATTTACCACATTTAAGGAAATCATTTTAAAAATTACGCACCAATATTATAAATGGAATATATACTGAATAAATTTATTTCTGGAGTCAGAGAATGTAGGTTCAAATCAAGTTTCTGATAACTTACTACCTCTGGAAAAGTCACTTGTACTCTCCTGGCTTAAATTATTTTATCATAAAATGAAGGGATTAGACTAGAGACTTATAGCTTCTGAGGTCCTTTTCGAGGACAGATTTAAAATTCTCAGGAGATATAATGCAAATTATCAGAATTTATAGAACATTACTAGAAAAGGACATTAGATTAAATTCATTCATAACAGTACTTGCAAACAGATTCTAGGTTAAAGTGCAATTAATGCAAGCAGCTCAGGAAATTCAGATCACATAACAAGAAATTCCAACCAGAATGACTCAGGACTATTCCTTCAACTTGAAATGAAAAAATGAAAAACGATATACTGAAAAAGAAATGAAATGATATGCCTCCTAAAATTGTGCCCTTCAAAATTTTGCATTATCCTTTAGAAAAAAGAAAGGGTTTTTACTAATATGAATGAGTTCAAACCATTTCTTTTAAAAAAAAACAACAAGAGTTAGGTAGAATACTAAAATAGAAAATGAAACCAAAAACAAATGCAGCAGTGAAAAGAAATAAAAGGAAGGCAGACAATTGGAAATGGTTCAGCAGAGAGAAATTAAGAGCAAAGATAGTCCACCATCCCATAGTTATTTCACGTGGCCAAGAGCCGCTAAATGAAGAGATACAAGTTTGGCCCTTACTAATACAAATACCATGGCAATCAAATTACCAAAGGGATACTGGAACTACAAGAAGAGAAGCAAAATGAGTAACAAAAATTATAAAATAAAAACAAATTATCAGAATAAAAAGGAAAAAAAAACAAACCAAACCTAATCTATCAAACCAAAAAGATCAGAAAAAATGGCACAGAATAGGGATGAGAAATATCCTATTTAAGGCATATTACAAAACAACAACCATCAAAGCTTTATAATAATTTTAAGGTTGATTACTAGAAAAGATTATATACACAAAAACATAAGCAACAAAAAACATCAGCACAATGTCTGACAAATCCAACTACTGGAATAGAGGCTAACTATTTGACAGAAAGTGTTGGAAAACCTGTAAAAAAGTTTGGGAGAAATTAGGTATAAACTAACATCTCACATCTTAAACTAAATGAAAATAGGTTTTAAATGAATGCATGACCTAGATATAAAAGATCCTATCATGAACATATTAGAGGAATAGGGAAAGAGATAATGGCCATTTCTAAGTCCTTATCTTTCTTAACCAATCTTCATTCTTTGCATCATCAATTACCGTTTTATTCTCTCCAGATTTTCTGACATCAATTTCTCCTCATTTTCTCGTAACTGTCTGACTGTTCCTGACCTATCACCTTTGTTTAATCTTCTTCTTCTTAGTCTTGCCTACTAATCACAGGTGTTCCCCAACACTGTGTCCTATGTTCTCTTTTTCCTTCTGAATTATTTACTTTGGTGAGATGATCAGCTCCCAAGGATTTAACTATCATCCCTATTGAGATATTTAATAAATAATTGAGATATTTAATAAATATTTAATAAATCTAGCTCTAACCTGTCTCCTGACCTCCATTCTCTTATCTCCAATACCATGCCCCATAGACATCTTAAACTCAACATTTCCAAAACTGAACTCATTATCTCAGCCTCCCATCTGTGGCCAAGATCTCTAGATGCTACCTTTGCAATGCCTCCTTATCTCAAGGCTGGCAGTCTCCCCAACCTGATCACTTCATGCCTGTACTACTGCAATAGTTCTCTGATTAGTCTCCTTGCAACAAATGTCTCCTAAATCAAATCCATCTTCCATTCAACTATCAAAGTGACCCTCCTAAAGTATAGTTCTTACCATGTCACCCCTCTTCCCCCAATTCAATAAACTCCCTATATCATTTCTAGGATCAACTATGAAATCCTTTAGCTTTTAAAACTCATTATAATTTGAAACCTACCTACTTTTACAGTCTTCTTGCACTTCACTCCTCTCTACTTACTACATGATCCAATATCCAGTGATACTGGCCTGCTTACTGTTCCTCCCAGAAGACATTCCATTTCCTGACTTCATTTTCGCAGGCTGTCAAACATGTGTGAAATGTTCTCCAAATCTTCTGTAACTCCTGGCATCCTGAAGGTTCCAGCTAAAATCTCAGATCCCAGAAGAAATGTTTCTGGAACTCCCTTAAATGATAGTGCCTTCCTTTTAACCATATTTCCAGTTTGTTGTGTACATATTGCTTGTACGTAGTTGTTTACATGTTGTCTCTACTGTTAGACTATGATACCTTGAAAGTAAGTGGTACTTTTTTTTATCTTTTTTTTTTACCTCTAGTACTTGGTGAAGTACCTGGAACTTAACAGAAGACTATATTTAAAAATGCTTTAACAATGACAAGCAAAGAGTTTTTGGCCAAAGGAAAGAAGAATGACAGAGGGCTGCTGTACTTTTTTGAAAAGGTAAAATTGGAAAGGTTTTACACAAATAACAAATGGAGAGAAAACTGGAAGAGGAATAGTTAACTAGGAGGAAGAAATTTGGAGCAAAATTTCTCTAAACAGTGCCATGACATCCTAGATATATAAAGAATAGATAACAAAAGTGTTTTCCAATAGACAAAAGTATATGGACAAGCAGTTTGCAAAAGAAATAAAAATTATCAACAATTTTAATAAATGTAGAAAAGATATGGTTTCAGAGAAATCTGGGAAGACATGAATGAAGTGATGCAGAGTGCAATAAGTAGAACCAGGAAAGCAACTTATATAATAATAATAATAATAATAATAATAATGTTGTAAAGAATAATAATTCTGAAAGACTTTTAACCAATCTTATCATAAAATGAACTTGTATAACTCCCCCAAACCAACAAGATAGCATGGTGCCCTACCCCTCATGACAGAGACTGTGAGAAACTAAGGTGAAAAACAGGACATATTTTTTAATAGAGCAGATATGGGAATTTGCTCTGCTTTACTATGCTTGCTATCAGGACTGCTTTCCTCCCCCTTTTTCAAAAGAGGCTTTTTACAGTAATTTTGAATACATTCACATAATAATAATGACAACAGTGATAAAGACTGTAAGAATAGCTAGCATGTATGCAGCACTTAAAGATTTATAGAGTTCTTAAGCAATATTATCTCACTTGATCCTAGACAGCAGATACTATTATTGTCTACTAGGTGAACCTTGGGCAATCGATGATATCATCATCATCATCATTTTGCAGGTGAAAAGACACCAAACAGAGGTTAAATGACTTGCCCAAGGTCACAATGCTAGTGAGTATATGAGGCAGGATTCAAATTCTGGTCTTCCCGATTCCATGTATAGCAAACTTAAGTGTTTATGATGAAGATAATTTGTAAGCAACAGAAAAACAAGTAGGTAAGAGTGCAAAAAAAGAATTTACAACTAACTTTCATTATAGTCACAAACATCTAATAAGACATTACTACCTGGGTTTTCTACCTGTCCAATTAACACATGATCAAAACTAAAATCATTTGGTCCCCTTAAAATGTTTTTCGTCTTAGGTCCCTTATTTTGTTTATTATACCACCAGTCTCCTAAAGATCTGAGCTTATCACCTGAATCACCTTTGCCTCTTCCTTTCAATTGGTAAGTCTTATTAATTTTACTGCCCTTCTTCTTTCTTTCAAAAATCTATGTCCTCTCCCTCTCTACCTACCCTCATTGGGGGAGCAGGTGCGGGGGGAGGAACAAAAGTCTTGCAACAGATATGCACAAAGAAAAACATTCCAAGATTATCTGCGTCCAAAATTACAGGGTTTCTCAAAAGTCTTTGTGCCATTTTAAGCTATAAAAGCTATTGAAGCTTAAAGCATCGTGATGTCTGGGACACCCTGTATACATATTTCATTCTTCACCTTTGGTTCACTACCTCATTGACTATGTTTATTTGGTATAAGGGAGGGCTTTTATTTGTGAGTTATGATTAAAATTATGGGGAGAGTGCAAAGGTAAAAATAACTCCAAAAAAGAAGAAACGAGTTGTGAGCGAAGTATCTAAAATTACATAGAAGAGAATAAAAGGAAATTCAGAAAGGAATAAGAGTTAAACTGGACACTGAGAAAATGACTATACCATTTTAAATTATTTCAAATTACAAACTACATTTCACTAGTGGGGATGCATGGCTTCATAAGCAGTCCTCTATTCTTTTTTTTTAATAGTGAAATCTTTGTTGGTGCTTAATGAGTTCATTATTATAAAAAGAAAAGTAAAAAACAAACCCAGAAGATATACACATATGTAAATATTTGGGTACAGGTTAATGGTAAGGAAAAATAGAAATTACTTTGTTAGTAGAGCACACTAAAATAAAAAAAAAAATCTCATTTTGTTGTCCTTAGTTTGCCCTGATATACACCTCATTATTAGAATTATCATTTCTGACACCATTTTCTAGTACTGTGCTGTCATACAGTTATATTTACTTTTTTGCTGTCCAGAGGTTTTCCCAAAGTACCTTCCTTTTCAGCCTTAATCTCTCTGTCTTCCCTGTCTTTTGATGATACGTAGATGAATATAAAAATATTTATACAATATATAGCTCTATATTAATCTATCATTCTATTTCTCTACCTCAACAATATAGTGGACAATTAGCTCTAGAAAACTCTCAAAGGCTTTAAGTTATAGAAAGGCACTTGTATATATTGTTGGACATTTGTTTCTCTAGGAGTCCTATATACCAATGATATCACAGGTCTACCTCTTTATTTCTATTTCCAGTGTTTAATGCAATGCCTAACACATAGGACACAGAAACTGAAAAGCTATGTTAAACCATTTTTCTAGAGAAACTGATGGTAAAGATGATAAGCTTCACCCCTGCTCTTCCTACTTTCTCAATGCAATATATTTAAGTTATCAAATCTCTTATTATCCATAATCACCGTAATGGGGTTTAGAAAGTTATATTAAACAAAGATAATCATAGTACAAAATGCCAATAAGGATCTCATAAGAAAACTGAAGAAGAAATTGAATATATTACTGTTTTAAGTATATTATTTAGAAGAAATAAAATTACTATACTAACAGGAATGAGAAACTTTTTAATTTCTTCCAAAGCGTGTCCCATTCGAGCATATGCTTCTGCTGGAGGGGCAAAAACTTCAATGAGAACATGCAGATCATCATTTAGGTGGAAGTACTTTGCTTCTCCACTTTTTCTCAACTCTTCTTCCTGAAGAAAAAAGAAATCATTCTTGGCAATGTGCAATTCTGAGAAAAATAATGATCAAAATACATAAGTCTATTTTGGGATGTGTAACAAAAGATTAAATAAAAATCAACTTAGGTACCCAACACAATCTTTACTAAAATTAAATTAGAGGTTAGATATAGACAATCAGGTACTACTTCAAAGGCTTTTTTGGTGTAATCATGAATAAAACTATTTTTTTTTTCAAAAAATATTTTGGAGGAACAAAAAGTAACTTAAGTAGTAAAATACAAAGAGAAGAAAAGGAATTGGGTGAGAGATGGGTTTTACTTCTATTTTTTTTAAAGTTGAGTCCTGAGAGTGAATATTAGAAAATATGATACTTGCAGTTATCACCACAGTAGAGTCAAAGAAATGCAGTATATTAGAGATCAAATGCACTCTTTCATTAGTCAGGCATGGTATGCACAACTGAAGTACCAAGAGCTGGACAGGACTTCAGACGATAAAGAGCCCAACTCATCATGGAAAAAGAAATCATCCCTGACGAAGAGCTATCAGCCTCTACATGAAAACCTTCAAGGATAAGGAAACCCCAAGATAATCTACTTTAGGGCAATTCTAATAAAAAAAAAATTCCTTATATCAAGCCTGAGCCTTCCTTCATCTATGCATCTTCCGACTGTTGTTATCACACTCCAAGTCTATGTAAATCAAAGCTAATCTTATTGCAGCATAAAAAAAAATTTCAAAATACTTCAGGATTGTAGAGAAGCTAACCATAAGTCTTCTCCCCACTAATCATCTACAATTCTTTCAACTTATGTTTTTTTATGGCATATTGTCCAGAATTCTGGATATGTTCCATCTAATGTATCTTTTTTTAAAGATATGGTGTCAAAAATTGAATATAGCATTCCAGATATGGTCAGACTCAGTAGATTTATTTCTTTTCTCACTCTGGAAACCATGCTTTTTGGTACAATTTAAATTAGCATTAGCATTTTTTGTGTGCATGGCACAACTCCCATTAATATTTAATTCACTATAAACTAAAAACTGGAGACATTTCTCATTAAATGCTATCTACTGTAATTCCCACATCTTAAAACATTTTAGTTATTTCCTTAGAAACAAAGTATAAAACTTTACATTTATCTCTATAAAATTCATATTATTCAAGTTTACCCATCATTCTGTCCTACTGAGAACTTTTTGGATACTGATTCTGTCATTTGTTATTACTTATCTTGCTCAGGCTGAAAAGTGATGAACAGGCCTTCTCTAACAGGAATACAAGTCATTGCAAAAATATAGAGCAGCAGAAGGCCAAGAACACATCACTGGAGGACACAAATAGAAACTTTCCTCTAAGATAACATCAAATCATTAATTTCTAATAATTGGGTCTGAACACAGAACTGTTTTTATGGAAATCTGGAAATAGTTGTACAGAAATATTGTTGGGGCAGCTGGGTGGCACAGTGGATAGAAATCAGGGCCTACAGTCAGAAAGATCTGAGTTCAAATTTGGCCACAGACACTTACTAGCTGTGTGACCTTGAGCAACTTTTATCTTGTTGGCCTCAGTTTTCCCATCTGGAAAATAAGCTGCAGAAGGAAATGGAAAACCACTACAGTTTCATAAGAAATGGGATCATAAAGAATCAAATGCTACTGAAACAACTGAATAAATAGACTGTCATTGTACCAACAGCATTAACTATTTACAAAAATACTTTCTCTATCACAAAGGGGAATGAAGTTAATCTAGTATGACTTGCCTTCATAAAATCATTCCATCTCTGACTGATCCTACTATCCCTTTTAATCCCTACTATCCTTTTAAATAATATAGTCTAGAATTTTGTCAGGAATAAAAGACAAGGTCAATCAGTTTATGATTTGTAGAATCCAGTCTGTTATCTATTAAAAATTAGGATATCTGCCCTACCCAAGTTCTATGGCATTCCCCCATTCTTCAAAATCTTTCAAAGACACATGACTGCAGATCAGTAATCATAAGTATCACTTCTTTTCAGTACCTAGGGTTTTCATTAATCTAGGACTATTAAACTGAACTCACTTAGGGCAACTAGATTGTGGTCTACTAGTATTACAAGGTAGAAGAGAGACAATTTCTTCACTGCTCATCTAAAGTTGTCCTACCTGCCTAATGATAAGTGATAGCTCTTTTTAGAAAGAGACAAAAATTCTTCCTACATGAGAATTCTGTGGCATCTCAGTCTCAAAGGCTGTACTGAGTGCAAAATTATCTGTGAACAAAAAGTCAAGCACCAACACTGCCTCTACTTTAGTGTTGGCTTACAGTAGCCTTTTCAAATTAAATTACCATCAGTGCAGTAGCTGATCTTGATGCCATTTTTATCCTAGTTGAAGGCATCTGGCAACACTGCTGAAAATATCATGCTTTTGCATGGGAGCAAGCACACAACCCTGCTTCACTACATTGGTGTTTGGGAAAGTGCAAGAGCATCATCCATTATCTAGAACCTGTGCAAGTATTCCATCATGGAATTGGCATACAAAATTCATGAACTTCTGGAGGCAACTAAATTTTTCCATGATCTTCCACAAGCCCTCAAGACTGACAGTATCAAACTGGTCAGATTGACTAACATTGTATAAGGACCTCTGTTCTGCTCCTTGCATTTATTTCTCTTGGAGTTGCAGGAACACCATACTGACCATTCCCCAAAACTTTCTGAAACCACAATGGCTCTCAGGTAGATGACCATCTTCCAGGAGAAGGATCACGCTATTAAGGAGAACTCTAGAAATAATCTTGCTGGTAATGACTAAACAAGACCCTCTCCTGTGATTGCCTAAAGAAAAACCTTTCTTGTTTCCTTTATGGAGGGTGACAGTGGAGGCATTCTTGAAGTCCTAGGGTACAGATCCATCTCCTGTCATATAACCCAGAAGACTTCAGTCAGCAGAGCCATCTGCCTGGTAAATCTCAGCTGGAATAAAATCTGTACCAGGCACTTTGCCTGGTGGATGGAAGTGGATGGATTCAAAACTTCTTCTTCAGTTGGAAGTTGAACTAGAGAGAAACTGACATCAATCTGAATACAGTCAATGGCTTCAGCACTGATGACAGTTTGGTGAGAAAGTTATTGGAAGTGTTCAGCCCCTCTCTGCAGGATTTTATCCTTATCACTAATCAATATGAACACTGACAAGTCTAGATGTACCATAAGTCTTTCGTTCATAAATAGCCTTCAGGCCATCATAAAAGCTTTTGGGGTTGTTACTACTGGTATAAAATTGATTTTCCTCTACGTTCTTGCTGCTCAAGAAATCCTGTAGCCCTAGTCTTCACTTATACTTCACTTTTGATAGAGTTAAGCTCTATCTTCTTAGAGATGGATGAACTATCTTGCTAATAAACTCTGTGAAGTTATTATTTTTAATTTAATAGCTTCTAAATTTCCCCATCATTTTCATCAAACCAATCTTGATATTTGCAAATGTTCTGATGTAGATGAGTAAATGTGGTCCTAAACACCAAATTTCTGAAATCTGCCCACTTCTTCTTTACTCCACTCTCACCAAATATATGTAGGCTCAGCTTTCTCTCCAACTCAGTAACAGTTGTGCTGCTTATTCTTCGTTGCTGAAGAAGACCATAACATCAGGGAAATGATAACATGACTTGCAGTTGACTTTGATTTGAGTGAGGAAGGGCTGTGCAGTCACCAGCCTCACTTTCTCCTCTAGAGCCATCTTGAGCCAGTGACCAGATATTCATCAGGATGACTGGAGATAGCCCAAGATGCACTGGGAGACCCTGGCCCTTTTAGGCTAAGGCCTTTTCAGGTACTCACATAGAGTAGACAATGAGCTGCCTGAATGGGGACTCAGCTAGTTGGGTAAACTCAGTTCCTCTTCTCTCTCTCCAGAGGAAGGTAGATTTTGATGGTGAGAAGCTGCCCAGTGAACTTGTAGTATACTGCTGGCTAGATTGATTGATTGATTCCTTCCTTCCTTCCTCCCTCCTTCCCTTCCTTTCTTCCTCCTTCCTTCTGCAAAACCTTAAATTCAGTTCATTCTGAAGCTCACAGATTGGACAATAGGTCCCTGCCCAAGCCTGTAATGTTAAGGGAATGTGAAGATCTTCTGAGCCCCTTAATATGCCATTGTGACCTGCTTTGAGCTTTAGCCCAGGCCACAGCTTGAGTCACAAGGAGCCTGAGTCACCTGGCATGGTGGTAGGAGCTTCCCGAAGAGGTAGAGCAGGAAGTAAGTGTGAGGAAGAGCTGGGAGAGAGTGAGACAGAGCAGATAGCATGACTGAGAGAGGGAGGAATTTTACCGTGGGGAGGTCTAAAGGAGGGAAGGCCAAGTGAGGATGTTGGTGCTCCCTAGATTGGTGATGTGTATAGACTTATTTGTTACTATGGTGGATTTAGCTTTCTGGTATCTAAATAAATATTTTGGTTTTGTCTTTGAGGAAGAGAGTTATTTATATTTTGGGAATTTACCCTGGAAATACACATTCATAGCAGCTGCTATGGATATCTCATTGGCTTTACAAAGCTCCACATACTGGCTGTATTTTGGGCCCTTCATGCTTAGAGTGAATGTCAACAGTAACTGTTTCTCTTTGAAACAGCAAATCTGAGGGTCTTCCCCCACCAGCTTGATTTTTTTTCTTTTTTTCTAATTAAAGTGGCCATTCCTTGACTCACTTCTTAAAGAGCCCTATTCTCTGAATGGGTGTTAACTCACTCTAAGTCAGTAACAAACTGTTCGCTAAAAGAGTAGTGCTCTAATCTGTTGACATTAAGTCTTCTGAGGGGGCAGCTAAGTGGTGCAGTGGATAAAGCACCAGTGCAGGAGTCAGGAGGACCTGAGATCAAATCTCACCTCAGACACTTGACACTCACACTTGACACTCACTAGCTGTGTCACTTTGGGCAAGTCACTTAACTCCAATTGCCTCATCCTGGGTCATTTCTAGTCATCCTAACGAATTTCTGGTCACTGGATTCAGATGGCTCTGGAGAAGAAGTAAGGCTGGTGACCTGCACAGCACTCCCTCACTCAAAAAAAAGTCAACTTCAAGTCATGTCATCATTTCTTTGATGGCATGGTCTTCAGCAACAAAGCACAAACATACACACAACTAAGTCTTCTGGTAGTCTTCTTCCCTTGGGACCACTGCTTTGGTTGAATGCAAATGTTCAGCTTGGAGAAGATAAGTGTATGATCAAGATAGCACTCCTTGTCACACACTGCCTTCATCACTCTCATATTCTATCTCTTCTGTTTATAATGACATTTTCTACTAGATGCTAATGTTTGCTGTGAAGGCATATTCATGAAGTTTAATATGTTTAGGTAAATGGAAGACAGTGTTAGTGATGAGGAGGTCATGAGATGCACAAGTTTTCAGTAGTATGTGAAAGTTGCTATTGCTATTGCTATTTCCAAAGACATTCTTCCCAAAGACTCTCTGCCAAGTATGAAAGTCTATCCCCACTCTGGCATTAAAGTCATCCTGAATTATAAGCTTTTCCCTCTGGCACATTAACAATGAAGGTCTTCATAAAATTTTTCTTTGTCCACATCAGGGTTTAGCATGTCAGGAACATACCCACTGGTGATGGTGGCATGGCACTTTCCTGAAAGGGGCAATTGTACTGTCATGAGCCTGTTGTTCACTTCTTTTGGGAGGTATACAAGTGTAATGCTAATGAGATTAAAGATCTCCCCTACCCATTAATGGGCCTGACCATTTGGGGAGTTTGATTAGGGGAGATTTGTAGGAAGGTCCACACATTTTGTTAATGAGGCACGATTCTCAAGGGTTATGATGCCCTCTGGCTCTGAAAAATGCATAAATACTCTGAGGTGGGCTTTTACTTTGTGGTTTACACCTTGGAAGTGTGTGTTTGGCTAGAGGAGACTCTGGGCAGCCTCTAGGGAGCCACCCTGGCTTTGAAAACCTAGATATTGGTGCTTCTCTCTCTGGTAAGTATAAAAGTAGATCAAAGAAACTAGCAGGCCCTCCTCTGCATGTTGAGATCCTTGCTTTTATAACAAGCCTGCTGACTAGATTAGTTTTGAGTTTCATGACAGTTTCATGACTGTCCCCATCACTGTGGCCATTCCAGAAATACATGTATCCAATTCTGCATTTGGTAAGTTGACCTTCCTTTGCCTGACTTCTTTTATTCGGGGATATTATTTGGATGCGATACCTGTTGGGTTCTCCTGCAACAAGAGGTATTCTTCTTTCAAGTGTACTATCCATAAGATATACACATTCCACGTATCAATGGTGAGTGGAATCATCTTTACGAAAGTTTTAGTTGATTCCCCCCACCACAAGGTGGGATCCCTGCCTACTGCAGCAAGCAGGGCATAGTTAGGTTAGGTGACAACTTTTAGAGCCCCTTCCTCATAGCCACAGATGAGTAGTGTGGTCCTTAAAAAAGGATGCTCAGACATCCAGAGGGCTCCCGAATCCCATTGCTGGTTCAGTTCAGTGAGAACATGATCCTATGGCCTGGGCTGTCTGTGTCTAGGTTTGTGACTACAGCTTCCACTCTGTCTGAACTTGCTGCTTTGTCACTTGCCCATCACCATGGGACTTGGAGATAGGCAAAAATGGTAAAATGGTATGGGTGACGTCTTCTAACTCATATTGGATTTAAGTTAGGTAGTTATGTGAAGGCACTTACTTCTCTCATTCTCTCTTCCTTCAAAATCCTATAGTATGACAGAAATCAGGATAACTAATGATGACTTGGGATGCAGTAGATGAACTTGGCATCTCTGATATCTAACCAAGTTTTAAGAGCTCCAGAGCACCTGCTTTCACTGCTTTCAAATCCTGTTGAAACAAACTGCTCACATCCACCTATTCTACTGTGGAAGTCTCCACATGCTTGGTGTAGACACCCTCACTGACTTATCAATAAGTTTGAGGCCCTCAGTGATCCTCAACCTGATTTAGTCCATTTGCCAAAACGGTTTACTGGAGTATGGTTGCTGTACATCCTACAGTTTCTTGGAGCCACAGGTAAGACTTGGGTGGTAGGTGGACACCAAAGGTGGAAAGCAGCCCTGCAAAGGGCTCAGTGGCCCTCACACCAGAAATACTAGGTCTTCCCTGAACACCTGTGCACCCTGGAAGTTGACAGGAGTGCTATGAAGTAAAAAAGGCCTGGAGAAACAAAAGACAAACCAGCTCTTCCCTCAACTTCCAAGTTTAATTCGGATTCAATCCTCAGAATTCGTTAAGAATTTATATGTGTATACATACACAAGTTCACACACCAATAATTATCTTAATAAAAGGGATGTGGAATTCTAACAGTAGCACTGGACAATGAGAAATTTAGAGTAAGAAAGATATAATATAAATAACTTTGTAAGAACAGCAGCTAGTATTTATGTAACTTTGAGGTTTGTAAAGCACTTTACAAATGGCTCATTTGATCCTTACAGAAATCCTGGAAGTTAGGTACTATTATTACCTCCATTCTACAGGTCAGAAAACAGAAGCTGAGTGACTTGCCTAGGGTCACAAAGCTAGTTAGTGTCTAAGGCCAGATTTGAACTCAGGTATTCCCAACTTCAGGTCCAAAAATTTAATTTATAAATTAAAAATATGAAGTCCTAACTAAAAACATTGACTCCATTTTTATCTGACATGTGACTCTGCAAAGGGCAATAGAGTGAAAATGACTTAATTTTTAGTACTGGTTCCATCACATTTTAGATCTATGAACCTAAATCTACTTTCTGAGCCTTAGTTTTTACATATATAAAATTATGGAACTGGAATAAACGATCTCTAAAATTCCTTCTGACTTTCACACTTTAGTTATCTAAGTCTATTACCTTTGTTTTGTCTCTCATGGAACCTTTTCCAAGAATGGACATTTTGGTCAAAGTTTCTTCCTGTAAACGCTTTAGTGAATTGCCACGTGGACCCAAAAGTTTTCCAACGAAGTTAAACTAGAAAAAAAAAGGAAAGAAATAAAAAGAACAAGCTACAATTTGTAACATACAGATGTACCTAAGTGTTTTTTAAAACAGAAAGTATCATAGCAATTACATAGTGCTTTACAGTTTGCAAAGTTATTTACAAATATTCTCCTTTTTATCCTCACAACTCTAGGAGGTAGGTATTATTATAGACTATAATTTACAGATGAAGAAAATGGAGCAAACAGAAGTTAAGTGAATGTCTAAGGATCACAAAGTAAGTATCCAAGTTCATATCTGAATTCAGATTCTCCTGACTCCAGCTCCAGTAATTTATCCATTGTGCCACCGAGCTGCAAGTCCTCTCACCCTTAAATTTTACACAGTTCCTTACCTTGCCCTGACTTTCGGTCTTATCACATTCTACTATTATCATCCTTAATTTTGCATGTGACTTTTTCCTCATCATCTTGCTCTATTACTTTGTAAAGCCCATTTATAACAATGTAGCAATTATGTGAGGTATGCTATTAAAAATTTTTTTAAAAAAATAACATAGGCAGTTGTATTAATAACTGAAAACCCCAGAAATGTAGAAAATAATTCTCCATATCCATCCTTTAATAGTAAGAAGTTATTATTTAAACATCTCAAAGCTAATACTACAGAATCAAAAAATAACAGACAGCAATGTTTACTTTGCATACTAAAATTTATTTTCCTCTAGCATGTTAAATCTAGAATCTATAGTTTAACTGTGGGTATCTCTGTGCAGTGCCTGGCCCATAGTTATTTATCAGTGTATCACTCTTTGCAGAAACTTTTATTGGTTCCCATTACCTATAGGACAAAATGCAAATTCCTTAGTATCAAATTTAAGATAATTCAGCGTAGCTCCAAAATATCATTCCAAGCTTAATTCATTTTATTCCTCTTCATACAATCTATTATCTAGTCAAATTGCACCACTGAGTATCTGATGATCATATCTTCTTTTCCCTTTATTTCCTGTTCAAATAGTCCTTCATTCCTAAAAATGCATCCTTTCTAAGTTGGGACCTTTCTCTTCCTTCAAGGCCAAGTTTTTTTGCCAGCTACTCCACAAAGCCTTACCTCATTATGTGCAGGTGAAAGTACACACTCCTGCCTCTAGTTTTATATAGCCCTTTACAAAACCCTTTCCTTTGGTTCAATCACATTTTATTATCATAATACATGCTTGTATACATAACTACTCTCCCTACTACATTACAAACTACCCTTGAATGCAACTATTATCTTGTTTTCATTTTGTATTCATTGTCCCTAGTACAATACTTTGTCCATAGTAGGTCTATGATAGATATTATCAAATTTAATTTACACTCAATGAACTGAATTCCAAATAATTTAGATGATTTTACTGGTCTATCCTTTCTTTTATAGTTAAGCATCATCTTGCTTTTCAATTTAAAAATTGCTGTTAAGATAGCAAGATAGCATGATCTGAAAATAATTCAACAGAATATGGCAGAGTGTGTTCCAAAAGGTTCAGAATTGGGTGAGGGGCTGTGAAGATATAAAAATATAAATCATGGGTTCATTCTCTTAAAGAGTTAACAAATGCTTAATTGACAATGTAGCCCAAGTCCTAAACTATGAAATAATGGACTAAGAATACTGCAAAAGATATCACAAAAAAATAGAAAATTTTGCACTGGAATAGACTAAGATTTCATGAATTTTGATGAATAAAAAAGATTTGCTTAAGATGTATATGTAATATACATATTATATATAACACTACATATGTATATTATATAATATATATTAGTATATATGAGTATATGTAAGTAGTGTAAAGTAAGGTACATACAAGTATTATACATTCTAAATAATTTCTGTTCATGAACAAGTCTTCCCTAGCCCCTTAATTTTAGTGCCTTCCCTCTGTTAACAATTTTCTATTTATTCTGTATATAGTTTGGTTTTATATATTTATTTGCATTTTATCACTCCCATTACATTTCAAGTTCCTTGAGGACAGGGATTTTCTTTTGCCTCTTGTCAAAAAGATTATTTTATGGAGAACTTGCATAGGGTAAGCATTCCCATGATGGTCAGAAGAAGCAATACAAGGACACTTTCAAGGTCTCTCTTAAGAACACTAGAATTCATTATGTAACACGGGAAACAACTGCACAGGACCACTCAGCATGGCATGCCCACATGAGAGATGGTGTTGTGCTCTATGAGCAAAGTAGAATTGAAATGGCTCAAAAGAAATGCAAGATGCACACATTTAGAGAATCCACCCCAAATGTTCACACAAACTATTTGTGCCCAACCTGTAACAGAATATTCTGAGCTTTACCGGTTTGATCAGCCACAGTCAGACACAATGAAACTTAACTATAGCATAATGACGACAGTTGATCCTCTGTGAGAATGGACAACAAAAAATCTTATCTGGACAGAATCTCAGGCCGAGCCAAGATGGCGGAGTGAGAGCAACGACTCACCTAAGCTCTTGGACAAACTCCTTCGGATACCTCTGAAAGGAGAATCTGACTAAATTTTGGAGGTGCGGAATCCAGTGGGAGACAGACTGTGGTGGATTTGGAGCCTAGGTTGGACTGGAAGGTCCATAGGAAGGATCTGTTCCACGGGGGTGAGCCTCCAGCGCACAGCGCAGCAAGGTAAGCGCAGCAGAGCAGAAGGGACCCAAGAAACCTAAGAGCAGCAGGTGGAACCAGCGGAGCTGGAGACAAGCTGAACTGAGCCAGTGAGAGCTGCTGAGCGCCAGATAGCTCAGGAGCACAGCAGCTCCTGAGACCTTAAGCCTGAAGATTAAACTTCGTTACGTCACCTACTTGAACTTCCGGGAGCCAGGATGGCGCAGAGTTCAGTAAATGCTCTCTCCTCCCCCACTGATGACCATGAAAGAACTATAAAATATTTCCCCAGAAAAATCCTGGATCAGCAGGAACAGCAGAAGGGGGCAAATAGTCTCATAACACCAGAGGCTAGGAAAATAGCTAAGGGGGATTCCTCCTACTGTGGTGGAGGCAAACTGGAAGGACAGAGGACCCAGGGAAGAGAAAACTCGCACTAGGACCCAGGCAAACCTCAGCACCAGGAGAGGAGCCCCAGGAGGGGTGGGAACATGCATTAGCATCTAGGCGTGCCTCAGCACTCCAGGGGAAACGGGAAGACAATAGGGAAGTTGAGATCACCATCCCCTGAGCTTGCCTTTGCCTCAGTTCAGCTGAGGAGATCCCTGTGACCAGACCACTCCTCCCACACACTTAACAAGCTAACCCCAGGGTTGATCTGGGAAACAAAAAACAAAAACCTGCTTTTAGCTTTTTCACACATCAGCTCAACACAAAGTTCTGTAGCTTCTGACTGAAAGAACCAGAAGCTACAACACTGAGTCAACATCATGAACAAGAAAGGGCAGATGAAGGGTGAAAAAACCATAGAATCTTTCTATGGGGATAAGGACCAAAACACAAACACCAAAGAGGTCAGAGCTGAGACTGTACTTCCATCTGAAACTTCAGAAGGGACTATGAACCTCTCGCAAGCACAACTAGCTTTCCAGGAACAGCTGAAGAAGGAAATAGAAGAAAAACTGGCCAATGATTTTAAAATTATAAAAAAAGAATTCACTGATGAGAACATCACTTTGAAAAGGAAAACTGAACAAATGGAAAAGAAAGTTCAGAAATTAACTGGAGAAAATAATTCCCTAAAAGGAAGAGTTAATCAAACGGAAAAGGAAACCCAAAACCTAATTGGGAAAATTGATCAAATGGAAAAGGAAACACAAAGCCTAACTGGGAAAATTGGTTGAATGGAAAAGGAAGTACAAAAATTAACTGGAGAAAATAACTCCTTAAAGGGAAAAATTGGTCAGATGGAAAAGGAGATGCAAAAGTTAACTGAAGAAAACAACATGATAAAGGTTAGAATTGGGCAAGTAGAAACTAATGACTCAATGAGACAGCAAGAATCAGTCAAACAAAATCTAAAGAATGAAAAGATAGAAGAAAATGTAAAATATTTAATTGGAAAAACAACTCACCTGGAAAATAGAACCAGGAGAGAAAATTTAAGAATTATTGGCCTACCAGAAACCCATGACGAAGAAAAGAGTCTGGATAATATCTTCCAATATCTGGACAATATCAAGGAAAATTGCCCAGCAGTGCTAGATTCAGAGGGCAAAATAGTCATCGAAAGAATCCACTGTTCCCCTCCCGAAAGGGATCCCAAACTCAAAACCCCAAGAAATATCGTTGCCAAATTCCAGAGCTATCAAGTGAAGGAGAAAATACTACAAGTAGCCAGAAAGAAACAATTCAAATATCAAGGAGATACAGCCAGGATCACACAGGACCTTGCAGCTTCTACATTAAAAGATCAAAAGAATTGGAACCCAATATTCCGTAAGACAAAGGAGCTGGGACTTCAACCAAAGGATCAACTCCCCAGCAAAGTTCAGCATAATATTTCAGGCAACGAGAAAGTCATTCAACGAAATAAGGGATTTCCAGAGCTTCCTGACCAAAACGCCAGAACTCAATAGACAATTCGATCTTCAAATGCAGGTCTCAAGAGAATCATAAAAAGGTAAACAGAGGGGAAAAACAAAAACAAAAACTTGTTACTCAATTGGGGCAAACTGTTTGCCTCCCTATAAGGGAAGACGATACCTGTTAATCTTGAGAATTGTGCATAAAAGGGATATACGTAAAGGGAATGGGTATAAAGTAAATGATGTCATGTCAAAAATATGATTTAAGTATGAGAAGGGATTGTAATAGGAGGTGTGAAAAGGAGGAAGCAGAAAATGGCAAATTATATCACAGGAAGAAGTATAAAATTATAGTAGAGGGAAGGAGGGGAGGGAGGTGAGCATTGTTTGAGAGGTACTCTCATCTGATTTGTTTAAAGGAGGGAACAATAAACTTAAGTAGATAATCCTAACTAGCTCTACAGGCAGTAGGAGGGAAAGGGGGAAGAAAGGGGAGGGAGGCTAAAAGGGAGGGAAAAAGCAATAAGAGTAAAGGGGAGTAAAAGGGAGAGGGGCTAAAAGAAGGAGGGGAAGGCTGCAGGAGGAGGTGGTGAAAAGTGAATACTATTGAGGAGGGGAAGGAAGACAGGAGAGCTAAAAGCACAAATGGTGGGAAATAGGATGGAGGGAAGTACACAGATTGTAATCATAACTGTGAATGTGAATGGAATGGATTCTCCCATAAAATGGAGACGGATAGCAGAATTGATTAAAAGCCATAATCCAACAATATGCTGCTTACAAGAAACACATCTGAAACGGGAGGATACACGTAGGATAAAGGTCAAAGGATGGAGCAGAATATATTGTGCTTCAGCTCATGTAAGAAAGGCAGGAGTAGCAATCCTAATCTCAGACAAAGCAAAAGCAGAAATAGATCTAATCAAAAGGGATAAGGATGGAAACTATATCCTGCTAAAAGGCACCACAGACAATGAAGCAATATCATTACTAAACATGTATGCTCCAAGTGGGATAGCATCCAGATTCTTAGAGAGAAGAGGTTAGGGGAGTTGAAGAAAGAAATTGACAGTAAAACTTTACTAGTGGGGGACCTCAACCTCCCCCTCTCCAAACTTGATAAATCTAACCTCAAAATAAACAAGAAAGAGGTTAAGGAGGAAATAGAACTCTGGAGAAGATAGATATGATAGATCTTTGGAGAAAATTGAATGGGAATAGAAAGGAATATACCTTTTTCTCAGCGGTACATGGAACATTTACAAAAATTGACCATGTACTAGGACATAAAAATCTCACAATCCAATGCAGAAAGGTAGAGATAATCAATGCATCCTTCTCAGATCATAATGCAATAAAAATTACATGTAATAAAAGGCCATGGAAAGATAAACCAAAAATCAATTGGAAACTAAATAATCTAATCCTAAAGAAGGAATGGGTTAAAGAAGAAATCATAGAAACAATCAACAATTTCATTCAAGAGAATGACAATACCAAATATTATGGGATACTGCAAAAGCAGTTCTTAGGGAAAGTCTTATATCTTTGAATGCTTACATAAATAAAATAGAGAAAGAGGAGATCAATGACTTGGGCATGCAGCTGAAAAAGCTAGAAAAAGGACAAACTGAAAATCCCCAAGTAAATACCAAATTAGAAATACTGAAAACCAAAGAAGAGATTAATAAAATTGAAATTAAGAAAACTATTGAATTAATAAATAAAACCAATAGTTGGTTTTATGAAAAAACTAATAAAATTAATAAACCTTTGGTCAATTTGATTAAAAGAAAGAAGAAAATCAAATTACTAATATTAAAAATGAAAGGGGTGAACTCACCTCCAATGAGGAGGAAATTAAAACAATAATTAGAAACTACTTTGCCCAACTTTATGCCCACAAATTCGATAATCTAAACGAGATGGATGAAATATTTTAAAAAATACAAATTGCCCAGATTAACAGAAGAGGAAGTTGAATACTTAAACAACCCCATCTCAGAAAAAGAAATTGAACAAGCCATCAATGAACTCCCTAGGAAAAAATCTCCAAGGCCAGATGGATTCACAAGTGAATTCTATCAAACATTTAAAGAACAGTTAATGCCAATACTATGTAGACTATTTTTGAAAATTGGGGAAGAAGGAGTCCTCCCAAATTCTTTCTATGATACAAATAATGGTTCTGATACCCAAACCAGGAAGAGACAAAAAGGAGAAAGAAAATTATAGACCAATTTCCCTAATGAATACAGATGCAAAAATTTTAAGTAAGATTTTAGCAAAACGAATACAGCAGCTTATCATGAGATTAATACATTATGATCAGGTAGGATTCATACCAGGAATGCAGGGCTGGTTCAATATTAGGAAAACTATTAACATTATCGATCACATCAACAACAAAGCTAGCAAAAACCACATGATTATCTCAATAGATGCAGAAAAAGCTTTTGACAAAATACAACACCCATTCCTACTAAAAACACGGGAGAACATGGGAATAAAGGGAACTTTCCATAAAATAATAAGCAGTATCTATCTAAAACCTTCAGCAAGCATTATATGCAATGGGGATAAGCTAGATGCATTCCCAATAAAATCAGGGGTGAAACAAGGATGTCCATTATCACCACTATTATTCAATATGGTACTAGAAATGTTAGCTGTAGCAATTAGACAAGATAAAGATATTGAAGGAATAAGAATAGCCAAAGAAGAAACTAAGTTATCACTCTTTGCAGATGATATGATGATTTACTTAGAGAATCCCAGAGATTCAAGTAAAAAACTACTTGAAATAATAAACAACTTTGGCAAAGTTGCAGGTTACAAAATAAACCCACACAAATCTTCTGCATTCCTATATATTAGCAACAAAGTCCAACAGCAAGAGATAGAAAGAGAAAGCTAGAGTAGACACTATAAAATACTTAGGAGTTTACCTGCCAAAACAAACCCAGGGATTAGATGGACACAATTACAAGACACTTTTTGCACAAATAAAGTCAGATTTAAGTAAGTGGAAAAACATCAGTTGCACGTGGGTAGGCCGTGCTAATATAATAAAAATGACAATTCTGCCTAAATTAATTTACTTATTTAGTGCCATACCAATTAAACTATCAGATAATTATTTTCTAGAGCTGGATAAAATAATATCAAAATTCATTTGGAAGAACAAAATGTCCAGAATATCAAAGGGACTAATGAAAAGAAATGCTTGGGAAGGTGGCCTAGAACTTCCAGACCTCAAATTGTACTATAAAGCAGCAATTATCAAAACCACTTGGTATTGGCTAAGAAACAGAGAGGTAGACAAGTGGAATAGACTTGGCACTCAAGACACAGTAGGCAAGGAATATAGCAACCTCCTGTTTGATAAACCCAAGGACCCCAGCTTCTGGGATATGAATTTACTGTTCAACAAAAATTGCTGGGAAAACTGGATAACAGTGTGGCAGAAATTAGGCATAGACCCATGCCTGACACCATACACAAGAATAAAGTCCAAATGGGTACATGACTTAGGTATAAAGATTGATACCATGAATAAACTAGAGAAGCAAGGAATAGTGTATTTATCAGATTTATGGAGAAGGGAACAATTTTTTACTAAATCAGAGATAGAAAGCATTATGAAATGCAAGATGGATAATTTTGATTACATTAAACTGAGAAGTTTTTGCACAACCAAACCCAATGCAACCAAAATTTGGAGGGATATAGTAAATTGGGAAAGAATTTTTACAGCTAAGCTTGGGGATAAAGGCCTCATTTCTATAATACATAGAGAACTGACTCAAATGTATAACCATACAAGTCATTCCCCAATTGACAAATGGTCAAAGGATATGAACAGGCAATTTTCAGAGGAAGAAATTAAAGATATCTATAATCATATGAAAAAATGCTCTAAATCACTATTGATTAGAGAGATGCAAATCAAAACAACTCTGAGGTACCACATCACACCTATAAGATTGGCAAACATGACAGAACAAGAAAATGATAAATGCTGGAGAGGATGTGGGAGAGTTGGAACACTAATTCATTGTTGGTGGAGCTGTGAGCTCATCCAACCATTCTGGAGAGCAATTTGGAACTATACCTGAAGGGCTACAAAAATGTGCATACCCTTTGACCCACCAATATCTCTACTAGGACTGTATCCCCAAGAGATCATAAAAATGGGAAAAGGTCCCACATGTACAAAAATATTTATAGCAGCACTCTTTGTAGTTGCCAAAAACTGGAAGTCAAAAGGATGCCCATCAATTGGGGAATGACTGAATAAATTATGGTATACGAATGTAATGGAGTACTATTGTGCCATAAGAAATGATGAACAGGAAGACTTCAGAGAGGCCTGGAAGGACTTATATGATCTGATGCTGAGTGAAAGGAGCAGAACCAGGAGAACTTTGTGCACAGCAACGACCACAGTGTGCAAGAGTTTTTTCTGGTAGACTTGGAATTTCGTAATAACACAAAAACTTATTAAAAAAAATCCCAATGGTGGTTTCCTAAGGCAAAATGCCTTCCACACTCAGAGAAAGAAATATGGAAGTCATTCGCAGAATGCAGCAGATCATGTTTGTGTGTGTTTTTGTGTACCATGTTTTGATTTGTTATATGATTTCTTCCATTTATTTTAGTTTGACTACATAGCATGACTATAGTGAAAACGTACTCAACAGGAAAGTATATATAGAACCTATACAGAATTGTATGCTATCGTGGGGAGGGAGGGGGGGTAGTGGGGGGGCAGGTGTGGGGGGGATAAAATCTTAATTTAATGGCAGTGATTGTAAAACATTAAAAAAATAATAATAATAAAATTAAATTTAAAAAAAGAAAAAAGAAAAAAAAATCATCTCCCCAGTACTTCGCACAGTGCCTAGGCACATAGAATGAGGTTAATAAATGTTTACTGATTGACTGAACAGAAGTTTTTAACCTAGTCTGTGAATTTTTAGGCAGATAGATAGATAGAAAGAACTGTATTTCAATGAAAATGGCTTCCTTTGTAATCCTATATATCTTAGTTTATGCATTTAAAAGCATTATTCTGAGAACGGGGTCATACTTTTTGCCAGGTGTCAGAGGTCCATAATACAAAAAAGGATACAAAACCCCAAATATAAGATAGTAAATAACCTTTCCATCGAGGTTCTTACTCCTGACAAGTTTCTGACAATTAGTGAACGTTGTCTTCACTTATTCTCTGTAGCACTACAATTTTTATTTCCACTGTTCTTCTGAATGAAAAAATATTAAGTCTAATCACAGTCATTTAACATAGCTAGAAAAATTATTGAACAGTGTGGATTTGTTGTTTCTTATGACTCATTTATACAGCTAATACTAAGAATTTCAATGGAAGATTTCTTTAAGCACTTATAAGAATAATCAAATATGTAGAAACCTGAAAATATACAACTATTGCACATTACTTTTGTGCTACCATGACTATACTTCCTTTATTTCATGAAGATAAGTGTTTTCCTCAACAACCTATAATTGACACACTCTACTGAAGTCAAAATAATACCAATTATTTGAGAAAAATTATAATTAAAATGTCATTTCACAGAGAAGTATGCTTCATGGAATCTATTTTATATCAAGGTTCAATTTTAGTGCATGCTCAATATTAAAATTACTAATGTTCATAAAGTGATGTAAGAAGAGGGTTATTTTCCAAGTAGAGTAATATGAATTTTAGTTGTAAAAATTAATTTTGGAAAAAAATAATAGAAGCAATATTTCAGGAAAAGGACATTCATTTATATGAAAAAAATGAACTAATAATGACTCAAACAATGAAACACTAAACAGTTGGCTGGATCAAAGGAAATAACTTGTAATCAAAAACTGACCTCAAGCCAAATAAGACTGCCTTCATCCTTTTCCACTCCAGAACCCCCTTCCCAACCTTCCTTTCAATAATCCTTTTTCCACCCTTTCAACCACTGACTTCCTTATCCATGACCCCTGCCAAAGAAAATTCAGAATTCCCTTTCCAATTTGACCTTTAGATCCACTTTCCCTTCCAGTTCGTAGGGTGTTGCTCCTGTGAAACAAGCACCTTAGGATGCATGCTAAGAATTGGATTTAATCCTCACAAAAACCATGAGAGGAAGGAGTATTTATTATTCTCATTTTCTAACTGAGGAAACTAAGAGAAACACAGCTTAAATGACTTCCCCAAGGTCACACAACTAGTCAATGTCCTGGTCAAATTTGAAATCAACTCTTTCTGACTCCAGGTCCAGCTCTATCCATTAGTCCTCTGAGCTGATCTGTCTTACACATGCTGTAGTTTCAAAGACAGTGTCAGTTCATTAGAGGCAGAAGTTGAATTCTTTTTCTATTGTATCTATAGGACATGCATGGCACGTTTGTTGTTATTCAGTTGTTCTCCGTCATGTCCAACATTTTGTGACCCCATTTAGAATTTTCTTGGCAAAGATACTGGAGTAGTTTGCCATTTCCTTCTCCAGCTCCTTTGACAGGTGAGGAAACTGAGGCAAACAGAGGTAAATGACTTGCCCAGGGTCACACAGCTACTAAGCGTATCAGGCCAGATTTGAACACAGAAAGATAAGTTTTCCTGACTCCAGGCTCAGCACTCTATCAACTCTACCATCTAACTGTCCTATGGTATATTTTAAGGACATTAAAAAAAAAAGCCTTGTCATCTGCTATAGCCATTTTCCCTAGAAATTTTCAAGGAGATAATAAACTACCCTCTGTTCTAGAATACTTTTCAATCATCTTCAATGAATGTTCAAGAAAAATTATCTTCCTGAAAACAGGTACCTGGATCAAATAACCATCTAAAATATCATTCAAGTTCTATTATTTGATTATTTTTTTAAAAATTCATAAGGGAGTATACACTTTAAATTAGACTTTTAATTTCCACTCTGTACTTAATGCAAACCTAGTTTCCACAGCATTCTGAATTAATTACTTTTAATTCAGAGAATCATTAGTTCCTTGGTACTTAAGGAAAAGAAGGAAGTAATATTTTGTTCTTTCAGGAAAACACTTATGATTAATACCTGTTGAGCTACTTTTTCTTCCCACTTGTGAGCTTTTTGGGTGCTTACACAGACTAATGTAATGGTAGGGCATTAGTCTCTGGAAGTAAAATTTGCTTAACCCCTCTCCTACTAAAAGCCCAGACTCTTCCATTAGCCTAGCAAGACAAACCTTTTACATCATCTAAAGTTCTATGTCTGTGGAAGGGAAGGTTACTACTCCAGCATCATTCTCATTAATATTCTTCACTAAGATTCTAATTGGAACCTAAGGACTTGCTAGAAATATTGCCACAGGATTATTATTTTGGGTATGAGATTTACAACACAGCAACTAAGCCTCCATCAAGCTCTGAAATTAAGTTACTATGACTATGTAATCCCAAAAGGAAATCTATTAACTAGTCTAATTATGATTATGAAGTACTTCTTTTCTGCTATAGTTAACATATACATGGAGGATGTATCTTAATATCCTAATCACTGAAATTCTGTTATGCTCAACTGTCCTACAAGATGAAAATTATTTTCACATACTGAAAGATCCTTCTCCTCAGTCAATTCAAAGTTATAAACACAAGGAGGTATGTGGAAATCAGGAAGAAAGAGAAATACGGTGGATAGAACTAATGAAGCAATTAAAGTAAGCTGAACAAATTATCTACCCCTTCATCAAAAGAAGCAGGAAGCCTGTCCTAAATAAATTAAGCTTCCTTGGAATCCCTAGTGACTAGGCACTGATCCCTGAACTCAGGGAACAGATGTAGCAAACAGGTTGTTTGCCATAAGTTAGACATTGCAGTTAGTAAAAATGAGCTACCAATCAAATAATAAAATTATTTATCCAATAGTAAGGAATTATGTTATGCATTGAAGGGCATAAAAACAAAGCAAAGCTCAGTCCCTGTCCTCAAGGAACTTACAACGTACTAAGGAAATATGACATATTCTAAGACAAATAGCATATTTAGTATGTGAATATGCCACAAACATTATATAACATATTTGTGTGTGTATATATATGTATATTTGACATGTATAATACAAACATATATGATTTTCTGAGGAAGAAAGCATCCCCAAAGGAGAAGGCACGTGAGGCTTGTAGAAAATCAGGTTTAAGGGGTGGAGCCAAAATGATGGAGTCAAAATGGAGGAGTAAAGGCAGTGATTTGCCTGAGCTCTACCTCAAACCCTTCCAAAAGCCTTTATAAAAAATGACTAAACAAATTCTAGAGTAGCAGAACTCACATAAAGACCAAATTAAACAAACTTCCAGGTCAAGCAACATGGAACATTGGCAGGAAAGATATATTCACCCAAGCTCTCGAGAGAGAAGCAAAGTCCAGCCCAGGCCACACCAGCACAGACCACATTGCAGCAAATGAAGAACAGGCCTCAATCATCAGCAGCAGTGGTCGTGGATTCTTTTGGAGCTCTCAGCCCACATATAATAAGACTGAACAATTGGTTAGAAGAAGATTACAGAGGTCTTTTTATTAGCACTGAGGTAGGATTCTTGCTTTGCCCATATTCATATCAAGGTCACAATCATGGGTGGCAGACCCAAGGAAAAGAGAAGCACTAGTTTGAGGCTTCAGTGAAGGGAGGACTCTCCTCACAAATACAGGGCAGAAAAGAGTACTTGTGATCACTCACAGACCAGAGCACAAATCAAGAAGTGTAGTAAACACCTCTCCTAAGCAGCCTAGATCATATCACTGGGAAGAATTGAAAACTTACAGATCCCTAGAAGTACCTCTGGAAACAGCTACACAAACCCCCTAAAACTTGGGTCAGTGAATGCTCCACCCTGGAAGCAGATTCCTACTTTAACAGTGTTAAAACTCAAGTAATACGTTGGGAAAATAAGCGAATGACAGACATAAAACTCTGACCATAAAAAGTTACTGTGGTGACAAGGAAGATCAAAACACACACTCAGAAGACAACAAAGGCAACGTTCCTATATTCAAAACCTCCAAGAAAAATATGAATTGGTCACAGGTCATGGAAGAGCTCAAAAACGATTTTGAAAATCAGGTAAGAAAAAGCAGAGGAAAAACTAGGAAGAGAAATGAGAATGATGCAAGAAAACCATTTTTTTAAATGGATCCCCCAAAATGCTGAAGGAAATAACACTTTTAAAAACAGACACACAAATGGTAAAAGAGATCCAAAAAGCCAATGAGAAAAATGCCTTAAAAAGCATAACTGGCCAAATAGAAAAGGAGGTCCAAGAGCTCGCTGAAGAAAATAAGTCCTTGAAAATTAGAATGGAGTAAGTGGAAGCTAATGACTTTATTAGAAATAGAGAAGCAATAAAAAAAACTAAAAGAATTGAAACAATAGAAAACAGTGTGAAATATCTCACTGGAAAAACAACTGACCTGGAAAACAGATCCAGGAGAGTAAATTTAAAAATTACTGGACTACCTGAAAGCCATGATCAAAACAAGAGACTAGACATCATCTTTCAAGAAATTATCAAAGAAAACTGCTCCAATATTCTACAACTAGACAACCAGAGGGTAAAACAGAAATGGAAAGAATCCACCAATCACCTCCTGAAAGAGATCCCAGGATTATTAAACTCAAATTCCAGAGTTTCCAGGTCAAGGAGAAAATATAGCAAGCAGCTAGAGAGAAACAATTTAAGTATCATGGAGCCACAGTCAGGATAACACAAGATTTAGCAGCTTTTACACTAATGATTTAGAGAGCTTAGAATATGATATTCCAGAAGGCAAACGAGCTAGGATTACAACCAAGAATCACCTACTCAGCAAAACTGTGTATAATTCTTCTGGGAGAAAATGGACATTCAATGAAATAGAGAACTTTCAAGCATTCTTGATGAAAAGACCAGAGACGAATAGAAAATTTGACTTCCAAATACAAGACTCAAGACAAGCATAAAATGGTAAACAGAAAAGGGAAATCATAAGGGACTTAATAAAGTTAAACTCTTTACTACACAGGAAGATGATATTTGTAACTACTAAGACCTTTCTTGCTATTAGGGTAGCTAGAAGGAGCAAATATAGACAGAGAGCACACTTGTGATTTGAATATGAAGGGATATCTAAAAATTAAAATTAAAGAGTGTGAGAAAGGAATGTACTGGGAGAAAAAGAGAAGCATAGATAGAAGAAAAGGGTAAATTACCTCACATAAAAGAGGCAAAAAAAGCACTTTGGTGGTGGAGAAGAGTGGGGACATGACAGGGAATGAGTGAACCTTACTCTTCTCAGAATTGGTTCCTAGAGGGAATGACATACACACTCATTTGGGTATAGAAATCTATCTAGATGCTGGGTGATCCAGGAGTGGGGTCTTGCTACTGGCTGATCTTACTGTTGGTCAACAATGAGGGCAAGACCTCATTGATGGCCTGTGCTGAGATTAGGAATTTGCTATAATGTACATATTGCTGACTTGCCTGCTGGGGGGATGGGAGGGGGTAGCGCTGCTGCTTTGCAGGAGGACAAGGGCCTGGCTGGTGGATTGCTCCATGTTTGGAATCTTGCTGCAGGTCCCTGCTTTGAGGCTGGTTGATGCTGCTCTTGGACCTCTCTCTATTCCCATCTTCCCACCCCAGTCAGACAGACCTTTTCTGCCATGCTGCTAAACTGCTTCTCTAATCCTAGATCATTTCTGAGATGGTTTTCAAGTTTTATGCAAGGAGATTTGGGAGGAATGTACAGAGTTTCTTCCTCACTCAACCATGTTGGCACTGGAAGCCTCAACCCACTTCTCAATGGTTTTAAAACTGCCAAATCTGATATTTCAAGTTTTTTTCCCAAAATAATCCTTCTTTACATATTTGTTGTCTTTGACTCTCTTACATCCAGACATTCTCTTCTGAGTTTTTGTGACACTTTTTTCTTCTGTTTTGCCAACTACCTGCCTAATTGTTCTCCTCAATCTCTTCCTGTTGGCTCATCACACATATTTCACCTACTTGCATATTCTCTAAGATTCAGTTTTAGGCACTTTTCTCTGCTCCCTCTACACTTTCTCACTAACCAGCATAGGCCTTCTTGCTATTTCTCAAATATAAACATGCCATTTACCCACTCTAGTTCTTTTCACTGACTGTCTTCTATGCTCAGAGTATTCCTCCTTCCTGTCTCTGCTTTCAGCTCAAATCTTACCTTCTCCAAGAAGCTTCTCTTAGTCTACCCTATTGCTAGGTCCTTACCTTGAGATTATATCCAATTTACCTTGTTTATTATATTGTTAACTGCATTTGGTCTCCCTCATTAGAATGTCACATTCTTGAGAACAGAGAGTGCTTTTGCCTTTATTTTAATCCCCTGCACTTTTCACAGTACCTACCACATAGTAAGTGATCAATAAATGTCTGCTGACTTTATTTTGCTGATGATCACTAGATCTATAGATCCATCAGTCCTACATCCCCATGCATATCTGACATATCAAACTATATATCCAAGAAGGATTTTAAACTGAATTTATTGTTTTTTCTAAACTCATCCTTTTCCAATAAATCAATAAACATTTATCAAGCATCTATTATGTGTCAGGCACTATGCTAAACATTGGAGATTTTTAAAAAAAGAAGAACAAGACAAAGAGCTTACAATCTAATACAGAAGAAAACATGAAAACCAATATATACAAGGTAAGCTATATGCAAGATAAATAGCAAGTAATTAACAAAGGGAAGGCACTACAACTAAGAGGAACTGGGAAAGGTTTCCATTTTAGTTGTGAGTTAAAGGAAGCTCATTCCAGAAGGAATGAACATTCCAGAGATGGGGAACAGCCAGAGAAAATACCCAGAGCTGAGACATGGAAGGTCTTGTTCATGGAATGGCCAGAAGGCTAGTGTCACTGGACTGAAGAAGACATGGGGGAATAGAGTGGAAGAAGAATAGAAAGACAGATTAGGTTATTAAGGGATTTGAATACCAAAAGTCCAGGTTTGAGGTCATGAGGGCCTGCACTAAGATGGCGGTATGATCAGAGAAGAGAAGGGGTAACATTTAGAGATGTTGCAAAGGTGAAACTGACAGACATTAGCAAAAGACTGAATATTGAGGGGTGGGGGAGAATAGCGATGAGTCCAGGATGGTTCCCAGTTGTGTTACAAGCGTTTCTATGCTTCCCTATTTCCTTCAAAAGCACTATCTTACAATTTACAAGTTTCATAACCTGGGCCTTTTGCCAGGTTTCTAATACTTCCTAACCTTACATATCAATTCATTGCCAAATCTTGCCCTACCTTAATATTCTTGCACTTGACCCCCTTTCTCCACTTGTTTGCAAAATACTACATTAACTTATGTTGGGGGTGTAAGCTCAGTTCCATGTGGACAGTCTCGGGCGGGTAAAGGTGAGAGCTTCTAAACCTTAGAGTTCTCATGAGGCCCCCCAGGAAACAGCAGGGAATTGAGGAGTGAGATCTCGTGTATTTCCGCCTCTTCCCGTGAGAACGTGATGGGAGAGAGCATCCCCGCCCTCGAGACTGGCCCGGATCTGGGCACACCTATTGTTATCTAACAGGCACGGTATTCAGGTGCAAACTATGCGGCAGGAGAGCTTAAGTAGGGTCAGGAAAGCCTGAAGGCGCTCTTAGCGCTGAGGGGCCCTTACAGGACAGAAGGCCCCTTTTCCTCTCTTCGCTCTTCCCTCCCCCCTCTCTCCCCACTTCCACTTCTGCTTTCATTCTCTTACTGTAAGATCTTTGCCTCCTTGGGAGATTTCTCTCTCTCTCCTAAGGAAGAGTTCCCCCTGCACATGTAACCAGGACCCTGAATAAAGCCTAACCCTTGTTCGACTCCGGAAAGTCTCTTCTCTCATACGTTTATCCGATTTGGCCAGCCGAAGACCTGCGATAGGTAAGGTAAGACTCGGGTAGCCCTCAGGCCTCTAGGCCTGGCAAACTTAGGCCTGCATTACCTCTCACCTAAATTACTGTAATGGCTTCCTAACTGGTATCTGTAACAGTAAGGACTTCAGCATACACAAGAGGGCCTGCTGTACAGGTTCTTAGATTTGCTCTTCTAAAAAGAAAGCAACTCTTGAGGGGTCAATAATTTACTTTAACACATATCATTCACTTAGTTCAGAGGAAAAAAAATCAGCATCCTGAACTTCAGAGAAAATACAAATAAAAACCAACTGTCTGACAATAAGCAGTACATACATCACAATCAACAGACAGATCCAACTGTCTAACCATTACATACATACATAGTTATTAGAGAGAGAAGCACCAACATCCGGGTTTTCCAAGGGGGAAGGGTGAGACAGGGGGACTCCTTAGCATCAGCCCAGAGCCTCCTCTGGCCAAATAAACACATCCAATAAATAAGCCCCCGAACAAAACCTCACCTTAGAGTATTTATTATACACTTTTAAGAGCCAGGGGATAGGTAGGACCTACTGACCCAGTACCTCAACAGAAATTCACAAACACTACTGAGGCCTATTAATGATCTTTAACTCTTCCTCCCACTCATGATTAACCTTAAATTACCATTACAGTACCCTGCCTCAAGTCATTCAATACTCCAGTCCATCCTACATACTAATACCAAAGTGATTTAAATTAATAGCAGATCTGGCTATTTGACTCCTTTATATAACCAACTCCACTGACATCACACAACCTTTACAATGAAATATAAATTCCTTTCTTTACTTTTTACAACTTTATACAACCTGAATCTGATCTCTCTTTCCAGACTCAAATGAACTCTTGTATTCTGGGACCCAGCCAAACTAGCCTCTCTTTGCCTTAAACACATAGTACTCTATATCTCTCCTGTGACTTTGAAATGATCATACTATATACCTGAAATCGCATGTGTCCCCTCCCTATCTCAAATTCATAAAGTCCCTCTCATCATTTTAGATGAAGCTCAAGCTGCATTTCCTGCATGATCTCTCCAATTACCAGGCTCTCCGTCCCAAACTACACTGTGTTTAACAATGAATGTAATTATATTTATAGTTAATGCTGTTTGTATTTATGCATACACTTGCCATCTTCCCCATGAGAATATAAACTCTTTGAGAATGGGGATTGTTTTTTGTTTTTCTTTTATTCCCAGAACCTAGCATGAGCCCAGAATATAGTGGATGGGAATTTAGTAAAGAGAGGGTATCCCAGAAATCTCAGAGCAGTTTTAGTCTATTAAAGTACCCTATACTCAGAGCTTTATCTTTGAGAGCACCATAGCTTTTCTGTTTATTTAACTGAGGAGCTTTTTGGTAACTACATCATATTCCATCCAAGGTTGACTTGTGGCTTTCATGCAGAATAATTATAAGCAGAAATAAACAATTCTATACCTTCAATGGCTTAAATCACTGAGCATGGAATCTCTGAGTACTGATTTTCAGAAAAGACAGAATTTGAGGTCTGAGAGTAAAATTATTTCTTGGGGGAATGAAATGATACATGTCTTATCCCTGGTCCCCTTACATCATGTTCACGATCATCTAAAAAGTGAAAAGGAAAATTGGACCCAGAAATACATGATGTCTTAGATCCCATCAAGCTTGCAATAAAACTTTCTATAACATTATTTTGTACAACTCCCCATTCAGAAACACAAAGCTAACATTCATTTTTGAGTAGCCAGTAGCAAAAGTTGCTATGTCAGTTTTGCTAATAAAAAGTATAGAAATTTCTATGAGTTATTTTTGTATAGTATTTTGACGTCAAAATGCAAATGTGGAAAGAATAGCTTCCAAATTCCTGAAATGAAATAATTAAATTAAAATATTTCAAATAGTTAATAAAAGAATTAGTAGCTCATTTAAGATTAGTTGAATCATTTACCTTGGGGAATTGTTTTACAGGAATTAATACCTTCTGCCCCAGCTTCATGTTCTTATTAATTACAACATCAATGTACTTTTCCTCTTCTTTACTTTCTCCTTTTTGGAATTTCTCAATTTCTGTAGGGTAAAAGAAGACAAAAATCACATCAGATGAAGTTGGTAACTTACTATATTCTAGAAGTCATCAGTTTGGTCATCTTTATCATGGTTCAAAAAACACATAGTAACAAAATGTGAAGTGGCTATAGAAGAAAATGCCAACTTTGATATTTAATTTAAATGATACATTAAAAGTATACAAGAACATGAACCTATATAGTCAAATGCCAATTATTTATGGCAATGGATAATATTAACCTGAATAATATAGAAGAATTATTTTCCTAGGGATTTCCTGAATTTCATTTACAGAAAAATTGGAACCATTAAGAACTCTAATCTATGAATTTGCCCACATTTTAAACTTTTAGGATTTAATCTTAAATCTGCCTTCTAAGGAAAAAGAAAAAAGAATTAATCTAATCCTTCTTCTCTTTGCATTTCTAGCATTTAGCACTGTGCCTTTGCACATAGTAAGTGATCATTTTTCTTGTTTCATTCAATGATTTATTCATTTATCTATCCATCCATTCATTCGTTATAAACGAGGGTTTCTGAATAGCTGAAAATAATTATCATATCCATCCCTAAATAATCTTTTCCAGAGCAAAGATTCTCCCATCTTTCAGCTAATCATCAGCTGTTGAGATCTTTATTATTATTATTAGTTTTCAACATTCACTTCTACAAGATTTTGAAAACCAAATTTTCTCCCCGTTTCTCCCCTCCTATCACCCTAAGACAGCATGCATATAGATTACTCTTTCCTCAGCTCTGCTTTCCCTTCTATCACTTCCCCCACCTCCTGCTTCTCTTGTCCCCTTTACTTCTATTTTCCTGTAGGGCAAAACAGATTTCTATACCCCACTGCCTGTATAACTTATTTCCCAGTTTCTTGTAAAAACATTTTTAACACTCATTTTTAAAACTTTGAGTTCCACTTTTTCTCCCTCTCTCTTCATCTACCCTCATTGAGAAGGCAAACAATTCCATATAGGTTACAGATGTGTAGTCACGCAAGATATTTCCATAACAGTCATGTTGTGAAAGACTAACTATATTTCATTCTATCCTGTCTCACCCTCCATTTATTCTATTCTCTCCTTTCACTTGTCCCTCCTCAAAAATGTTTGCTTCTGATTACCCCCTCCCCTAATCTGCCATCCCTATTACCCTCCTTCTCTTATTCCCTTCCCCCCAGCTTTCCTGTAGGGTATAAGACAGATTTCCACGCCCAATTGAGTATGTATATTATTGCCTCCTTAAGCCAAATCTGATGAGAGTAAAGTTCACTTATTCCCTCTCACCTCCTCCCTGTTCCCCTCCATTGTAAACTCTCTTTCATCCCTCCTTTATGAGATGATTTGCTACATCCTACCTCTCCCTTTCTTTCTCCCAGTATATTCCTCTGAACACTTAATTTTACTTTTATATTTTATCTCTTCATATTCAGCTTAACCTGTGCCGTGTGTGTGTGTGTGTGTGTGTGTGTGTGTGTGTAGAAACATAGACCATACATACATACACACACACACACACACACACACACACACATTCCTTCTTAACTAACCTAATACTGAGAAAGATCTCACGAGTAACAAATATCTTCTCTCCATGTAGGAATGTAAACAACTCAACTTTAATAATTCCCTTATGATTTCCCTTTCCTGTCTACCTTTTCATGCTTCTTTTGACTCTTCTGTTTGGAAGCCCTCTGTGTCATTGGAATTCCATCTTTCCACTGAAGCATTATGCTCAGTTTTGTTGGATAGGTGATTCTTGGTTTTAATGCTACCTGCTTTGACCTTCAAAATATCATATCCTGAGTCCTCTGATCCAATAGTGTAGAAGCTGCTAAATCTTGTATTATCTTGATTGTGTTTCCATAATACTTGAATTGTTTTTCTGTTTGCAACATATTTTCCTTGACCTGGGAACTGTGGAATTTGGCTACAATATTCCTAGGAGTTTTCCTTTGGGGATCTTTGTCAGGAGAGGATTGGTGGATTCTTTCAATATTTATTTTACCCTCTGGTTCTAGAATCTTAGGGCTGTTTTCCTTGATAATTTCATGAAAGATGATGTCTAGGCTCTTTTTTTGATCATGGCTTTCAGGTAGTCCCATAATTTCCAAATTGTCTCTCCTGGATCTATTTTCCAGGTCAGTTGCTTTTTCAACGGGATATTTCACATTGTTTTCTATTTTTTTCATTCTTTTGGTTTTATTTTATCATTTCTTGACTTCTCATAAATTCATTAGCTTCCATTTACTTCATTCTAATTTTTGAGGACTTAAGGTTCTTCAGTGAGCTTTTGGACCTCCTTTCCCATCTGGCCAATTCTGCTTTTTAAGGCATTCTTCTCCTCACTGGCTTTTTGGGTCTTTTTTACCATTTGGGTTAGTCTATTTTTAAAGGTGTTATTTTTTCAGCATTTGGGGGATCACTGTTAACAAGTTGACTTCTTTTTCATGATTTTCTTACATCACTCTCATTTCTCTTCCCAATTTTTTCTCTACTTCTCTTACTTGATTTTCAAAATTCTTTTTGAGCTTCTCCATGGCCTGTGACCAATTCATTTTTTTCTTGGAGGCTTTGCATGCAGGAGTTTTGACTTCATTGTTTTCTTCTGCTTATATGTTTTGATCTTCCTTGTCACCAAAGAAATAAGTACTTTGTCACAAAGAAAGTAAGATTCTACAGCCTGATATTTTTCCTTCTGATTGTTCATTTCCCTAGCCAATTACTTGTCTTTTGTCTTTGTTAAGTGGAGGGTTTACTGTCTTAAGCTTCAGGGGCTTTGTGCAGCTGATTTCAAAGGTACTTCTGTAAATTTTCGGTTCTCCAAGACAGTATGATCAAAGGAGATGTGTTTACTCCTCTCCTGGCCTTTGCTCTGGTCTGTGAGCAACCAGAAGCACTCTTTTCTGCCTTGGAACTATAAGGATTCCCTCTCCACTGCCACTCTGAGCTCTGCCACATCAGTACTTAATCTTATCCCAGGACTGCCACCCAGATCCAAGCACAGACAAATCAAGAGATTCCTATCTCAGAGACAGCAAAGAGATCCCTGTGAACCCCCTCTGATCAGCCACTTGATACTCCTACTGCCTGGAAGCTGAGAGCTCCAGAAGCATCTGATGCCAAGGCAGTGGCTGCTGCCACCTTGGGTCTGACACTGAGGCTGGACCATGCTCCTCTCTCACCCAGGTGAGAGATCTTTCCTACTGATCTTTGAAATTGTCTTTGACATTTGTGGGTTGAAAAGCTGGAATCTATTGCAGCTGCCAGTAATGCAGTCCCCAAAGCCTATTCCAGCCCTATTTGTGCTGTTGCATTCTTCAATCAGCCTGCTGCAAGAGACCCTTCCTGTTGACCGTGCAGATTATCTTGAGTTGCAAGTTTGTTTCATTCTGTAATTCTGTAGCTTCTGTTGTGCTAGGATTTGTTTAGAGTAATTTTTTTATAGTTTTAATGATTTATTTTTAGATTTCACCATTCATTTTCACAAAATTTTGGGTTCCAATTTTTCTCCCCATCTTTCCCCTCCCTCCACCCCATAACACCTTGCATTCTGATTACCCCTTACCTCAATGTGCCCTCCCTTCTATCACACCCGATCCTTCCCTTATCCCCATCTTCTCTCTTTACTTGAAGGGCAAGATAGATTTCTATACTGCATTGTCTGTATTTGTTATTTCCCAGTTATATGCAATAACAATTTTCAACATTCGTTTCTAATACTTTGAATTCCAACTTCCCTCTCTTCCTCACTCCCCACCCATCCCCACTGAGAAGGCAAGCAATTCAATATGTGTAGTTTTGCGCAAGACTTCCATAACGGCCATGTTGTGTAAGACTAACTATATTTTCCTCTACCCTATCCCAGTCCCCCATTTATTCTATTCTCTCATTTGACCTTTGTCCTTTTCCCAAAGTGTTTACTTCTAATTACTGCCTTCTCCCATTGGCCCTCCTTTCTATTATCCCCCTCACCCCACTTGTCCCCTTTTCCCCTACTTTCCTATAGTATAAGATAGATTTTTATACCAAATTGAGTGAGCATGTTATTCCCTCCTTAAGTCATATGTGATGACAGTAAGCTTCACTTTTCCCCTCTCACCTCCTCCCTTTTCTCCTCCATTGAAAAATATTTTTCTTATCTCTTTCATTAGTGATAGTTTGCCCCATTCCATTTCTCCTCCCAATATATTCCTCTCACGCTTTAATTTTATTTTTTATAGATATCATTCTTTCTGATTCAACTCAACCTGTGCTCTCTGTCTGTGTATGTGTGTGTGTGTGTGTATAATCCACCTACCCAAATACTGAGAAAAGTATCAAGAGTTACACATTTTATCTTTCCATGTAGGAATGTAAACAGTTCAGCTTTAGAAATTCCTTTATGATTGCCCTTTCCTGTTTACCTTTTCATGCTTCTCTTGATTCTTGTGTTTGAAAGTCAAATTTTCTTCTCAGCTGTGGTCTTTTCATCAAGAATGTTTCAAAGTCCTCTATTTCATTGAATGACCATTTTTCCCCCTGATGTATTATACTCAGTTTTGCTGTGTAAGTGATTCTTGGTTTTAATCCCAGTTCCTTTGACTTTTGGAATATCCTATTCCAAGCCCTTCAATACCTTAATGTAGAAGCTGCCAGATCCTGTGTTATCCTCACTGTATTTCCACAATACTCAAACTGTTTCTTTCTAGCTGCTTACAATATTTTCTCCTTGACCTGGGAACTCTGAAATTTGGCCACAATATTACTAGGAGTTTCTCTCGTTGGGTCTCTTTCAGGAGGTGATCAGTGGATTCTTTCAATATTTATTTTGCCCCCTGGTTCTAGAATATCAGGGCAGTTTTCCTTGATAATTTCATGAAAGATAATGTCGAGGCTTTTTCTTTTGATCATGGCTTTCAGGTAGTCTCATAATTTTTAAATTGTCTCTCCTGGATCTATTTTCCAAGTCAGTTGTTTTTCCAATGAGATATTTCACATTATCTTTTTTTTCATGCCTTTGGTTTTGTTTTGCAACTTCTTGGTTTATCATATAGCCATGAGCTTCCCTGACCTTCACTCTCATTTTTAAAGAACTATTTTCTTCAGCGAGCTTTTGAACCTCCTTTTCCATATGGCTAATTCTGCTTTCTAAAGCCTTCTTCTCTTCGTTGGCTTTTTGGACCTCTTTTTCCAATTGAGTTAGCCTGTTTTTAAAGGTGCTATTTTCCTCAGCATTTTTTTAGGTCTCCTTTAGCAAGCTGTTGACTCACTTTTCAAGCTCTTACGTGGCCTGGGCCCACTGTATACTTATTTTGGAGGTACTGGATGCAGAAGCCTTGACTTCCTCTGACAGTATGCTTTGTTCTTCCTCATCAGAAAGGATGGAAGAAAATACCTCTTACCAAGCAAGTAACCTTCTATGGTCTTATTTTTTTTCCCTTTTTTGGGCATTTTCCCAGCCAGTTACTTGACTTCTGAATTCTTTGTCAAGACAAGGGTCCTAGTGTTCCTGCTCACCCCAGGACCGTGCTGAGAACTGAGATTCAGATCAGCTGCTCAATTCCCCCAGAGGCTTTATTCTCAGTGCTCCAACAATGGAACAGTGGATGTCACCTGCTGCCTGCCTGTCCCTAAAAGCCTTTGCTGCCCAGCCTCCACCACCGCTTTGGGCCAGGGCCAGGGATGGACTCTGCTCCCTTCTTGCTCAGGCTGAAAAAGCCCTCTCACTGACCTTTGGTGCCTGTGGGTTGAGAGATCTGCACTGTCGCTACTTCTGAGGTTTTGGTCCCAGAAGCCCGCTCCAGTCCTGCTCTTTCCAGAGTCACTTGGCCAAGGCTGGGCTGGGTTCCACTCCGCATCCTGTGTGACAGACCTTTCCCGTCAGCCTTCCAGGTCACCCTAGGCTGGAAATCTCCTCCACTCCATCTCTCTGTGAATTCTGCTTCTCTAGAATTTGTTGAGAGTCTTTCTTTACAGGTATTTTATGGGCTGTGGGGGAAGAGCTAAAGTATGTACTTCTTTCTACTCCGCTATCTTGATTCTGTCCCTGAGTAATTTATTACAGGTATTTTGAGGGGGTTGGGGGAAAGCCCAAGTAAGTTCCTGCTTTTACTCCACCATCTTGGCTCTACCCAGATGGTCAGATCTTAAAGAAGTTTCCCTCCAATAATACAAGAATCCTCCATGATTTTACTCTAAGACAAGCATTGTCATACTTTCAAACTCCCAAGTGTTCCTGACCAGATGAAATTGTAACTAAGAAATATTTGATAAGTACATTTTTAAAAATGTCATAATGTTAATTTTTTTTTTATTTTCCAAAGTCATATATGCCTGAAGTAATACATTTCTATTTGACTTTGACTTCACTGCTCTAAGAGGTCAAGTTGTCTCTGACCATCCCCCTGATCCATAGCCTGGAATACCACAGACAATTCTAGATCTTTAACCATTGTATAAAGTTCTGAGGTTAGAAATGTAGATAGATGTGAGATAGGGTTATCAAATGTATTATCTTTAAAAAATATATTTGTTCCCAATGTTTGGCTATCAATTGTATTTTAGTCAGCTGACATAGAGATAGTATGCTTGGGTTTAGATAAAGAATCTAACAAACACTCTTACAATGATATTGAGGATATAGTGGAGAAATGAAACAAGATGATAGTACATTTAATATATTTAGATGGGTTCAAAACTAGCTAACCTAAAATGTGTTGATGAATGGATCAATCAATATGAAGGGAGGTGTTTAATACAAATGTTGCAAAAATATGTCTTCATTACAGAAAAGAAGCTTATGGATCATTTAGGAAGATGAAGTCATGGATGGTACTTTTATTCAATCATGAACCCAGAAAAGATAAGATAAATGTACATGAAGACAGAATTAGGAAACAAAATAAAGCAAAAGGTAAAACCATTTGGCAAATATATCAACAAATTCATCATCTAAAAGTGAGTACTACCTCTACTACTACAGAATGAAGACAAAGAACCCATCCACGTGTTCACTTCTGCATGTGTTGTGCCTTTTGCTCCCATAATTTCCCCCCCATAGAATATACTTGACTGAGACTTTTTCCTAGGTCTTTACAGCTTATGGGTATAATTTTAGGACTCAGACTGGCAATCTGTCACTCTAGCTACATGACCATTCCACCTTTTTCCCATCAAAACTTCTTTAATGACATCTTTTATGTCACTTTTAACCCAAAAGCTACTGGTAGTAATATGTCCAAACCTATGTACATTCACAATGCATCTCTCTCCATAATCATTTCTTAGGAATTCATAATAAAGTTAGGTGGTCTAGTGGATCAAATGCTGGACTTTTTAGTCAGCAAGACCTGAATTCAAAATCTTTCTGCTCTCTTTCTGGGCAACTCACTTAACTGCTGGTCAGCCTCAATTCCCTCATCTATAAAATGGAGAAAATAGCACCTACCTCACAGAGGAGTTGTGAGGATCAAATGTAATTATGTATAGTAATATGCTTTACAAAATATAAAGCTCTACATAAATGAAAGACTGTTCAAAATAATAACTGCAGAAGTACAGAACAGATGAACGGCAGCTACAAAAAGAAATCCACACAAAGTACAACAATAGTGTCCTCATGTGCTGTAAGCTTAATGTAATTCAACCCTGTGACATGAGAGTCAGGAATGTGAATGAGATCTTTAGGTGTATCACAGAAATCACAGAGCATGATAAAGGCCATTCCTGTTAGATGATGCCCAATTCAGACTGGGTCTGCTCTCATGGGTCTGAATGAAACATTTTTGAAGGCATATTCACAAGCTTAAGTAGATTTGGGGGAGGTAAAAAAATGGTATCACCTTGCATTTGTAGAGTACTCTTATGTTTACAGGAGCTCCATTCATAATATTATGAAGAAAGTGGCATCATCATCACCATCTTACAGATAAGGATTTAAAGCTCAGGAGGCTAATTACTATTCCCAGGAGAGCAAAACTAGTAAATGATGGCAAAGGGAATAAAAGTCTAAGTCTCATTACTACAAGCAGACATGGTACACTACAGCATTTTTAAGAGAGCTCAGCACCTGAAGAAGAAAATGTATTGGGAGAGCAAGTGGATAATTACATTTGAGCAGTAAAGAAGGGGAAGAATCAACTCATTCTGTTTGACCTCATACAGTAGAAATAGAATCAAGAGTAGGGATTAGGACATAGAACTAGAATTAGGCACAATAAATAGAAGTTATAGGAAGGAATATTTTAACTCATTATATAAAAAACTCCCTAAAAAGTAAAATGTGGAAAATCAGAATGGGCTGTATTTGGTAGACATTTACTACATGCCTATGATGGGGGCCAGGCTCAGTGCTAAGTATGGTAATACAAAAATAAAACAAAACAAAACAAAAATAAATGATAAAACAAAATCTAGTTGCTATTCTCAAGCAGTTCACAATCTAAAGGTTCACAGATATACAAACAACTATATATAAATTATTTCTAATTATATATGTATATATGTATGCATGTATATATATAATATATAGTTATACATACATTAACACACAATTATACATACACACAATATACAATACAAAATAAAATGGGAGTAATACAGGGAAGGCTCATAGCATTCATAGCATACTATGGATAGAGCCAGGCCAGGAGTCAAGAAGATCTGAGTTCATATCTGACCTTGAACACTGATAGCTAGGAATTAATGGAGTAAATTGTAACAAGACTAGAAAGGTAGAAAAGGGCCAGGTTATAAAGGATTATAACAGTGGATTTTATATTTGATCCTCAAAGTAACAAGAAGTCATAAAACTTCATTCAAAAGAGGTCTAGGTGGGCACACCTATATAGAGACTTATATATGTGTGTGTATATAGATAGATAGATAGATAAATAGATAGATAGATAGATAGATATAGATAAAGACATACTAAGAAGATGAATTTGATAGTTTAGAGGAGGAAAGGCTGAAAGACAGACTTGAGAGAAGACTAACCACAAAGTTATTGTAAAAGTTCAGTCATAAAACAATGTACATCTGCACAAGGGTTGTACTAGTGTCCAGAGAAGAAAAAGGGATACACATTGTATGTGTGTGTGTGTGTGTGTGTGTGTATGCATATGTAAACACACATATATAAACATATATGTATATACACACACATGTATATATACATATACATATGTATGTACGTGTGTGTATATATACATGAGAAATTATATTAAAGTGAAATAAACAGGACTTTGCAAAAGACTGGACATGAGAAATAAGAGATCAAGGAATTGAAGATGACACTTAAGTGGTGATGGACAGAAACTGTAATGAATAACTTCTGAAGTTCTTTCTAATACCAGAATTCTATGATTCTACCAGGTCATCTTGTTGCTACTGGTATCAAACTGTCGTGTTGCTCTTTCAGGCAGCAAGCCTCAAGGTATAATTCAAATTCCTATTCCAAAGATACTTTTGAATATGTAAAAGCCAGGGTGGGAGGTGGGCTGCCTATATTGACAGATAAATCTGTTTTAAATGCTTTATATGTATAAGATGGATTGGACTTATTTTGTTTGATCTCATAGGAGAGAAACAGAATCAATCAGTAAAAATTAGAGTTAGTCATATTTTGCTTCATTATACGAAAAACTGTAGAGCTGTGTAAAAGAATAAATAAGTAGTCACAGTTTCCCTCTTTCCAAAATTCTTTAATTAGCAACTAATATTTGTTGAATGCTTTAAGGTTTACAAAGCACTTTACATATATTATTTAATTTAATCTTCATAATAATCTTTTGAGACAGGTGCTACTATTGTATCTATTTGTCAGGTGTCTAATTTTTCTAAAATGTTATTTATTTATTAACATCTTTCTTGTTCATTTTTTGGTTAGATTTATCTAGGGCTGGTAGAGATATACTGAAGTCTCCCATTATTATAGTTTTACCATCTATTTCTCTTTGTAATTCATTTAACTTTAAAAAAATATTTGGAACCCATGACACTTAGCCTATATGTTAGCTGTGCTAATATTCGTAGTTATCAGCTATAGCCTTACTGTGGCACTGAATATTCATTGTTTCAATACTGGAAAGACAGATGAAAACACTACAGGTATTGTAAGTTCCTGACAGTGCTGAACATGTCATTTGTTAAGCAGTTCTGTACATCATACAGAAAGTGAGGTTGGTGTCCTTGCACAGCCCTCTCTCACTCAAAACAAAGTCAAGTGCAAGTCATGTCATCATTTCTCTGATGTCATGGTCTTCTTTTATTTGTCACGTAACAGAATTGAGGTTCACACAGGTTAAATGATTGATTCAAGGTCATGTTGATATTGACAATCAAAAGTTGAATCAAATCCAGGTCTTCTAACTCTAGTATTCTTTGACCCTATAATTTCATGCTGTTTGCTGTCACTATTCGTTAACCAACAAGTCCAAGGGCAAGATTCGAATCCTTTCTCCATCAGCTTCTCCAGATTCTTACAGGGAGTAGATAACATTTAGTCAGTTTACCAACAAACATTTATTAAGTACTATGTTCTAGGGTGCCAAGCAAAGAAAGACAAAACCAGTCCCTGCCCTCAAGAAGTTCTTAAGGCTAAAGGGCAAATTGGTACAAACTGGGCCTAAATCCATTAGAACTCTTAGAATGCCACTTTTTGAAGAAAATAGTTGACTACTTTAGCAGTCATCTTTATAAGATCACAAAAAGGAAATCCTTATTTCCCAACTGAAATTATAGGATGTCTACCAAGTCCACTTCCCAACACCTACTTCTGTTGTGGTGCCCTAGGATCAGAAATGCTGTACAAATAAAGTAGAAGCTTTGCAGGATTCTACTACACTGAGGTTTCAAATACTGTCAAAGCAACAGAATGAGTCAGCTACATTGCTCTTCAGGCAGCAAAGGAAGCTCATAAACAAAATGGTAGTAACTATGTGATACGTTTTGGGCTCATGAGTTATGAAACAGTGAAATTTTAAAACAACTCATTCACATGTGTCCTTCCATTTAGGAAGTGATGATGGTGGAGTGACAAAAAAGCAACAAAAAATCATTGTTTTTAACTTCTATAAATATTAATTCAAGGTAGATTATATATACCTATATACACATACATACATATGTGTGTGCTATAAACTGACATATTATTAGAACAAACCACATTATTATTGCTATAGTTATAATAAAAAGGTAAAGAAAATTGAAACTAGATGAAAGAATGACCCCCAGGTTCTTTGCTCAAAATGAAACAAAAGGAATTGACAGAGTTGATTTGATCTTTTGCCAGAAAGCAATAATAGGAAACAGCATTTCATAGGACAATTGGTTACTTCATCTTTAAGTGTTCATGATAAGCATAAGCATTGTAATATTATGAAGATACAGTTATTTCACATGCAAACATATGTTACAGTCAACTAGTCACTCAGCAAGCAGTTGTTAATCACCTACTAAATGACTATATTAAGTGCAGGAGATACAAAGAAAGGTATAAAAAATTCTTTCTCCCTCACAGTCTAATGGGAAAGATAATATGCAAAACAAATATGTACAAACAAGGTAAATGGCTAAAGATACACAGATAAACAGACACAGACAGATAGATAGATAAAAATGATAAATTAAGAAAATCAATAGAGGGAAGCCCAACAGATTAGATCCTAATACCTCAATTATCAAGTAGCTTAAATAGGATTTAAGAATATGAAGTCAGGAAAAAGAGGAGAACCAGACCAAAAAAAGCACAAGAGAATCTATTTCTGGAGATGACACAATCCTGAAAAAATTCTTACATGCTCAATGACATCCGTTAATAATCATGATAGCAATAACAATAATAGCTAACAATAATATTGTGTTTACTGTTGCCACGTACTGTACTAAACTGTTTACAATTATTATCTCTCTTGATCTTTGCAGGGAGATCCTGGGAGGCAGGTGTTATTATTGCCCTCATTTATCAGATGAGGAAACTGAGGGAAATAAAGGGTAAGTGACTTACCTGGAGTCATACAGCTAATATGTGTCTGAGGCTGAATTTGAATTCATGTTTTGCCCTCTATTTACTGCATCACACAGCTGACTAAATGAAAATCTTGACTCGTAACTCCCTGACCATATTGAGGCCATTTGTTCAGAGCTGTCCTTTTTTCCCCTCATCCCCATTTCATATTACTTAAATATATTCTGCTATCTGCTTCCTTACCCTTGTCCTAATACTTAAAACATTCAAAGATAAAACTGAGCAAAACTGTAAACCAATAATAATGCATATTGATTCACAAATTCTGAACTAAATATGCTCAGACTATAGCAATTTATTCAAGAAATCATTCATTATGACTAAATTGTATTTATAATAGGAATGAAATGATAGTTCAAATATTAGGAAAATAATCAACATAATTAATCATAACAAAAATCAAAACATCCAAAATCACTTTTGTTTCAACAGCAGCAGAAAAAGCATTTGATAAAAATACAAGACTCTTCCACACTAAAAACAAAACAAAAAAACTCCTATAAAGTAAGGTACAGAGTGGCCTTTTTAATATACCATATAAAAAAAAATCTACCTAAAACCAAAAAGAAGCATCACATGCAATGCAGATACACTAGAATCTTTACCAGTAAATACAGGAGTGAAGAAAGTATACTCACTATTACTTGACATAGTTCTGGAAATGCTAGAAACAATACTAAAACTTTAAAAAACAACAGTATAAAGATAGGTGAAGAGCAGATAAAACAACCCCTATTTACTGATGTAAGAGTATAATTGGAAAAACCTAAAGAATCATCAAAGATGCTAATCAAGATGATTAACAGCTTCAGTAAAATTGCAGACCATAATATAAATACTCAAAAATTAAATATATCTATATAAACATAAAATCCAAGAAGCATTAAAACAAAGGAAAATCATATTTTAATTAACTAGAAAATTTATAAAGTACTTGCATGAGGCTACCAAAGCACATGAAAAACTTCTATAGATTCAGTTACACAGTGTTCCTTCAAGAAATGAAAAACACTTTAATTAGCAGAATGAATATTCTGTGCTTATGGTTGAGCCATGCCAATATGTTAAAAATGAAAAAAAAAAATCCTACAAAAGTTAATTTACATTTTTAATGTTATGCCAAATTACCAAGGATATAAGTAAAACTTTATTTTTATCCTTTAGTTGATAAAGTAATGAAAAAAATTCATCTGAAAAAGCAAAAATATCTAGAATATATCAAAGGAAATAATGAAAAGTGGTTAAGTACAAAAAGGGCAGCTGGGTACAGTGGACAGAATACTAGGCTTACAGTCAGAAAGAACTGCATTCAAATGAGGTTTCAGATACTTTCTAGCTGTGAGACGTTGGGTAAATCACTAACTTCTATTTGCCTTCATCAACTGGAGAAGAAAATGAAAAACCAGTATCTTTGCCAAGAAAATCTCATCAATAATATTGGTATGTAATTACTAGTCCACAGGGTCACAAAGAGTTTGATAGGACCAAACAACTGCAAAACAAATGAACAAAGAGAGTATACTCCAGACCTTACCAGCAGTAATCAAAATGATTTGGCTTACCTTAACAGCACAATGGTGGTACAGTGATAGAGCACCAGCCCTGGAGTCAAGAGAAGACAAGTTCAAATCTGGTCGCAGACCTTTACTAGCTGTGTGACCCTGGGTAAGTTACCTAACCCTGCTTGCTTCAGTTTCTTATCTATAAAATGAGATGGAGAAAGAAATGGCAAACCATTCTAGTACTTTGCCAGAAAAACCTCAAATCGGGTCATGAAAAGTTGGACAGGACTGAAACTATTCAACAATAATAACAACAGAAATACAAAGGTAGAACAATGTAACAAATGAAATAAGAAAGAATCAGAAATAAGAGAATTCATAAACCTATTGTGTGATAAAGGGGAAAACTCCCTATTCAATAAAAACTGCTAGGAAAACCAGAAAGCAGTTTGGCAACATTATGCTTACAACAAAAAACTTAACAATATATTCTAAAACATGTCTTTAATACTAAAGATCATAACATTAAAAATAATCAGAGAAATATACAATATACCTCTCACAACTATAGAAAGACCTATTCTTACCCTAACAAGAGATAGTCAATTTCCAAAGACAAAATAAGTAATTTTGATTACAAGACACTGAAAAACATCTACATAGACAAAATTAATGCACCTAGGATAAAAGAGAAAGCAGCTCAATAGGAGAAAAACAAAACAAAACACCAAACATTCCCCAGGTGAAAGATGAGTGGTTAAAACACATTTCTTAAAAGAAGAATTGCAAAGTAGTTATGACTCTTCAAAAATTACTAAAAGATATATAAATCACAACAACCATGATATTTCACTTTACAGCTTGGAAGTTAGGAAAAGTGACCTGAAAAAAATTGGCAGTGGGAAAATAGGTGACTATGATATTGTTAATGGAATTGTGAACTGGTAAAACCACTTTAAAAAATAATTTGGAAAAGTATGAATAAAATATAACTAAAATGGCCATATCCTTTTATCCAAAGGTTCCGTTACTGGGCTTCTATTCCAATAAAGCCATTGATAAGAAAATATTTATAGTGGCAGTTTTTGAAATACCAAACAACTGGAAAAAAGCAGATGCCCTTCAATTGGGGAATGGGTATACAAATTGTGTGTCTTCCTCCAATGTGATAGTATATAACTGTGCTTTAAGAAACTATGAATGTGATAAATATAGAGAAGAAAGTAGAGATTTATATAAATTTACACAGAGTGAAGTGAACGGAATTGAGAAAATTATATACATGATGAATACAGAAATGAAAATGAAAAAAAAGCAATCAAAGACAAAAATGAAAAATGAACTTAACAAAATTATTCAGATCAAACATGATCCAAAAAAGAAGCCACTTCCAATGCACCCCTTCAAAGAGGTAGGAGGGCAACTCATTTCTAAAATATATACAGAATTGATTCAAATTTACAAGAACACAAATCATTCCCCAACTGATAAATGGTGAAAGAATATGAACAGGCAGTTTTCAGAGGAAGAAATTAAAGCTATCTATAATCATACAAAAAAATGCTGTAAATCACTACTGATTAGAAAAATGCAAATCAAAACCACTCTAAGAAACCACACCATACCTATCACATTAGCTAACTTGACACGACAGGAAAATGATACATGCTGGAGAAGATGTGGGAAAGTTGGAACACTAGTTCATTGTTGGTGGAGCTGTGAGCTGATCCAACCATTCTGGAGGGCAATTTGGAACTATGCTCAACGGTCATATATACCTTTTGCACAATACCCTTTGACCCAGCAATACTGCTTCTAGGACTGCATCCCAAAGATATCATAAAAATGAGGAAAGAACCTATATGTGCAAAAATATTTATAGTAGCCAAGATGGCCAAGAACTGGACATTGAGGGGATGCCCATCACCTGGGGAATGGCTAAAACAAGTTGTGGTATGGAATGTAATAGAATATTATTGTGCTGTAAGAAATGACGAACAGGCAGACTTCAGAAAAACCTGAAAAGGCTTCTATGAACTAATGCTGAATGAAGTGAGCAGAACAAGGAGAAAATTATACACAGTAGGAGCCACAGTGTCAGAGGACTGATTGATCATTATGTGCCATGCATTTAATTATTTTTGTCATATTTCTAAAAGCATGTCAAACAATAACGATGTCTCGATAATACTTGCTTTGTCCTTGTCGAATTGTAAAGTCTAACAACTTATTCCCATTACATTTTCAGACTAACTGGAAGATCACATAAAGGAGCTGGAGCTTAAATGCTCTGGCCACATAATGAGAAATCAGGACTCACTGGAAAAGACCCTGCTGTTGGGAAAGATTGAAGGCAAAAGGAAAAGAAGAGAACAAAGAATGAGAAGGATAGTATCATGGAAACAATTAATATGAACCTGGGCAGACTTTGAGAGAAAGTAGGGGATGGAAGGGTCAGGTCTGCCATGGTCAATGGGGTAATGAAGAGTCTAAATTAATTATTATGCTTACCAGTTCATTTTTTAAACAAAAATTCATTTAAGATTTTGACAAAAGCCTTTTTCTCTGTACCTATTAGTATAATTAATATAACAAATTACATTTATAGTTTTTGTAATACTGAATCAACCATGTGCTCCTGGTACAAATCCAACCTGGTCATAGTATATAATTTTTTGTTGTGTATAATATCTTTTCTAACACTTGATTTTAAAAATTTGCATTACTCTTAATTAAGGCTACTTCCCTACTGTTTTCTTTTTCTGTTCTGAATTTCCCTGCTTTAGGTTATCAAAAAAAAATATCATAGAAGGAATTTAATAGGATACCTTCTATTTTGCAAACATTTTGTATAATGCTGGAATTCATTGATCTTTAAATGTTTGATGGAATTCAATGCGGTTCTTTCTGAAACCATACTGGTTCTCACGTAGATGACCATTTTCCAGGTGAATGATCAGCGTATTTAAGCTTGACACTAATGAGAACTTGCCAGTTATGACTAAGAAGGAGACCCCCCCCCCCCCCCGTTGTGATTGTCTTTACCTTTATAGAGATGGAGAATGGAGGCATCCTTGAATTCCTGGGGTATAACCTCCTCATGCCATATAACCTGGAAAATTTCAGTCAGTTTTTGTATGAGCAATGGACTGAACCCCTACCTTGTAAATCTTAGCTGGAATAGAATTAGCAACAGGTGCTTCGTCACAGAAAAGTGGCCAAATGGCATTCAAAACCTCTTTTTCAGCTGGAAGTTCAGGTAGGGAGGGATTAACTTGAGGTGAATAGTTTCCGTGTTGATTGATTATCGTCTGCTGTGAATACTAAGAAGTGTTCAGTCCACGTCTCTAGGATCATGTCCTTATCACTAGTCAATGTGGCTCCATCAGCCAGAGCTAGCTCAGTGTTTGAGAGGCTCTGAAGGAAAGTGTAGGAGAGAAAAGGTATAAGAGGCACTACCAAGCTGAAGGTCTACAGAGCTGTTGTGCTGAACTCACTGTATGCCTATGAAACCTGAATTATGTACCAACACCATGCCAGGAAACTGACTCACTTCGATTTGAATTGTCATGAGAAGATTCTGAAGACCATCTGGCAGGGCAAAATACCAGACACTGAGGTCCTTTCTCAAACTAAACTGCCAAGCATTCAAACACTGCTGCAGAGAGCACAACTCTGATCAGCTGGCCATGTTGTTTGAATGCAGAATGTATGCTTGCCAAAAAAGATTATTCTGTGAAGAATTTACAAAAGGCAAGAGATACAAGGATACTCTCAAGGTCTCTCTTAAGAACTTTGGGATTCACTGTGTAGCATGGAAGACTGGCACAGGACCGCTTATCATGGCATGCCCACATCAGAAAAGGTGTTGTGTTTTATGAGCAAAGCAAAACTGAAGTATGGGAAAAGAAATGCAAGATAAGCAAATTTAGAGTATCTATCCCCAAATGCTCACATGGACTATTTGTGCCCAACCTGTGTTGGAACATTCTGAGATCATATTGGTCTGATCAGTCACAGTTGGACACAGTGAAACCTGATTGTAGTATCTTGATATCATTTTAAAGGTCCCCTTTAAGAACGAATGACAACAACCAAGAATTTAAGCATAAAGCCATCTTATTCTAGATGTCTTTTTTTCACATTTGGAACTTCATTGATGACTTATTCTATTTATTTTTATGAGACTACTTAAATTTTCTCTTTCTTGTTCTGACAAACAGCATATTTTACAGATTTGTAAATATTAACCTATTTTAAGTTGTTACTTTTATTGGCATATAGTACAGCAAAACATTCTAATAATACTCTTTTGTTAAATCTTTTTATTTTTAATGTTAGTAATTTGACTTTCTTCTTTTTAATAAAATAGTGTAATGTTACTTTTAAATCAGCTACTAGTTTTAATCACTAATCTAACATTTCTAATTTAAAATTTTAATTTTTTCCTTTTAGTTTTCAGGATTTAGGTGTTCACACTAATTTTTTTAAGTTGTATGCACACTTTGTTGATCTTTCCGTCGTAGATAAAGATGTTTAGAGTTATTGCATTTTCCCTCTGGTGGAGGCGAATGTAGCAAAGATAGTATTTTTTAAAAATTAGCTCAATTAGTCATTGTGATCATTACCTTTAATGAGCTTGCCATTTGTAAGAATAATTCCTTGGCCCACTAATTATTTAAGATTAAGCTATAGTCACCAGTTAATACTACCTTAATAGGCTTGAAGATTGGTTTGAACCTAAGAAGAAAACATCTAATTCAATTTACAAACATTTATTTTGTGTGTAATACACATATATATTATATATTATATATATAAGACACTAAGTGAGGTGTTGACAGTGCAAAGACAAATGATATAGCCTCTGTTTTCCAAGAGATGTATACTCTAGCTAAATAGACAGGGATAAATGTATATATAATCTTGCAGCTAAATTCAAAAAAATCAATTTCACAAGTCCAACAAATCAGAATCATGACTAGGTAATAGTTTATGAGAAGATAAAACGATCTAGGAATTTTAGGGGGTTTTCAAGTTCAGTATGACTCTATCATATTATATTACAACTATAAAGCAAATATGAGCTTAAGCTTCAATAAAAGAAACGTTGGTGTGCAAAAATATAGAAGTGAACTTCCCATTTGATTCTACCCAGTAAACACTAAGTTGGAATAATAGGTTTCATTACAGGTGATACGTTTTACAAAAGACATTGACAAGCTGAAAAGCAACAAGAATGGTAATGAGAATAATTGACCAAGTATTAGTAGAAATGATAAAGCAAATAAGTATGTTTAGGGAAGAGTAAACTGGTGTATGAGAAATAGTATAAATTAAATGTGTAAAGAACAATGACATGGATTTTATTCTGTTTGCCTCAAAGGGCAGAATTAAAAGCAATATGAAAGGAAAGTTTCATTTAGGCAGACTAAAACAGGTACTTAAAAATAACAACGATTTAAAAGTAGAACCAGTTGCAGGAAATAATTTATATTTCTCCTAAATTCTTCTAAATGTCTTCAAATGCAAGAAAACCTCATCAAGTACAACGCAGAAAGGACTTTTGTACTGGATTTTATATACTGAGTCAATGGAATACTAGTTGGTTTGCAACTCTGAGACTCCATGATTCTATGTAAATTTGCTATTAATAAGGCAAGAAAAAAGGTACATTGATACCTATGTCACACATAACACTCAAACTACAATAGAATGGGTACCCCTTTTCAAATGGCTTCAAGTGAGATTTTATTTCAATAGGTATAGAAATGGGGACAATAACACTGCATGAAGCATAACAAAACTTTGAATTTAATAAAATTATTACAGCATCAAATTATTGAGTGTTCTCTGGGAAAGTCTAATAACAAAAAAAATACTAGTAGGTTGAAGATTATTAAAACTTCCAAGATATTTAAGAAAATTAATAGCATAAAATTGAGGCATTTATTTATTTGATTAGTTCTTGACTTAGATTCAGAAAGAACTGAGTTTGAACTTTGATTCAAAAACTTAGTTCCATTCTTTATCACCTCTTATCCTGGATAACTGCAGTAGCCCACCACTGACCTCCTAGACCAGGAGTGGCCTTTTAGGTCCTTGGGTGTGGCCTTGTGACAAGTCCAAATTTTACAAAGCAAATCCTTTTATTAAGGGGATTTGTTTTGTGAAGTTTGGATTCAGTCAAAGGGCTGCACCTGAGGACCCAGAGGGCAGTATGTGAACTCGAGGCCACAGGTTCCCCACTCCAGTCTATCCTATATGTTTCTACCAAAACAATTTTCGATTAAAAATGGATATGACCATGTAACTTCCCTACTCTAGCAGCTTCCCAGTGACTAGTCTAAAATAAAATGTAAATTCATTTCTTTAACATGTAAAGTCTTTTACAACCTGGCCCCAACCTAGCTTTCTAACCTCACTGGACATTACTCTTCACTCTATAATCCAACCAAACTGTCTTCTCTGTTCCTCACTCGTGACTCTCCATCTCTTATTTTGTGCCTTTGAGATGGTCTTCCCCCATGCTTAGTATGCATTCCTTCCTTCCTTCTACCTCAGTCTCATTCTTCATTTAAGATGCTGCTTATGCACCAGCATCAGGTACCTCTTCTATCAGAGGCAGTGAGCTATCTCAGTGGAGAGAAAATTAGTTGCTGACTGACATATTGTTTTATAAAACAATATTGTATGTAACAATATTGACATACTGTTGCATATAACTAGGTAAAACACTTAGATTCTCTGGGTCACTGTTTTCTCACGTACAAAATTGGGTTGTATGTCTCACCTCAGAAACCTATAGTCCTGGGATTTAATGTAAAATGACAGCAACCAGAGGAGCTGCTGCTAACCAACCACTCTGAACTATCTCAACTGGTATCTAGACTTTTATCTAACTTTATTTTGCTATTCTACAAAGCAGATTTCCCCAAATGCAACATTCCTTCCAAAAAAGAAGAAAAATGTTTAAACTGGACAAAGATCCATGAATCATTTGACAAGTATCTCAATAAAACTTTCCTTAATTGCTGAAAATGAAGCCAGAACAGAGAAAATCCAATCAGATTTTCAAGAGATCAGATAGGTAGAAATATTCATTTTCTGTAATAGTAAATTATATATTTTACTCTTTGATTTTATATACCAGCACAATATTCAAGCTCAGAAACCATGACGAAATGTGTGACTATAACTTCATATCATACAGGAGACCAAAAAGTACAGGTCTGGAGGCTGTAACTAGCAAATTTCAGTCAATTCAAGAAGTAAGCTAAAAACAATCACTGCACTGTTTTCATTTAGTGCATAGATTGTCAAGCAATGAATGTTTCCCTTTTAACCTAAAAATACATTATTGAATCCACTAGATAAAAGTTAAGATGACTTCTATAATTTTAATAAGTGAAGGTGCTTTTTTTTTGTCTTTTTAAAAAATATTCATTTTTATCATTCTTTTCTTTCCAAATTTTGAATTCCAAATTCTTTCTCTCCTATCCAGCATATCTCCAGCACCCATTGAAAAGACAAGTTCATTTCAATTACATACATGAAATTGTGTAGAACACTTCCATATTAGCCATTTAAAAAATTCAGAAAAATAAAGAAAATTGTCCTTCAACTTGCCCTCAGAGTTCATCAGTTCTCTCTCTGTAATTCACAGCATTTTTTCACCATAAGTCCTCTTATAGCACAATAGCATTCCAACACAATCATATACCACAATTTCTTCCCAATTCTTCTCCTGATTGAACCAGTACACAAATCTACCAACAATTTATTAGTGTACTTATTTTCCTGAATCTCCTCCAACATTTGTCTTTTCTGATAGTTATGAGGTCTACCTCGGACTTGTTTTAATTTTTTATTTCTCTAATCAATATCTATTTAGAATATATTTTTATATGGATATAGAGCTTTGATTTCATCTTCTGAAAACTTCACGTTCATGTCTTTTGACCATTTATCAATTGGGGAATAGCACTTTTATAGATTTAACTCATTTCTATACTCAGTATGTATCTGAGAAATTAGGTTTCTATCAGAGAAACTTGCTGAAAAAATTTTGATATTATTTCATTGTCTATGACACCTTTTAGCAAAATGTAGTTTCCATGATTACCTCTTTTAATTAGGTCCAGTTTTGCTTTTGCTTTGTCGGAGATGGTGATTGCTACCCCTGCCTTTTTTACTTTCGGTGAAACATTAGATTCTGCTCTAGTCCTTTATTTTAACTACATATGGGGGCTGGGGGGAAGTATTTTTCTTTTCACATGTATCTCTTGTAAACAATATATTGTTGAATTATGGTTTCCAATTATTCTGCTTCCATTTTATAGGTGAGTTCATCTCTCTCTCTCCCTCTCCTCCCTCTTTTTATCCTGTCCCTCATGAAAAATGTATTTTGCTTCTAACTACTTGCTTCCCTTAATCTGTCCTCTTCTTTACCACCCCTCCCCATCACGTATCTTATCCCCTTCCCCTACTTTTTCCTTATGGAGTAAAGTTACAATTGTATACCCAATAGAGTGTGTATGTTATTCCCTCTGAACCAATTCTGATGAGAGTGAGGGTCAAGCTTTGCCTGCTATCACCATCACTCATTTTCCTCTCTATGTAAAAGCTTTTCCTTGAGCACCTTTTTTGAGAAAAACTTTTCCCAATTCTCCCTCTTGCTTCCCTCATTTTCCTAGTGTGTCCCACTTTTCTCCCTCCTCCATTTTTTTGGCAAGATAATTCCAACATAATCAACCCATGTTTTCTGTCTAAGTAAACTCTTTTTTTACTGCCCTAATGATGACAAAGTTCTTAGAAATTACATGTATAATCTTCCCATGTAGGAATGTAAAACAGTCTTTGTTGAGTCATTTATGATCACTCATTTGTTTTTACCTTTTTATGCTTGAGTCTTGTTTTTGGCCAATTCTGCTTTTTAAGGATTTTTTTTCTTCAGTGAATTTTTGTACTTCTTTTTTCACTTGACCCTATTCTACTTTTTAAGGAGTTCTATTCTTAAGTGAATTTTTGTGCCTCTTTTACCACTGGGCCAATTCTATTTTTTAAGGTGGTGTTTTTCCTCAATATTATTTTTTTGTGCTTCTTTTATGAAGCTATTATCTTTCATAATTTTCTTTCATTACTTTTATTTCTTTTTCTCAATTTTCCCTCTATTACTCATCTCTTTGTTTAACTCTTCCAGGAATTCTTCTTGGGCCTGGGTCCAAGTTAGCATTTTTGAGGGGTTTTGCAGCTGTTTTCACGTTGTCTTCTTCTGGGTTTATGTCTTGGTCTTTCATACTACCACAGTAGCTTTGTATGGTCGAATTTTTTTTTTGTTGTTGTTGTTTGCTCATTTTTCTACCCTATTTCTTGACTCTGAGCTTTATATAAAGTTGGGCTCTGATCACCTGGGGGTTGAGAGGCACTGTCCCAAGTTCATGCTGCTGTTTTCAGAGCTAGTTCTAGGGGATCTACAAGTTTCTGATGCTTCAAATATGGTATATTCACTGCTCTCTTGGTCTGCTCTCTGATCTTTGCCAAGGAAAAGCTGCTGGTCTCTTGCAGCTGCACATGCTAACCCTCATCTCTGCTTTGGTACTGTGACCATGACCCCTTCTCCTTTGTAAGAGACCTTCCACATCTCCTCTCTACCCTGGAACTGCAGTCAGAACTGCATATGAGCGAGAGTTGCCAATCAGCATCAGCAAAGGTCTCTTGTAATCTCTTTCTGAGCAGCAGTCTGCCTCCTCACCATTTCAGGGATGAGAGCTCCCAAAACTGCAGCTGCAGCCACTGTTGCCACCACCACATGTGATCTCAAGATAGACCTCTAGTAGACCTGTACTCCAGTATTACAGACTTTTCTCATCTGCCTCTTAAGATTTCTGAGCCCAGAAAAACATTTCATCCCAATTTTTTGCTGGCTCTACCACTCCAAAATTTTATTTGAAGTGTTATTTTAAAATTGTTTGGAGGGGAATGTTGAGAGAATTCAGCTGGTTAACTGCCCCTAATCCATCATCTAGAGGTGCTTATTTCAAAAAGCAAATCTAAATAGAGCAAATATTTATTAACATTGCATGAAATTCTGAATAGAGAATTTGATTCATTTTGAAAAACACTTTAAGCAACTACTATGTAAAACATCATTATTGTATTAGTATTTTGAGCCCTTCAAAGGTTAGATTCTCTTTTTTTCTTTCCTTGTATCCCCAGCACTAAGCACAGCGTGCCTAGAACATAGTAGGTGCTTAATAAAATGTTTACTGACTGATTGCCAATGGTCTCTGTCATCTTAGTACCTGAATTTCTTCTAGGGAAACTGATGTAGATGTAAACTAATGAACATATATGCTAGACACTGAAGAACGTAGGGAGGTTATAAGACGCAGAATTTCAACGTTTATTTAAAACAATGATTCAAAGAAATATCAGCACAGATTTTATGAATCTGTAAGAAGTCCACAGTCTCTGAGCCTGTGGTAATGTATTCAATATGACTGACTCTACTTGTGTGTGAAAACATAAATTGATTTTTTTTGCATTTCTAGGGAAAACTATTTAGCTAAACAGGTGTACCTCACTTTATGGGACAAGTGTTTCCTGAAAAGAAACTGATTAAATGAAATTTTATATTATGTAATATTTTAAAAACAATTAACATTCACTATTACATGGCATTACCAAGGAATGTTTCTACAATGCAAAGCAAAAATGTTTGATTTTTTTTTTTACACCAAATTAAGTATTGTTTTAAAAAGGACTTTATTAAAACCGGCATACAACCCCTTAGCTAAATTGATATTTTACATAAAATAGTACATAAAAACTGAATTCTTTTTAAAGAAAATTCATTTTACGTAATGTTTAGCAAGAACTATTACCTAAAGACAGATATACCTGTAGAAATCAATCCATCAGTCACTATTAATGATTGATAGTTTTCCATTGTGAACATCAAGAATGAATAGCTGTCCTTCATTCATAAAATGTGGGTTAAGAAAGCTTTTCTTGAATATCAAAAGTACAAAATATGCCTGAAATGCTATAAAACTCTATAATCTTGGCATCATTTGTTTGTCAATAGATTCATGGGCTTTTATTTCCCAAAGAATATAGAATAGTTTTACTACACTAAGATGGTGTTCTTCTGATATGAAAGACAATAAAATGAAAAATCTTTTTTGGATTAGCTAAATATATTTACGCAAGAATATTTTCAAAATAAGTGTTGGTAAAAAAAAATGTATGCTACTTTTTCTTACTGAAAATAAAGAGCATAACCCTCCTCCACCTTCCAAAAATATGTTAAAATGAGACAAACACTGTTATAGTATTTTATCTGAAAAACTTTGGGAAAATTAAATGCACTTATCTGACATTATCCCTCTGCCTTCATTTCATTTGGATATTTTTGTCTGACAGACCTTGACATTGATAGGACATTTCGCCAGTAGTTGCCACTATTTACCATATAATAAGAACTAAAGTCTGAAATTTGAGGCTCAAGGTAATGTCACCCAGTCATTGAACAAACCTTTAAGAACCTATTCTATGTCAAGCAATGTAAAATCAATTATTGCCCTTTAAGAAATCTCTAAATTCAAGATCTACATATGCAGTCTATTTAGTATTACTCTCAATAAAACTTATGATGGAGTGACAATTTGAAAGATTGTCATCATCTAGAGATTCAACGGGTAAGATTTATGACTGAGGTCTCTTGCGCTTTCTGTAGAAGAATAACACATCATTATTAGTAGAAAAGGACAAGACACAGGATCTTTGTTTTATACACAAGTGGTCTGAGTATAGTACATGTCATCTTGGCTTTCTAAAGAGAAAATATTATTGCTGTCTACAATAAATGAAAAGGGATATTTACATATAAGTCAATTACTACTGATAAAGAATTACTAGAGGCAGAGTCAAGATGGCAGAATGGCATGAAAAAGCCCAGTAAGCTTCCCCTCACTCCCCAAAATAACAACAACAAATCCAAATAGAGTTAGAAAACAGAATAAATTATGATCAGAAAATCCAAGAAAAAAAATCACACATGGTCATTTTTTTCCAGCCCAGATAAGCATATAGAGATGACAGAGAGGTCTGCAGACACTGGGGACAACTAAGGTCTGCCTATACCACACAGGAACCTCTAATGCAGGGAAAAGAATGTGTACTGGGAAAAGAGGAGGTCCCAGATGTAACAAAGAGGGGGTTAAATATGTATACATGTAAAGACAGGTACAAACTGGCATTTCTGTCTCCAATATGCCATTCCAAGAAACAGAACCAAGGTAGATTGTGGATGGGACTCTGACTCAGGAGGGTCATTCCTGGGTGAAGAGTGATTTTGATTCTAGGCTGCAAACTAGGAGAGGAGCAAATTCCAAAGGAAGCATCAGTTTATTATCTCAGGCTCCAGAAGTAGAGCAGGATCTCAGTTCCTTTAAACAATCAAATCAGAAGCCGATGGTAGAAAAAACAGAATAGGAATTGTAGACCAAAGCAGAGCCTGCTGTTTTGTTGCTCTGAACAAGGAAAGCTTTACAACTGCCTGATAGTGGCTGAGCCCAACCGCAGTGTGACAAAATTCCAGAGAGGACTAACCCACAGGCTGGGGCTCAGAATCAAGCCCATGGACATGAACAAGCAGAGAGTGCAGGTGTAGGAGTAGTGATTATATTTTACTCTGAATCAGAACACTCCAAGAACACTTTAAGCTTGCAGGTCCCTACCCATAGCTGTCTCTGAGGTTCCAGAATAACCAAAATAATCAATGAAAGCAAGAGAAGAACTAAACTAGACATTTCTTATCAAAATATAAAGAGCATGGCCCTAACAAAAAATACAGTCTCAGGAAGTAGAGTAGATGAATGCACAGAGTAAAAAAGAATTCCACCATAAAGAGCTATTACGCTGGGAAGAGAGATGAAGACACAAACCCAGAAGAAGACAAGAACTCCAATTATCTTCAAGCAAAATTTAAATGAAAAACACAGCTTAAGTACAAATCTAACTAGAATTCCTAGAAGGAAGATGAAGCAAGAGTTTAATTTTTTTTAATAAATGAAAGCACAAAAGGAATAAATGGAAAAAGAAAAAAGAGCTATAAAAGAACTGAAAAGGGAATTAATTAACAGCATGGCACAAAAAGCACAAAACGTGATCAAGCAAACTATCTAAAAATTAGAATGGAACAAGAAAAAGCCAAAGACTCCATGAGGCAAAAATAATTATTAAAACAAGGGCAGAAAAATGAAAAATAGAGAAAATATAAGGTATATCATAACAAAAACCATCCTGGAACAGACCAAGGAGAGAAAATTTATCACAGTGCTACCTAAAAATCATGACCATCCAAAATACCTAGAAATCAAGTCTAGAAATCAATTAGACCAAAACCAAAAACCCTGCTCAGATCTCTTAGAACCAGAGGAAAAGTAGAAATAGAAAGAATCCACCAATTACCTCCAAAATGAAAATTCTCTACAACACTATAGCCAAAACCAAAGCTTCTTGTCAAAAGAATGAATATTTTGTTTTGCAGCGATAAAGTATTAGAAGCTGAGGAGGTGCCCAACAATTGGGAAATGGCTGCAGAAATGACATGTGATAGAATACTACTGAACTGTAAGAAATGATAAAGAAGAGTATTTCAGAGAAAACTGGGAAATTTTATGATACAGAGTGATGTGAATTTTCTCTGAAGCTCTACATGCAACCGCTTGGGAGTTAATTTCTTCCTCTGAGTTTTGGATGTAGTAAGGCTCATTACAGACAATAACAACACAGAGACAACTCAGACCCAAAGGCATGGAGAATAAATAGAATCCCTTTCCCCCTTCAGTGATTCTCTGTGTTTCTCCATCCTGGGTAAACCTATATTTTTTCTGTGATTCACAGTATTCTTCTGGATAAGGTTTCTCAAAACACCAGGCCAGGGTTTGCTCCTCCACCAAGGGCCACAGCCTGAGCAGTATCGTGGGGTTTCTCTCTAGTGTAGCTTTATCTCTTGTGAGTTCTCTACTGTCTTTCGAACTCCTCACTGCTTCTTGCTACTACTTGGGCTTCTCTCAGTCTAAGGTACTTTTTTCATTCTTTTCTGAATTTCTTCTATTTGGTTACTCAGTCAACAAGAATTTGTTAAGCACATACTAAATGACAGACACTGTGCTAAGCTCTGAAGATGTAGGGAAGGAGCCCTTGCCAGCAAGCAGTTTGCATTCCAATGAGGGAGACAACACACAAACTATTATGTACATACAAAATATAGAGATTAAATGGGAAAGAATCTAAGTGAGAAAGCACTAGTAATGAGGGGAACTGAGAAAGACCTATCGCAGATGGTGCTATCTGAACTGAGTCTTGAAAGCAAAGTTAATAAAAGGAGGTAAAAAGGGACAGCATTCAAAGCACAGGGACAAGGACTGAAAAGACTTGGGGGGAAAGAGTACTAAGGTAGATACTTCTGGATCATAAAGTTAACTCATGTCTCTATAGCTTCGGTTTCTGAATTGTGCCTCCTAATTGTGTCAAACTGCTCTCTTTTTCTCTTGAATATTATGAGTAAGCCCTCTTTGATCCCCAGTTCACTGACTAATACTAGCTCCTATTTTCTATAGAAATTGTCTGGCCTTGTCTACTATGCATTTCAGGTTTTCACTGCCTGGATGCTGGTTTGGGGATGGGCTGCTTAAATGCTGGGTCAGTAACAGGCTATTTAGATTCTGAATTGGGCACAGACATGGTCTGACCTTTTTTCATGGGGTCTTATGTTGGATGCTACTCTAGAACAATCTCCAGTTCCTGGTAATACAAGCATGTTTTGTGTAATTTTTACTAGTTTATCTCTTTCACATTTCTTCAAGATTTTAGCATTATTTTTATTCAGTCCTGAAACAATTGAAGGAATTTATAGCTGATTCTCTTTGCTTTTCTTCATTATTGTCCTTTCCGCTTTATATTATATATAATACATACACACACACACACACACACACACACACACATATATGTTTGTATATGTATACACAGAATTTTACAGAAGTATTTGTGGGAGATCTGGGCTCTTTTAGGTTCTACCACAAGACCATTTTCCCACAATTCTTCACTTAACCTGTCATGTTTTTTGTTGTTCTAAGTGTTTGCAAGTCATAGATTCTGCATCCTATGGATATAAAATAAAAATAGCAGGAATTCATCAAATGTCTTGTGTTGAGGATTCATTTTTTAAACTCATAATTAAGCACAGGATTGAACAGCATGTTAGCCTATATCGGGTTGCACTATTCTATTCCCTTTATGATTTCTGGGTAGCTAAGAAAGAATCTTGTGTATCCATTTGAAAGATATTTGTTGTTCAAACTGTCATATTTAAACACTACATAACTTTGAAATGCAGGTTTGCAGATTTTTTTTGTGGCAATGACCTATGGATTCACTGATCAATGTTTTGTTGACTCTGTTTTGAAGTTGTGGATGTTTTTCTTGTATTATCTTCTGTATTATGGAATTCAAAATTCTTCTTTTAAGATACCCATGATCCTTAAGTTATTTCTGTGCATCTTTCATTCAAAGTCACTAGCTCTGGCTTCTATGGAGAGGTTTGTTTTTTTTTTTAAATTTGAGGTCTTTTGATTATCTCCCTATACCAATAAATTTATGTCTAGTCCCCATCTCATTGCCAAAAATGAAAAAAAAAAGGAATCTTCATGTACCAGCAGATGACAATTCTCTTAGAAATAATTACCAATGCTACATTTGCTTATATACAACCTAAAAGGTAAATGACAGTGTTTCTCTGGCTTAAATTGTTTTATTTTTTGTTTTGTTTTATTTTAAAGATCTATCTTTGAAATAAATATTGAGAAATTAAGGGAAAAAAAGAGTACTACCTGAATATATGGTTGCTCCTATATAGCTTTTTAAAATCACCAATAATTCAATTCAGTTTTCTAGTATTTATCTAGGACTCATCAGATGAATAACAAAGTCCTAAATTTTCACTCAGTGGAAAGTTTCACTAGATATGGATACAAGTAAAAATCAGTTAACAACATGAATACCTATTCAAAATACATTATAGTAAAACAAGCACCTGGGTCTTCAGCCAAAACAGCTTTAACAAACAGTAAACTTGTTTACTTTAAAGCAATAAAACCCAGCAAGAGTCTCTTTAAAATGTCATAGAAATGGACATTCTAAATCTAAGGATAATGAAAACCATACTTAACAAATAAATTATTCCTGTCATAGTTTGATTCTGTTATTCAAAAAGACAAAGGTACATGTGTACTCCAAAATCCAAATTTGGGTAATATGTGCCCTTAGATGACAATAAAGAATATGACATCTTAAGGTCCTTTCTATGCTAAGAGGACAAGATTTTGCCTGATGCCACTTTTAAAACATACTGTTCAGATTCTAATATAAGACAATTCTATTCACTACTCTAGAAATTCACATAAATGTGAAAAAATAAGAGGAATAAAACATAATAGTCCCTTTAAACACCATGGTACAGATGAATGGTAGGCACACATGTACGTGGTCATGGACATATAGGTGTATGTTTGTGTGTATACACATGTGCATACATGTGTACTCAGAAGTAGAATTCCTTCAATTCCATCCTTTCTAATATAACACATACTTTTACAGTTTTTCTAAATCCATCAAAATATAGTTTAGATCAAAACCACATCTAAACCCTATCAAACCTGATAACAATTCTCTTAAGAGTATCTGTGGTATCTGAAAAACTGAATCACTGTAAACATCTTTTCCAAAAATAACCTACATATTACCCAAAGATTTCTGTAACATTTTTACTTTCTACATACAACATTTAGCTAGGTTTTAGTATCATACTATATAATTTCCTTATTGACCTCTCCATCCCCAATCTTTTCCCACTTCAATTTTTCCTGAAAACAGGTACAAATATGAACTTCTCAAAGATCTACTGTAATGTATTCTTTGATTTTTTTCATTGGATCTCAATAGCAAAAAGAATCAAAACCAACATTTTAATGAAAGGCTTCATGATACCGTCAGCTAGTTCCATAAGTCAAAACTTCAAAAATTTTTCTCTTACCTATATCCAAATGCAAACCTCTTGATACTTTAGATTATAATGCTAAATTGGTGTTATTAATGTAACTGTTCAAAAATTCAGAAGTGACATTCATAGTATACTATACCATCTTACACAATACCACCACTCTGTGGACCTTTAGTGTGCTGTATAAGTTTAGGCTATCCTGCTACTTTACTTCATTTTAATCTCCATAAATACATGTTGCTCTTCTGTTAACAGACAGGCCATTTCTCAATAGTTACTTTAGAGTTACATTTAGAGATAGTTATTCTATCATTGAGATAGAGAAGGGCAATGGCTAACTAGAGAGCCTCGCAGCAAAATTGAATACCTTCTCTCAGTTCTGAAATGAGAGCAGTATATTTAAATTCTAATTCTGACTCCCAAGTAGAACTACAAATGATATCTCCTTCATCTATTTCCTCATAAGTAAAAGAGGAATATACAGAATCATATATGTACAATGTATTTTTATACAGGTGCCAAATATCTGAGGCAATTTTACAGTGCCTAAAAAAGAAATGTTAATAAATAACAAGATTCTTACTAAAGCTTTAATACTTGAATCAAAAATAATTTCTCTGAGAATATTATAAATTAAACTCATTTTTTCAAGGAAAAATTATTACCAAATCTTTTTTTTGTGAAAAGCAGTCTATGACAATAAACAGCAATTTAATAAAATCTATATGCCATTTGAAATGCAGATAATTTAATAATTCAAAAGAACTTTTACAGCACAACCAAAATATTAGAAAAGACTGTTGCTGCCATCTCTACTTGATACATGTTCAAAAGAATCTCCTTTTAGCTGTCACCTTAATTCTGCACAAACTAATTAAAGGACTGGTTTTGTCGGAATTCTATGACAAAGTGATTTGTTCATGCCAGAATGATATTTTAGCATCTTGAAATCAATTTCAAATTAAGAAAATATCCTAATTAGAGGATTTAAATTTATCTTAAAAGATTTATCAGGTGTGCACAGCCTTGTAAATACTGTTTAAATGTTATTGTAGTTATTGATAAGAAAAGAAACTGTTTAATAACTAAAAATTACAAATGTTTTGACTATCAGATTATTTAATTGAGCAATCTAAAATTAATGACAACCAAATCACATTAAAATTACAATACACTGCAATAAAATCAAAACACTCCATATTGATTCACAGTGCTAATGATCATTCCACCAGCATACTAAAAAATAGCAAGGGTGTGACACTGAGTAGAGAGTAACATCTAATCTCTATGATAAATGTAGGCTTATCATTAAAACAATCATACTGGGAAAGTAATCCATACATTAAGAGTATTTCTCCAAAAATTTGCAATACTTAATTGATTTGGACAGTTCATGACTTCATTGACAGGGATATTCTCTTCATTGATGAGGCTTGCAATTCCTCTAGTCCTTGTATTTTGTGTTGAATCTTATGAATGTTCTCCTACAAATATTCCAGAGGATTTAACCAATCAAAAGCCTTTCTTGTTTTAGTAGCTGTAGAGTGGCAACATTCCATTTGTGATGTCTCCCAATTTCACTCTATGACTAGTCCTTTTGCTCCTTAATAAGTAGGGGGAATGAAATGATCAGAACAAGATTTTGTTTTTTGTTTAAAATCCAGAGGTATATCATAACTTACCATGACACATAAGTGTTCCATCACTTCCTTAATTAAACTTTACTAGTACTTTATCTGAACATGACCTCCTATCATTCTTATATCTCATTGCTACTCCTTTTGCCCTCATCAAGAACTCCAAATCTTCCATCCTTTAAGTCCTCTCTTAGGCCAATTACTCCTACCTACTCTGAGTTCAATGCCCTTCTATACATAAAGGTTGTACAGAAATTCTTAGGGCCATTTTAAGCTATTAATACTTAATATATCACTAAGACTTTTGGACACCCAGTATATGATTGCCAGGGAAAGAAGTTATTGTTACTGAAACATTAACTGGGCTCTCACTACAATAAAATAATCTTTTCATTCATCCCTGAATGTCCCATTCTCCCCACAATAGTTCCCCACATCTCTTCTAACAGGCCTCCAATACTTGCACCATTTCTCTCAGCTGAGGATAATCTCTTTACTTACAGACTTGAAAGCATTTAACCCAAGCTCCCTTTTAACCTTTTCTCTTCATCTCTATACACCTAGAAATCATCCCCTACTTTATCTTCCTCTACTACCTCACTATATAATTTAACTGTTCTCCTGGTCAAGACAAACATTTTTACATAGGACCTTAGATACTATCCCTCCACATTCATTGGTGGAGAAAGATCCATCCCTTAATCTTCAACCTCTCACTATCCACTGGTTCTTTGCCTATTGCCTTCAAATATGCTCAAGCATCCCTTTTATTCTTGAAAAATATTCATTAGAGTACCCTATTCCCTCGTTACCATCCTACATCTCTCTTTTTTTTTCTCAAACTCTCTCCAAACTCCTAGAAGAAAAAAACTGTCTTTAGTCACATCCCCTACCACTTTCCTCTCACTCATTTATCAATCCTTTGCAATCTGACTTCCTATCTCTTTAATCACCTAAAACAGCTCTCTCAAAAGTCATCAATGATTTCATAGTTGAAAAATCTGATTTTTTTTCGGTTCTCATCCTTCTTAACATTTCTATCGCATTTTACACTGTTAACTACCCTCTCCATCTCTGACATTCTTTTAGCACTGGTGACAATCTCTCCTGGTTGTGCAATATGATTAAACCATTCCTACTCTGTCTCCTCTATATCATGCCCCCTTACTGTGAGTGTTCCCCCAACTTCTAAACCCTCTTCTCTTCTCTCTACATATGCTCTCTTGGTGACTATCAGTTTCTATATGTTTAATTATTTCCTCTATACCAATGATATAACTCTATATTCCCAGTCCAAGTCTCTTTCCTGAGCTTCAATTCTATATCAACTGGCTACTGAATATTTCAAACTAGATTCCACATACACTTCTCAAACTCAAAATTTTCAAAAAACCTTTTCTCTTTCTGCAAGAACATACCATCTCTTCTAAAATTTCCAATTTCTAATGAAAGTATTATCATTCTTTCATCATTATCCTTAACTCCTCACTATTCCCTCACTCCACATATCCAATCAGTTGCCACATTTTGCCATTTACCATAACATCTATTGCATACAAAAACTCTCTATTCACATAGCTATCACCTCTTGCCTACGTTATTTCAATGGCTTCCTAATTTGTCGCCTTTTCTCAAATCTCTCCCCAGTCCAGTTCATCTTCCACATGCATAAATTTTAAATATGCATTTGTTATATCCACCAACAGAATAGATACTCTTTGCAAGAAAGAATTGTTTTGTTTATAGTATTTGTATCACTAGCACATAGTTTGCATTTTATAAGTATTTAACTGATTGGTTAGAAAAATTACTCTGGAGCTTTGTGCAAGAGACATTGGAGAGAAGGGAAGGGGAAGGAAGAGAAGAGGTAGAAAAACTAATCTGAGTAATAGGTAAAGAGGACACACAATTGTAAGAAGTCTATTAAAACAACAAATGATCATTTTTACCAGGAGGTAAACACAATAGACAGTCAATGGAAGTAGAAGGAACAAATAGTTCCATGGGCAAATATACTTTTTGGTCACTGCACTCAGAACATATAACAAAGAGCAAGCATGTTGATTCAGTAAAGTAAACCATATCTGCTATGCCAAACTACCAAGGGGATACTTTAAAGAGAGACAAATTACAATAAAATTCACTTGGAAGAATAAGAGGTATAGAATTCAATAAAAAATAGGAATGAAGGGGAATTCAGACTTCAAATAATACTATAAAGCTGTAATCAAAAGGATTTGGTAATGGTTAAAATCAGAAAAGTGGATTTTTGGAACACACTAGATAAGACAGAGCCAGAAACAACTGAACTGGATAACCTAGTATTCAAAAAACCCAAGAACATAAAAATTTCCTATGTGACCAGAAAGTGCTAGTAAAACTGAAAGCTATATGACATTAAATTTAAAACAGTATCTTATATTATTTATTAAAATTTATCCAGTCATTCTGGAGAGCAATTTAGACTTAGCCTAAGTAAATAACTACTAGATAGCCACTTATAACACACAAAAAAGTTAAAAAACAGAAACAAGTGGTCTGTATAAAATGAAATATTCAAACCCATACTTTTTAATGTCAGCAAAGAACTAGAAAACAACTGATAAGAGAAAAGCTAAATTATGGTTATGTGAGTGTAATAGACTCTAACTATGCTAGAAGAAGTCTTATGTATAATGAATACAGAAAAACATGGGAAGATTTATTTGAAATGATGTAGCATGAAGCAAAAAGAACAAGGAAAGTAATGAAGTTAATGACTAAAACAATGAAAAGGGCAAAAAAACCTTAAACACTATGTAATTATGGTGACCAAGTCCATCTCAAATAATGAAGGAACATTACTCAGCTTTCTACTATGTGTCAGGGACTGTGTTAGGTCCTGGGGGATAAAAGTACAAAAGTGAGATAATCTCTGACCTTAAGAAGTTTACATTCTTAAGGGGAGGTGACAGCATATATGTGGAAATAGTTGCCAGGAAAGGGAAACTTTGAGATCTGAGAAATAACAGTTATTACAGATAAATAAATAAAATATTTTAAAAGAATGACATGAAGTCCAAAGCTCTTGGCCTTTAACAGACATTCAATACCAAAAACTGAAAAGAAAGAAGAAACAGAACTGAAAAACAAAGACTTTAAAGAATGTAAAAACTTTAAGCAAATTAACATCAGTGTACATAATTTACTTCTGTACCCTGGCATAATGAAGTAATGAATTGGTACCATTCAAAAAAGGAAGGGATCATAAACCACTCAGGATATGCCTATTCATGAAAGTAAATCACTGCCTCACAAATACAAACGGCGTAGAGGAGGTGGGTATTGCTTTTTTTTTCTTAGTATTATATTTAGTAGGCATAACATTTTTAAAGCACAAGCACATTCTCCAGAGGGCAAAAGGATCCCATAGCAACTTTTGCATATGATATCATGAAAAAGGACATTAATTTATGCCATATCAATTGTAGTTTGGGTGACTAAAAAAATAAAAGTACACTTCAATTAATTGCCTAAAAACGCAGATCCGTACAACAATGGTGTCTATTCTTATAGGAGAGTAAAGAGTTTCTTGCTTCCCCACAACTTAAATACAAATTTGTATAGTTTTTACATGTGGCAATGAAGATATGTATGATGCACACATATTAGAACTAGTGCCAGTTTAGAATAAGCAAGAAAGACATATTAAGTCAATAAGATAGTAATTCCCAACTTTTTCCTGAAAAGAATCAATATTATCATTTCCCAAAAAGGGTGAATGGGGGAATTAGAGATCCGAGAGCTTAAAAATCACTAAAAAAGAGGAGTGATTGAGACTGTAAAGAAAAAAGAAAAGAAAAGCAAAAGAAGGAATGAAAATCATTTGGACAATCTACCTAGTACATAGTAGTTCAGCAGTTACTGGCAGTTTGAGGAACCTCGTGGAAAAAAGAAAGGATTATTATCATAAAGTTTAAACACCTCAAAATCAGGACACAAAATCCTATACAATGGATAATAAGATCAGAGGATCTTAGATTTTGAGCTTAAAGGAACCACAGAGGTCACCAAGTCCAATTTCCATATTTTACAGATTACAAAATAAACATACAGTGAAGCTTTGTACAGTGTCATAGATTTATTAGCAAGAATGTGAGAAAGGATTCATACTCAGGTCTTCATGACTCTTAAGTTTCCATTTAAAACTCTTAAGTGACTCTACAGGTTCAGAAACATATTTATGATTTGGGGAAGAATATCTTTACACAAATGATATGGAACAAAAAAGCTAGCAAGCTTTCTCTTTAACTAAAAACACATTGCTTAAATAAAATTAATGCTTTTTAATACATTTTAAAGACAAAAAGCATTTTTGAAATGAGTACCATATAGAACTAGAGACTAACACGATCAGCAAGTTACTAACAACTTAAGTAATTATTTGGGTAGATTTGTATTATTAAAGCTAGAAAAATGAAGCCAGAATTCACCTTTCAAGCTATACTGGCCTAAGGGTTAAGCTACATTTCTCACTTTTAATTGCCAACATCGTTAGGAATACTGCAAAAGACCAGCTATCTTACACAATTATCAGGCTTCAGAGGTCACCAATTAGAACCCTGCAAGGATTTGAATTAAAAAGGGCTTTGTGATTAGGTGAAGTAATGATCCAAAAAAGAGATTAGTTCTGTTCAGACTGCACTCATTATAAAACCCATTTCCTTTGTATAAAGATTCAATGTCTTTTTCATTTGTCCTGCTGACATTATCCCACTATGAGATAGAAATGACTATTCTAATGATATTCTATAACAAGCATATAATAAATTCATTTAACTGTATATTATATCAATATCCATCAGCAGAAAACATGAGTAATTCTACGATAAAAGAGATTATATGTTAAACCCTTGGAGACTATAAACAGGAAACAAACAAGTCATTTGCTTATATTTCATTAGATGAATTTTCTGGTCAGTCTTTAATACCAGAGATGACTACTATAGTATAACTATTAGTAAACTGAAATTAAATGAGAGACTCCCATCATACTATGGAAGTATTATTGTCCAGGGACTTTTTGCCGGTCTTCCAAGGGTAAATGAAATATCCAAGAATTCAATTAGATACTAACAAAAATGCATTCACTATGATTTGCTGGTAAGTTATTTCATAAAAAGAGAGGACTAATCAGAACAAGAAGGACTAAAAGCATAGTATTAAGATATATATGTATGTGTTTATGTATACATGTGTATACACACATCTATAAATATTTATGGACACAATGATGTTTACAGTGAATCTATAGATGTGTATGCATACATCTGTATACGTCTAAAAAGCACAAATTTCCCCCGTTACATAATTCCACCTGAGCATTTGTTATGGCCAAAATAGAATCCTTTACAATATGAAATTAAATACAATAACATTCCAAATACACAAAATTTCAACAAAAGACTGCCCTTTATTTTCAAGTTCAGGTTATTTATTAAGCATTTACTATGAGCAGGAAAGTCTCTGAGGATGAAAAGCTTGCAGTTTAGTGAAGGAATCAAATATTCCCACAAGTAAATTTAGAGTACATAAAAAAAAAAAAAACACAAATAACTAAAGAATTTCAAGGGTGAGAGAGCAAGAAAGAACTAACAAGTGGGGGAATTAGGAAAATCTTCAAGTAGGAGATCGACCCTAAGTGACTGTTTGGAGGCAAGGTGAAGAGGGAGTGCAGCACAGACACAGAGAGCACCTAGATTAAAGCATGGAGGCAGAGCTAGAAATATGTGGACCAGAAACCCAATCTGATCGGAAAGCCAAGTGTAAAAGCAATCAGCCCCAGCCCAGCATGTGCAGTCCAGCAAGCCAAAAGCCACACCATGTATTGAGAGCACTCTGTACCTGGGCAGACTAGCAATCTGAATGGCAATTTCCTGACTCCTACTGCTGAGAACATAGACTCCTGTCAGGACTCCCAGAAATCACATCCTAGCACAGTCATCCATTAACATTTAAAACTTATGACTTGTCAAGAAGACACAAGTGACAGGGTTTGGTCCTTTAACTAGCCTCAGAACAGACCATGCCAAAAGGAGAGAACAAGAATGAGGGAGGAATGAGACAGGAAAAGTTGCTTCTTTTCAGGCCTGAATTCTAGAAGACTGGGTCAGGCTGCTCCTACTGGGGGCACACTGGGGACAGGACCCAGGGAGGGGAAAACCTACATTGCTCAAATCAAGACCATTAAGTCAATCTTAAAGCTTATCCATGGGGTTAGATCCACTCACAAAGGAGAGTGTTAATAGAAAGTAATAACAGGAAGGGGGCAGGGAATTTAAAAAACAAAAAGCCTAAAACATCAAAGATTTCAAGAGAAAAAGCCTCAATAAAAGACCAAAACACCACTGATAAAGCAGATTTGAAATAAAAGGGAGCAAGAGTTGTAAATTCGAAAGGTTGTTGTTTGTCCTTAGTTCTCAAAGATGACCACGACATCAGGGAGGTGATACCATGACATGCAAATGAATTGGATTTAAGTGAGAGAGGGCCTTAGAAATTCAAGAAGGTGGGGAAAAGGAAGAGGAAAAGAAAGAAGGGAAAAGGAAGAGGAGGAGGAAGAAAGAGAGGAAGTGGTAAGTACTTATATAGCATTTTAAAGTTTGTAAAATGCTTTACAATGGTCACTTGTTTATCCTCATAACAACAGCGGGAGGTAGGTATTATCATTATCCTCATTTTATGGATGAAGAAAATGAGGCACAAACAGAGATTAAGTTGAAGAAAATGTAGCTAGGAATGTTGCTTCTGCATATCACTCATTAGGATGTGGACACCTACATGATACACCCTCTTCAGAACAGGTACTGGAACTGGCCCAGTTAAAAACTGGTTGAAACAGCTATGGGGAACTATGAACAAATAAGGTATAAAGAAAATAAGGGGGAAAGGGGTGCCAAAATGTGGGCAGCAGGAGATGTCAGCAGAAGTGGAGACTCACATGGTAGGGTTTAGGTGCATTGGATAAGGTATAAACCCTGTGGTACCCAATCAATGGGGAGCAGGGAAGGGAAATTCAAATCGGAAATATGGATAAAAAGCTGTGTATTTGTCTTAAATGGGTGTGCCTACTTGTGGGTCACCTGTTCTTGCAAGAGAATGTTAAATAAAAGTGTTTCCTGAGTTCACTAATGGCCATGTGGAGCTCTTGGTAAGACACTTGTTTCTTACAAAGTAACCAAATAAATGAGGCAGGATCTGAATTCACATTTACCTATTTCCATGTATAGCAGTCTATTCATTGCTAAATCTAGCTGCCCAAAGAAAATTCAAAGCTCTCATTTTAAAATAATATAAGAAAAGTACAATGAACCAAAAGTCTGATAAAATACAACCTTGGTAAAGGCCCAAGAAAGCGTGGGGCAATGAAAAACCCATAATAGTTCAAAAAAAAAAGCAAATCTTTAATAAAGGTAATTAGGAACAAATATATGAGAAATTAAGAGATCTAAACCAAAAATAAAACAATAAAGAGATTGAGGTGGGGGGACAGAAACATGATAATGTTTTTAAAGAAGTAAAAGATTAGCAGAGTTGGAACATAAAAATAATGAAGTGAAGTACAGTCTGGCAGGAAAGAAGCAAAAAGTAACAATGCTAAAATTTATATATAATTTTTTTCTACATAAGTTAAAGCAACTAACTTTAGAAAACAGGATTTAGATTTATGGAGCATCTTAAGGATCAGAGGTCTCCTATAAGAAGAAAAATTGTACAATCAATACCAAAATTCAATAAATAATACAAGATAACTGAACAGAAATTCTGAATGTAGGCAACAAAACAAAAAAAGAAGCAATTTTAACTTTTATGACAAACAACAAATTGTTCAGTGTGCCAGGAGAGAAAGATTTTCAAATATAAAAAAGTCAATTTATAGGTGGAATTAGTAAATAACCCAAAACAAAGCAGCTATTACTTAAAATGACATAGCCTATACATCTGAGCCCATCCCCCGCAAAAAGGAGATTCAATTAAAAAATGGCTTTTGAAGGCATTTTAAAAACAAAAGTAAAAAAAAAAATGACATAAAACCCCAAACAAAAGAAAATACCAAAAAATAAAATAACTATAACTATAGAAGAAGAATAAAATCAATTACCCCCAAATTAAGAGGTTTAATTTTTTTTTTTAATTAAGGATTTAGGCAACTTTGAGGTCAAATTAAAAGGGGAGATGTGCAAGAGATAAAACAAAAAAACACAGAGAAAATAAAGAACAAATTACAAAGCTGGAGTAATATTTGGTGTTGATGGTTGTGCGATGCCAATATAATGAAAATGACAATACTACCAAAGTTGAATTATAATTAACTGATCAAACTATCAAAGGAATAATTTATAAAACTCAATGAAATAAAGAAAGTCATTTAGAAGAATAAAATATATTGAAAAAAGATAGGAATAAAAAGGAGGCATATAATAAACCTCCATCTACACTATAAAATAACTATCATCAGAACTATTTGGTATTAGTTTTTTTTAAAAAAGCAGATACATGCTAGAGATCCGACAAAAAAGAATGAGTAATATGGGGCAGAGTCAATATGGTGAAGTTAAGGCAGGGAATTGCCTGACCTCTCCCCCAAATCCCTCAAAATACCTTTTTAAAATGACTCTAAACAAATTCTAGAGCAGCAGAACTCACAAAAGAGGGAGCAAAACAAATTTCCGGTCGAAGACAACTGGGAAGGTCAGTAGAAAAGGTCTGTTGTTCCAGGGAGAAAGAAGAGTGAAGTCCAGAACAGGCTGCACTGGTACAACCCTGGCCCTAGCAAACCAGGAGCAGGCCCTTGGAGTGACTCAATAACCAGCAGCAGCAGTGCCAGTGGATACTTTTGGAGATCTCAGCCTACAGACAGTAAGGGTTAAACAATTCCTCAGAAGGAGATTATGGGGTGTTTTGCTAGCACTGAGGCTGGACTCTGTTGCTTTGCTCATACTCAGATCAGGGTCACAGTTCTGGGTGGCTGACTCAAGGCAAAAAGAAGGACTAGCACTTACAGAGCTTGAGGCCTCAGTGGCGGGGTGACCCTCCTCACCGATTCAGGGCAGAAAAAAATTGCTTATGGTCACTCACAGAGTGAAGAGAGCAATAAATACCTCTCACCTCATAGAGTGAGGAGAGTAGTAAACACCTCTCCTGAGCAGCTTAGATCATATCCCCTTGAAAGAATGGAAAACTTACAGCTTCCTAGAAGTATCTCTGAAAACAGCTGCACAAAACCCCTGAAACTTGAGACAGTGCTCCTAGACATCATCTCTCAAGAAATTATCAAGGAAAACTGCCCAGATATTCTAGAACCAAAGGGTAAAAGAGAAATTAAAAGAATTCACCAATCGCCTCCTGAAAGAGATCCACAATGAAAACTCCCAGGATTATTAAAGCCAAATTCCAGAGTTTCAAGGGGAAAATATAGCAAGCAGCCAGAGAGAAAAAAATTCAAGTATAATGGAGCCACAGAAAGGATAACACATGATTTAGCAGCTTCTAAACTAAAGATGTGGAGGGCTTGGAAGATGATATTCCAGAGAGCAAAGGAGCTAAGATTACAACCAAGAGTCATCTGCCCAGCAAAACTGAGTATCACTCTTCACAGGGAAAAAAATGGACATTCATTGAGATAGAATACTTTCAAGCATTCCTGATGAAAAGATCAGAGCTGAACAGAACACTTGACTTTCAAATACAAGACTCAAGAGAAGCATAAAAAGGTAAACAGAAAAGGGAAATCATAAGGGACTTAATAAGGTTAAATAATTTATACTAATACATAGGAAGATATTTATAACTCATAAGACTTTTCTTGTAATTAGAGTAGTTAAAAGAAGCATATACACAGAGAGGGCACAGGGGTGAGTTGAATAAGAAGGGGTGATATCTAAAAAGTAAAAAAAGGGGTAAGAAAGGAATGTACTGGAAGAATGAGAAAAGCAGAGGTAGAATGGGGTAAATCATCTCACGTAAAAGAGGCAAAAAAAAGTTTTTGCAGTAGAGGGGAAGAAGGGGGATGTTACAGAGAATAAGAGAACCTCACTCTCCTCAAAACTGGCTCAAAGAGGGAATAACATACACACTCAATTAGGTATAGAAATCTATCTTACCCTACAGAAAAGTAGGAGGGGAAGGGGTTGAGAGGGAGGGCACGATAGAAGTTAGGGCAGTTAGGGGAGGTAGTAGTCAGAAGCAAAACAATTTTGAAGAAGAACAGGATGAAAGGAGAGAAAGAATAAAAAAAGGGGGAAACAGATGGAAGGAAATACAGTTAACTAATAGCAGCTGTGAAAGATACTTTGAAGCGAGTTTCTCTAATAAAGGTTTCATTTCTCAAACAAATAGAGAATGGAGTCAAATTTATAAAATTAAGAACCATTCTCCAATTGATAAATGATCAAAAAATGTGATCAGTTTTCATATAAAATAATCAAAGCTACCTACAGCCATATAAAAGCCCTCTAACTCACTACTGTTTGGAAGAATGCAAATTAAAACAATTCTGAGATCCTACCTCATACCTATTAGATTGTTAAATAGGATAGAAAAAGCAAATGACAAATGTTGGAGGGGATGTAGGAAAAATGGGACTTAAATGCACTGTTAGTAGAGTTGTGAACTGATTCAATGATTCTGTAGAGCAATTTGGAACCATGCCAAAACAACTCAAAGGGTTATGAAACTATGCATATCCTTTCACATAGCAATAAACACCACTAGATCTGTATCCCAAAAGAGATAAAAACCAAAAGGAAAGGGACCTACAGGCACAAAAATATAGATAGCAGCTCTTTTCTGGGGGTAAAGAATTAGATATTGAAGGGAAACCCATTAATATGGGAATGGCTGAACAAGTTATGGCATGTAATTATGACAGAATACTCCTGTACTAAAGAAATGATGAATAGGATACTCTCAGAAAAACCTGGAAAGATTTGCATAGGCTGATACAAAGTGAAATGTAGTGTGTACAAAGTAACAGCAACATTGTAATGAAACACAGTGAACGACTTAGCTATTCTCAGCAATACAATGATCTAAGACAACTCTGAAGGACTTACGAAAAATGCTTTACATCCTCAGACAAAGAACCGGTGCCTGAATACAGACTGACACATATTTTTTCTTTATTTTTCTTATCTCTGTTGTCTTTCATAACATGACTATTCTGGATATGTTTTGCATGACTGAATATTTATGACCTATACTGAACTGCTTGCCTTCTCAATGGGGGGGGTAGAATTTGGAACTCTTAAGTTTTAATAACAAATGATAAACATTATTTTTACATGAAAGGGGGGAAAATACCAAGAAAAAAAGAAAAAATAATCATAACTAAATGAACTCTATAACCTAGCAGTGGAAAAACCTGAAAATATAAATAAGGGAAGAACTTTTTCTTTTATAATTCTACTAAGAAAACTGGAATGTGGTCTGACAGAAATATAATAACAATGTATACTACATTCCACAATAAATGGGTACATGAATTAGTATTAAAGATTATACCATTGAAAATTAGAAAAGATTTTAGTTGTCATACTTAAAAGGAGGTGAATTATTAACTGAACAAAGGGACAACTGCAAAAGATAAAATAGGGAATTTTGACTAAATGAAGTTTAAAAGCTTTCACATAAATGAAATCTCCATCTAGAAAAAACTTGGAAATAACTTGTACATCAATATATCTAATAAGGTTTTGATATCTAAAAACTACAGAAAAGAGAAATATGTAAGCCCCAAAATCATTCATTAATACAGAGAAGTTTAAAGTTTTCATAAATAACGCAAACTATTAACAACCATGTGCTCCAGATCACTATTATTAAGAGAAATTCAAATCAAAACTACTTGAGGATACTTCACAATCAGAAACTGTCAAAGACTACAAAAGACAGAAAGAGCTATGGATGGAAAAGCTGTGAAAAGGCAGGTAGAACAAGACACTGGTGGGGCCATAATTAACAAACTTTTCTGCAAAGCAATTTGGAATCAATGCAATAAAGTGACTAAAAAAGTTCATGTCTTTGACTCAGATATTCCACTGCTAGGGATCCAAGATGGCAGAGTAGAAAGACACACATTCTCTAGCTCTTCCCCCACAGCCCATAAAATACCTGTAAAAAATGACTCTCAACAAATTCTAGAGCAGCAGAAGCCACAGAACGACACAGTGAAAGAGATTTCCAGCCCAAGGTAACCTGGAAGGTTACCCTGGAAAATCTATCGCACTGGACGTGGAGATGAACGCAGCCCAGCCTTGACCACACAGCTCAGGGAGGAAGAGGACTGGAACAGGACCCCAGGGCAGAATCCCAAGCAGCAGCTGAGGTTCTCAGATCCCTCAACCCACAAATACCAAAAATAGCTTCAAAGGTCAGTGAGAGGGCTTTTGCAACTGAGTGAGAAGGGAGCAGGGTCTTCCCCTAGCCCCAGCCCCAGACTGCAGCTCAGTACCTTCCATTTGTGGAGCCCTCCTCCTAAAGCCCCTGGGGGAATTGAGTAGCTGTTCTGAATCTCACCCCAGAGTGGTGGCCCTGCCCTCTGCCTAAAGCCACTGGGGGAATTGAGTAATTGATCTGAACCTCAGGCCTGAGCACTGTCCTGGGGCCTGATAGACCTAGAGGTGGTTGTGGAGAGGGAATTCTACTACTCACAGATTCTGGGCAGAAAAGTTTTTGGTTGTTCCCAGACCAGTGCGCAGGCCAGGAGAGGAGTAAACTACTCTCCCTTGACTGTGCTACCTTGGAGGAACTGAGGACTTACAGGTCCCCAGAGTATACCTTCCTCTTAACAAAGGACTGAAAAGTCAAATAACTGGCTGGGAAAATGCCCAAAAAGGGGGGGGGGGGGTGAGATAAGACAATAGAATGTAACTTTCTTGGTGAAGAGGTAATTTCTTCCATCCTTTCACATGAGGAAGAACAATGCTTAACATCAGAGGCATCCAAAATAAATATGCCATGGTCTCAGGTCATGGAAGAGCTCAAAAAGGATTTGAAAATCAGCTAAGAGAGGTGGAGGAAAAATTGGGAAGAGAAGTGAGAGCAATGTAAGAAAATCATGAAAAGCAAGTCAACAGCTTGCTAAAGGAGACCCAAAACAATGCTGAAGAAAATAACACCTTTAAAAACAGGCTAACTCAATTGGCAAAAGAGTTCCAAAAAGCCAGTGAGGAGAACACTTTAAAAAGCAGAATTAGCCAAATGTAAAAGGAGGTTCAAAAGCTCACTGAAGAAAAGAGTTCTTTAAAAATGAGAATGGAGCAGATGAAAGCTAATGCCATGAGAAACCAAAAAATTACTACCTGGCTTTCAGGCAGTCTCATAATTTTTATATTATCTCTCCTGGATCTATTTTCCAGGTCAATTGGTTTTCCAATGAGATATTTCACATTGTCTTCTACTTTTTTATTCTTTTGGTTTTGTTTTGTAATTTCTTGGTTTCTCATAAAGTCATTAGCTTTCTTCTGCTCTACTCTAATTTTTAAAGAACTATTTTCTTCAGTGAGCTTTTAAACATCCTTTCCCATGTGGCTAATTCTACTTTTTAAAGCATTCTTCTCCTCATTGGCTTTTTGGACCTCTTTTGCCAACTGAGTTAGCCTATTTTTAAAGGAGTTATTTTCTTCAGCTATTTTTTGGGTTTCCTTTGGTAAGCTGCTGACTCACTTTTCAAGCTCTTCCATGGCCTGAGACCACTGCATATTTATTTTGGAGGTACTAGATGCAGAAGCCTTGACTTCCTCTGACAGTATGCACTGTTCTTCCTTATGTGAAAGGATGGAAGAAAATACCTCTTCACCAAGAAAGTAACCTCCTTATAGGCTTATTTTTTCCCGCTTTTTTTGGCATTTTCTCAGTCACTTACTTGACTTTTGAATCCTTTGTCGAGAAGAGGGTATACTCTGGGGACCTGAAAGTTCTCAGTTCCTCCAATGTGGCACAGTCAAAGGAGAGGAGTTTATTCCTCTCCTGGCCTGCACATTGGTCTAGGAGAAACCAAAAACTTTTCTGCCCAGAATCTGTGAGTAGTAGAACTCCCTCTTCACAGCCACTCCCAGCTCTGCCAGTGCTCCTCCTTCTTACCCCAGGGCCAGCTCAGGGATGAGAGTCAGATCAGCTGCTCAGTTCCCCCAGGGGCTTTTTAGGTGGAGGGCTCCACTGCTGCTGCAGTGGTTATTGCTGGTCAGTCAGATCATGTTCCCTTTCCCAGAAGAAAAATCTTTCTCACTGACCTTTGAAGCTTTCTTTGGTGCTTGTGGGTTGAGGGATCTGAGAACTTCAGCTGCTGCTGGGGATTCTGCCTCCTAGGCCTGTTCTGGTCCTGTTCCTTCTGGTGCTGAGTGGCCAAGGCTAGGCTGGGCCTTCATGGGCTGCGTTCTGCTCTCTACCTGGTGTGACAGACCTTTCCTGTCGGCTTTCCAGGCTACCTTGGGCTGGAAATCTCTTTCACTCTAACGTTTTGTGGCTTCTGCTGCTCTGGACTTTGTTTTAAAGTCATTTTTTACAGGCATTTTATGGGCTGTGGGGGAAGAGCTAGAGTATGTGAGTCTTTCTATTCTACTATCTTGGCTCCACCCTCAAATCTGGGCTTTAGCAATATCAATTTAGCAGCAATATAAAGAATGGAATGGAGACAGAAAAGACTAGAGGAAAACATATCAGCTGGGTGGCAGAAATGCATTAGTAAATTGTTATAATTGGTATTGTTATAATTCAATGAAATTGTATAAAGCATTTTGGAAATACCTTTATAAAGCACTACACAAATGTGAGCTTTAAAAAAAAAAACAACACCTTGAAAATGTGTAAGCTTTCCCTTTCACAACAGACGTATCTTTCCATGATTTTTAAAATAAGTGACTAAAAACCAAGCATGGAGCTCTACTTAATCCACTTTTACTGACCACAAACATTGAAAACAAAATATCACATTGATGACACACAGCCAAATTGGTATTTTTATTAAGGTTCTTGTTGTTTTAAGAACATTTAAGTCTCTCACCTAGATAACTCAAATATTTCCCACAGATTAATCAAATATAATGAACATATAAAGACTATAGAAACAGTGCTCTGGCTGGTGAAACAGACAAAAGCATTCATTCATTAATAAGCTATCAATTATCTTCTCCCCCAACATGTAAAGAATTACCTCTTAGAAGTAGATGACATTGTCTGTGTACAATAACTGACATGTGATTTGTGCAAAAGTCCAAAATAAATGATTATATATTACTTAGTAAAATTTCACTACTTTTAGAGTTAATATAAATGATCCAGAATTAAAAGTTGAACATTGCAAGATTCTTGAAACTTTAGCACCAAGTACAACCCTTTCATGTTAGAGCGGACCTAGCAAATGATCTATTGTAGCCCATGTTTTTTGTATTTTCATAGGCCCCCACAGGACTTCAGAGACAATCTGTTGTTGTTTCTTCTTCATTTTAGAAGAGGCCCAATGATACCATGGGGTTACCTGAACATGAATTAGATTTAAATGAGACAGAGTTGCACAAAGTGTTAGTTTCACTCTCTCTTCCAGGGTCATCAAAGTCCAGTGACAAGACAAAAGTCAAGCTCTAAGTGCTCCAAAGTGTCTGTTTCAGCCACCTTCTCATTTCCATATTCCACCAGGGGAAGTCTTCACATGCTTGAATTCACCAATGGGTTTCAGACCTATCGGTTAACCTGAACCTGATTTAGCCTGTTTACCAAGATGATTTTACTGGTATGTGTCCACTATGTATGCTTGGTGATACAGGTGATAGTTTGGTGAGGAGGTGGACATCAAAGGTAGATAAGCAGTCCTGAAAAGGGTTCAGCAAGCCCTTGTACCAGATATGTTAGTGCTCCATAAACATTCCATCCATCTACCATCACTATAAATGAAGTCTGTTGCTGTTCTTACGTCATGTCTAACTCTCTAACCCTGTGGACACGCCAATACTGCCCATGGAGTTTTCTTAGCAAGAATACTGTTGTGGTTTGCCATTTCATTCTCCAGTAGATTAAGGCAAACAGAGGTTAAGTGATTTGCCCAGGGTCACAGAGTCAGTAAGTGTCTAAAGTCACATTTGAGCTAGGGTCTTCCTAACTCCAGGCCTAGGGCTCCACCAATCTAGCCACCTAGTGGCCTCTTAGATAAGGTCTACACTCCACTCCTTTTATTCTCACTGACCCCACCCTACTACTGGTGAGTACTTATCATCGTCACTATGTAATAAGTCTCGCTAAACTAGTCTCAAAATCAAGTAACCAATAAAAATGCTAAGGCCCTCTTACTATGTGCTGGGTCCTAGCCTACAATGTACTAGAAGGAGAGCATACAACATATTCACTGAAAAGTAGTTATAGTATATTTTCCAAATAAATAAACAATGATGCAGGGGAGGATGGGGTGTAACTGTCAGCTGGGAAAATTGTAAGAGAGCATTTTGAAAGAAGTAGTACTTAAACCTAGCCTGAAAGGGATATAGAGGTATTAAGATATAAGAGTATTAATTAAGAAATTAAGATTATTTCAAGGCAGGAAGGACAGACTGGTGAAAGGCAAAGAAGAGACAGATAAACTGGTGTTCAGGAACAAAGCAGGTTATTTTGCCCAGAACACAGACTACTTGAAGAACAGTTATACACAGTCAGTCTGAAAAGATAGGTTGAAGCCAGTATTATGTAGGGCTTTAAATGTCAAGCAGAAGTCTGTCCATTAATCTGAAATCAAAAGAAAGATTCTGGATATTTTCAATCAAAGGAATGACATGAATGGACACCAGAATAATCGGGAGCTATGGGAATGGATTACAGATTAGAAAGGGGAGAGAATGAAGATATAGGAAGGTTGTTAAAAGAGGCAAGGTGAGAAGTGATGAGAGTATATGAACTAGGTAGCTATCTTGTGAATGGAAAGAAGAGGATGGAAGGGGGAGATATTTTGGAGGTGAAATAAATAAGACTTAGTGATCTGACTGACTTGGGAGAAGGGAGGGAAAGAAAAGTAAATAATTCCTAGATTATGAACCTGGGTACCTGAAATGACACTGGTGTACTCAACAGAAATAGGTAAGTTAGAATACAGGGACTGTTTAGGGGGAAAGAAAATAATTTCAGTTTTACACATTTTGCATTTGAGATGCCACTGGAACATCCAGGAGGCAATTGAAAACCAGAAGAGATAAAAGAATTATATATGTAGATTTGTAAGTCATTTGTATAGAGCTAAGCAATTCCATGAAAATCCAGAGTTTCGACTGCTAGATATAGAATCCCAAGAAGGTAACTGACAAAAACAAAAGTTCGACATACACCAAAATATTTACTACAACACTTTTTTGCATGGTAGCAAATGAATGGAAACAAAGTGGATGCTCATCAACTGTGAAACGGATAAAACATATTATATTAATAATGTGATATTACTATGCTGTGACAAATGATGGACATGAAGAACACAAAGAAGCATGAAGAAACTTACATGAACTAATGCATAGTGAAGAAATCAAAGTAAACACAATGACAAAAGCAATGTAAACAGAAAGAATTCTCACAAAAGATAAAAATGAATGGGGGGGGAAGAATGTTGCATAATTATAAAGATCCAATTTGGCCCCAAATAATTAGAGAGATGACACCTCACTCTTTTGCAAAGGTGAAGTAGAAGTAGTGTCACAGGTACTGAATGTCTTTTTTTTCCCCACTATATTGGTTGATTGAACTGATTGTTTTACTTCTTTTTTATTTTTTAATGTTATAAAATATACTTCTCTGAGAAGAGAGGTGGCCAGGAATACAGGGGGAAATCTAGAAAAGCAAAAGAATAAAAAATATCAACAAAAATCTATTTTTAAAAAAGAAATTGGGGGACAGGGGAAAAACTTTTAAAAGAGGGCTCCACATCGCTAATGGTAAGAAAAATGGAAATTTTACTTCACATTTAATAAATGGAATTGCTTTATAGTCTGGTCCCCAATTGATCTTTCCAACCTCATTATTCATTACCAGCACTGCAATGTTCAGGCAACTGAACCTCTCTGTTCCTTACGTACCATACTCTACTTTTCACGTCCATGCTTTGTGCTAGTCATATTCCATGCATAGCATGCATTGCTCACTCATCTTTACCTCAGAGAATTCCTCTATTTCTTCAAGATAAAAGTCAAGCACCACCTTCTCCATGAAGTCTTTCCTGATTTCTCCCCAAGTGCTGACACCTTCTTCTCCCTTATAGTTATTTTGTTATTCATTCTTTATATATTTAAATATGTATGTATGGGATTCCCCCAACAAAATTGAATCTCTTTCATAGTAAGGATCTTTCTTTCTCCCATCTCCAGCTTCCAGCACAGTAACTGGCCCATAACAGCAACTGAATCAATGCATCTTGATCAATCATCTTTCACATGCTGTAAAGAGTACTCTTCTCTCACGTCTCTTCTTTGCTCACAATCCTAGAGTTGTTAAATTCAAACTATATAGCACGTCATTCAAAGTCCTATATAATCTTTCACCACCAAAACTTTCCAATCTAATATTAAGTTCTTCTTTGTGTCTTGATGCTCCAATCACATGGACTCTTAGCTGTCACTATGCTCTACTCAGCTGACACACTTGCCTACTTCAGAGGCTTTACTCAACCTATTTACTATAACTGGGTTTGACCTTGCCCCTTCCTTTCTGCTTGTTAAATCTATCTTTACAAGACATAACTCCAATTCCACATCTAAGAATGCTTCTTTTCAGGGATTCTCTTGTCCAATAACAATCACAAAGTATTTTTCTATCATTACATCAATACATAGGACTTTATTAGTATCTCTTATGAACTCTCAGTTATGGAATTATTTATGTTTCTGTCATAATTCCTTATCCCCACTTTACTCAAACTTGGTGAAGGAAATCCTTCAGTCATTATCTTTGTATTTCCCTAGCCTACTGCATATTGCTCTGTGAGAAATGAGTTCTTTGGACTCCTACTCTATTCTAAAATTATTAACCAGTTTGATATTTAAATCATATAGAGATAATTAGATGAGGTAGATTCTTATAGTAGGCCTTAATAGTAAGCCTCAAACTTTAATCCAGCATTTAGTATTTGTTTTCCAGTTATGAAGCTCACTTGCACAAGCACAAAAGTACTGACAAAGAGAACCACATCCAGTTTTGCTCAAATGTGGGTAGGATGCCTTGATTCTTTGGAACGTCCCTCAACTTATTTCTGTACCTCCAAACCCCTCTATATTGTCTAACATCAGCAAGTGACCATGTTATGACCACTTAGTCACTAGAAATAACTGTTGCCTTGCCCATCTTATGGGCAAGATATCTCAGACTTCATCTAACACAGGACTTCCTTGCTGATATCCCATTTTGGGGCATTCAAAACAAGGTCTATCAAGCAATATGATTTTATATTTTGCTTTGTCTCTCCAGAATGTCCCCTCATCAAACCCTATAGAAAAAAGATCCTAAGGACCTAGAGATCTCAGATTGTGAAGAATATCTTCATTGGAGGGGGGCCATGGACCCTTTTATAGAGCTATTAGTAGAACTTCTGGGAGCCAAACTGGAAGAGAGATCTGTAAGTATTCTCTTGCTGACCTTGAAAAATCCAGAGAATATTTCCCCAGGAAAAATCCTGGAATAGTGGAATCAGGTGAAGGGGTGGACAGTGTCTTAGCTTGAGAGGCCAGGAAAATGGTTAAGGGGAGACCCTCTTGATAGAGCTGAAGGAGATCAGTGCAGAAACTGGCTGTCCCAGACAGCCTCACTTCAGCAAGCCAAGAGGAGACCTTGAGACCCAAGGGGGTGGAGTCTACAACTGCCAATCCCAGGACCCCAGGTGTGAGTCAGCACCCTAGGGAAATCGGGAAGACACTAGCACAGAAAGGGTTCACCAACTGCTGAGCTTGCCTGTGCTCTAGCTCAGGAGAGGAGAACTTCTGTGGCAGACCACTCCTCCCCCACACCTTACTCAGCAAGCTTCAGGGTAATAACTCTGGAGAAACTCAGAAAGATTTCACCTGGCCTCTGTCTTGGCACACCAGAGAGCTCAGCACCAGGTAGTCTAACTTCCAGCTGAAAGAACCAGAGGCCACAATATACAAAGCCTCAAGTTCTCAGCACAAGAACTGTGGGACAAAGCCCTCTGTGCCCCAGAAGCAGAGATAAACTTTTAAAGCCAGGAAAAGGCAATCACCATGAGCAAGAGGCAAACCAGAAAAGACCACAGAATCATACTGTGGGGACAAAGAACAAAACACAAATACAGAAGAGGTCAACACTGAGGTTGTACTCCCATCTGAAACCTCAGAAGGGAATATGAACCGATCTCAAGCCAAAAGTGCATTCTTGGAAGACCTCAAGAAGGATTTTAAAAGCCAAATTAGAGAGGCAAAAGAAAAATTGGCCAATGATTTTAAAAATATGAAAAAAGAAATCTCTGAAGAGAACAGCTTCTTAAAAAGGAAAATTGGGCAAATGGAAAAGGAAGAACAAAACCTAACATTAGGAAAAAACTCCTTAAAAGGAATAACTGGACAAATTTTAAAGGAGATGCAAAAGTTACCTGAAGAAAACTACGTATTAAAACTTACAACTGGGCAGGTAGAAGCTAACAACACTGTGAAACATCAACAACCAGGCAAACAGAATCTAAAGAATGAAAAAAATAGACGAAAATGTAAAATATCTCATTGGTAAAACAATTGACTTGGAAAATAGACCCAGGAGAGAAAATCTAAGAATTATTGGTCTATTGTGAAGCCATGATGAAGAAAAGGGCCTGGATAATATCTTCCCAGAAATCTTCAAGGGAAATGGCACTGAGGTCCTAGATCCAGAGGACAAAATAATCATCAAAAGAATCCACCGATCACCTCCTGAAAGAGATCCGAAACTGAAAACATCAAAGAATATAGTTGCCAAATTGCAGAACTATCAAGTTAAGGACAAAATACTGTAAGCAGGCAGAAAGAAATAATTCAAATATCAAGGAACTACAGTCAAGATGACACAGGACCTTGCAGTTTCTACATTAAAAGATCAGAGGAATTGGAATATGATATTCTTTATGGCAAAGGAGCTTGAACTGCAGCCAAGGATCAATTACCCAACAAAATTGTGCATAATATTTCAGGCAAGGAGATAGACATTCAATGAAATAAGGGATTTCCAGACCTTCCTGATGAAAGGGCCGGAGTTGAATAGAAAATCTGATCTTCAAATACAAGTCTCAAGAGAGGCATAAAAAGATAAATGGGGGAAAAAAGATGTAATTCAATATGGGCAAACTGTTTACATCCCTATAAGGGAAGATGATACTAGTTAATCTTGAGCATTGTATATTTATTATATTTAAAAGCGGTATATATAGATTGAGTGGGCATAAAATAATTGATGGGATAATAAAAATGTGATTTAAAAGTGTGAAGGGATTATAAGGGGAGATGTAAAAAATATGCAGAAAAAGATAAATTACATCACAGAAAGGCACAAAAACATATTATAGTAGAGGTAAAGAGGGAAGGGAGATGAACACTGTTTGAGATTTCCTCTCATCTGACCTGGTTCAAGGATGGAACAGCAAACGCAGTTAAGTTTAGAAATCTAACTTGTCCTGCAGGCATCAGGAGGGGAAAAGGAAAAGAAAAGGGAGGGGAAGCTAAAAGGGAGGGAAGAAGAGAAAAGGAGAATAAAAAGGAGGGGGGCTAATAGAAGGGAGGAAAGACTGAGGGAGGCAATGGTCAAAAATTAAACCTCTACTGTGAAGGAGAAGGGAGAAGATAGAACTAAAAGCACAAACTGGGGGAATCAGGATGGAGAGAAAGACACAGATAGTAATCATAACTGTGAATGTGAATGGGATGAACTCTCCCATAAAACAGAGGCAAATATCAGAATGGATTAAATACATTTTATACAATTGTATATATTTTTACAATTTTAAAACTTATTTTATAATTTTAATTAAATTTTAATTGTAAAATAATGTAATCCTAAATAATGAGTGGGTTAAACAAATCACAGAAACAATCAATAACTTCATTCAAGAGAATGACAAAAATGACACAATTATGAAAACTTATGAGGTGCTGCAAAAGCATTGAATGCCTATATGAACAAAATAGAGAAAGAAGAGATCAATGAATTGGGCATGCAGGCACAAAGCTAGAAAAAGAACAAACTGAAAATCCCCAAGTAAATACCAAATTATAAATACTGAAAACCAAAGCAGAGATTAATAAAATTGAAATTAAGAAAACTATTGAACTAATAAATAAAACTAAGAGTTAGTTTTATGAAAATACCGATAAAACTGATAAATCTCTGGTCAATTTGATTTAAAAAAAAGAAAACCAAATTACCAACATCAAAAATGAAAAGGGTAAACTCACCTCCAACAAAGAGGAAATTAAAACAATAATTAGAAATTACTTTGTCCAACTGGATGCCCATAAACATGACAACGTAAGTTAGGTGGATGAATATTTGAAAAAATATAATTTGCCCAAATTAACAGAAGAGAAAGCTAAATACTTAACCCCACCTCACAAAAAGAAATTGAACAAGCCATCAATGAAATCCCTAGTACAAAATCTCCAGGGACCCATAGATTTACAAGTGAATTCTATCAAACATTTAAAGAACAGTTAATTGCAATACTATATAGACAATGTGGGAAAACTGCCAAAGAAAGAGTCGTACCAAATTCTTTTTATGATACAAATATGGTTTTGATACCTAAACCAGGAAGAACAAAAACAGAGAAAGAAAATTATAAACCAATTTCTCTAATGAATATAGATGAAAAAATTTTAAATGTTTTGATCAGGTAGTAGTTATACCAGGAGTGCAGGGCTGGATCAATATTAGGAAAACCATCAGTATTACTGATCATATCAACAACAAAACTAACAGAAACCATATGATTATGTCAATATATGCAGAAAAATCTCTTGACAAAATACAACACTCATTCCCTATTGACAACACTGGAGGGGCACACAAATAAATGGAGCCTTCCTTAAAATAATAAGTAGTATCTACCTAGAACCATCAACAAGCATTATCTGCAATGGGGAGAAGCTAGATGCATTCCCAATAAGATCAGGGGTGAAACAAGGATGTCCATCATCAGCACTGCTATTCAATATGATAGTGGAAATGTTAGCTTTAGCAATAAGAGAAGAAAAAAATTGAAGAAATTAGAATAGACAAAGAAGAAACTAAGTTATTACTCTTTGGAGATGACATGATGATATACTTAGAGAATGCCAGGAAATAAAGTAAAATCTGCATTTCTATATATTACTAACAAAGCCCAACAGGAAGAGATAGAAAGAGAAATCCCAGTCAAAGCTATGGTAGACACTATAAAATATCTGGGAGGCTACGTGTCAAAACAAACTCAAGGACTATTTGAACACAATTATAAAACACTTTTCACATAAATAAAGTCATATCTAAGTAACTGGGAAAACATCAGTTGCTCACGGGTAGGCCAAGCTAATATAGTAAACATGACAATTCTACCTAAATTAATTTACTCATTCAGAGTCATACCAATCAAGCTAACAGATAATTATTTTCTTGAGATAGAAAAAATAATATCAAAATTCATCTGGAAGAACAAAAGGTACAGAATATAAAGAGAATTAATGAAAAGAAATGCTAGGGAAGGTGGCCTACCTCTACCAAATCTCAAATTGTATTATAAAGCAGCAATCATCAAAACCATTTGGTACTGGTTGAGAAATAGAGGGGTAGATCAGCAGAATAGGTTAGGCACTCAAGACACAGCAGTCAATGAATATAGAAACCTACTACTTGATAAAACCAAGGAAGGACCTCAGTTTCTGAGATAAGAACTTACTGTTTGACAAAAACTTCTGGGAAAACTGAATAATAATGTGGCAGAAATTGAGCACAGAACAATGCCTGACACCACACACAAGAATAAAATTCAAATGGATACATGATCTAGGTACAAAGGCTGATACTATAAACAAATTAGGGGAACATGGAATAGTATATTTGTCAGATTAATGGAGAATGGAAAAATTTATGACCAAGAAAGAGACAGAGAACATTATGAAGTACAAAATGGATAATTTTGATTAAATTGAAAAGTTTTTGCACAAACAAACCCAATGAAACCAAGATAAGGAAAGAAGCAGAAAATTGGGAAATAATTTTTGCAACTAGTATCTGTGATAAAGGCGTCATTTCTAAAATATACAGAGAATTGAGTCAAATTTACAAGAATACAAGTCATTCCCCAAATGATCAATGGTCAAAGGATATAAACAGGCAGTTTTCAGAGGAAGAAATTAAAGCTATCTATAGGCATAAGAAAAACTGCTCCAAATTGAATGCAAATCAAAGCAACCCTGAGGTACCACATTACACCTATCAGATTGGCTAACATGACAAAACATGATAAATGCTGGAGAAGATGTGGGAGAGTTGGGACACTAATTCATTGTTGGTGGAACTGTGAGCTGATCCAACCATCCTGGAGAGCAATTTGGAACTATGCCCAAAGGACTACAAAAATGTGCATACCCTTTGACCCAAAATATTACTTCTAGGACTGTATCCCAAAGACATCATAAAAAGGGAAAGGGCTCCACATCTACAAAAATATTTATAGCAGCTCTTTTTGTGGTGGCCAAGAACTGGAAAACAAGGGAATGTCCATCAATTGGAGAATGACTAAACAAGTTGTGGTATATGAATGTAATGAAATGCTACTGTGCTATAAGAAGACTTTAGAGAGGCCTGGAAGGACTTATATGAACTGATGCTGAGTGAAATGGGAAAAATCAGGAGATCATCGTACACAGTAACAACTCCACCGTGCAAGGAATTTTTCTTGTAGACTTCGCCCTTCACAGCAATGCAAGGACCTAAAACATTCCCAAAGGAGTCCTGAGGCAAAATGCCATCCACACCCTGAGACAGAAATATGAAATTGGAATACAGCATGAAGCAGAATATTTTCTCTTCTGTTATGCTTTGTTTTGGTTTGTTTTTTTCTCATGGTTTCCCCCATTCATTTTAATTCCTCTATGCAACATGACTAATGTGAAAATGTACTTAATAAGGATATATGTACAGAAGCCATATAAGACTGTATGTCATCTCAGGGAGGGAGGGGAAAGGGAAGGGGAGAAAGTCTAAGACTTATGGACGTAATTGTAGAAAACTGAAAACAAATTAATTAAATATTTTTTTAAAAAATAATGCAATTGGCTTGGAGCTCTGCCTCACTGTTTTTTGGACAATTTTTTAAAAGAGTTTTATTGACTTTTTATTTATTTTTTTTGGACAATTTTGGACCCTACAGCTCAATATTCAGTTGCTGCTTAATACTTGCTCAATTAAATATGCTTAATGTTTCCTTGTTTTGGTACTCCTTTGCTAGTAGTTGTTACTTCTTATTACTTCTTATGTTAATATATGTCGTTGACATAAATGATCTAAAAAACTGATAGAGAATTCCCTCCTCTCCATTTATCCTTGAATTATCTGCCTTGCTACTGCAACATATATATACCCCTTTCTAACTGTTCAGTTCTAATTTATGTGGAATGAGAAGCTAGATAGCCTAACTTTTAAACATTTTGCATCAACTAAGGAAAAAATGATGCTGAATGAGGAAACCAAAGGGCTACATGATAAGCAAATTACACAAACTCTTAGTATGTGGAAACGGTGGTATTTTAGATCTTCAGAGTTCTTTTTTGTTTTATTTCCAGGTTCTTAGCTAGGTTTTCTTTGATTAAAGTTGCTCCATACATAACCACCTGAGAAGTTGGCTGTTCTTGCATCATTATCACAATCATCATCGTTTGTTGTGAGAAAAATTAACAAGTGATCATCTCAATACAAATTCTACCATCAAATGTCCCATTGAGAAAAAAACTGTCATCAGTTTAACACCATCAAGTATAGATACATACTAAAACAAAAGCAAACAATATTCCTGGACGATGAATTACCTGAACTAAGTTTTTTTTTAATTTCCCAAATTAGAACACTAGTAGACAATATGATTCAAAAATATACCACAACATGTAGTATTTACCTTTAAAAGCACACCTATCAGCATTTCAATTTTAAGCTGAATACATAATCATTCCTTATGTTATTCAGAGGAATAGTGTTCATCATGTTCTAAACATTTCCTATTCAAATAACTAATTAAGTTTACAAACTGTATTGTGAAGACCAGAAGGCACTATATGTACAAATTATATTGGTAATTATGTCTCTGACAAGGAAATGATTTTACAGGTATCACAAATGGCGTAAACTAAATTCAAAGATCTCAAGCAAGGAACCAAGTCAAGCCAAACAATAAACACAAAAAAGAATCCAAAATAAAACTACCTAAAGTAACATACCATAAGAGCTATTGAATCACCTGTCTTCTTTATGGAACTTATCAAAACAACACAACCATTTGCAAATGACTAATTGTCACCAAGTCAACATAACTGCCCAGTTTAACCATTTATTTGGCATCATTTCAAAGCCATGAAGAGAGAAAGAGAGAGTACCATTCCCACTGCAGCATGCTGACTGCAATTTGGCAATCTTCCATTTCAGCTCTACACATCTCCTCAGAACCTTGGAGTCTGCCCCTGAGACTCTAGATTCTAAGGGGTGAGCTTCAATAAACCTTCACTTCACAAAACCAAGTCATTTTCAAACCATGGCCCAGCATATATACTTCCTGCCTTTTAAATTTTCCTTTATGTAATGTTTTCCTCCCATTAGAATGGAAGATCCTTGAGGGCAGTGACTGCCTTGCTTGTTTGTACAGGTATTGTTAGCTGGATCATAGTAAGCAGTTTATCATACATTTGATCAAGTATTTTGAATACTGTAAAGAAAAAAGAAGGGAAATAGATAAATACAGATGGTAGGAAACAGAAATAGGAATTTTATCAAACATCCAAATTGTGGTTTTATTAAAACCTAAATGAAGGAGGGAAACATTAGACCTGAAAGGGAACTAAAAAAGCACCAACTCTTAAATCTCTCATTTTACAAAGGATGAAACAGAATTTGGAGAGGATAAATTACTTTGCCAAAGGTAGTGAGTAACAAAGAGACCTTGAACCCAGATGATTCTCAATACCAGTCCAATGCCCTTTCCTGTTTTATTACTTTGGGTAACAAACTTACTCAAAAGTCACAAAAGAAAACGAGTATGATAATTATATGATGATATGGTCAATTCCAAGAATGCAAGGAATATTGTTTGGAAGCCTCATCCAGGTAGTAATGGGGCTATTTTGGAATAATCCCATTCTTTTTGTCATGTAATCACTCCTCCAATCTTACCTTGACAGAGACCTTACCAACCAACAAGAGATGACCTTTGTTCCACCTTACCTTTACCAGAAGTCTTGAGATCAAGAGGAATTGAAGAGGAAAATCAATTTTCTTTTAGTGGCTAGTATGATGCATGTGTCTCATGCTGATGATCTTTTCATGGGCACCATCCTCTAAAAAAATTGTGTTATTTACAATGAATGTGAGAGGCAAAAGAGTTTGCATATTCAGTGCCTAGATTCAGGTATAGAGAAGTATCAAGGTATAAGGGAATTAGAGTTAGAAACCCTTTGAGTTGAATCTCCCCATTCTTCTAACCCTTACTTATTAGTTATGTGACTGTGAACAAGTGATTTAACCTTTTTGTGCCTCAATTTCCTTATATGTAAAACAAACCAGTTGGATTTGATAAAAATAATATTGTCAATTATTTAATGCTTTTAAGGTTCTAAAGCATTTTAATGTCTCTCATTTATCCTCACAAAAACCTTGGGAAGTATGCACTATTATTCTGCCCATTTTACAGATGAGCCAACCACGGTAGACAGAGGTTAAGTGACTTGCCCAAAGTCACACAGGTAGTAAGTGTTTAAGAATGGATTTGAGGGGGGGCGGAGCCAAGATGGCGGAGTGAAAGCAACGACTCACCTAAGCTCCTGGAAAAACTCCTCTGATTATATCTGGGGGGAGAGTCTGACCAGACTTTGGAGGTGTAGAATCCAGTGGGAGACGGACTTTGACAGATTCGGAGCCCAGGCTGGACTGGAAGGTCCACGGGAGGGATCTGTTCCGCGGGGGTAAGACCCCGGCGCACAGCGCAGCGCGGTCGGCACGGCAGGGCGGAGGGGACCAGAGGAGCCCGAGAGTGGCGGGCAAGACCAGTGGAGCAGGAGATAAGCCAGGCCGAGCCGGTGAGAGCCGCTGAGTGCCAGACATCAGCGCAGCAGTCCTTGAAATCTTCAGCCTGAAGACGGACTTCGGTGGGTCACTACTTGAACTTCCAGGAACTGGGATGGCAGAGTGATCAGTAAGTGCTCTCTCCTCCCCCCTGATGACCCTGAGGGAACCATAAAATTCTTCCCCAGATTAATCCTGGATCAGCAGGAACAGCAGAAGGGGGCGGGTGGTCTCATAACACCAGAGGCTGGAGAGGTGGCAAAGGGGGATTCTTCCTACCGTGGTGGAGGCTATCTGGAGGGACAGACGACCCAGGGCAGAGAAAAATTCGCACTGAGACCCAAGCAAGCCTCAGCCCGGGAGACGAGCCCCAGGAGGGGCGGGAACACGCATTAGCCTCTAGGCGTGCCCCAGCCCTCCAGGGGAAAGGGAAGACAATAGGGAAGCTGGGATCAGCATCCCCGGACCTTGCCTTTGCCTCAGGCCAGCTGAGGAGATATCCTGAGACCAGACCACACGTCCCACACACCTATCAAGCTAAACCCAGGGTTGATCTGGGAAACAAACAAAAAAAAAAAGCCTGCTTTTAGCCTAGACAAACATCAACTCAACTTAAAAGATCTGTATCTTCTGACTGAAAGAACCAAAAGCTACAACACTCAGCCAACATCATGAATCGGAAAAAGCAGACGAAAAGTGAAAAAACCATAGAATCTTTCTATGGGGATAAGGACCAAAACACAAACACCAAAGAGGTCAGAGCTGAGACTGTACTTCCATCTGAAACCTCAGATGGGACTATGAATTTCTCGCAAGCACAACTAGATTACCTGGAACGTCTGAAGAAGGATATAAAAGAAAAACTGGCCAATGATTTTAAAACCATAAAAAAAGAATTCACTGATGAGAACATCAATCTGAAAAAGAAAATTGAAGAAATGGAAAAGGAAGTTCAAAAATTAACTGGAGAGAATAATTCCCTAAAAGGAAGAGTTAATCAAACGGAAAAGGAAACCCAAAACCTAACTGGGAAAATTGGTCGAATGGAAAAAGAAGTACAAAAATTAAATGGAGAAAATAGCTCCTTAAAGGGAAAAATTGGCCAGATGGAAAAGGAGATGCGAAAGCTAACTGAAGAAAACAATACGATCAAGATTAGAATTGGGCAAGTAGAAACTAATGACTCAATGAGGCAACAAGAATCAGTCAAACAAAATCTAAAGAACGAAAAGATAGAAGAAAATCTAAAATATTTAATTGGAAAAACAACTGACCTGGAAAATAGATCCAGGAGAGAAAATCTAAGAATTATTGGCCTGCCAGAAACCCATGATGAAGAAAAGAGTCTGGACAATATCTTCCAGGAAATCATCAAGGAAAACTGCCCAGAAGTACTAGACTCAGAGGGCAAAATAGTCATCGAAAGAATCCACCGTTCCCCACCGGAAAGGGATCCCAAACTCAAAACCCCAAGAAATATAGTTGCCAAATTCCAGAGCTATCAAGTGAAGGAGAAAATACTACAAGCAGCCAGAAAGAAACAATTTAAATATCAAGGTCACACAGTCAGGATCACACAGGACCTTGCAGCTTCTACATTAAAAGATCGAAAGAATTGGAACCCAATATTCCGTAAGGCAAAGGAGTTGGGACTCCAACCGAGGATCAACTACCCAGCAAAGTTCAGCATAACATTTCAGGCAAGGAGAAAGTCATTCAACGAAATAAGGGATTTCCAGAGCTTCCTGACCAAAACACCAGAACTCAATAGACAATTTGATCTTCAAATGCAGGTCTCCAGAGAATCATAAAAAGGTAAACAGAGGGGAAAAAACAAAAACAAAAACTTGCAACTCAATTAGGGCAATCTGTTTACCTCCCTGTAAGGGAAGATGATACCTGTTAATCTTGAGAACTGTGCAGCTATTATGATAAAAGGGATATATGTAGAGGGAACGGGCATAAAGTAAATGATGTCATGGCAAAAATATGATTTAAGTATGAGAAGGGAATGTAATAGGAGGTGTGGAAAGGGGGAAGCAGAAAATGGCAAATTATATCACATGAAGAAGTACAAAACTATAGTAGAGGGAAGGAGGGGAGGGAGATGAGCATTGTTTGAGAGGTACTCTCATCTGATTTGTTCAAAGGAGGGAACAATAATCTTAAGTAGATAAGCCTAACTAGCTCTATAGGTAGTAGGAGGGGAAGGGGGAAGAAAGGGGAGGGTGGCTAAAAGGGAGGAAAGAAGCAATAAGAGTAAAGGGGACTAAAAGGGAGGGGGGCTAAAAGAAGGAGGGGAAGGCTGCAGGAGGAGGGGGAGAAAACTGAATACTATTGAGGAGGGGAAGGGAGACGGGAGAGTTAAAAGCACAAATGGTGGGAAAGAGGGTGGAGGGAAATACACAGATTGTAATCATAACAGTGAATGTGAATGGGATGAACTCTCCCATAAAACGGAGACGGATAGCAGAATGGATTAAAAGCCATAATCCAACAATATGCTGCTTACAAGAAACACATTTGAAACGGGGGGATACACATAGGATAAAGGTCAAAGGATGGAGCAGAATATATTGTGCTTCAGCTCATGTAAGAAAGGCAGGAGTAGCAATCCTAATCTCAGACAAAGCGAAAGCAGAAATAGACCTAATCAAAAGGGATAGGGATGGAAACTATATCCTGCTAAAAGGCACCATAGACAATGAAGCAATATCATTACTAAACATGTATGCTCCAAGTGGTATAGCATCCAGATTCTTAGAGGAGAGGTTGGGGGAGTTGAAGGAAGAAATTGATAGCAAAACTATACTAGTGGGGGACCTCAACCTCCCCCTCTCTGAACTCGATAAATCCAACCTCAAAATAAACAAGAAAGAGGTTAAGGAGGTAAATAAAACTCTGGATAAGGTAGATATGATAGATCTTTGGAGAAAATTAAATGGGAATAGAAAGGAATATACCTTTTTCTCAGCGGTACATGGAACATTTACAAAAATTGACCATGTACTAGGACATAAAAATCTCACAATCCAGTGCAGAAAGGTAGAGATAATCAATGCATCCTTTTCAGATCACAATGCATTAAAAATTACATGTAATAAAAGGCCATGGAAAGAGAAACCAAAAATCAATTGGAAACTAAATAATCTAATTCTAAAGAAGGATTGGGTTAAAGAAGAAATCATAGAAACAATCAACAACTTCATTCAAGAGAATGACAATAGTGAGACAACGTACCAAAACTTATGGGACACTGCAAAAGCAGTTATTAGGGGAAGTTTTATATCTCTGAATGCTTACATAAATAAAATAGAGAAAGAGGAGATCAATGACTTAGGCTTGCAGTTGAAAAAGCTAGAAAAAGAACAAATTGAAAATCCCCAAGTAAATACCAAATTAGAAATACTGAAAACCAAAGGAGAGATTAATAAAATTGAAATAAAGAAAACTATTGAATTAATAAATAAAACCAATAGTTGGTTTTATGAAAAAACTAATAAAATTGATAAACCTTTGGTTAATCTGATCAAAAAAAAGAAAGAAGAAAACCAAATTACTAACATTAAAAATGAAAGGGGTGAACTCACCTCCAATGAGGAGGAAATTAAAACAATAATTAGAAACTACTTTGCCCAACTTTATGCCCACAAATTCGACAATCTAAACGAGATGGATGAATATTTTAAAAAATACAAATTGCCCAGATTAACAGAAGAGGAAGTTGAATACTTAAACAACCCCATCTCAGAAAAAGAAATTGAACAAGCCATCAATGAACTCCCTAGGAAAAAATCTCCAGGGCCAGATGGATTCACAAGTGAATTCTATCAAACATTTAAAGAACAGTTAATTCCAATACTACATACACTATTCTTGAAAATTGGGGAAGAAGGAGTCCTCCCAAATTCTTTCTATGATACAAATATGGTTTTGATACCCAAACCAGGAAGAGACAAAACAGAGAAAGAAAATTATAGACCAATTTCCCTAATGAATATAGATGCAAAAATTTTAAATAAGATTTTAGCAAAACGAATACAGCATCTTATCACGAGATTAATACATTATGATCAGGTAGGATTCATACCAGGACTACAGGGCTGGTTCAATATTAGGAAAACTATTAGCATTATCGATCACATCAACAACAAAGCTAACAAAAACCACATGATTATCTCAATAGATGCAGAAAAAGCTTTTGACAAAATACAACATCCATTCCTACTAAAAACATTGGAGAACATGGGAATAAAGGGAACTTTCCATAAAATAATAAGCAGTATCTATCTAAAACCTTCAGCAAGCATTATATGCAATGGGGACAAGCTAGATGCATTCCCAATAAGATCAGGGGTGAAACAAGGTTGTCCATTATCACCACTATTATTCAATATGGTACTAGAAATGTTAGCTGTAGCAATTAGACAAGATAAAGATATTCAAGGAATTAGAATAGCCAAAGAAGAAACTAAGTTATCACTCTTTGCAGATGATATGATGATTTACCTAGAGAATCCCAGAGATTCAAGTAAAAAATTACTTGAATTAATAAACAACTTTGGCAAAGTTGCAGGGTACAAAATAAACCCACACAAATCCTCTGCATTCCTATATATTAGCAACAAAGTTCAACAGCAAGAGATAGAAAGAGAAATCCCATTTAAAGTTAGGGTAGACAGTATAAAATACTTAGGAGTCTACCTGCCAAAACAAACCCAGGGACTATATGAACACAATTACAAGACACTTTTTGCACAAATAAAGTCAGATTTAAGTAAGTGGAAAAACATTAGTTGCTCATGGGTAGGCCGTGCTAATATAATAAAAATGACAATTCTACCCAAATTAATATACTTATTTAGTGCCATACCAATTAAACTATCAGACAATTACTTTCTAGAGCTGGATAAAATAATATCAAAATTCATTTGGAAAAACAAAAGGTCCAGAATATCAAAGGGACTAATGAAAAGAAATGCTTGGGAAGGTGGCCTAGCGCTACCAGACCTTAAACTGTACTATAAAGCAGCAATTATCAAAACCACTTGGTATTGGCTAAGAAACAGAGAGGTAGACAAGTGGAATAGACTTGGCACTGAAGATGCAGTAGGCAAGGAATATAGCAACCTTCTGTTTGATAAACCCAAGGACCCCAGCTTCTGGGATAAGAACTCATTGTTTGACAAAAATTGCTGGGAAAACTGGATAACAGTGTGGCGGAAATTAGGCATAGACCCATACCTGACACCGTACACAAGAATAAAGTCCAAATGGGTACATGATTTAGGTATAAAGATTGATACCATGAATAAACTGGAGAAGCAAGGAATAGTGTATTTATCAGATCTATGGAGAAGGGAAGAATTCTTTACTAAAGGAGAGATAGAATGCATTATGAAATGCAAAATGGATAACTTTGAGTACATTAAACTGAGAAGTTTTTGCACAACCAAACCCAATGCAACCAAAATCCGGAGGGATGTAGTAAATTGGGAAAAAATTTTCACAGCTAAGCTCGGGGATAAAGGCCTCATTTCTAGAATATATAGAGAACTGACCCAAATGTATAATCATACAAGTCATTCCCCAATTGATAAATGGTCAAAGGATATGAACAGGCAATTTTCAGAGGAAGAAATTAAAGCTATCTATAATCATATGAAAAAATGCTCTAAATCACTATTGGTTAGAGAGATGCAAATCAAAACAACTCTGAGGTACCACATCACACCTATAAGATTGGCAAACATGACAGAACAAGAAAATGATAAATGCTGGAGAGGATGTGGGAGAGTTGGAACACTAATTCATTGTTGGTGGAGCTGTGAGCGCATCCAACCATTCTGGAGAGCAATTTGGAACTATGCCCAAAGGGCTACAAAAATGTGCATACCCTTTGACCCAGCAATATCGCTACTAGGACTACATCCCCAAGAGATCATAAAAATGGGAAAGGGTCCCACATGTACAAAAATATTTATAGCAGCACTCTATGTAGTTGCCAAAAACTGGAAGTCAAGGGGATGTCCATCAATTGGGGAATGGCTGAATAAATTATGGTATATGAATGTAATGGAGTACTATTGTGCCATAAGAAATGATGAACAAGAAGACTTCAGAGAGGCCTGGAAGGACTTATATGACCTGATGCTGAGTGAAAGGAGCAGAACCAGGAGAACTCTATGCACAGCAACAACCACAGTGTGTGAGAGCTTTTTCTGGTAGACTTAGATTTTTGTAATAACACAAGAACTTCTGAAAAAAAAAAAATCCCAATGGTGGACCTCAAGGCAAAATGCCTTCCACACTCAGAGAGAGAAATATGGAAGTCACTCACATAATGTAGCAGATCATGTTTGTGTATGTGTATCTGTTTGTGTATCATGTTCTGATTTGTTATACGGATTCTTTCATTTATCTTAGTCTGACTACATAGCATGACTATAGTGAAAATATACTCAATAGGAAAGTATATGTAGAATCTATACAGAATTGTATGCAGTCGTGGGGAGGGAGGGAGGTAGTGGGGGGTGGGTGGGGAGGGATAAAATCGCAATTGTATGGCAGTGATTGTTAAACATTAAAAAAATAAAAAAAATAAAAAAAAAAAAGAATGGATTTGAACTCAGATGCACACCACACTGGGCAGTCTCCTGTCTCACAATCTATACTCAAGTTCTTCAGAGAGACTTTAAGAGTGCTTTTGTATCGCTTCTTCAGACCTCTATTTGAGCTTCGGCCTTTGTTCGAGTGCTCTGTAAAACAGTCTTTTAAGCAAACATATCTTTGGCTTTTGGGAGACATGACCAGATAATCAGTTGCATTCTCCTCAGTAAAGTCTGAATGCCCTGTGGCAATTTAACTGGGGACAAGACATCAACATCCAGGACCATATCTTGCCAGGGAATCTTCAGAATCTTCCCAAGACAATCCAAATGTTAAGTTGTTCAATATTTTGGCAAAGTACTGTCCAAGTTTCACAGGCACATAACAATGAAGTCAGCACAAAGACTCTGTCGACCTTCAGTTTTGTATTCTCTCTCACACTTTCTTTTGGAGCCTCCCAAATGTTGTACTAGTTTTGGCCTGATGGAAGGTAGAACCTTTCAAACTTCAGAGAGAATACCATCTATTGTGATTTCAAAATATTCTAATAAGCTTAGTATCTCATTGTCTAGCCAAGAGCATATAAGAAATACTTAATAGAAAGAACACTTCCAATAACAAGTCACAGTTGACTGTAATAAAGGAGATAGAAAAAAGAAAGAAATTCAACGAAGCCCTCAATCACTAATGAAAGTATATAGCCACAAATATGTGGATGTATGGGCGTGTATATTATCATTCTAAAAACATCACAATTAATAACACGTTACTTGTCTTAATGCAATAATGAAGCATTTTCCTCTGAAGAACCTTGAGGTAAGTAGTTAAATTTTGTGAGATATTCACAAAAGAGACTTCTAGTCAAGTGGTGGAATGCACTGGAGTATATCAACTCAGATCTCTCACAAATGTATTCCACTATATATCAAAAAATAATTCCAGATGGAAATAGTGATCAAAACAACAGAGAAACCATATTAAATGCATTTTATAGCTACACAAAAGTCAATTAGAAATTTGTATGTACTAGGAAATGGGTCCATATAAAAAAGAGCAGCCCAGGAGCACAGACTTGGAAACATTTCAGCCCAGGAATGAGTGAGGAAAATATGGAACGTACAACTCTGTCACTGACACTGCATCAGGACCAGACTGCAGGGCTTGGAGGTGGAAGGTAGCAATGAAGCCTGGACTCTGGGTCAGACTAACTCTAACCCTAGATCAAACTGGAACCTTAAGGTAATAAAACTTTCCACCTCTCTACTTTGAGAGGTCCTTGAGGTGCTAGAAGAACAGAGCATGCAATACTCATGTAGTATGGATCAGGACCAAACAATTCCAGACTGTTCTCATAAATGCACAGACTGTGGTCATAATACAAAGTCCCAATTCAATAAGTAAGGCATGAAAATGAGTAAGCAAGAGAAAACATCAGTGATGAAAAAAAATTTTATGGGGCCAGGCAAAAATACAACTTTGCAAAGTCTAGGAGAAATCTTGGAAGAAATGAATCAGAGTATTAAAATGGTATCACAAATGGAATTAGATTGTTAGAGAAGTAAAAAGAGAATGAAATAAAATTGTATATTAGTTACAAAACCATACTTTAGTAGGCTCTATGAAATTAGATTATATCATCAGGAATCAATGCCTCTAGAATATTAGGACAAAACTAAGACTAATAAATTAGATTAAAAAATAAGGTTATCTCCTCTCAAATACAACTATCCTAGAAATAACCTAAATATCATGGGACTACCTAAAAAACTGTCACAAACATTTTTTTTAAAAAGGCTAGATGCTATAATTTCGTAGAGTCATAAGTAAAAAGTGTCCAAACCTATTAGAATCAGGGAGAAAAGTAAAAATAGGAAAAAAAAAAATCCACCAATCACATCCCAAAACAAATCCTAAAATAAAAATATACAGTAACAAAATCCAGGTATAAAAAAAATACAGTAAAGTAGGCAGAAAGATTTCAGGTACCATGTGGCCATAATCAGGATGGTGTAAGATTTGGCAGTAACAAAAATGAAGGAGAATAACTTGGAAAACAAAACAGCAGAAGACAAAAAATAGCTACTGAAACAAAAATTTAGCAGAACTGAATATACAGGAAAACAAGCAACCTTTTGTGAAATAAAGTACTTCTATGTGCTCCAGAAGTAAAGATCATAGTAGATATTAAAAAATGCAAATGTAGGGTTAAAGAGAAACACAGAAAAAGGTAAACACATTTTAATATTTGGACAAGATTATAAAGAAATGCCTGGTTCAACGTTGTAGACCTACAGGTTCCTCATCTGCAAAATGAGGTTTTAGACTGGTCTCTAAGGTCTCTTCTAACTCTAAATCTATGATCCTCTGGCCCTATGAACTTTATATTAATATTCCTCATTTCCATTCCAAGTAAGCTTTGAATAGAATGATGAGATGACAGGAAATCATACCATATAAGGATCAATTAAAGGAAATAGAAAAGCTAAGCCTAAATATGATTGGATGAGTTGCTCTGATTCTAGGAACAGGCTTAGAAACAAGGATGTAAAACTATTTGCTTGAGAGGTATATTTCAGTTCAATATGGGGAAAAGACTTTCTAAGATTTCTAAGAGCTTTGATACCTTCAAGAGCTACATAAATGTCAGTAATGACTATTCTATTATTGCTGATAACGATTTAACAGCAATTAAAGTTGCTCAAAAGTGTAATGGATTACCTTGTGAGGTGTCATCGGAGATCTTCACATACTGGTTGAATGACAATTGTTGGGTCTATTGCACTCTTAAGTCATAATTTCTTATATGTATAATTTATTGCGTATTATCTCCCTCATTTAGAATGTGAGCTCCCTGAGAGAGAAAAAAATGTATTTCTGACATTCATCATTTAGCACAGTGTCTGCCACACCGAAAGCACTTAAATGTTTGTTGGCTTAGAGACTTAAGGGTTGCACAAAATGACTTTTCAGTCTCCTTCATTCTGGAATTTTTTGGCTATTCTATAAAAGAAAGAATGCTGCAATCCTGGATATTCTACCATCAAAATAATATTTGAGACACTTTTTTATGCTGATGTATAATACTGAAATACTACATAGTCTCTGGTTCATGATCGCTTTGAGTAGACTTTGTTACATAGTAAACAGTAGCTACTGGCACTTCAGTGTTAACAATGTAATCTATGTAACATATCTTTGCTTAGAAATAGGTCACATTCCTGTTTTCCCTTAACTAGAAATAATCCCTGTGCCCATGTTGGTATGGGGGACCACTAGAGAATTAGTCTTTTATAGCTGCCACTGAAATAAAGGAAGTAGTATGGTATAACTGAACAATGGATCTGGAATCAAAAAGTCCTGGCTTTTCAATTCTGCTCTGTTACTTATCATTCACATTATCTTGGGCAAATTGCTCTTCTAAAATTCCCAAAATAACTTGGGGGTGAGGAGGAGCCTAGGGGTGGGGAAAGGTCTTGCTCTGAAGTGCTGACATGATGAACATTGGAAATGTTCACTCCCCTACTATAAATTGATGTTCTGTGTGTTAAAAAGAAAATCCAGTGTTCTAAGATCACTTCCAGCTCTAAACTGATGATGTATGAAATCAGATACTAGATATGGTATGATCTGGTATCAAACACATTTTTCTTGGTATGAATGTAGCAAGGGGAAATATAGACAAGTAAGAAGCAGTTATTAATCACACAGATTATACATGGACTAAAACTATTTGGTATATATTTCCTATTATCTAATTTGACAGAGAATGTGCATAGTTCTCAAGAAAAACACAAACCATCAATAAACATGGAAAAATGATCCAGATTATTAATAGTAAATAAATTTAAATTTCAAAATTGAGGTTCAAATTGTACAACAAAACAGTAACATCAAAATTTTATCATACAAGACAATACTTCTGAATTTTTATGTTCCACTCACCATAGCTTCTATACCAAACTATGTTCCTCACTGCAGCCCTTCCCCAAATATAAAAATTTCATATCACATTTGACAACAAAAAAAAGGAAAAAAAATTGTAGCTGGGAAAACTTTTACTCTTCTCCCATTATGCTCAACTCAAGACACCTTCTGATAACTTCTGCCTTTACATTAGTTTGAATAGAAGAGGGAACTTTGCCAAAGAAAATTCCTTTACATGCTCTGTATCTCTTCCTCTTCCATCCTCTCCATCAAAATACCCCTACTATCACATCCATTCTCTCTTATTATGAATCACTATCTACTACTCCCTCTGCTGTCTTCAAAAACGATCTTGTCTTCCCTGTTCTTAAAAAAACCCCTCACTTCATCCCACCATGGTTCCTCCTATCTTTTGTACCATATCATTCCTTCCCTACATAGCTAAGCTTCTTGAGAAATCTGCCTACATTTGGGATCTTCACTGTCTTCCTTGTTATGCTCTTGTAAAGCCTCTGTAACCAGGGCTCTGATTTCAATAGACCAGTGAAACTGCTCTCTCCAAAGTAACCAATAATTAATTAATTGACGTATCTAATGGCCTTTTAAAATTCCTAATCCTTAGAGCTTGTAGCATTTGACAATGTTGATTTCCCACTTCTCTCCTCCAGTGTTTTTGTATTCTGATTTCTCCTGGTTCTCCTCTGATTTCATATATATATATATATATATATATATATATATATATATATATATATATATATATATATATATATATATATATATATATAAAACACATATATTATATATATATTATATACATATATAATTATACTATATATTATGTACAATATATATAATTATATGTATATATATAACTAATCTTTTCCAGTCTCCTTTCCTAGATCAAGGCATGCCAACTGACCATGAGTGTCCTACAAGACTGTCCTGGAACCTCTTCTCTCTTCACTCTACACATTCTCACTTGGTGAGCACATTAAAGTCCATAGGGGTTCAACTATTATCTCTGCTGCAGATGGTTTCCAGATGTATGTGCATGTGTGTACATACATACGTAAATGTACATATGAATATTTGAGTATGTGTGTAGGTGTGTGTACAAATATACACATAGAACTGTAGCGAATCCCCTGAGTTGCAATCACATATCACTAAAAGCGTTTGTTATATCTTCAATGAAATGTCTCTATAAAAATCTCAATCTCAATACGTCCATAACAGAGGTTTTGTCTCCCCCAACCCAATACCCTTCCAAACTCTTTCCTCTTTTTCCTTTTCTCAAATTTCTTATTGCTGTTGAGGTCACCAAAACTGCCCCTCTTCAGTTACCCAGACTCACAACCTCCATTTCATCCCTGACTCCTCACTTTCTCATCCCACATATCCATTACCAACATATACTTTCTACCACATATTCTTTCTACCTTCACAACACTTATAATTTGTCCCTTTTTTTTTGTAACCAGCCACAACCTTAGTTCCACATCAACCCTTTCTTCAACTACTTCAACAGTCTTCCAACATGTCTGTTTAAAATTTCTCACCACTCCAATCTATTCCCCACTTAGCTAACAAATTGATTTTTATAAAGTGGACTTGACCATGTCAAGCCCCTGCTCAATAAGTTTCAGGGACACCCTATTACTTCCACTATAAAATATAAATAATTGTTTGTCTTTTAAATCTCTTTATATAATTTATATAATATATATTTATATAATAATCTTCATATAATTTTCTAGTTTTCCAATACTCTACTCCTCTTAAAAAAAATATGATCCAACTACACTGCAATTTCTAAAATATGACAATCCATCTCCATTTCTCCAAATTTTCTATACTGGCTTTCTTCTATCACTCTACTCCACCTTTGGCTCAGTTTCTCTAGTTATGAGATCCAATGGATAGTGCTTTCCCATCCCATATTTTCTTCCAGTTACTCTTTATCTTTTCTGCATGTACTTATTTACATACTGTCACTCACACACACAATCAGAATATATAATCCTGTCATTCAGTCAACAAATATTTATAAGGTGCCTACTGTATGCCAGGCACTGAGTTAAGCAATGGGTATATAAAGAAAGGCACAAAACAACCCCTACTCTCAAGAAGCTCACAATTTAACTGGGAAAAAGGAAAATAACTTCTTAAAGAGGCCTAATCACTGAAGGGGTGTTGACTCACTCAAAGTAAGAAACTGGAAAGACCTTAGATTTAAAGAGCCAAAGTCTCCCACTAACCACCTGCAGTCACCCTGATTGACATCTGGTCACTGGGCCCAGATGGCTCAGGAGGAGAAAGTGTGGCTGGTGACTTTACACAGCACTCCCTCATTCAAATCAAAGTCAATTGCAAATCATGTCATCATCTCCCTGGTGTAATGGTTGTCCTTGAGAACAAAGGACAAACCACACAACAATATACCAGACACTCCTCCAAGGGAAAGCACTAAAAATGAGGCTTGGGAAAGGCTTCTTGTAAATGAGACTTTAGCCAAAAATTGAAGGAAAGCAAAGAAGTTGGGCGGGAGAGATGACAAGGAAAAGCATTCCAGACATGGGGGACAGGCCAGTGAAAATTTGTGGAGTCGGCAGATGGAGAAACAGAGGGGAAAAAAAGAATTAAATGTTAGTGTCACTGGAAAGAGTACATGGAGAGGGGGGAAGGGCCAAGCAAGATGGCGGAGAAAAGGCAGGGACTCCCCTGAGTTCTCCACCAAGACTTTCCTTCCGAACACCTTTAAATAACGCCCCCTACACAAATTCTCGCGTGAGAGAACCCACAAAATGATAGAGTGAAACAATTTTCTAGCAAAGACAACTTAAAAGTCAGCAGGACTGGGGTAAAGATGAAGTACGGTCCAATGAGGGTCACACCAATGCAGACCTGGCTACAGCAAACCAAGAGTAGCAACTGGGAGTCACTAAATCAGCAGTGGCAGCAGCTACTTGCAGAGCTCTCAACATACACATGGTAAGGGGATCAAACAACTGGTCAGAAGGAGATTACAAGAGTCTATCTGCTGGCACTGAGGGCAGGACTCTGTTCCTTTGCCTATGTTTGGTCCCAAAGAAGTCCTGGGTGGCATTCTCAGGTACAGGAGAAGCAGTAGCACTAGAGCTTGTGACCACAGTGGAGCAGGGATCTTCATCACAATTCCAGGGCAAAAAGAGTGCTTGTGGTCACTCAAAAATCAAATTAAACGCCAGGAGATTAGTAAACATATACTCCTAAGTGTTCTAATAATGAGAAAATTCTTATGAGTTACAAGTATCATTTTTCCATGCAGGAATGTAGATAAGAGTGTAAGTCTTTCCAGGTTTTCCTGAGAACATCCTGCTCTTCATTTCTCAAAACACAATAATATTTAATCGCAATCATATACTACAAGTTGTTCAACCATTCCCCAATTGATGGCTATCCTCTCAATTTCCAATTCTCTGTCACCAGAATAGAGCTCTTATGTTTGTTCATATAGGTCCTTTTTTTTTTAAATATCTTTAGATACAAATCTAAAAGTGGTACTGCTGAGTCAAATGGTTAAGTATGCAAGGTTTTATAACCCTTTGAGCATAGTTCCAAATTGCACTCCATAATTATTGTATCAGTTTACAACTCCGCCAACAGTGCATGAGTGTCTCCATTTTCCCACATCTCCTCTAATATTTTCCTTTTCTTCTCTATTACTCAACTGAATAGGTGTGAGGTAGTAACCCAAAATGGTTTTAATTTAATCTCCAATCAGTCATGGTTTAGGGCATTTTTTTTTTCAAAAGGCTTTAGACAGCTTGATTATTTCATCTGAAAACTGACTTCATTTATCAGTTAGGGAATGGCTTTTATTTCATAAATTTGATTTAGTTCTCTATATATCTGAGAAATGAGCCCTTTATCAGGGAAATTGCTTCAATTTTTTTTTTTCACAGTTAGGATGGCTAACTATATTTCCCTCCATCCTATTTCCCTCCTATTTATTCTGTTCTCTCTCCTTTCACACTGTCCCTCCTCAAAAAAGTTTTGCTTCTGAATTTTACATCTCCCAATGTGCCTTTCCTTCTATTAGAACCTGTATCTTCTCTTATCCCTTTCTGCTCCTACTTGCCTATAGGGTAAAACAAATTTTGATACCCAATTGAGTGTATATGTTATTCTCTCTCTGAGCCAATTCTGATGAGAGGAAGGTTCAAGTGTTCCCCACCACTTCTCTCATCTTCCCATCTACTGTAAAAGCTCTTTCTTGCCTGCTTAATGTGAGATAATTTAACCCATTCTACCTCTCCCCTTTCCCTTTCTCCCTGTGCTTCCCACCTCTTAATTTTATTTTTTAAGATATCAGGCCATCGTATTCAGTTTACTGCATGCCCTCTGTCTACATATACTCCTTCTTAACTGCCCTAATAATGAGAAAGTTCTTATTTGTTACAAAAATCATTTTCCCATGTAGGAATGTACACAGTTAAACTTTATTAAGTCCAGTATGATTTCCCTTTCCTGTCTGCCTTTTCATGCTTCTCTTAAGTCTTATATTTGAAAGTCACTTTCCATTCAAATCTGGTCTTTTCATCAGGAATGCTTGAAAGTCTTCTATTTCAAGGAATGTTTATTTATTTATTTATTTTTTTGCTGGAAGGATTCTACTCAATTCTTTTTGGAATTCCTGGTTGTAGTCCTAGCTCCTTTGCCCTGTGGAATATCAAATTCCAAACTCTCTGAACCTTTACTATACAAGTTGTTAAATCTTTTGTTATTCTGACTGTGGCTTTACCATACTAGAATTATTTCTTTCTGGCTGTTTGCACTATTTTGTTTTTAACCTGGGAGCTGTGGAATTTGGCTATGATGTTCCTGTAAGTTTTCATTTTGGGATCTCTTGCAGGAGATGATTGGTGGATTCTTTCCATTCCTATTTTACCCTCTGGTTGTAGAATATCAGGGCCATTTTCCTTGATAATTTCATGAATGATGATACCTAGGCTTTTGTGATCATGGCTTTCAGGTAGTCGAATAATTTTTAAATTATCTCTCCTAGATCTATTCTTCAGGTCACTTGTTTTTCCAATGAGGTATTTCACATTGTCTTCTATTTTTCTCGCTCAATTATAATTTTTAAGGATTTTTCTCAGTGAGCTTTTGTACCTCCTTTTTTTCCCCCCTTTTGTCCAATTCTGCTTTTCAAGGCATTCTTCTCCTCATTGGATTTTTGTACCTCTTTTGTCATTTGGCCTAGTCTCTTTTTTAACATGTTATTTTCTTTAATATTTTTTGTATCTCCTTTACCAAGCTCTGGACTCTTTTTTCACTATTTTCTTATATCACTATCATTTCTCTTACCAATTTTTCCTCTACCTCTCTTACTTGATTTTTAAAATTCTTTTTGAGCTCTTCCAAGGCCTTAAAACAATTAATATCTTTCTCAGAGGCTTTGGACAGAGTTGTTTTGATTTTGTTAGGGTTTTCTTTTTTTCTGTGTACGTATTGATCTTCTTTGTCACAACACTGAATTTCTATGATTTTTTTTTCTGTTTGCTCATTTTTCCAGCCTTTCATTTTTAACACTTTGTTAAAGTGGGGCTCTGCTTCCAGGGTGGAGGGTGCATACTCTCAAGCTTCAGGGGTTTTGTGCAGCTGTTTTCAGAGATATTTCTAGGTACCTGTAAATTTTTAGTTCTTCAAAGATGGTATTATCCAAGAACAGCTGTGTTTACTCTTTTCCTAGCCTTTAATTTGGTCTTTGAGTGATCAGAAGCACTCTTTTCTGCCCTGTAATGGTGACGAGGATCCATGCTCCACTGTGATCACAAGCTCTAGTGTGCTACTGCTCCTGTGGTACCTAGGACTGTCACCCAGTACTGTTACTGGGACCAAACAGGCAAAGGAATGGAGTCCTGTTCTCAGTGCTGGTGGAGAAAAAACTCTGCAGCTAAGACATGAGCCTTTTTTTAAACTGATGATGGATGAAATCATAGGAGGATTTAGCTATTAGATAACCATGCCAAATCATTCAATCTACCAGTGAATGAGCAGAGCACATGACTCCCAGAAGACCTTTTCTGGGTTAAACAAGTCTGGCACACATATGAGGGACCACATGGTATAACAGAAAGTGAACTGGAATTGCAGAAAGTGCACATAGGTTTCAGTACAGCCTCTACTGCTTTCCAGAAGGTTGATTAGAGTAGGGAGCCCACCCCTCCCATTTGGAAAAAAAAAAAAAACAACAACAGGGAAACATACATTGACACAGGATTGGTTAAATAAAATTTAGGGTACAGATGTAATAGAAAATAGATACACCATAGAAAATGATGAATATCATGATTTAAGAGAAACATGGTAAGATTTGTAGGAGTTAATCCTAGAGAAAAATAGGAGGAATCAAGAGTACACAATGACTACAATAAATGAAAATTATTTACTATAGTAAATAAAAACTATAGTAAGATATCAGAGTTCAGATTTTAAATGAATAACCTTAATACCAGAGGGTTGATACTTAGTTAAAGACTGAAACATCATTTCTAAAATTTGATAAATGTGTCATTCTAATTCAATGAATTGTACTTCTCTGTTAGAATGAACTGAGGAATACTTGTATAAATAAAACAAAATTAATAATGAATAAAATTAATTTAAGGGACAAAAAACTGACATACTAAAGCATGAAAGTCTACAAAAAGGAAGACTAGTTAGGAGATTGTTGTAATGAACCGGGTAGTCAAATAATAAGAACCTGAATTAGAATAGTGACAATGAAAATAGAAAAGAAAGGAAATGACATACATCTCTCCTCTGGGCCTGTGTTTCTTCATCTGCAAAATGAAGGCCTGAGGACCACAGACAACAATTGGAAGGACCCACAGAACCTATCTAGCCTAATCCCTTCATATTACAGAATGAGTACTGTAATATTCATTACTGAGGCCTAAAGAAATTAAGTGACCTGCCCAAAATATTAGATGAATTTTCAGGTCCTATCCAAATCTCAAATGTTATGATCCTTTACTTCCATGAAATATTTGTGTACCACATATCACTTGTTAAAAGTCTATGGGATCATTTACATTAGAGGCATTAGGAAAATATTGGTGGTGGTTATATGTTTAATAAGGTAGGTATCTTAGTTACAAGTAAACCTATCCAGTCACATTCCTAAGTATTGGGATTACAATAGTGTTTTTTGTTAGGAAGTGTAAGGAAAAGCAATTTTATTTATGAAAGTGAATAAAAATCATCATTAATAAAGTCCAATCCAGAGATACAAAATGATACCTGGAATTTATTATTTTTCTTACTGGTTAGCTCACTGGTTATTTACTATCTAATGAACCAGGTTAAAATATTACAGCAGAAATTAGAAGAATGAAAATGATGAACAAAAAAACAACAACAAAAAACAGGAGTTCTTAAATTTTATGTGCAATAGAACTCTTTCCCTTTGCCAGTCCAGTGAAGCTCTACGAATCCCTTTTCAGAATAATGTTTTTAAATGCATAAAATAAAAAACAAGATGACAAAGAAAGTCAATTACATGCTTTTATATTACAGCAACAAAGCATAGGTATATAATTAATGCAAAAACAGAAAAGATGTGCTGCTATGAATTATGGTCAAATACTTTATAAATCATATATTAACTACAAAACACCCTGAAGTGCTGAGGGGAAAAGTGTGACTTGATTGACCATAAGATTATAAAATCATTTTATATGATTTTTTTGAACGACAATTATTTAAAGAGGAAAAATAGACATGTTTTATAGGATATCTGAGAAAGATTATATACAACTTTCTCCATTTCTATAAAAAAGGAAAAAAGGATTAAAGAAGAAAGAGACAGATGAAGAGTCAGAGAGACGGAGTAAGAATGACTTTAAACTGGCCAAAATGGGTCTTGGAGTCTGCTAAAGGGAAAGGGGCAAGTTGGATAAGTCTGCTAGGCATAAGTGATAATGCTTGAATTTCAGTGGGGGGGTGAGAGGATAACATAGCAGGACAAAAATTACTCAGAAGTCGGAAGATGCTAGAAAAACTAAAATCTAAGGAGGATAAAAGTAAATGAAATTACTGAGTAAAAACTTAATCAAGTAGAAACCCACGTTACAAGGCAAATGGGCTAAGAATATGGTGGAGGAGGGTACAAATATTTGTATATTTTGTTCAAAAATAAGTGGAAGTCCAACTAGAAATGACTCTTCATATAGAGAAAAGAGTTGGATGGAAATCTACTCTAACAGAGAGAAAGATATGATAAAAAGCAAAGCTACCAGAGTTATGGAAGGGAAAAGGAACCATGAATATGGCAGCTGTAGGAAGACTGAGTCAAGCCTTGAATGCACAACAGACAGGGAGAACTTTAATTGTGGAGTTTCCAATCTTTAGTCTTGCTGATGCCATTGACATTTATCAAAATCAAGAGGAAGCAAAAGAATGCAAAACATTACGTACACTGAAAGCCCCCAAAATGCTTTGTCAGCCCCAGTTTATCACTAATAGGGAAGGCTTGTAGTATCCCTAGGAAGAAGGGGAAAATCACTGTCCTTTAGAGAGTCTTTTAATTGCTTCAAATGGTGGTGGAAATTCTTTTCAATCAGGTAGTCTCAATCTCCATTTTAGAGAGATACAAAATAAGGCTTTCCAGTTCTACACTAATGTAATCAGAAGATTACAGAAGATTATCTGGTCATAGGTCTAAAACTCAGAAACTTTATGAACATTTCATGAGTTATGTTATATTCCTAAGTATATTCATATATAAAATAAATGCTTAAACTGATCCATATTTACCCCATAAATACGGGGTACATATCTATGTCTTTTTACCCCATCAAATTGTTTTTTATATTTTAACATTGCCCAAATATAAGCTAAAACTTAGGAAGTCTTCTAAGCATCTCATGCATACAAAGGTCACTCAAGCCATCTATTCTTAATTCCTAGCTCTCCTCACATAAGCAGCCTAATCATGATGTCACTTATGCCAGCTCTTCTATGCAAGCTATTGTTGATAACATATTGTGGCCAACTTAAGGACATTATATCTTTCCATTATGCTGTGTACAACCCATAACTGATTTACTCATAAAGAACCATTGTGATGGATATTTCTGACTAAACTGCTGCGGCAGTATCATAACTGATTAGAAACTTCTGGTTATTTCAGGGAAGAAGAAGAAATAGAAATCTAGCTACTCCAAGTGCAGGTTAAGTACACAAGTATCACATATATGGCATGTATAGACTCCACAATTACCATCCCCCTTACCACCTTTATACCTCCTAGAACGTAACTTCTATGTATCCCCTCAGCCTTGTTGTAGCCCTAAAAAGTTGAGAGTAATCTTTGTATTTTTATGGTTCATGACCCTCATAAGTATGTCCCCTCATGATTATAAGATCAATTAGTCAGGCAGACTTAACTTTTAGAACAGGGTATCAAAAGATTGTGGGAGTCTTGAGGACTAGTACCATGTTTTGGCCTTTCTTTGTATCTCCACCATTTAGCATAGTACCTGGAACATAGTCAAGTACATAATAAATGCTTCCTGAATGCTATTGATGAGTATTTAATAACAACAACTGACACAAAATATGACTCCATAAGTCTGACACATTTCCCACCTATACATAGAGAGTTGAGGGGAAAAGAAGTTGTTTATCCTTCATTTTTGAAGAGGGCAAATGACATCACAGGGTGATGTCTTGACATGTGTGAATTGGATTCAAGTGAGGCAGAGTTGCATGTCATCAGCCTTAATTTCTATGAGTCATCAAAGTCTAGGGGCAGAACAGAAAGTCAAATAACTGGTGATGGCTTGGGATGTAGTAGATGACCCTGATACCTGACCAAGATAGCATTTCAAAGCACCTGCTTTAGCTGCTTTCATGGCTGTTAGAACAAACTGTTCTCATCCACCCATTCTGTTGGAGAGTCTTTAAATGTCTGGGGTAGACATCCCTCTAACTCACCAGTATGCGTGTGAGGCCTGTCAGTTACCCTCAACCAGGTTTAGCCCTTCTATTGAGATGGTTTAATGGTGTAGCTGCTGCACATGCTACGGCTTCTTGGAGTCACTGGTGAGAGTTGGGTGAAACAGGTGGACACCAAAGGTAGATGAGCAGCTGTGAAAATGGCCTGGCAAGCCCTCATACCTGAAGTGCTAATTCTGATGAACACCTCATACAATGGAAAATAGTAGGTTCAAGTTGAAAGGGTATAGATGGCAAAGAGGTAACTCAGAGCTCTTAGAAGTCCTCTGGCTAGTGTCCTCAAATTATGTTCTCCTTATCTTAGTGTGGCTTTTCTGATGGGATCTTTACAGACCACTGAATCTAGGTCCAGTCTGTTCTTGGCTCCTGATGCTAACACGGCTGTCAACTGTTCTACAAGTGCTCCTAGAAAGCCAGCGGGAAGATGGGAATACCCCAAATCCCCAATACTTCTGAAGTTCACACGGTCTCCATCTGATCAAGGAAGGAAGGGGAAAAAATTAAAAATATTCTCATCAACCCTCTCTTCTCCACCCCCAAACCTTCACAAATGAATGCTTCTCAGGGCTGGCTCTCTCTTCTCCTTGGTTCACTACTGGCCCAAATGGTTACAAGTAGCTAGATGGTTTTGCATAGGCCTGGAGGGCTTGTCCAAGTCTTTTCATCTCTCTGGATACATTTTATACACCTCAGAAAGTGCTGAAGGCTTGTTCACACCTAGTAAACAACTAAGGTAAGTTCTTCCCTGGCAAAAATAAGTGAGAAGTAATTTCAATTCAACTCTACAAATGTAAAAGGAAAAATTTCTTATCTTAAATTGAGTACCCTCCCAACCATGACTTACAACATAAGTCCCCAACAGATTATGGGGAGTGATTTGAAGGAGGCAACATTCTGAACACTGTTGTAGTCTGACCTTAAGTATGTGGAATGGATCTGTTTTAATACAAGCAGCCAGGGTCTACTGCCCATAAACACTACACTGCACTGGCACCATTCTGACACATCATTATGTAACTATAGATAATGTAAACTTATGAACTGAGGCCATAAACAACAACACTACACTTACTCCATGCTGACACTTCATTATATAATCATACATAATATAAACTTATGAGTTTATTGTTGGCACGAGGCCTTCTTTGTGTACTTCTCTATATATCAAATGAGCACTGGTCAGTAAGCACAGATACTGTACTGCAGGCCGATGTTCCCCCTATTTGTCTCACTGGCCACCATGAGAATAAAGTGAAATGGTGGAAGCTTTCCCTCCTCATCTCAACCTGCCACCATGAAAATAAAGTAATATTAATCCTTTGTCATGTCTCCACTCTCTCACTCAGATGGGCTGGATCCAGTGAATCTGTAGGGAGCTAAGTTCCTGTCTCACACCTTCTAGGGCTCATCAATTACTTCTTCCTAGTAAAGCTTTAACAGGAGACTGAATTACCCTTGGAGAGGAGCAAGGGACATGGTTTGGAAGCATATGACTCATAGTAAAAATCACTAGGTGAGGCTTTAGTTAGATGTTCTGCTTTTGGATATGCTTGCCCTTTCCAGTCAGTCATGATAAAGCAGCTCTCTAAAAGAGTGCTCTAGGCTATGTTCTTCTTCCACTGAAGGACAGAGAAGCTAAGCCAAAGCTAAGATCTTTCAACTTCTCTGTTAGCAGAGGTATATTTATTTAGTATCTACCATGGACTAGGCATTGTTGATTCAAGTAGAAACAACATACATACACATACATAGAAAAAAACATAAATATGTTTATATGTATGTGTATATGTATACATACAGTATAAAGTGAATACAAATAAACAGAAAACAGTTACACATAGGCTCTCTTGGGAGAACACTAGCACTTGGGTAGATCAGGAAAGGCATCATACACAAGATAACACTTGAGTTGTGTTTTAAGGGAAGAGAACAGCTCTAAGAAATGAGTCAATTCCAGGTTTGGAGAACTGAGCCTCATTATATACAGTCCATTATCATAGAATTATCAAAGAATCACAGAATCTGAGAGCTGGAAGAGTCCTTTATAGTTACGTAGTCCATTCCATTTTCAAAAGCAATCCCTACTATGACACATGTAACGAACCAGCCTTTAGTTGGAGAGCTCCAAGGAGAAGGAACCCACCACCACTGCTTGAAGCAATCCACTATGCTCTTGAATAGCTTTAATTTTTAGGAAGGACAACTAGGTAGCACTGTGGATAGAGTGCTAGGCCTGGAGTCAGGAAGACCTCAGTTCAAATCCTGCCTCAGCTACTGATTAGCAGTGTGACACTGGTCAAGTCACTTAATGTTGTTTCCCTCAGCTCTTCATAAGTAAATTGAACTGAGAAGGAAATGGGTTAAGCGACTTGTCCAGAGTCACGCAGTTAAGAAGTATCTGAGACCAGATTTGAACTAAGGAAAATGAGTCTTCCTGGTTCCCAGCTCTGTGCCTTATTCACTGCACCACCTTGTAGACCCTAGAGTTATTCTAATTACTCTTCAATATTACATCTCTTTAAATACTTTAATACAGCTGTCATTTACCCCATGACTGCTTTGTTCTCAAAACAACAACAAAACCAACAACAAAAGCATGCGCAGTTCCTTTCACCAATCCTCACAATGAATTCAAGCCCCTTCATTACTATATCATCTCCTCAGGATTTCCCTAGTTTGTCAATGTCCTTCTTAAATAGTAGTGCCTAGAATTTCAGACATAATACCCTACATAAGGTCTAAGAAAAGTAGAATACAGAGGAATAATCAGCTCTTTTTTTTCTAAAACATATGCCCTTCTTAACGTAGCCCATTGTTACTTTAGCTTTCTGACTGCCACATCACACTGCTGACTCATATTAAGCTTGAAATGCACTAAAACTCAGATCTTTTTAATAAGTGCTACCTAATCATGCCTCCCTCCCATCTTACACATGTGAAATTAATGTTTTTTAATAATCAAGGACAAACCTTTATATTTGTCTCCAGTGAATTTTACCTTATTAAATCTGGCCCAATATTCTAGCCTATTGAGATACCTCAGAATCCTAAATCCATCAGTGCTAGTTATTCCTCTCAATTTGGGCCATTTGAAAATCTGATAAGGTTACAATCTATGTCTGTGGTAGGAAAAGTACCTTAATTTTCCTTCCTGTGCCCCATTACCACCAAGCAGGTAAGGATAGTTTTTCCTTAAAACATATTGAGACATTCCTCAAGACCTGCTTGATGAGGGGCAGAACCAAGATGGCAGAGTGAAAGCAGAGACTCACCTGAGCTTATCCACAAATTCCTTCAGATACGTCTAAGACATAAATGTGAAAGAATTTTAGAGTGGCAGAATCCACTGAGAGACACAGTGTGACAGATTTCCAGCCCAGAATAGCCCAAAGGATCGACAGGAAGGATCTGTGACAAGCACAGAACCTGAAGGAGACACCAGTACAGATATGGGAATGACCCTGGGTGGGCTGCATAACCAGCAGCAGTTCAGATTCCCAAATTGCTCAGCACAGAATGGGAGTCCAACAGAACTGGGTGAAAGAGAAGCACAAGCCCTGTGGCAGTTGCAGAAGCCACTCCTGGGGCTATTAGCCCACAGACTAATAAAAAGGTCACCTACTTGAACTTCCAGGAGCCAAGATGGCAGAAATGCAGAGAATATTATCCCAGGAAAAACCCTGGAATAGTGGAGGCAGCGGAAGGGGTATAGCAGTCTTTTAGCTAAGGAAGCTGAAGAGATCACTGGGAAAGGTCCCTCACACTGTAGCTGATGGGAACCAGTGTAGGATTGGAAGCGTCCCAGTAAGTCCCACCTGAGCAGACCAGCAGGAGATCCTGAGCCCAGTGGGGGTAAAGTCAGTAACTGCCAACACCACAACCCCAGGAGTGCCCTTAGCAAAGCCAGGGGAATTGGGCAGACACAAGCACAGACTGGGTTAGTTCAGCCCTAAGAAAAAAGACCTCCAGCAGCCAGACCACCTCATTCCCCACACCTCATGCCAATACCTTCAGTGTAACCCCAGGGAAATTCACACTTCACCTGGCCTCAACCTTGGCACACACTAGCCAGCTCAGCACCAGGCTGAGCATTATATAGTTTCTAGTTCAAAGAACTGGAGGCCACAGTACACAAAGCAAGTAACCAGGCCCCTAACTCCCATCACAAGAAATGTTTGGACAGAGTCCCCTATGCCCCAGAAGCAGAGATTCATTTTAAAAGCCAAGAAAAAAGGCAATCCTCATGAGCAAGAAGCAAATTAGAAAAACAAATACCATAGAACCTTATTACAGAGACAAGGAAGAACAAAATGTGAATTGAGAAGAGGGTAACATTGATGTTATACCTCTACCTACAACCTCAAAACGGAATATGAACTAATCTCAAGCCCAAAGAACACTCTTGGAAGAGCTCAAGAAGGATTTTAAAAGGCAAAGCAAAGATGTAGACGAAAAACTGGCCAATGATTTCAGAAACACAATCAGCTCCTTAAAAAGTAAAATTGGTCAAAAGGACAAGGAGATACAAAACCTAGGTACAAAAAGTAACTCTTTAAAAAAGGGAGGCACAAAAGCTAACCAAAGAAAACTGAAAAAATTCATTAAAAATTAGAGTGGGGGGTGGGGAGTTGGAATCAAGATGGCAGAGTAGAAAGATACACCTACTCTAGCTCTTCCCCCACAGCCCATAAAATAAAAAGAAATAAAAGACTCTAAACACATTCTAGAGCAGCAGAAGCCACAAAACGATGGACTTTCTTCTTGGCCTTCCAGGCTACCTTGGGCTGGAAATCTCTTTCATTCTGTCGTTTTGTGACTTCAAAAATCAAGTAAGAGAGAGGGAGGAAAAATTGGGAAGAGAAAAGAGAGTGATGCAAGAAAATCATGAAAAACGCGTCAACAGCTTGCTAAAGGAGGCTCAAAAAAATGCTGAAGAAAACACCACCTTCAAAAATAGACTAACTCAAATGTCAGAAGAGGCCCAAAAAGCCAATGAAATGAAGAATGCTTTAAAAAGCAAAATTAGCCAAATGGAAAAAGAGGTTCAAAAGCTCACTGAAGATAACAGTTATTTAAAAATTAGAATGGTACAGATGGAAGCCAATGATTTTACGAGAAACCAAGAAACTATAAAACAAAACCAAATGAATGAAAAATAGAAGACAATGTGAAATATCTCATTGGATAAACAACTGACCTGGAAATAGATCCAGGAGAGAAAATTTAAAAATTATGGGACTATACAAAAGCTATGATCAAAAAAAAAAAAAAAAAGCCTAGACATCATCGTTCACGAAATTATGAAGGAAAACTGCCCTGATATACTAGAACCACGAGGTAAAATAAATATTGAAAGAATCCACCAGTCACTTTCTGAAAGAGATCTGAAAAGAAAAACTAAGACTATTGCAGTCAAATTCCAGAGTTCCTAGATCAAGGAGAAAATATTGCAAGTAGTCAAAAAGAAACAATTTGAGTATTGTGGAAATACAATCAGGACAGCACAAGATCTAGCAGCTTCTACATTAAGGGATGGAAGGGCTTGGAATATGATATTCCAGAAGTCAAAGGAAAAAGGATTAAAACCAAGAATCATCTACCCAGCAAAACTGAGTATAATACTTCAGGGGAAAAAATGGTCATTCAATGACATAGAGGACTTCCAAGCATTCTTGATGAAAATATTAGAACTGAAAAAAAAAAAAACTGACTTTCAAATACAAGAATAAAGAGAAGCATGAAAAGGTAAACAGGAAAGAGAATTCATAAGGAACTTACTATAGATGAACTGTTTACATTCCTACATGCAAAGATAATATTTGTGACTCTTGAGAAACTTTTCTCAGTATTTGAGTGGTTGGAGGGATTTTATATGTGTGTGTGTGTATACATATACATATGTATACACACACACATATATATGTATGTATATATATATATATATATATATGTATGTGGGTGTACATGTACACACACACACACACATATATATATAAAAATACCTACACATAAACAGAGGGCACAGGGTGAGCTGAATAGGAAGGGGTGATATCTAAAAAAATAAAAATAAGGGGTGATAGAGGAATGCATTTGGAGGAGAAAAGGAGAAACAGAATGGGACAAATTATCTCCCATAAAAGAGGCAAGAAAAAGCTTTTTCAATGCAAGGGGAAAAGGGCAGGTGAGAGAGAAAAAGTGAAGTTTATATTCATCACATTTGGCTTAAGAAGGGAATAACATGCACACTCAATTTGGTAGGAAAATCTATCTTACACTACAGCAAAGTAAGGGAAAATGGGATAAGTAAGGTGGAGTGAGGTGGGGGGATAACAGAAGGGAGGGCAAATGGGAGGAGGGAAAAATAAGAAGTAATCACTTTAGGGGAGGGACAAGGTCTAAAGAGAGAATAAAAGAAATAGGGGTCATGATAGGATGGAGGGAAATATAATTAGTCTTTCACAACATGACTAGTAAAACTACACATATATAGCCTATAGAATTGCTTGCCTTTCCAGTGGGGATGGGTGGGGAGGGAGGAAGGGAGAGAAGTTGGAACTCCAAGTTTATAAGGAATAAATGCTGAGAACTGTTTTTGCATGCAACTGGGAACTAAGAAATACAGGTAATGGGGTATAGAAATCTAACTTGTCCTACAAGAAAAGAGAGAAGATGGAGATAAGGGAAGGTAGGGTGGGATAGGAGGGAGAGCAGATTGGGTGAAGGGGTAATCAGAATGCAAGGTATTTTGGAGTGAGGGAGTGGAGACGTGGGGAGAAAATTTGGTACTCAAAATTTTGTGGAAATAAATGTTGAATACTAAAAATCAAAAAATAAATTAAAAAAAATTAGATTAGCAAACGAATACAGCATCTTATCACAAGAATAATACATTATGATCAGGTAGGATTCAAACCAGGAATGCAGGGCTGGTTCAATATCAGGAAAACAATTAGCATTATCAAGCATATAAATAACAAAAACTAACAAAAACCACATGATTATAGATGCAGAAAAAGCTTTCAACAAAATACAACACCCATTCCTATTAAAAACAATGGAGAACATAGGAATAAAGGGAACTTTCCATAAAATAATAAGCAGTATCTACCTAAAACCTTCGGCAAGCATTATATGCAATGGAAGTAAGCTAGATGCATTTCCAATAAGATCAGGGGTGAAACAAGGAAATCCATTATCACCACTATTATTCAATATGGTACTAGAAATGTTAGCTATAGCAATTAGACAAGATAAAGAAGTTGAAGGAATAAGAATAAGCAAAGAAGAAACTAAGTTATCACTCTTTGTAGATGATATGATGATATCCTTGGAGAATCCCAGAGATTCAAGTGAAAAACTACTTGAAATAATAAACAACTTTGGGAAAGTTGCAGGTTACAAAATAAACTCACACAAATCTTCTCATTCCTATATATTAGTAACAAAGTCCAACAGCAAGAGATGGAAAGAGAAATCCCATTCAAAGCTAGGGTAGACACTATAAAATATTTGGGAGTTTACCTGCCAAAACAAACCCATGAAGTCAATTATAACACACTTTTTTGGACAAATAAAGTCAGATCTAAGTAAGTGGAAAAACATCAGTTGCTCATGGGTAGGCCGAGCAAATATAATAAAATGACAATTCTAACTAAATTAATTTACTTATTTAGTGTCATACCAATTAAACTATCAGATACTTATTTTCTAGAGCTGGATAAAATAATATCAAAATTCATCTGGAAGAACAAAAGGTCCAGAATATCAAAGGGACTAATGAAAAGAAATGCTAGGGAAGGTGGCCTTGCTCTTCCAAATCTCTAATTGTATTATAAAGCAGCAATTATCAAAACCATTTGGTACTGCCTAAGAAACAGAAGGGTAGACAAGTGGAATAGGCTTGGTACTGAAGACACAGGAGGCAATGAATAAAGCAATTTCCTGTTTCATAAACCCATACTGGAATAAGAACTCACTGTTCAACAAAAAATTGCTGGGAAAACTGGATAACAGTATGGCAGAAACTAGGCATAGACTCACGCCTGACACCATACACAAGAATAAAGTCCAAATGGGTACATGACTTAGGTATAATGATTGATGCCATGGATACACTGGAGGAGCAAGGAATAGTGTATTTATCAGATTTATGGAGAAGGGAAGAATTTTTGACTAAAGAAGAGATAGAAAGCATTATGAAGTGCAAGATGGATAATTTTGATTACATTAAACTGAAAAGTTTCTGCACAACCAAACCCAATGCAACCAAAATTTGGAGGGATATAGTATATTGAGAAAGAATTTTTACACCTAATCTTGGGGATAAAGGCCTCATTTCTAGAATACATAGAGAACTGAGGCAAATATACAACAATACAAGTCATTTCCCAATTGATAAATGGTCAAAGGATATGAACAGGCAATTTTCAGAGGAAGAAATTAAAGATATCTATAATCATATGAAAAAATGCTCTAAATCACTTTTGATTTGAGAGATGCAAATCAAAACAACTCTGAGGTACCATATCACACCTATTAGATTGGCAAATACGAGAGAACAGGAAAATGATAAATGTTGGGAAGGATATGGGAGAGTTAGAACACTACTTCATTGTTGGTGGATCTGTGAGCTCATCCAACCATTCTGAAGAGCAGTTTGGAACTATGCCCAAAGGGCTACAAAAATGTTCATACCCTTTGACCCAGTAATATCGCTTCTAGGACTGTATCCCCAAGAGATCATAAAAATGGGAAAGGGTCCCCCATGTACAAAAATATTTATAGCAGCACTCTTTGTAGTGACCAAAAACTGGAAATCAATTGGGGAATGGCAGAATAAATTATGGTATATGAATGTAATGGAATACTATTGCACTATAAGAAATGATGAACAAGAAGACTTCAGAGAGGCCTGGAAAGACTTATATGATCTGATGCTGAGAGAAAGGAGCAGAACCAGGAGAACTTTGTGCACAGCAACAACCACAGTGTGTGAGAGTTTTTTCTGGTAGACTTGGATCTTCACAGCAATGCAAGGACATAAAAAAAAAAAAAAAAATTTCCAATGGTCTTCTAAGGTAAAGTGCCTTTCACATCCAGAGAAAGAACTATGGAATTCAGAATGTAGCAGATCATTTGCGTGTGCGTGTGTGTGTGTGTGATGTTTAGATTTGTTATATGATTTCTCCCATTTATTTTAGTTCTTCTACACAGCACGACTGGTGAAAATGTATTCAATAGGAATGTATATGTAGATCCCATATAGAATTGTATACCATCGTGGGGAGGGAGGGGGGTGGCAGAAGGTAGGTAGGGGGAAGAAAAGGGCCTGGACAATATCTTCCAAGAAATCACCAAGGGAAATGGCCCTGTGGTCCTAGCTCCACAGGGCAAAACAGTCATCCAAAGAATCCACCTGTACCCTCCTGAAAGAGATGCCAAATTGAAAATACCAAGGAATATTGTTGCCAAATTCCAGAATTATCAGGTCAAGAAGAAAATATTGCCAAGGAGCCAGAAAGAAACGATTCAAATATCAAGTAACTACAGTCAGGATCACACAGAACCTTTCAGGTTCTACATTAACAGATGGGAAGGACTGGATTATGTGTTCTGAAAGGCAAAGGAACTTGGACTACAACCAAAGATCAATTACCCAGCAAAATTGAGTACAATCTTACAGGCGAGGAGATGGAAATTCAATGAAATAAGGGAATAATGGACTGTCCTGAAGAAAAAGCCAGAACTCAATAGAAAATTTGATTGTCAAATACAGGCCTCAAAACAGGCATGAAAAGGTAAACAGGGAGAAAAAGGAAAAAAAAAAAACAACTTGTTTGTCAACATGGGCAAAATATTTACATGCCTATATGGGAGAATGATACTTGTCAGTCTGGAGAATTGTATATTTATTTCAACATTTAAAAAGGATATACATAGAGGGGGTGGGTATAAATTAAGTGATGAGGTGATAAAAAAACTAATTAAGGGATATAAAGGGAGAAGAGGAAAGGAGGAGGCAGAAAAGGGTAAATTACATCAAATGAAGAGGCACAAGAGGGAAAAGAAGGACGGGAGATTAGGATTGTTTGAGCTTTACTCTAATTGGATTTGGTTAAAGGAGGGAATAACATTCTCAGTTAAGTATAGAAATCTAACTTGCCTACAGGTAGTAGGAGGGAAAAGGGGAGAGAAAAAGGAGGGGGTAATTAGAAGGGAGGGAAGATTGTTGTGTTCATCCTTCATTACAGAAGAAGACCATGACATCAGAGAAATGATGACATGACTTGCATTTGACATTGTTTTCAGTGAGTGAGGGCTGTGCAAGGTCACCAGCCTCACTTTCTCCTCCTGAGCCATCTGGATTCAGTGACCAGATATTCATCAGGATGACTGGAGATGTCCCAGCATGCAACAGGAGACTCTGGCCTTTTTCACCGAAGGCTATTCAGGTACTCACTTAGAATTCTTTAAGAAGTAATCAGGGAATGGCCCCTTCAATGAGCAAAAGAAAAAAATAAGTAAATCAAGCTGAAAGAGCAAGAGTGACTACTGATAATCATTCTTAAGTCAGGAGGGTCCAGAAAACGGCCATTAATTGGAGTCTGGACAGGGAGTAATTGTTGTTCAATCTGTGGGCTTCAGAGTGCAGTAGGTTTAATTTGGCAAAGGGAAAGGGAAAGGGAATCTACCCACAGTTAACTGAGCCACCTCTGGCGATCCAAAATTTACCTTCCTTTGGAGAGGAGAAGGAAGGGGAAAAAATGGTAAGGTAAAAAAGAAAGGGGAGGGGGGCTTTTAGAAGGAAGGGAAGAGTGAGTGAGGCAGTGGTCAAAAGTAAAACTCTTTTGAGGAGGAGAAGGGAGAAGGGAGAAATGAAAGCATAAATGGGGGTAGGAGAAATAGGATGGACAGAAAGACACAGTAATCATAACTGTGAACAGGAATGGGATGAACTCTCCCATAAAATGGAGGCAGATGGCAGAATGGATTAAAAAACATAATCCTACAATATGTTGTTTACAAGAAACATGTTTGAAACAGAGGATACACACAGGGTATAGGTAAAAGGCTGGAGCAGCTGAAATTAAAAAAGCAAGGGTAGTAACTCTAATTTCAGACAAAGCAAAAGCAAAAATAGATCTAATCAAAAGAGATAAGGAAGGAAACTATATTCTGCTAAAAGGCACCACAGACAATGAAGTAATATCATTACTAAACATATATGTACCAGATGCTCTGGGAAGCAAATTCTCAGAGAAGAAGTTAAGAGAGTTAGAAAAAAGAAATAGCAAAACTATACAAGTGCAGGACCTCAACTCCCCCTCTCTGAACTTGATAAATCTAACCTCAAAATAATTAAGAAAGAAGTTAAGGAGGTGAATAGAATTCTGGATAAAGTAGACATGATAACCTCTGGAGAAAAATGAATAGGGATAAAAAGGAATATACCTTTTTTCTCAGAAATATATGACACACACACAAAAACTGACCATGTACCAGGGCATAAAAACTTCACAATTCAGTGCAGAAAGGCAGAAAGACAATGCATCCTTTTCAGATCATGATGCAATAAAAATCATATGTAATAAAGGAACATGGAAATATAGACCAAAACTTAATTGGAAATTAAATAATGTAATCCTAAAGAACGAGTGGGTCAAACAACAAACCATAGAAACAATCAATAACTATGTTCAAGAGAATGACAATAATGAGGCACCCTACCAAAACTTATGGGATGCAGCAAAAGCAGTTCTTAGGGGAAGTTTTATATCTCTGAATGCTGATCTGAATAAAATAGAGAAAGAGGAGATCAATAAACTGGGCAGGCAACTGAAAAAGCTAGAAAAAGAACAAATTGAAAATGCCCAATTAAATACCGAATTTGAAATCCTGAAAACTGAAGAAGAGATTAATAAAACTGAATTTAAGAAATATATTGAACTAATAAATAAAACTAAGACCTGGTTTTATGAAAAAACCAATAAAATTGATAAAACTTTTGGTTAATCTGATTTAAAAAAAGAAATAAGAAAATCAAATTACCACTATTAAAAATGAAAAAGGGGAATTCATCTCCAATAAAGAGGAAATTAAAACAATAATTAGAAATTACTTTGCCTAACTGTATGCCCATAACTTTGACAATCTTAGTGAAATGGATAAATATTTAAAAATATAAATTGCCCAGGTTAATAGAAAAGGAAGGAAAATACTTAAATAACCTCATCCCAGAAAAAGAAAGTGAACAAACCATCAATCAATTCCCTAGGACACAACCTCCAGGGTCAGATGAATTCACAAGTGAATTCTATGAAACATTTAAAGAACAGTAAATTCCTATACTATGTATACTATTTGGGAAAACTGACAAAGAAGGAATCCTACCCAAATACAAATATTGTGCTGATACCTAAAGCAGGAAGAGCTAAAACAGAGAAAGAAAATTGCAGATATGAAGACATTAGCAAAAAGAGTACAGCAACTTATCACGAGAATAATATACTTTGATCAGGTAGGATTTATACTAGGAATGCAGAGCTGGCTCAATATTAGGAAAACTATTAGCATAATTGATCACTCAACAACAAAACTAACACAAACCATATGATTATCTCAATAAATGCAGGAAAAGCTTTTGACAAAAATACAATACCCATTCCTGTTGAAAAGACTGGAAAGCATAGAAATAAATGGAGCCTTCCTTAAAATAATAAGTAGTATTTTTCCTAAAACCATCAGCAAGTATTACATATAATGGGGATAACGTAGATGCATTTACAATAAGATCAGAGGTGAAACAAGGATCTGCATTATCAACACTGTTATTCAATATGGAACTAGAAATGTTAGCTTTAGCAATAAGAGAAAAAAAAGAAACAAAGAATTAGAAAAGGCAAAGAAGAAACTAAGTTATCACTCTGCAGATGATATGATATACTTAGAGAATACTAGAAAATCAAGTAAAAAAAACTACTTGAAATAATAAACTTTAGCAAATTTGCAGGATCCAAAACAAACCAACATAAATCATCTGCATTTCTATATATTACTAACAAACCCCAACAGTAAAAGATAGAAAGAGAAGTCCCATTTAAAATTACTGTAAAATTAAAATATAAAATATTTGGGAGTTTACCTGTCAAAACAAACCCAGGCACTATATGAGCACAGTTACAAAACACTATTCACACAAATAAAGTCAGATCCAAATAAATGGCAAAACATCAGTTGCTCATGGGTAGGCTGAGTTGATATAATAAAAACGACAAATGTACCTAAATTAATCTACTTATTCAGTGCCATACCAATCAAACTACCAAAAACTTTTTTTAAATAGCTAAAAAAAAAATATCAAAATTCATCTGGAAGAACAAAAGGTTCAGAGTATCAAGGGAATTAATGAAAACAAATGCTAAGGAAGGTGGCCTAGCCATACTAGATCTTAAATTGTATTATAAAGCAGCAATCATCAAAACCATTTGGTCCTGGCTAAGAAATAGAGGGGCAGATTAGTGGAATAGGTTGGGTACACATGACGTGGTAGTCAAAGACTATAGCAGTCTACTGTTCAAAAAAACCCAGGGATCCTACTTCTAGGATAGGAACTCACTGTTTGACAAAACTGGTGGGAAAACTGGAAAATGCTGTGGCAGAAACTGAGCATAGACCAACACCTGACACTGTATACTAAAATAAAATCCAAATGGGTTCATAATCTAGGTATAAAGCTTGATACTATAAACAAATTAAAGGAGCAAGGGATAGTTTATTTGTCAGATTTATGGAGAAAGGAGGAATTTATGACCAAACAAGAGATAGAGAACATTATGAAATGCAAAACAGATAATTTTGATTTCGTTAATTTGAAAAGTTTTTGCATAAACAAAGCCAATACAACCAAGATTAGGAGGAAAGAAGAAAACTGGGAGAGAATTTTTACAACTAGTGGTTGTGATAAAGATCTCATTTCTAAAATATATAAAGAACTGAGTCAATAAAAGTCATTACCCAATTGATAAATGGTCAAAGGTTATGAACAGGCAGTTTTCAAAGGAAGAAATTAAAGTTATCTATAGGCATATGAAAAAATGCTCTATATCACAACTGATTAGAAAAATGCAAATCAAAACAACTCTGAGATACCACATTACACCTATCAAATTGGCTAACATGACGAAACAGGAAGATGATAAATGCTGGAGAAGATGTGGTAGAGTTGAAACACTAATTCACTACTGTTGGAGCTGTGAGGTGATCCAACCACTCTGGAGAGCAATTTGGAACTATACCCAAAGTGCTATAAAAATGTGCATACCCTTTGACCCATCATTATTGCTTCTAGGGCTGTATCCAAAAGAAATCATGAAAATTAGAAAAGTATCCACATACACAAAAAATATGTATAGCAGCTCTTTTTGTGGTGACCCAGAACTCGAAATTGAGGGGATGCCCATTAACTGGGGAATGACTGAACAAGCTGTGGTACATCAATGTCATGGAATACTATTGTGCTGTAAAAAATGACAAATTGGTGTACTTCAGCAATACTTAGACAGACTTCCATGAACTGATGCTGAGTGAAGTTAGCCCAAGCCAGGGAACATTATACATACTAACAGCAACATTGTGTGAGGACTGTTTTAGCCCTTCACAGCAATGCAAGGACATAAAACATTTCCAAAGAACTCATGGTGCAAAATGCCATCCACATTCAGAGAAAGAACTATGGAATCGGAATGCAGAATGAAGCAGACTATTTTCTTTTTTGTTACATTTAGTTTTGTTTAGTTTTTTTCTCATGCTTTCTCCCATTTGTTTTAATTCTTCTATGCAACATGACTAATGTGAAAATGTGTTTAATTATAACGTATATGTAGAGCCCATATAAGATTGCATGCTGTCCTTGGGAGAGAAGGGGAGAAAATTTAGAAGTTATGGAAGTGACTGTTGAAAAGTGAAAACAAATAAATAATAAATTTGGAAAATAATAAATAAAAAAAGACCTGCTTAATTCAGGACCCTAAGGGCTCAGACTGCTGACACCACTTCCTAAGGTGATAAGCCACAAAAACTTTCATGGGAGGAAGGAATTCTTACAAGTTTGGTTGGTGGATTACAATGGGAGCTTCTGAGAGTTTAATCTGCTCAAAGTGTCATCAATGTCTATCCTACTGTTGAATATCATTCTCATGCTTTGGCTAAGTAAAACAACTTTTGCTTACTATGACCTACTAGTGACTCATTTTGTTCCAAAAATAAAAAACTATTACCTGGATTGCTCCAAATCAGACTTAGCCCAGAAAAAATCTTTATCCAAATAACTGATAAAGATGTCAAAGAGCACCTCCTGACACAGCGACATTCAACTACTTTTTGACCATTCAATCAGTTCTGAATCCACTTGATTGTGTCACCACCTAATCCATACTGCTCCATGTTCTCCACAAGAAAAATATGAATTATGTTATCAAGTTTGTCTATAATATAAACTTTATTCACAACATACTCTCATTCCTCTCAGTTTTATGATCCTTATCCAAAAAGAAAATGTTTGGGATGATCTGTTCTTGACAAAGTCATGCTATCAATTTCTAACTGCCACTCCCCTTCCTAAATGTTTGCTAACCATCCCTTCTAAAATGTTCCAGGAATGAAACACAAGCTTAAGTAGGCCTATGGTTTGCAGAATCTGCTGTCTTCTCTTTTTAGAAAGATAGGATATCTTCCATTTTCTAATTTTGTGATGTGTTTTCTCTTTTTTCTATTCTTTCAGTTATGGCTGAGTGTTTTGGTACTCATATCTATAGTTCACCTTAGCCTGGCCACAAGAATCCAGCAAAGGTATATTTTCCCTTTTCCTTTCCTTAAATGTTTTATAAGTATCAATTCCCTATTACTCATTCCAACTGCAAAAGTTATTCTTCTTTACAAATAACAAAATAAGAATTAATATACTGTTTTCTCTGTTGTCAGTTATCTCCCCATTCACACCAAGCAAGGATTCTATTCCTTCTTTAATTCTCTCCCATTTCTCATTATAGATTTAAAAAAAAAACAACACACCTTTTTTATTGTCCTTAGCTTCTCTCACCAGTCTCTGCTCGTTATGAGCTTTAGCATGCATAATGCCGTTTTTATAGGATCATGTCATTCTTACATTCACTCACTCTTACCTAGTCTTACTCCCATATTCTGTATATTTCTCTTTTTTAAACTTTGAAATTCTTTCTGTATATCCACATTGGTCTCTTCAGAAAAATCCCATTTTCCTTTTCATTGGGATTGTTTCCTTTTTTTTTTTTTTTTGTCTTTGGAAGTTCATTCTTAAGACTCTTCTTCCCCTCTCGGGGAAATTTCTCCCACTGCATCATTTTAATTTATGACATCCTAGATATCTTTCCAAACCCTTTGAAACCTGTTTTCCAACATTTAAAGGTTTATCAGACTATGCCTAGATTTCTCTCTTCTATCTATTAAGCAGCAGAGCCAGAATTTGAACATAAGTCCTCTTAACTTCAAACCTAACATTCTGTTCACTATATTAATCACATTCCCTTTCTGATAGAAATAAAAGCAAACCTTCACTGGTTTTGCACAGCCGGTCTACCTATAAAACTGTTCGGTTCACCAGCTCCAGGTCTCTACTGATAGAAGAGAAATAGAAGGAGAGGTATGCTAGAACCATTTCTAACAAGCTCCAACAATTATTCAATTTTCAGTGTATCTATCCCTTAGAAATGCTAAATTGAACATAAAATATAAATCAGGGCTTAATTTGTTTTGTTAACTGTCTGGACTTACCAAAGTGCTAATAACACAGAATAAACTTAAAGGTGTTTTATATTCCATCTTCTCCCTTAGAGTGGTAGTTAAACATTTAAGCAGTACATCCCCTTCATAAAAGCTTTAAAGAGAGGCTTGTCCAATGGGTCAAAAAGTACAGACAGTATCTCATTAGGGAGTGCCTCATTCACTTAACTCTCCTGTGTTTCTTTAAAAGGCATTATCTAGTGTGCAGAGGTGTTTCCAATCTCCTGATCTTGATGTGATTTTACTTACTACACATCCGAAGCATGTCTTATTGTTATGCTGTTGTGGAGTTTGGACTTTGCAGAGAACCATGCATTCTGAATCCTAATAGTCACAGATCTCAAATAAATTCAATCTAACAAACGTTTATGAACCAAGATAACTATTTGCAAACATTTGATGGTGGAAAGGTGTCTGTCACGGAAGAGTGATTGAATTTCTTCTGGCTGTACTGAGAGAGAAGTAAGGACAATACAGGTGAATGTTGGAGAAATTTAGGTTTGATGTAGAGAAAAACTCTAACAATTAGAATTACCCATAAGTAAAATGCATGGGCTTGGAAGAGATGGTGGATTCTGTTGTCTCTACAGGAATTCAAGCAGAGACCAATGTTCACTTTTCAGAGGTCTTGTAGTGGAAATTCACTATGTGGTATGTCTTGAACTACAAGGACACTGAGGTCCCTTCCAATTCTACAAGTCTGATCCTGAACTACTGTGTGATTCTAAACACAATGTACCAAAGCCTTCTGCTAGATAAGATGGATATGAAAATAAAAATTAAGAGTGACTGCCCTAAAAGATGTTACAGTCTATATAACCTTCCTAAAAATGAATTTACCAGCAGAAGTCTAGAGTGATGTATGGCAACAGAATGGGTTTCCACCTTGATGAACTAACACAAACAGCATGATAAAAACTCTAGTTTCATCCTTCACATTCAGGCTCTGCCATATACTGTTTGCATGACTCCAGGCAAGTCATTTAACATTACTCAACCTCATTATACACATCAATAAAATAGAATTACTCTAACACTACACTATCTCAAAGGACAGTTAAGGAAAACCACTTTGTAAAACTTAACAGTACTACACAAATGAATATTCTAATATTTATAGTCAACCAATTATACTAGATTTTTTAGAACTCATCATAGGTGGAAAGGACCTGTCATTTAGTTTAACCTCTCATTTTATCCAAGAGCACAATGATGTCTAGGGAGTGCAAGTGACTTTCTCAAGGTCATACAGAAAGTAAATATCAGACTGAGACTGTCCACAGTTAGAGACTGAACTTGAACCTAGGTCATATCCTTTCACTTCATTCAGAACTTGTTCCAATTTTCCTTGAGGACACAATATGTACAAAGATAAGTCAAAGTTTAGTCAAAGGAAACACAAAGGTTAGTCAAAGGAAACTGAGGAGAGTGGGAGGTAGTACCTAAGGTTTCTAAAAACCAAGGATTTCTATAATATCCTCAAGCTTTGTGCAATTCCAATACACCAGAAGCTATCCAAAATAATAAAAGGAAACAAAAATTACAAATAATATAAATACTATTTGAAGTTTGTTTTATGTATTTCAACCTAACAATGATTCCCAATTAATATTCCAGAGGAATACAATGTATGCTTATATACAGTAATGTCTTATCATATAAGCCATGTAATACTCCTAACAGGGAACTTAGTCACTTAAGGAGAAAAACAGGCACATATCTTTGAATACTAAACTATAATAACTTTGTCTAAAATTAGTTTATAATTTTTCCAGTGTTATAATCACAAAAATATTCATCCAAATACATGTCCCTTCCAAATATAAACTAGATCCTTCAAATAAAGTACTCTTCCACGGTAAAAGAATATCATTTATAGATAGCACTCAGGCTTTAAACAAGCCAGAATTGAAAAGAAATATATTTCAAGCAATATGGTATCTCCATATTGACTATGTTAAATCAGTTCCTAAAAAATCAACCAAAAAAAGTTAATCAATAAAAGTTGATATTAACCTCTTTCCATTGTTTATTTTAATTGCACAACTCTGACCTACTGCTCTGCATTTTTACATGATTTATTAATTATAGAAGGGTTATACCTATTATTTTACATTATTTCTTTTAATAGACTACAGCAGTTTCAGTTATGTCCACTCCTGTTACAACCAACAATAAAAGGAATTTTATGTGACACTTGTAAAAGTTCAAAAATGTCTTACATGTATATCATTTGCTCTCATATGAAAGTGCAGACCACATACTAAATTTATTGCTATAAAAGTCAATAAGGGGGAATTCATACAAAAAATAATGCCCAAATCCTAAAAGTTTTATAACAACTTTTTAAAAGGTAAAAATTAGATAAAGGTATGTATAATTGATGCTATGAGGGAAGGCAGAAATTTTTTAAACAAATATAATAATACTTTAGTTGGTCTATGGGCCTTTTAAAAGGATAATGAAATTTGAAATTAAATTAACAAAGTGACATGTAAAGACATAATTTGGGTACAAATGTTATTTATGGTTTTACCATTTATGATGAAATAGGAGAGAAAACATTAATATATATCTGTAGTCTACATTTAAAGAAAACTGAATACAGCATTTTCTACCATCTCTTTCATGATGATATTTACTTTCATTTTGAAAATATCTTTAAAATAAGGCCTCAAATTTATACCTAAAAATGAATGAATGGGGGTCCCCATCTGAAGTGATTCTTCAGGGTTCACACAATAATACAGAATCAAATCTCCTGTCATTATTATTATTCTATTCCTTTAGTTACAAATTTTTCCCATCTGCTCAAGAGCATTATCTTTAGAAGTAACATAAAGCACTAAAGATGTTGAGTTTCCCTCTCAAATTTCCAATAAAATATCTTCTATTTGTAGTCCATGTTTTCCCTATGCCTAGAAAATTAATGAAGCAGTGCTTCTTAAAAACTTCCTGGGCTATAGGATATCATGAAAATTTACTGTCAGAGCCATTAAATTAAATTATATCAAAAAAGAACATGTGTTCTTGTGCCCCATTCCCAACACTATTTAGGGAGGACATTAACAAACTACAAAAGATCCAGAACGGGGAGCCCAGGGTGGTGACTGAAGATCATACTACAAAAAGATAAATATAGAGAATTAAAAATGTTTAGTCCTAGAATATTCAGGGAAGCCATGGTAACTATCTTAAAATATGTTACAGTCTGTCATTCAAAATGCAATTGAACAGTTGTTCTGCTTGGTCCAGTGGACAGAACTAGGAATGATGGATACTTATCCATCATAGTCACAGAAGGGCAGACAGTCTTAATGGATGGAAATCCTCATAACTAGCTGTCCAAACTCAGAATGAGCTAATTCAGTTAAACGACTTTCACTAAAATTTTTAAGAGAATGGGACAGGAAAAAAAGCTAAACCAAAAAATAAAATACTAGTCCTTTTCAGGTGCATAGTGTTTCCTACTTTTCAAAGTGTCCTCCATATTCAAAAGAAGCAACTTATCTAGACCAGTTTTGAAGTTAGGGATCAGGTACTCTGCTCTTGACAGATTTTGGCTATCTAATCTTACACAAATCACTTTTACAAGTTTCAGAGAAGGTTCTAACTTTTACACTGGTAGAAGGAATTTCCTCAACTTGAAGGTGCAAATCCAATTCTTCTCCCTTCCATATCCACTACTCCAATATTTGATTCTCTGGATTTTGAAAAGATGGTATTGCTTGTTATTTACAGACTGGATTCTTACTTTATTCATTTACTTATACTACCATGTCTCCCTCCTGTTTCTATAGAGTACAATGTATTGTACTGGAATTAATTAACCAATTAATAAGCATTTATTAAGCACCTACCATGCACTAGGCACTAGGGATTCAAAGACAAAGTAAAAATCATCTCTGCTTTCAATGAGTTTTCATTCTAACAGGGAAAATAACATGTATATGTATGTATACATATTCTACCATGCAAAGCGGTATGTACACAGGTAGCATATACAAAATATATACAATACAAATACAAAGTCATTTTTTGGGGGGGAGGCAATAACATCTGGGAGGATTAGGAAAAGATACAGAAGAGATGGAATTTGATCTACTTTAAAGGAAAATAGGGATTCTATGACATATAACAGCACTGATATTATGAGGAAGGACAGCATTCTGGACATGGGGACAAACTGTGCAAAAACATAGAGGTAGGAATCAGATTATCATTTCAGAAGAATTACAAGAAAGCCAGGTCGGCAGGACAGAAGCATTCATGAAAGGCATTTCATGTTTAATAAAGCTGGAAAGATTTGTTATAGGCATGACTATTAAAAAAAAAAATTCATGTACCAGAGAAGGAAAAGAATAGTAGCTTAACAGTCAAAAAGGCTTTCAAGTCCTACCTCTCACATGTACCAATTAGATGTTCTGGGCAAATAACTTTAGCTCCTAATATACTAAGTAAATTTCCAATAAACACAGTTGATCTCCATCAGTGAAAGCTCCCTGCATAAATGGATATCACAAATTTAACCACCATCCACTCTGCTGAACCCTCCTCCCAAAAAAACCATTGAGAACCAACGTAGACATAACCTGCTCTTAACAGTTTTTGTATCTGTGGTAGCTGGATTTTTATATTTTTCAAATGATTATCTGGCAATTAAAATTATAATTAATTTACTGAAGTGTTATTGGGCAATGAAGTTGTAGAATATTAAAAATCTCATTTTTTTCTCAGTTTCCTAGTCATCTAGTACCAAATATAATGAATACTAGGAAATTAAAAATCAAAAACTTTCTCTATGGCCATAAAAATCCCCTACATCCTTCTGAAAATTAACTAAGTTTTTAAAGTAGATCAAGCTTGGCAAAATGTAAATTTGACAGATGTAGAATCAAAATATCAGAGTTTAAAGCTTGACTGTTCAATGACAATTATGTGCATGTGCAATGAATGGCAAGGATTTCACAGTGGATAGGGCAAAGGACTCAGTAAAATCTGCATGCAAATCCTACCCCAAACCCTTAATACAAGTGTGAACTTAGGTAAAGCATTTAAATTCTCTCAGAGTTGTAGTGAACATTAAATGAAATAATGTAATGTATGCCCTTAGGACTTTGCAAGCCATAAGTTGCTACATAAATGTTCATTATATATTTAATTATTGTTACTATTTTCTTTTCATCTTATATTCAATGGAATTGTGACAGAAACAATACTGGCAAAAGTTACCTTACTCGTTCTTTTTATTTTTAATATTTGGTAGATTATTACGCAAGTGGAAAAAAATGTTTCCATTTTGTAAGCAGACTTATAAATCAGAAAGAATTTATTAAGTGCCTATTTTGGGCAAGGCATAGTGCTAGATGTTAAAAGCCCTGAAAACATTTCCAATAACAGACAGGATTACAGGGATGTTATGTATTTCATCTTGTCCCCATGTGATTTTGAGTTCTTTCTGTAGTTTCCTCTGTGTTTAAACATCCTCATTTCATATAATCTGGAAGTTATGAATTCATAATAACACTTATTAAAATATTTTCTTAGGTATTTATAAGTTTATATTTTGCATGACTTCATATGTATAATTTATCACACTGGTTGCCATTTCAAGGGGTGGAAGAAGGAAGGAGGGAAAAAATTTGGAACAAAAAATTTTTAAATGAATGGTTAAAGATATTTATGGGTTAGTAATATACTTATGTCACTGTGGATAACAGCTTTGTCTGTGACAACGCTTCTATTCCTGAATAATTTGTTAAATTCTCAAGGATATTTTTGAGGCTTATTGCTGTAATAACAGGGATTGTTCATCTAGTAATTCACAGAAAGTGTGTAATACTGGCCATCAAAACTGCCTTTCTACTGTAGAGAGTCAGAAGGTGCTCCTCTCCTCTCCTCTCCCCTCCCCTCCCCTGTCCTTTCCCAAAACCTTAAACCTACTACCCTCTGAAACTGGGACTCCAAGGGGTTCCTGCCAAGGGCTCCTGAACCCCCCTAGCTCTACAGTGATTATCAATAGTAACTGTTGCTATTTCCCATCCAGTCTGATGTCTTTGTTTTTCTTGACCTCATTAAAGGGGCCATGCCCTGGCTACTTCTTAAACAGGCCTATTCAATGAATGGGGATTGCCTCACCCTAAGTGAGTACCTGCAAAGACCTTGGCCTAAAGGGCCCAGCGCATCTGGGGCCATCTCCAGTCATCCTGAAGAATATCAGGTCACTGGATTCAGATGGCTCTGGAGGAGAAGTGAGGTTGGTGACCTGCACAGCACCCCCTCACTCAAAACAAAGTCAAGTGCAAGTCATGTCATTATTTCTCCGATGGCGTGGTCTTCTTCAGCAATGAAGGATGAACACGATCCTTCTTCAGGCAACGAAGGATAAACATGAGTCAGTAGGTGCCAAATTTTTCCAATCTGCAATGATGTGTTGCATAGTTTCTGCTCTTTCTTTGCAAAGTCTACACACTTCAATTAGTCTCAGGTTCTTTAAGAATGACCTTTCTGTCATTTCCATTGGTCATCCATCACCTAGTCTTATACTGCTAAACATCTCCATTTCAATAAATAAATAGGTAAAACCCAGCCATTTGTTCATCACTTCTTTGTCCATATATTACTGGTTGAGTTCATGCTAAAGTCAGGTATTGAAGGCCTTTTGGTTCCACTCTGAGATCTTAATTTTATAGACTCCATCCAGAGATAAATCAGTATCATTTACTTAAGTCCTGGGGCACGTGCCTTTTGTCAGATTTACTATTGCTCTATAAAGTCATCTGTTTCAAGTGTGTATGCATGGGAGGGTAGATGGGGGGGATATGGTGGTGAGGGAGACAGAGATTGGTACATGTGCAAAGCATCTCTAAAATTATTCCTCATGAAGAAGAGGCTGGAATGCCTGCTCCCAGGAGAGTCATGATGTTGGGTAATTATCTAGGCAAAACTTGTGTAGCCATCCTATCACCAGTTGTGGTCTGTTAACCTGGTGGTGAATGGCAGCCTTTTTGATCAAAAAAGGGAGAGGAAAGGTGTTTTCAAAAGGCCATTTTCTTTGGTTCACTCTCATAATTTACTTCTCTTGGCTTTGACTCCTTTACAGACAGTAGCAGGTAAGAGATAATGCTCAAAAGCAGACCTGCACAACTTGGCAGTAGATAGGGGTCAAAATTAAAATAGCCAAACCTCTTCAGGCTACAGACAGGCTAACTAGAGACAGACTAATGATGCTTGGTTGCCATGTGTCATGTGACAAACAGGAGAGTGCACAGTGACAACCCTATATTTTTAGCAGGCCGCTTGAAATCCTTTGGTGGGCTGCAAGCAGAGCTGCAGGCTGTATAGGCCTGCTCTAAAGGGAGAAAGCCTGATCCTCTCCACTGCCTCAGAGTTTAAAATGTACCACCATCCTTTGCCTCAGGGTTTGTTCTTTCATTTTAGGTGAAAGAGATTATTTCATAAACTCCAACCTTTTGAGCTTTGAAAGTTCAGGAGAATAAGTCTTTGTGTGAAGACATCCAGGGAAGAGATATAAAGCATAATGTGGGACCAATTTAGATGTCTTTAGACAATTGATCCATGTTTCACAGCCATGTGAAAATCACAAGATTATTGGTGTTAAAAAGATGAAACTTTGTTAGAGAGGCTTAACAAAAACCTTTGAAATTCCATAATGGAAATCTTGTCCTCTTCCTGTTCAATTCATTACCTATTAAATGTATACTGACAAACAACGTCTATACATTGGGCACAGAACTACATAAAGTGCTGGTCTTGATTTCAAATACAGCTTGGAATCTTCCTAACTTTGTGACCCTGGGTAAGTCACTTATCCTATTTGCCTCAGTTTCCTCATCTGTATTATGGGGGAAATAATAGCACCCAATTCCTCGGTTTGTTGTGAGCATCAATAGTGCCTGTCACATAGTAAGTGCTAGATAAATGGTATAGTTACTATTGTAGCCACTGTTTGCATTTTTCTTCTTTTTTCTGCTTGATTTAGCATCAGTTCATATAGTCTTCCATAGCATACTTTTAATAATATTCATAATTTCTTAACATAGCAAAGCATGAAATCATAAAAAACAATCTGTTAAGTCATTCTCCCAACTGATGGGCATCTGCTTAATTTCCAGTTGTTTGTTTCTACAAAAAAGTTTTCTTGTAAATATTCTGGTATATATGGAACTATACCTCTTTGGGGTATATGCCTAGCAGTGAGATGTGTGAGTTACACGCATTTTAATTACTTTCTTGGGATAGTTACAAATTGTATTTCAGAATAGTTGGACCAAGGGGTAGCTCCACCAGAAGTGTATTTTGATAATAAATTCCACAACCCCTTTGATACTATTTCCATCTTCTGTCATCCTGGCAATATTCATTCCTAAAAGTATTCATTCCTAAAAGATGTATCCTCCAAGTGAATTTGTGCCTTTGTTGCAGGCAACTAGTATATACGCATCCAGAGACTCTTACTGTTATGTCATAATTTTGTGGATAAAAAATGTACTGAATTGGTTTATATGTTATAATCCACTTTTTAGCTCTAACACTGTAATTCAGTTGTCATAATTATTGCTTTAAGAGAAGCAAACTGGAAGAGGGTTGACCATTGCATTGTATTTTTAATGCAAGAGAATCTGTGTGTTAAATAACAAAAGAGAGGCACTAGGTGGCACAGTGGATAAAGTACCAGTCCTAGACTTAGAAGGAACTGAGGTTCAAATCCAGCCTCAGGTACTTACTAGCTGTGTGACTCTGGGGAAGTCACCTAACTCCAATTGCCTCAAAAAAAAAAAAAAGTCAATAACTAGCAACATTAAGTATGGAAACTAAGTGCTTATCATATTCTTATATAAAAAAAAAAACTACTGGCTTGAACTTTAGTTTTCTTATATGAAACATCTGCATTAGCATAAAAGCAAACACAAAGCCTAGAAAGATGGCTGACAAATCAGCAAGACAATATCAAATGGAAAATAATTTTTTGAAAGCTTATATGTTATACAAGTCATTTAGTACACAGAAACATTCTCAGAATGTTATACAGGACAGACTGTCTTGAAAGTTAATTTAGAAGTTTAACAACAAAAATAGCTAAAACAAATATATTAAAAGAAATTCAGAAACAAAATAAGCTGAAATTAGAAGTAGGAACTGAGTATCTATACATGTTTTTTATTATTCTGACACACATATAAAAAACCAGAATCTAATAAAGTGACCACAGCACTTACAATCAGGAGACCTATGTTAAATCTTAACTCTCTACTCTCTACCCAAAATACCTTGAGCAATTCATGTAAATTCAATTTTCTTTTTCTATGACAGAAGAGTAGATTTAACTAGATGTCAAAAGTCTAACTATATGAAGAAAAATACTACAGATAACTTCTAAAATACCTTCTTAGTTGATGAGTATGGTAGACATGAAACTCCTGTTTAGATAAAAGTTTAACTAGGGGAATTCTGAGGTACCTGTTCAAATAGTGTATCATGCCTTTTTCCTTTCAGAGAAAGTGTAAAAGCCTTAAGACATCGCCTTTTTCATATTTGTATTATCCAATGACAAAAAGTAGAAACTCAAATGTTTTTGGATTCATTTGGTAAAAACTAATAGTCATTCAAATAAAGTGAGTTACAGGCAAGAGTCTAATAAACAAGCTAACTTCTTCCAAACAATCTGATCATATGACATGGGACCCTTCCAAGAATTCTTCTGCTATACAGTCCTGTAACAGAATGTCTACAAGTTACCTACTTTTAAAAAGACATTGTGTGTGAAAAAAAAGGTGTCAATGGGAAGAATTCTAAAATTCAACGATAAGTTGTTTTAAGTTAAAATCCCCAAATTCCAAACACCTGGGTAATTATTTTAGCTTTGCTTATATGATTAACATTCTCCACTCTAACAACTTCAAATACATTCAGCTACTTTGAGTTTAAAGACTAATGAAACATGCATGACATTTTTAATTAACACCTCTTACTGAACTATGCAAAATAATAATGAAAGGGTCTACAGGTGTTTCTACAGGCTCTAAAGATTATTAATTCTGTGTGCACCTATAACTGTATTAATCTTCTCAACTAAAGACATCTACTTATCCTAGTAATCAAGCAACCTTAAATTATAAATAAAAAGCAACTTACAACAGGATGGAAAAAAATATCTAACTGATGCATTGTGACCTTATTTACCAGTATTCACCAAAGATATAAGACTGACAACAGTCTGCAGTATACTTACTCCAAAAACATCCACTTGGGCAATGACAATACCAATTACCCCAACATGAATTACCTCAAATCTAAGATGGAAAGCCCCATCTTGGGCACAATATCATCATCAAATAGGTATTCAAACAGATAACAGAAATGGAACACAGAAAACAATCTCAAGAGTTACTAACATTTATTATTCAGTCACACAACACTTATTAAATACCTACTATGTATGGGACAATTAAGTGGTATAGCAAGCCTTGGATGTCTAAATGACCTGAGTTTGAACACTCTTGGACACTAGATGTGTGACTCAAGGAAAGTCACTTAAACTCTGCTTGAAATTCCCTCATAGATAAAATGAGGATAATAACACAATCAACATAATACGGTTGTGAGGATCAAATGAGATGTGTAAAGGGTTTTGCAAACCTTAAAACTATATGTTACTGATATTGTTATTTTATGGACAGTGTTGCTGACAGCCGCATCAGACACAAAGATAATTAAGATATAGTCAGAATTACAGAATCTCAGACCTGTAAGAGACCTCTAGACTCATACTACTATTCATAATAATGGTTTACATTTACATAAAGCTAAATATAAGACAAAGTGCTTGACACATATTTTGAGGAGGTAGTATGGTCCCTCTCACAGAAAGTCTTCAAGCAAAAGCTAGATAAGATGTTGTTCAGCTGTTAAGTCTTATCCAACTTTTTATTACCCCAAGAACCAATACACACCATATACCCTTCTATCTTCCACTATCTTTTGAAGTCTGTTCATGTTCATTTTCACTTTCCATGACACCATCTAGCCATTTAATCTTCTGCCATCCCATTTTCCTTTTGCCTTCAATAATACCCAATACCAGGGTCCTTTTCCAATTACTCTCATCTTTTCATTATGTAGCCTAAGTATTTAAGCTTCAGCTTTAGCATTTCATCTTCCAGTGAATAGTATGAATTAATTTCTTTAAGTATTGATTGCTTTGATCCTACTGTCCAAGGGACTCTCAAAAGTCTTTTGCAGTACCACAATTCCAAAATGTTGACTCTATGGCACTCAGCTTTTCCTATAATCCAACTACTAGGAAAATCCACAGCTTTGACTATATGAACTTTTGTTGGCAAGGTGATGTCTCCACTTTTCAGTATGTTGACCAGATTTGCCAAAACATTCCTTCCAAGGAACAAGTGTCTTTTAATTTTGTGGCTACAGTCACTATCTACAGAGATCTTTGAGCCCAAGAATATAAAACCTATGCTGCTCTCATTTTTTTCCCTTTATTTGCCAAGAAGTAATGGAACCAGTTGCCATTTTATTTGGGTTTTTTTTTTTTTTTGCAGGGGGTGTGGGCAATTTTGTTTTCTTTTGTGTTAAACTTCAAGCCAAGATTTACACTCTCCTCTTTTTCTTTTATCAAGAAGCTTCTTAATTTCTCTTCTTTCTGCCATCTTCTGCATATCTGAGGCTGTTGATATTTCCCCCAAGAACATTAATTCCAGCTTTCGATTCAATCAGCCTAGCATTTTGTATGATATATTCTGCATATGTTAAATAAAGTGACAATATACAGCCCTGTCATACTACTTTTCCAGTCTTAAACTAAACAGTTATCCCATGTTCAGTTCTAACTATTGCTTCTTGGCCTACATACAGGATCCTCAGGAGACAAGTAAGATGACTTGGTACTCCCATTTTTTGAGGCCTTGACACGTTTTGTTGTGATGCGCAAGTCAAAGGCTTTAGTGTAGTCAATGAAGCAGAAGTAGATGTTTGATTCTGGAGCTCCGTGGCTTCCCCATAATCCGGTAAAGGCTGGCAATTTGGACTCTAGTTCTGCCTCTTCAAATATGGTAATTATCAGTTCAAGCTGAAGACCAGCTTGTAGAATCTTAAGAATAAGATGAAGATGGTTACCTATTAAATGCAGATGGAGAATGTCTGTAAAGTACTTTGCAAACCTTAAAGCACTATAAAAATATCCTTAACTGTAATTACTGAATTAACTAAATGTTCTCTGATACACCTTCCAACTCTGAGATTCCATAAGTACTTCAATTGAGCCTCACAACAACCCTGTCAGTAAGGTTATAAAAGTATTATTATCACTTATTTCATGGATGAGGAAACTGAAACACAAAGAAATTAAGTGAATTTCTCACAGTCATGCAACTAGAAAGTATTGAAGCAAGATCTGACTCCACCTCCAGGGCTCCTGCCACTACATAATCTGGCTTTCTGCGATTTTAGTTCATTAAACCTAGCTCTGACCTCTATAACCAAGTACAACAAGTAAAAGCCCTCATCTATATAAGAACCATTCCCAACTCTGTTTCTTCAAAGATGTCTTGAGATCTTGCTGCAAAAGGTACATACGTAAAATTGACTGAGTTTGATTTAGCAGATGAATAGAAACTCCACAAGATAAAGGATGTAGAGACTGGAAAGAAACCAAAAGATAAAGACTAGTCCAGTTTAAATGGTATGTAGAATGTGGAGATAAGTAATGAGCAATTAGGGTGGGAAGCTAGAAAAGCAGTGAGGAGGTAAGAAGCTGCAAAAATTTTTGAGTGCCAGAGGCTAAGAGATCTGGACCTTATTAATTAAGCAATGAAGACTTTAGTAGACAATCTTTAAGATATCTTCCAATTCTAAATTGCATAATGTCAGAATAAATACTGTGACATAATTTTTTAGCACAAAGACAAAATTAATTCTTATTTATTTCATCCATGAGTGTAATTAACTTCAAATGGATCTGTGACAACATTTATTTGGAATTTCCCTCCAATGGTGCAAGAAGCAACCCAAAAAAAGGCTGCCTATTCTGTGTGACTCTTATCAATGACCTTCTATAACTTAACCACAGTGCACTACAGGCCTTATTGACATCACAAGGTTACCACTGGAGTACTCTAGCTATCCACATTATTCATCCCTCATTTTCATTATGTAATCAGGCCATCTTCTCTTCCTATTACACAGTTTTTAGGACAAATTTTTACTCCTGTTATCAATTCCATATTGGTTTTATAATGCAGACTACTCAGGACTTATAAGGGTGGAGTCAAGATGTCTGAGTACAGAAATCAGAACTCTCCCAATATTCCCCTCCAAACTTTAAAATAACACCTCAAATTGTATTTTGGAGTGGCAGGACCAGCAAAAGGTCAGAATGAGACATTTTTCCAGCCCAAGACATCACAGGAAATCAGAAAAAGAGATCTTTCACATAAGGGAGGAAATTGGCACACAGCCTACATGGATGAAATACCAGATTACCTGGTAGAGATAAAAGCAGCATTGGCTTCAGAAGCTCTCAAATTAGAGACAGTAAGCAAACCAGACAACTAGTCAGAAAGAGATTACAAGAGATTACCCCTGTGCTAGCACTGGATGTAGGATCAGACACAGTTTGGCCAACCCCACTGCCTTTACCCACTGTTCAATCATAGTTCACTAGCAGAGAGAATCACTTTGGATCAAGGGGGAGTGGAAGCCCTGAGGGGCACAACTGTTTGGGAACTACATTGCCTATACACATTTCTGAGTCATAGTTCAAGGGCGGAAAGACACTCTTGGGCAAGGCCTGAAGGACAGTATCACCTCTGCCCCAAGAAACCATGAACCCTGAAGAAAAGTATCATTTCTAGTCCCAAGGGAGGAGGAGCTCTGAGGAACAGAATCAACAGAAATCCCAATCAGGGTCCCCTCCTGAATAAGGACCAGAGTACAGACCATGAGGACAATGATCACAACTCTCTCTAGATCACAATACCAGGGAAGCACAAAAAACTTCCACACCCCCAGAGCTAGCTCTGAAACAGCAGTGGAGAAAAAGCCTGCAGCTTGAAACAGAACCCCTTCCCTTCATGCCAGGAAAAGAGCCCAACATTAGCCAAACAAACAAAACAACACCTTACTATGATGACAGAGAAGATCAAGACACAATCTCAAAAGAAGACAATGAAGTCAGAGCAGTCACAAGAAATCTCCCCCCCCCCCCCCAAAGACGGGTATGAATTGAAAACAAGCCCAATAAGTTGTTCTTGGAAAAAATTTTTAAAAATATTTCAAAATGAAATGGGTTTTAAAGGAAAAATTAGGTAAAGAAATGGAGCCTTTCTTAAAATAAGAAGTACCTACCTAAACTAATAAGGCCAGGAGTGAAACAAGAATGTCCATTTCACTAGTATTATTTAATATTGTACTAGAAATGCTAGCTATCACAATTACACAAGAAAAAGAAATAGATGGAGCAAAATGAGGAAGTGAGGAAACAAAACTATCACTTTTAGCAAATGATATGGTAATATACTTAGATAACCCTAGAAAATCAGCTAAAAAAACTAGGTAAAACAGTTAACAACTTCAGAAAAGTTGCAGAGTATAAAAAATACATCCACATAAATTGCCAGCATTTTTATATACTACCAATAAAACCCAGCAAGAAGAGAAAAAGAAATTCCACTTAAAATAACTGTAGACAATATAATATATTCAGGAGTCTATCAGTCAAAAGGAACTCAGGGATTATATGAACACAATTACAAAACACTTTTCAAACAAATAAAGAGATCTAAACAATTGAAGAAATATTAAATGCTCATGGGTAGATAGAATACCTATGTAACTTAGTGGGTAGTGCCAGTCTTGGAGTTAGGAAGACTCATCTTCCTAAATTCAAATTTGGCCTCAGATATTTACTAGACAGGTAACCCTGGGCAAGTCATGTAACCCTGTTTGTCTTGGTTCCTCATCCATAAAATCAACTGAAGAAGGACAAGGCAAACTACTTCAATACCACTGCCAAGAAAATCCCAAATGATGTCACAAAGAGTCAGACACCACTAAAACAACTAAATGATGAATAGGTCAAGATATTACAATAAAAATGACAATTCTATTTTAGCTAATTTACCTATGCAATGCCATACCAATCAAACTACTGGAAAATTATTTATCCAGCTAGAAAAAACGGTAACAAAACTCATCTGGAAAAACAAAATGTCAAAAATATTAAAAGAATCAATCAAAAAACTGTGAAGGAAGGTAGCCTAGCAGTTTCAAATCTCAAACTATATTACAATGTGGTAATCATCAAAACAATCCAGTATAAGCTAAGGAATAAGGTGGTAGATCTATGGAATAGACTAGATATAAAATATACAGCAGTAAATGAGTACATTAATCTAGTATTTGATAAACCCAAGTTCCAAGCTTTCAGGGTGAAGAGGGCAATGTTTGATAAAAATTGCTAGGAAAACTAGTAAGTAATTTCACAGAAATTGGGCATAGCCCAACATCTCATATCGTATACCAAGATAAAGTCAAAATGAGTAAATGATTTAGATATGAAGGGTAATATCACAAGTAAAATAACAATGGAAGCATAGAATTTAGAAGTGGAGCATGGGAAAATGTTATCTGTCAAATTAAGAAAAGCGTTTATGACCCAAAAAAGGAGATGGAGAAAATCTGGGAAGTAAAATAGATAAAATTGACATGACCTTGAAAAGCTTTTGCACAAACCAAACTAATATAGCAAAAATTAGGAGAAAAAGAAAATTATAAAAGAAAAAGAAAAAATTGCAGCAAGTTTCTCTAATAATATGCAAAATAAGAGCCATTCCTCAGTTGATAAATGGCCAAAGGATATAAATAGGCAGTTTTTAGAAAAAGAAATCAAAACTATTAATAGTCACATGAAAAAAAATGTTATTGATTAGAAAAATGCAATTTCAAACAACTACGACACACCACATCACACCTGTCAGACTGGCTAATAAAACAGAAAAAGAAAATAAGAAATGCTGGAAAGAATGTGAAAAAATTGGGATACTAATGCCCTATTAGAAGAGTTGTGAACTAGCCCAAAAATTATGACAAGCAATTTGGAAATACATCAAAAAAACTGTAATATTACACATAGCATATTGCACATATTGACCTAGCAATAATACTACCACAGCTGTATTGCAAAGAGATCAAAGAAAAGGGGAAAGGATCTATTTGTACAAAAGTATTTATAGCAGGTCTTTTTGCAGTGGCAAGGAATCTGGAAATTAAACAGATATTCATCAACTGAAGAATGGCTGAGCAAGTTGGGTATATGAATGTAATGGAGCATTATTTTGCTATAAGAAATGAGTATGGGGCAGAGCCAAAATGGCAGAGTAGAAGCAGGGACCTGCTACAGCTCTTCCCTCAAACCCCTGAAAAAAACTATAAAAAATGGCTCTAAACAAATTCTACAGTAGTAGAAGCCACAAAATGACAGACTGAAACAAATTTCCAGGCCAAGACAATCTGTAAAGCTGACAGGAATGGGAGCAGGGCACAGCACACACCAGCACGGTTGGAGCTGGAGCAGGCCTTAGGGGACTAGGTCACTGGCAGTGGCTACAGTTTTACAGACTTCTCAACCCACAAACACCAGAAAATTTTGAAGGTAAGGGGGAATGCTCTCTCACCTGGCTGAGAGGGGAGCAGGGCCCTGCCCTCTCCCCAACCCCTCAGCCCAAGGCCCTAACCTAGAGCAGCAACTGCCACTGTTGAAGCAGCAGCTGCTTCTGGAGCCCCTTACTTTAACAAAGAGCTCAAAAATCAAGTAATTGGCTGGGAAAATGAGAAAAAGAAACAGACTACAGATTTTTACTTTCTTTGTGAAGAGGTATTTTCTTACATCACTAGTGATGAAGAAGATTAAAACATACAACCAGAAGAAGACAACAAAGCCAAAGCTCCTCCATCCAAAGTCTTCAAGAAAAATATGAACTGATGTCAGGCCATTGAAGAGCTCAAAAAACATCTTGAAAATTAAGAGAAATAGAGGAAAAATTGGGAAGAGAAATGATAGTGATACAAGAAAATCATGAAAAATGAGTCAACAGTTTGCTAAAGGAAGCAAAAATACTGAAGAAAATAACAGCTCTAAAATTAGACGAACCCACATGGCAAAAGAAGTCCAAAAAGTCAATGAGGAGAAGAATGTCTTAAAAAGAAGAATTGGCCAGATGAAAAAAGAGGTCCAAAAGCTCACTGACGAAAACAATTCCTTCAAAATTAGCATGAAGCAAATGGAATCTAATGATTTTATGAGAAATCAGGAAATAATACAAAACCAAACAAATGGAAAAAATAGAAGATAATGTGAAATATCTCAATGGAAAAAGCTGACCTGGAAAATGGATCCAGGAGAGATAATTTAAAAATTACTGGAATATCCGAAAGCCATGATCCAAAAAAGAGCCTTGATATCATCTTTCAAGAAATTACCAAGAAAAATTGTCCTGATATTCTAGAACAAAAGGGTAAAATAGAAATGGAAAGATTCCACTGATCACCTCCTGAAAAGAGATCCCAAAAGGAAAACTACCAGGAATTATTGAAGCCAAATTTCAGAGTTCCCAAGACAAGGAGAAAATATTAAAAGCAACCAGAAAGAAAAAATTCAAATATTGTGTAAACACAATCAGAATAATACAAAATTTAGCAGCTTCTACACTAAGAGATCACTAAGGCTTGGAAGATGATATTCCAGAAGTCAAAGGAGATAGGATTAAAACCAAGAATCACCTACCCGGCAAAACTGAGTATAATACTTTAGGGGAAAAAGTGGAACTTCAATGAAATAGAAGACTTCCAAGCATTCTTGTTGAAAAGACCAGAGCTGACTAGAAAATTTGACTTTCAAATACAATAATCAAGAGAAGCATGAAAAGAAGTACATACACACGAGAGAGAGAGAGAAAGACAGAGAGTGAGAGCGAGAGAAAGAGAGAGAACAGAGTGTACAGAGTAAGCTGAATATGAAGCTGAGTACGGTATCTAACAAAGAAAACTAAGTGTTGAGAGGAATGTACTAGAAGAAAGAAAAAGGGAGAGGTAGAACGTAGTAAATCATCTCACATAAAAGAGGCAGGAAAGAACTTTTATAATGGAGGGGAAGAAAGGGAAAGTGAGAGGGAATAAGTGAGCCTTCCTTTAATGGGATTTGGCTTCAGGAGGGAATAGCACACACTCAATTGGGTATGGAATTTTATATTATGCTACAGGAAAGCAGAAAGGGAGGGGATGAGAAGGGAAATATAGAAGGGACAGAAGATTGGGGGAAGGGGTAATGGAAAGCAATCCCTTTGGTAGAGGGACAGGACAAAGGAGAGAATAGAATAAATAGAAGGTGGGACAGGATAGTGGGAAATTTAGTAACTCTTTCACAACATGATTGTTAAAGAAGTGTTTTGCATGACTAGACATGTATAACCTTTATGAAACTGCTTGCCTTCTCAATGAGGGTGTGTGGGGAGGGGGGAAGGGAGAGAATGTGGAACTCAAAGCTTTAAAAATAAATGTTAAAAATTTCTTTTACATGCAACTAGGAGATAAGATATATAAACAATGGGATATAGAATTCTATCTTCCCCTACAGGAAAATAGAAGGGAGGAGGATGGGGGATGGGGGTGATAGAATGGAGGGCAGATTGGAGGAAAGGGTATTCAAAATACATGCTGTCCTGCAGTGGCAGGGAGGAGGAGATGGGGAGAAAACTTGAAATTCAAATTATGTGGAAGTGAATGTTGAAAACTAAAAATATATTATTTTTAAAAAAGAAATAATGAGCAGGACAGTTTAAGAAAAACCTGTGAAGACATGGAAAGTGAAGTGAGCAGAACCAGAAAAATACTGTACACAGTAATAGCAATATTATAAAGATGATCTATTGTGATCTAATCAGAATTAGCTATTCTGATTAAGACAATGATCAAAGCCTAGTCCCAAAGGAACGACAATGAAAAATGCTATCCACTTCCAGAGGCAGATTAAAGCATACTTCTTTTTATTAGCTTTATTTTAATTGTTTTATTTTGTTTGTGCTTTATTTTGCAACACAGCTAACATAGAAATATATCTTGCAAGACCTCATACCCATAATTGAAAACTGTCTTCTCAAGGAGGAGGAGAGAGGAGGAAGAAAACTCAAAAAAAAATGGAACTCACAATTTAAAAAAATGATTGCTAAGAAAGACCTTGTATAAATAATTGGGAAATATCTAATTAAAAAGTAAATTTTAAAAACTGATGCAGCCTATTCATACCCACCATGCACCTTTCCATTGACATTTGTGTGATATTCATATGTAATCTTTTATTCACTGTTGCATTCTATATTTTACTAGTATAGTAGAACCTATATTTCTCCTACATAGTCTGAGCTGATTTCCATTTAAGGAGACAAGGAGTCTATCCTGAGGATTTAGTTGATCCCAAACATTCTCAAAGTAGGGGATATAGCCCCTTGTGGGGCGCTGAACAAATCCAAGGGTGTAGAATTAGCATCTGGTGCAATTAGGGGAAGTTGAATAAAAATAAGGGGGCAGTGGAAGCATAAGGAAAGAAGATTTTGAAAAACCATTCATATATGTTTCATCTGTTGTGTAACAGAGTTAAAGTCATAGTGATTACATTATTTTCCAAATAAACAGACAAAATTCAAATTATAACCCATCAGTGGTCAAGTCTGCCTACAGGTCTTTACAAGCAAGTGTTGGCAGGGAAGCATATCGCACATTGTCAGCATGCATTGGCAGGAATATGCACGTGTAACAACTTGTTTCTAATACAATACTATATGATTATATGATGCAATATCGCACCATCAGAATTTCAATGCAGGAAAATATCCTCAAATTTACGTTATTAAACTTAAGATGTGTCATTTTAAAATATATGCATATATATTATATTTTTTGCAACGACACAAATTTCAAAAAAAATTGTTAAAGGGTTAAAGAAAGATTTCCAGAGGGGCACTGAATAATTTACTTTTTTTTCAAAAGGGGCAGTAGGTCAAATAAGTTTGGGAACCTCTGGTGTAGAGGAGTAGGACTTAAATCACTTCCTTATTTCTTGAGGTGTAAAAACTTCTGCCTATAAAAAACTGCTGCCAGGAGGTCTTAGCAGAATTTATACTAAGGTACAAAGAATAGCTGGGTGGTATAATGGAGAGAATGCTGTGCTTGGAGTCGGGAAGATCTAACTTCAAGCCCAGCCTTGGCCACTTACTATCCCTGAGACCCTGAGCAAGTCATTTAACCTCTCTTTGCTTCAGTTTCCTAATCTGTAAAATGGGGATAATTACCTCATCTGTAAAATGGGAATAATTACCTCACAGGTCTGTAATACACATCAAACGATATAATATTGTAAGGCATTTAGCATAGTTTCTAGCACACAGAAGGTACCGTCTAAATATTAATTGTGGTTGCTGTTATGCATTGAAGGTTGTATCTTTTGACCTAGTATTGCTGGCCTGGCAAATGCAGAAGATGAAGAAAGCAATATCCATTTGAATAAGTAAATTCTATCTTTTTAATAATTTACTTGTAACTACGGGTTTGACTGCCTCTCTTATAGGTAGGTTTACAGCCTGAGCTTTAGCTAAAGATCCCAAGAAAAGGAATCCAATGTCACAAAGAGACAAAGTCTTCCTAGTCAGGGAAAAGACAGGATCTCTTACACAGCTTAAAAAGGGTGGGTGGGGCTATGCCAGCCTGGGAGTCTAGAAGGGGTCTGGTACCATCAATGCAAAAAAACAGCAATAGCTGCAGAGCAGCTAGGATGGAAGATACTTTGAATGGAAATTGATATAAGTAATAAGCAGATGCCAGCAAAAGTTTGCAACTCTGTGTATTCAATGAAAATCCTAAGAAATGATAGAAATGGTGTTTCCTAAGGAACCACATCAGCTGATGAACTGCTTCTCTTCTATCCCCTCTTCAACTCTTCTGCCAAAATTGGCAGAGATTAAATCTTAATTGTTTACTTTTGTTAAACTGCTCTAAACAGTGTCGTAAGTACCTCACCTCTAGACTTGTCCTAGAAACATAAACAATTGTTCTGTTACTTCTGTCTTTATTGAAAAGAAAATGAATGGAGGGTGGCTGTGGTTATCTGATTAGATGGAGAGATTTGCATCTCTGGTCTGGCAATTAATAGTCACCTATGGATTCAGAACTTTTAAAGTTAACTATTGAAAATTTACATTAATAAACTTCCCCAAATTAGTAAGGTAAATGGAGAACTATGTGAACCCTGAAGAGCTTTATCCTAAGCTTTAAAAATAAACCTTGAGCAAAATATCTCCATGCAGGCTGGAACTTGAGTGCTTAAGGCTAAACAATTTCCACTCTTCAATGTAAATAAGGTAAGAGTAGGGGTGTGACTACGGGGAAGGTAACCCCAAATACAAGATACCTAGGCAGAAACAAGCATGGTCTAAGAGATTTATCTACCCCCTTTTTGTTGATTAGGGAACCTCTATAGAAAAATCTGCTAATTAACTACTGAAAGATAATTTATTTTTATTGAATTTTATAGTCCACTAATGTTTCTTTGCAGTTCAATCCAAGACTGACCTGAACTAGGCCTGATGGAGGGCAGCCGCCATAGGGAAATGATACTAGTATATTGTTATTAAAAAGATGAATCTTCACTTTCTGGGGAAGCTCAGGGTCATTAAAGAAGCTCTGCAATTTCCTTAAGGTAATCCAACAGGCTCTTCTTATCTTATTAAACTCTGTACCCAACAGGCTGTCATCTGGACTGTATGTCCCAGATACACATACCAATAGATGAGCTATACAAATTCAAATGCATATTATATAAACTTACTTGGTGTTTGCTAGGTCAGTGGTGAAGCCAAACTCCTGAGTGACTACATTTCTTCTGGGAGGGTCTGCAAAGGTTTCAGACCCTACTCAGCATAATGTCATCCTCCAAGAGGAACAACTGAAATAATGTACTGTTCACAGGAAATCCCATTTGGTCTCTGTCCTCAACCTCCAGAATCAAAGTGTAAACTCCTTTGATGGGCATGTACTGTCCTGTTTTATACTTCACATAGTTATGATTAGGATTATCTCTACTGTTATGCCTTTCAAATAATCCCAAATAATTTTGCCCTGTGAACAGGAAAGACAGTGGTATTTTACATATTCTCCATACATTTTAGACAATTGTGAAATGATAAAGATGTGGTCCATTGCTGAACATCACTTTGCAAAAGGTTTGTCGTGAGTTTCCTATTAATACTCTTCATGAGGATGACCTTAATGATTCTCTAGAAGTTTAACAGAATTCTCCTTTATATCTATCCATCAGTACCAGGATTTTTTTCCTTTCGTATCTTGATGGTTCTCATAAAAATTTCATATAGATGGGAGAGTGGGCACATAGACTGGTATTTAGTTACTGGCATTCCTAAAATAATCTTTTTTTTAACATTAATAAGGTCTTAGAATTTCTCACCTGCCTTTGGTATCTTTTTTTCCTAAAGAATGTTTGTATATCAATACCTCAATGACCTAATAATTATATCACAACTAACAAATAGCTTCTATACAGACCTGTTTTAATTCATCTGCTTTTCCCATATTTGTGTATTTACTACTCCAATTGCATATCCAAGATGTGGTATTAATGTAGTATCCTCACTGTATGTCATGGAGAAAACTTTGTAATAATACTTTTTTACAATCTCCATTTTTCTTCTAGTTGTTGTCAACCTTCCATTTTCATCATTAAATGCTTTTGACATGACTTTGTTTAGGGGGCTGATTTGTTGAACTGTCTTTGAACTGGTTTTATTAAATGCATTTTCCAATAAAAAGCTTAGTTAAGGAGAATCTAAATAGTTTAACATGGCAGTCCATGAAACAAATTTATCTAGCCCTCAGTCTTATCCAGTTGTTCAGTCATTTTTCAGTAATGTCCAATTTTCTGTGACCTCTGTTTGGGGTTTTCTTGGCAAAGATAGTGGAGTAGTTTGCCATTTCCTTCTGCAGCTTATTTTACAGATGAGGAATCAGAGGGAAACAGGTTAAGTGACTTGTCCAGGGCCACATAGCTAGTAGTGTCTGAGACTAGATTTGAACTCTGGTCTTCCTGATTCCAGATCTGGTGCTCTATCCACACCACCTAGCTGCCCTAATCCTGTGCAGTCCCCTTCTAATTCTGTAATGATGATGGCAATGAGGCAAGAATGGGGACAGAAGATGAAAATAATTACAGTTTTTTAGAGGGTTATATGAACTTTTACTTGAAAACTGGCACTCTAAATTTTATATTCTCATATAATGAACCTTTAATGATAATATTATACAGGAAAAGAATGTGAGTCATAAACAATATTTTTTTATATTCTTGGTATAAACAAAGGAAGAAAGAAGTTATAGCTAAAAGGATAGCTCCCAGGTATTCCTTGGGAGAAAGTGGGAGAAAAAGAGTTGTCATAGCATTCTTTACAGCAAGTCAAAAAACAAGAAACATTAATTTCATTATTTCATGTCTCATATTAAGATATTATGATATGTAATTTCAAAAAGTCCACCACAAAAATAACAGCAACTTATACACCAAAGACATAGAGAAATTCTAGAAAAACATTAAAAAACCTGGTAACTTTAATGAAAAAGCAGACAAATATGAGAATGGGAATAAATATATGGGAAAATATGATTCAAGATGAAAGAATGAAAGAAGCCAAAGATTTATAGATCACAAATGAGACTCACATCTTATATCTTGAACACATTCTTCAAGAAATGAACTGGCTGATGTTAGACATGTTGTTTAATTTTTTTAGTCTTTTCTGACTCTTACACCCCATTTGGGGTTTTCTTGGCCAAGATACTGGAGTGTTTTGTCATTTCATTCTGCAGCTCATTTTCCAGATCCTGAAGGAACTGAGGCAAACAAGATTAACTGACTTGCCCAGGGTCACACTGCTAGTAAATGTCTAAAATCAGATTTGAACTCAGGTCTTCCAGACTCCAGCCCCAACACTCTATTCCCAGCACTGTAGTTGCCCCTACATGACAGATATAGAGGTCACCAAACAATATCACAAAAATACTTAACTATTATAGTTTGACAAGAAAAAACTTAATTATGTGGGAGTTATCCCTTAATCAGTTGACTGCAGAGAGTCAGACCATCAACTTTCAGAGCCACGATCAGAATTAGTACATAACAAAAAAAAGAAAACTATGACATGAAAAGGGCTCCATTTTAAATTAATCTCTTTGCATTTAACAGACTTAATAAGTCATATAAATTATTCTTTTAATAGTTCCCAGGCCTTCACTGTAAAGAACTTGAAAAGGACACAAAACAACATGAACTGAGCTATTAACAACTTGGACCAAAGATGCCAAATAAAATAATCAAAAGACAGACACTTTTTGAATGTTAACTTTATAAGAGATATTTAAAAGGATGAGTTTTGAAGGGGTAGGCAAGACCCAGAATACATGTCTCTCTGAATGACAGGAATCTTAAGTCAATGGATAAAAGACCATACTCCCTTTTAGGAAAATCTGGATTCAACTCCCACTTTTGATAGTGGCTGCATAATATTAGAAGAGAATTTGTGTTTCAGACCATTCCCTAAGACAATAAATTACTTCCCAAATTCATTGGTAGAGGGGTTGCCTCACAATGAACCAATAAAATCTCAGTTGCCACCCTATTCCACCTTCCCCACAAAAAAGGAGAAAAATACTGTTATGTGCTAAGAAAAATCATCATTGGTTTAAGACCTACTAGTATTCTGAATCTGATTATTGTTTTGCTGCAAAATAATCACATTTCTTTTTAATATAGGATTATGCCAGTTTTCAGACTTCTAGAGTGTGTATTTATTACACCTTATGGCCAATAATGTTTCCACTAAGAAATTAAATCAAAGTCTTAGAAAGCTGTGGTGGTTTTTGGTGGGGAGTAATGTGGGGGAGGGAGGGGGGCTCATTTTTTCAAGGAGATAGCTAAACTACAAAGAAAATCATTTTTTAAACTGTCTCTCAGGTACAACATAACATTTTAAAAAGTACACCGAATAAGATATGAACTACAAATATAAGCTAGCTACTTTTGCTGTGCCTCCCAAACACCAGAAAATAAAAAGGAACTGAGTAGATTACTATAAAATGTCTTGAAATTTAAAGTCTTTAGATATAATCACTCATTCGGTGCAAACTTAGGCCTACAAACTAAATGAAAGTCATTTTGAATTAGATATGGTTACTGAGAAAGGTTTTCAGAAAGAAGCAATAAGACTGTGGGAGGAGGGTAAACCTGGGATGAACTCACTCAGTGAAAGACGCTATTTAAATTAAGAAAAGCCAACTCTGACATGAGGCTTTATGTTTTCAACTACAACCTTTTAAAAGGAATGCATGGGAAAGAACAGTCGTCATTTGCCCAGCATCATTAATATGCTAGTAATAAATAAGAGAAAATGAACTACCAGACCTTTCATGAGACAACTCCTTTAAAGAAAAGAAATTAAATTGTTATAAATTCCCATAGAATCAGCTATAGAATATGAACAAGTGTAAGTAACTAAAGTTACTTTGTGTCACCCCACCACAATATTATTTAATTAAAATCTCTTAGTTATTTACAATGAAAAGAGATATTTATAAGGTCAGTATGCTACTTGTTATCATTTAATGTCCCTGGGCCTCAGATTCCTAATCAATATAAAAAAAGTATCCTTTTTATTAGAGTCTAAATGACCTCTAACGTCTCTTTTAGCTGACATTTTATAATTCTAGCTATCTTTTTTTATCAATATACACGTTACATGTCCTTCAGTCTTAGTTCAGAAAGAAGTGCAAGCAAACAAGGTTCTAGTTAATTTTTCTTCTCAATATTTCCTGAATACATATTTCATGTAACGTGACAAAGATGACATGATCACATTCTGAAGTAATAATCAAGAGTTCTGCATAAAAATTATCCTAAACGGGCAAGCAAGTAGCCCATAAAGTTTGTGAAGACCTGCATTTATTAAGCAGTTTATGTGTTAGGAACTTCTTGAACAAATAAAATAATTCAAGACAGGTACAATGAGAGACGAAATGCAGTTAATTGTAAAATATGATCACCTTGATGGGTCAGGAAAGGCTCTACCACAGATTGGGCACAGATAGTCTGTGTGAGCATTTGGAGTTGTATCAGCAAGCACTCCGACATACACACGGGGGATTGCTATCATAGATTCTTAGATCTGCATTCATAAAAGGAAAGGCAACTTTTGAGGGGTTAACAATAACTTTAATCAAGCATCTCTATCATTCACTTAGTTCAGGAGAAAAAGTCAGCACCCTGAACTTCAGAGAAAATACAGAGAAATCAAAGATCAATAGACATGGCTTCCTCTGTTTAACTATAGTCAATATATACATCACAATTCAACAGACAGGTCCAACTGTCTGACCACATACCAGAGAGGGAAGCACCAACATCTATTTTTTCAAAGCTGAGAGGTTATTTAGAGGCTTCCCAGACTGATCTAGCATTCAAACCTTCCAAAAACTAAGCCCCAAAGTACAACCTCACCTCAGAGTCTTTATTTATATACATTTCAGAGCCAGAGGACATCAAATCCCCAGAAAATCAGTGCCTCATTAAAAAAAGGTGTGAGCCTTCCTACAAATCTTCCCAGGCCCAACAATGGGTGGGAAAGATCCTCCTTAATCATATTATTCAGAGGCACTTGTAGTAAACAAAAACAGCAAAAGATCCTACTTTGCTGGCCTTCCCAGGGGTGGATGCTCTAAATTTGCACATCCCACGTTTCCTTTGAGCTATTTAAATTCTCCTTTGCTCTTAGAAAAAAGCATCTTCTCGGATGTAGGCACACCATGCTGAGAGGTCCTATGCTAGAGTCTCCCATGTCACACAATCAATTCCAAAGTTCTTGAGAGAGACCTTGAGAGGGTTCTTGTATCACCTCTTCTCAATCACCATGTAATTGCCTGCCTCATGTCAGTTCTCCATAAAGCTGTCTTTTTAGCAAGCATACATTTTGCATTCCAACAATGTGGCCAGACCATCAGAGTTGTGCTCTCTGAAACATAGTTTGGATGCTTGGCAGTTTAGTTTGAGTATGGACTTCAGTGTCTGGTACCTTATCCTGCCAGGTGATCCTCAGAATCTTCTTAAGACAGTTCAAATGGAAGCAATTCGGTTTCCTGGCATGGAGCTGGTAGACTGTCCATGTTTCACAGGCATACAACAATGAGGTCAGCGCAATGGCTCTGTAGACCTCACTTTGGTAATCATACCTTTTCTTTCTCAAACATTTCTTCAGAGCATCCTAAACACTGGGCTAGCTCTGGCAACGTGTACATCAACTTCACCGTCAATGTGTACATCCCTGGAAAGTACACTACACCAAGGTAAGTAAACTTATCCACAGCATTCAAAACTTCTCCATTTGCTGTAACCAATGGTTCCACATATGGATAATATGGTAGTGGCTGATGGAGCACCTATATTTTCTTGGTGTTATTAGGCCAAAATTAGCACAGGCAGCAGAGAACTGATCCATACTTTGCTGCATCTCTGCTTCAGAGGCTGCAATTGAATGCACAATCATCTGCAAACAGAAAATCATGCACCAACACTCCCTCCACTTTGGTCTTGGCTTGCAGCCTTTTTGAATAGAAGAATTTACCATCAGTGTGGTAGCTGACCTTGATGCCCTGTTCAACCTCATTGAAAGCATCTGACAACATGGCTGAAAACAGCATGCTAAAATGCAGGGGAGCAAGCCACAATCCTGTTTTATTCCATTGATGAGTGGGAATTCATGAGAGAATTGTCCACTATACAGAACCCAGGCAAGCATGGCATCGTGAAATTGATATACAATACTGATGAACTCTGGGCTACCAAATTTTGACAAAATTTTCCATAAGCCCTCATGACTAACAGTATCAAAGGCCTTGGTCAGATCTACAAACAGTGTGTACAGACCTCTGTTCTGCTCCTGGCATTTCTTCTGGAGTTGTTGCATAGCAAACACCATAGCGACTGTTCTTCAGCCCTTTTTGAAGTCATTCTGGCTTCTCAGGTAGATGACCATCTTCCAGGTGAAGGATCAGCCTTATTAAGGAGGACTCTAGCAAGAACATTGCCAGCAATGACTAAGAGGCAGACCCCCTTGTGATTATTGCAGGATAATCTATTTCTTTTACCTTTATACAGATGGACAATGGAGGCATCCTTGAACTCCTGGAGGATAACCTCCTCTTGCCATATAACCTGGAAAATTTCAGTTTGCTTTTGTATGAGCAATGGACCCCCTACCTTGTAAATCTCAGCTGGAATAGAATCAGCACCAACTGAATACAAAAAAGTATGAAAAGATTTATATGAAGCAAAGTAAAGTAAGCCGAACCAGAAAAACAATAAATATAAAATGTCAAAAAACAACCACCCCAAATTAATGAAGACTACATTAATGAAGATTACAAAAAATTTAAGTATGTGAAAACACCTTGTCCCCTACCTTTTTGGAGTTCGAGGTCAAGGGTGTGGAACATTTCATATAAAATCAGATTTTCCCCCCAGTGTGTTAATTGGTTTTACTAAATTTTTTTCTCCTTTAAGAAAAAGTCTTTGGATAGCTCAATGAGAAGGAGAATACTGAGGAAAATATAAGCAATGTAAAGAAAAAGTAGATCAATAAAAATGTTCTGAAAAGAATCTTATGAAATAATGTCTCTCACACTCACACTCTCACACACAGATATGAATATAAGAGAAATGCAAATAAAAGCAACTGTTCTTATCAGTTGCATTGTCACAGATCCAGAAACCATTAACCCTTTCATCTCTACCACTCTTACCTTGAGGCACCACTGGTCTGAGTCTTCTGGGGCAATATCCAGTAATACTTTATTCTTTTATCAGGTCAGGATACATATATACTTCCTTACTTGTGCCCCTAATAACTAGAATCAAAATCTAATCAACATAGCCACTTTTAAAAAGGATGTGTTGGATCTACTCCCCTAAGGAATTCATGCTAAGAAAATCATTCCACATGCTCCCCCACTAATTCCTCATTACCATTCCCCTCAACCCACTCAATCCAAAATTTTATCCTAATTCTAACCCCAGCCCTTCAGCGTGCCCTATGGAATGCTTTTGCATAGTCAACAAAACTTCTTTCATCTTAAAACTATTCCTCTCCAACTTCTTTCATCTACTGGCTCTTACTAAAACAAGGTTTCCCCCTGATGATACAGACTCCTTGGTCACCCTTTCCAATACTGACTGTACTTTCACTCATTCTCCTTCACTCACTGGTTGAAGCAGGGGAGTTGGTTTATTCCTTGCTCCCCACTGTCAGGTCCTAACCCTACCCCTTCTTCCTTCATCACTTAGTAACTTCTTCCTTTGAGGTTCATGCTATTTATATCTACCATCTGATCAAAATCCTGAGGCTACAGAGCTCCAGATCACTCCCCTTCCTTCCTCAGTGAGTTTAGTATATGGCTCACAATTTTCCTCTCCTCCCCTGTTACTGCCTCTATATTAGGGGACTTCAATATACATAATGATTTTCTCTCAAATACCCTAACCATTCAGTTCCTTAACCTACATACCTCCTATGAGCTATTCTTCTACCAAGAATTCTGAAATCCCTTTATCCAACCATAATCTATTGGATTTCTCCCCCCTCATCCTCTCCCTTTCTACCTTCCCCTTCCCTTAAATAGCGCTACACCTAACACTCACTGTAATCTCCAGTCCCGTGACCCATCAGTCCTCCCTCAGATCATTTCCCCTGCATTAGCCACTTTTTTGTTCTCTTCATCTTAACTTCTTGGTGAACCAATTCAACCCTACACTGTTCTCCCTCTCTTAAATGGCTAGCTCCCTTATATCATCAACTATAAATAGCCAAATCTCAGCCATGGAGGACTCTACCACTCATCATCTTCACTCCTGGTTGTTGTTGTTGTTTGGCCTTCCTTTTGGAAGAGGACTAAGATTTCAGGGAGGTGATGCCATGATCTGCAAGTGAACTGAATTTAAGTGACAGAGCTTGCCTCCAGGAGCTTATTTTGTCATTCCCATCTCCTCCTCTTTCCTCTTTATATGAAGTCTTCAAATACAGAATTGTAAATGCAGGTTTTGTTAAGGCACATTGGGATTCAAATCAAGCTATTTGACCCTGCCTTAAATCCAAATCACTCTGGTTCTCACTGACTGGTCAACAATAGGTCCCAGCTTAAGGCCCTACTTGGCGATGGTTTGGGCCCTGATGGCTCACAGGGAGTATATATACCAATAGTTTCCCTTTGCGGCCAGAAACTCTGAGGGTCTTCCTTTCCCACAGTGATCTTTTTTAAACTAGGTAGAAGGACATTTTTTGCGTCATTTCTTACCTAGCCTTAATCATTAAATAGGGATTGCCTCAGCCACACTGAGACTTGTTAAAGGCCTTAGCTTAAAAAGGCCAATGATTCCCTGGCACCCTGGGCCATCTCCAGTCATCCTGATCTCTATCTGGCCACTGGACCCAGATGGCTTCAGAGGAGTGAAGGCTGGTGACTGCACAGCCCTCCCTCACTCAAATCCAATTCACTTGCATGTCATGGTATCACTTCCCTGATATCATGGTCTTCTTCAATAAGGAAGGACAAACACAATATCATCCCACTCTCCACAGTGACTCTTCCAAAACTTCATCCCCCTTCAAACCTCCCATGGCTCTCTCTCCCCTCACTCTCTCAGCTGAGTATCTTGCCTCATATTTTACAGAAAAAAACTGAGGTTATTCACTGTGACCTCCCTCTTTTCCCCTTCCTCATTTCCTATCAGATGCCTTCTGCAACTTTCTTCTCCTTTACCCATCTCACATTATAAAGCCATCTTACTCCTTTACCAAAGCTCCTCTCCTGGTTCAAGTAATCTCATTGTCATTCCCACTTTAACTTATTTTTGATCTCATCTTCTCTACTAGCTCTCTTCCTACTCCCTATAAATATGTCCATGTCTTCCCAATGCTGAAAAAATTTAGTTGATTCTTCCATCCCTGCTACTTACCATCCTGTATCTTTTCTATACTTTACAGCTAAGTTCCCGTAAAAGGCCATCTACAATCTATGCCTCCACTTTCCTCTCACTCTCTTAACCCCTTAGAATCTGGCTTCCAATTTTATCATTCCACTGAAACTGTTCTCTCCAAAGTTACTAATGACCTCTCACTTGCCAAATCCATTAGCTTTTTCTCAATTCTCATTTTCCTTGACCTTTCTGTGGCTGTTAACACTTCTGATCACTCTCTCCTCTTTGATACTTTTTTCTCTCTAGGTTTTTAGGACACCACTCTCTCCTAATTCTCTGCCTACCTATCTGATCATTCTTTCTCAGTCTCCTTTGTTGGATCTGACGAGGCTCAGAGGTGATGGGGACCCCAAAATACAGATAGTCCAGGTCATGCTCGAATGAATTCAACTCAAGCCTTCTTAAAGCCAAAGAAAACAAAGTTCATTAAAGATTCGCCATCTTGGGTTGCCTCTTAAGGAGTCTAAGCATTTGTGATGCTTGTATTCACAAGCGGGACAGATAGAATCCCAGCTAGACAGAGTCTGAGTTGGATTGAATCTGAGCGCCTTCATGGAGGCAAGATGGAACTTAAATACCGAAAAGACTATAATAGGAGGGATGGGGAAGAGGGGGAAGGTCTGGTAGTCTAGAGTGATGGGAGAAGGGGTCTAGGGAGGGATCTGAGAAGAAGTTCAAAGAGGGAATTCCAGGAGGATCAAAGGCTGGAAACAGCTGGAGGCAATCAAGACACATCAGACTATGGAGCACCTAGGTGGGAAGCAAGTGAGGCAATCAAGAGGTAACAGACAATGGCCACAGATTTGAGTATGAAAAGCCAGGTTATGTGAGGAGATTCAAGGATAATTCAATTTGAGTATGAAAAGTCATGTTCTCTGGGGAGATACAAGGAGAAGTCAATTTGAGTGTGAAAAGTCAGGTTAAGTAGGGAGATTCAAGGAGAATTCACACGGAAGTTCCCAGAGTCTGAACCCCATCAGATCCTCTTCAAGATCACACAACCAAATTCATCATAGGTGTCCTTCACTTCTGTTGAGTCCTGTTTTCTCTATATATGACTTCCCTTGGTGACCTTAGTAGGTGCTATAGATTTAATTATCATCTCTATGCTGATGAGTCTCAAATCTATCTACCTTTCCTGTCCAATCTCTCTGCTTACCTACAATCTTGCATCTCCAACTGCATTTTAAACATCTCAAACTAGATGTGCAGCAGACATCTTAAACTCAGTATGTACAAAAAAGAACTAATTATGTTCCCCCCAATTCAACATCACTGCCTACCTCCCCTATTATTGCAGAGGACAACACCATCCCTTCAAGCTCCTCAGGCTCACAACCTGTCATTATATTCTCCTCATTCTCCCACCTCTCCCCCATATTCAATCTGTTTCCAAGGCCTGTAGATTTCACTTTCACAATATCTTTTGAACATGCCCCCATCATATCTCTGACACTGCCTCCACTCTCTAGTGCAGGCATTCATCACTTCAAGATCTTGGGTCTGCCTAGTTCAAGTCTCTCCCCACTCCAATACATCCTCTTTTCAGTCACTAAAGGGATTTTCCTAAAGTGCAGATCTAATCACATCACACACGCATCCTCACATGAGCGCGCACACACACACACACACACACACACACACACACACACACACACACAACCACTCAAGAAACTCCAGTGGCTCCTTATTGCCTCCAGGAACAAATGCAAAATGCTCTGTTTGGCATTCAAAACCTTTCATAACCTAGCTGAACATTTTGAAAAGCAGACAGAAAAAAGGGAAAGTCAAAGTCGAAGGTGGTAATAATAAATGATGATGATGATAATGATAACAATGAGGCAAGAAGGATAGCTAGAATTTTTATAGAGTCTATTATATGCCAGGCATTGTGCTAACTGCTTTACGAATATTATCTCAACTGATCCTCACAACAACCCTGGGAGTTAGATGCTCTTATCATCCCCATTTCACAGATGAGGAAACAAAAAAGAGGTTAAGTGACTTGCCCAAGGTCACACAGCTATTGTCTGAGGCTAAATCTGAACTCAGGTTTTCACTAACCCACCTAACTCCAACTATTTTCTCAGTAAAGCTGGAGAAAAAGTACTCTGCATAGAGGGTGGTGAAGAAAGTCTTGTAGAAGTTTTAAGAGAAAAAAGGTTGTAGTTACTGTTAAAGAGCATGAAAATTAAACACAGAAGGACAAAACAGACTGCTATTCAACAATTTTGTGTCTACTTGAGATCAGATAACATGAATTTCTAATGAATCCAGTCAACAGTTTATGTGTCTTTTTCAAACAGTATTCAGCAGCATACACATATAGAAACAAAAAAGGTAAGTCATGGAGATAATCTAGGTTTATGGTTTGGTAAGGCACAAAAAAGACAAGAAAGTCAAAGGTAATCAATGCATACCTAAACTAATCAAAAACAGGTTCAATACTGTAAAGGGAGAACAGAACTGAGATACTGGAATGAAAAGAATGGGCAGAGAGACTGGAGATCACAGTGAGGATGAAGAATAGTGTCAAAGTTCAGAAGGAATGAAACAGAAGAAAAGACTGAAAGCAGGGAAGCTGTGGATAGTGAAAAGAATTTATGAGTAGTCAATCACAGAGGTACAGCAGTTATAGTTGATGTTCAACTCAAGAGTATGAGTACCTATGTGTACCTAAAGTGGAGTTAAAGTGGAATTCATGGATCAGGAGATTGATGAACCTGAAAACCAGAGTATTCAATGAGACATTAACAGATATATTGACGTCCCCAAGTGTGAAGGCAATGTGTTGGACTTAAAAAGATTTTGTGCTAGGCATTGAACTTGATAAAGTTGTCAATTACAGACCCACTAGGTAACATTTTCCCTGTGAAGAGCACACCTACAAAAACATAATATGAATGAATGGAAAAGTAGGTATTAACGTATAAACTTCACTTTACAGAAAATTTGAATGTCAAATCTATTCTCTGGATCAGAATCCAAAAGATTCAAAGGAATCAAAAGGTGGAAAAATTTCCTAATTTTTACTTTAAGGATGACTTCAATCATTAAAGCTAAATTAGCTTCCACAGAATTTTTTTCTAAAACTTTCTAATAGATTTCTAAAAATCTTAATCTCCTGTAAAATAATGGAATCCTTATTTTTCACTATCTAGAACATAATAAAAATAGTGTGAAAGTGTCCAAAATTTAGATATTGCAAATTGGTTGGTTAACCACCAATTTTAATATAGTTATTTTAGAATTCTGTCTTAAGAATGGTTAACAGTGGTACAATGAGGGCCATCTAGTGGAAAGACATATAAAAACACAGGAAAAAAATTAAAAGATGACAAAAAAAGGAAAGGAGGATCAAAAAAAAAGCTACCATTTCTCAACTCCATTATGTTTTCTCTGTAGGAGCTTGGGTCAACAGTGACCTCAAGTGTAAGATTTAAATCTAAAAATGATTATTAAAAAAAAAAGGATGATTCCACAAGATTCTATCATACTGACTAGTAACACCAAAATTTTTTTCAAGAACACTTTTTAAAAAGTCCTGAAAGTACTGAGAAGGGTTGACTGATGGAAAATTATAGAAATATGAAAAATTAGGGAAATACAAAGCTAATAAGTTCAATGTAAAATGTCTTATGCTTGCCAAAAAATTTCTAGTGACCATACAGTCACTAGGGTACAGTCACTAAGGTACAGCCATAAAATTAATCTTCATTTCATAATTTCAGCATCAAACGCAGTATCTCTAATTAAAAAGAATGAAAACCAATCAATGTTGCTTGCCATTTTAATGCCAGATATTAACTATATGAAAGTAAACAACTTAATGAACAATTATTTTCTCCTTAAAGATCTCCTGGGCACTGATAATGAAGTTCTATTGACATGAAAGTGCTATACTGTAAAAGACTAAAAATATTAATAATAGAGGTGTATACACATATACATGCACACATATAACAGTATTGTAAATAAGTTCAAAAATAGTTGAAATAAAGTTTTCATACTCCTAAATATTGGAAGGTTCTTTACAAGTTTCTGCAATATCACTTTCCTTAGCTCAGAGAAACATTCATTTATGCTTACTAGATCACTAGGCAACAGTGTAGCAAATTAACTCAGGAGACACAAAATTCCCATGAAAACCTAACAAAAAGCATATAGAAAATAGAACCTCAGTTTATTAGGTTTTCATTTATACCTACTACTTCATTTATTATATGCCCTGAATATATGCTAATTTGCATGGCTGAAAGACAGGCATAAGTAAACACTTTTAACAAACTGAACCTATAGGAGTAAGTAGTTTGTTCTCACTACCCCCAAACGTTTCTTTTACTAAGACTTTCTTGGCACAAATTATGGTCTGTTAATGGAAAAACTGGAATGCGAACAAGGAAACATAGTTTAGTCCCAGCTCCGGCAATGTGTGATTTTGAGCAATTTAGGTGTCTTCTTTTAGATACAGTTTCTTCCCTTAGTAAAACGAGGGAGGTTATAGGGCTAGATGCTGCTAAGAGTAGTCCACATATGTACAAACCTTAAGGTTCACAATGTATTTTTTTCATAATAACCCAATGAGGAAAATAGTACAAATACTATTATCTGTTTTAGTCAGTTTGCCAATAAGCATTCATTAAGCATTTGTTAATTGCTAAGTGTTTGATATACAAAGAAAAGCAAAAGACAGACCCTGCCCTTGAGAAGCTCACAATCTAATGGGGAAGACAACATACAAAAAGCTACACATTCAAACCAACTATAATGAAGCATAAAATAGGGAAATATTCAACAGAGGGAAGTCAACAGAATTAAGAGGCACTGGGAAAGGCTTCCTATAAAAGGTAAGATTTTAACTGATACTGGATGGAAGTCATGGAAGCCTGGTAAAGATCAGAAAGGAGGGCACTCCAGACAAGAGGTCTTGTCAGCAAAAATGTCCAGAGCTGAAAGATGGAATGTCTTCTTTATGGAACAGAAAGGAGACCAATGTCGCCAGAGTGAAGATTACACTGGGGACTATAAGGTATAAAACTGGAAAGGTAGGAGGGTGGGGCCTCAGTTATGAGAAGCTGTGAATACCAAATAGAGGATTTTATATTTAATTCTGAAGGTGACTGGGAGCCACTGGAATTTATTGACCAGAGGGTGGTCCTGGTCCTGATGGTGACCTGAACTTTAGGAAAATCACATGTTGGCAGTTGAGTGGAGAATGAACTAAAATGGGGAAAGACTTTGTGGCAGGTTGCTCAAACAGCAGCTACTGTAATAATATTGGAATGAGGAGATGAGAGGGTCAGGACCAGGGTGATGGCAAACATAGAAAACAGATGGGGGCTTATTCAAGATGTTTCAGAGATGAAATTCACAGCAGTAGGCAACAGATTGGATATGGATGAGAAGGGTGAGAGAGAGAGAAGGGATAGTGAGAATGACACCTAGTTGTGACCTTGGGGGATTGGGAGGACACAGTATAGTGATACCTTCAACAGTAACAGGAAATTACTTATATTATAATAAGGAAATTGAGTCTTCAGCAAGACAAGTAACTCACCCAAGATCACATACTTAATGAAAGTTGGAGCCAGCCAGTACTCAAACACAGGTGTCCTGATGTTGTGTCCAGCATTTTTCTACTATAGCCCTATACTCTCTCTAGAGAAAATACAGTAATAATATTGTCTTACAGTTTAGAAAGCACTTCACAAATATTTTTTAATTATTTATTTAAGCTTCATGACAATCTTGAGAGATTGGTACTATAGTTGTTGTTATTATCCCAATTTTACAGATAAAGAAATCAAGCCTCAGAGAGATTAAATGGTCATAAAGCTGGTTATTTGAACGTAAATCTTTCTGCCTCCAGAAAGCACTCTATTTACTACAAACTGCCCTGATCTCCTAGATTCTTTTCAGCTGTAAACCTCTGACTTAAGCATTCAAAGTTGGCTTTTGATTCTCCGTATGTAATGTGCTACTATAAAAAAGAACTATGTTGTTTGCTGTATTTTAGAAACCATGATAATCTAAAACTGAAATGCTAAAAAAAAAAAAAAATCAAATTCATTACATTGTGTCGTTACCTTTCATTACATTTTCATAACATTTTTTAAACACCGTGTCATTCACTTTTCTAGAGTATTTCTGAGAAAGAAAATTTACTACGATATACACTGCACCTCAAAGTTCCAAACAATGATTACATAAAATTCACCTGGTTCAAGTAAAAACCAAGTCTCTACAATACAGAGAAATCCTTTATTAAAATAGGAAATTTCTCTTCATTGCTACAATAGGGACTAGGGGGAGCAGGAAGGATAGACAGAAGTTTTAATAACAGTAAGGCTCATAAACTGAGTTATATCAAAGAACGGAACAAACTTTTCCCCATGTTATGACCTACCCTTTTGAAACACACAATTAAAATCCTTACTTTGTATCCCGTATGAAGATTAATTAAGCACACCATTGGAGGGCATACAAAAGTACAAAATCTTTTTCAGATGAGTGCATGTTGTACAACTAAAACAAGAGTGACATAATTTGGCTTTCAGAATAAATGTCACCTTAAGATGACTCTTGCCAATCAGGTAGCTCATAGGTGACCAAAAGCAGCAGTTCTATGTAAGAAATACTTAGGCGATGAATGTATGTTTGTTAAATGAATAATCCTGCCACACAAAGAGGTAAATTTAAAGGAGTATTTTTAAATGTATCATTGTTAATGAAAAAAGCTAGCTAAAAAAAAAAACAAAACTTTTCAAAAGAAAACTGCGATTTAGTAGAAGCAACACTAGGTTGGAAGTCAGAATTCCACTAAATCCTTCTATGACCTTGGGGCAAGTCATTTCAGCTCTCCACAAAATAAGGTGTTAGACAAAATGATCTTTCCTGAGCTCTTCCAATTTCAAAGTTCTATGATTCCATAACTCTAAAAATGCTAAATCCTGACTTTCTCTTTCTTAACAATATCTTTATCATAAAGTATTTCTTCACTCAAATTACCCCCCAAAATGCTTTGATCAGTTCAATTCTCCAGCCTTCTGGGAAAACTTGACCCAATTCAGGATAGCCACTGGCTTATAGGTTCCCTTTCAAAACAAAAGACAACAAAGAATATCATGTGATTTATATTTCCAAGTGACAGCCCATCAGTTTTCATTTTTCATAGAGAAAAAAAGTGTATAGATTAACTCTTTCAGGGAAGTTTACTTATATTTGCATGTAATAAAATCTCTAGGCTTCTAGATTTAATCTGTCATTTGAAATCTAATTAGGATTTTATTGAGCAAAAGTTAATTGCATTACAGAGCATAGATTTAAGAAGTTCAAGAAAAATTTAAATAAACATCTGATTCAAAGCAGATATGACACTATCTTCTCATTATCTCCCACAGAAGAACCCCTACCGTTCTACCACATTTACACAGCATTGCATTGCTCCAATGCTTGTTTAACAAACTGCACTTTAGCAAAAAAAACCTTGTACTGTTATTCTCAGGAAATCTTATTTGAGTTGAGACCCTTCCCGAAGAAAAATTGTACTCCATTTTACTGCATATTACACGTAGTAGACAACCAATGTATATTTGTTAAATAAATGATCTTATGCCACGAAGTGGTAAACAATGGGTATTATGAGTCTGTAGGTGTTCCTTTACATTCCAGCGGTATATATTGCTACAAATTCTTCTAACTTCATCATGATTATTAAAATCCAATCAAACATGATAAAGCTCAGTGCAGAAGATACTAACTGGACTATGCATTTACCAAATCTTAATTTAAATTCACTCAGAGTTTATTAAGCACTATGATCTAGAGACTGTGCTGAACATTTAAGATAAAAGACCAAAGCAACATATTCCCTTCCCTCAAGCAGCTTCCATTTTTCTTGAGGGAAAGGAGAGGGAAATGATCTTCACAATTGCCTTGCAAGGCCTTAACTAGCTATTCCATCACACTAGGACCAATTACTCAACTCCTATGATCTTATTTCTTTAAATGTAAATTGGCCACTATGTACCTCAAAGGGATTTTTCTGAAGAAAAGTTTCCTTTCCTTAAGGAAGAAAAAGAGTCCATAAATTCAAGACTTGATCTCAAAATAATAAATGACATCATGAGTATTAAGTTATTAAAGATAGTTTGTCATAATTTTATTGTTGCTTTTAACTTTTACCCTTAAACCATAGTAATCTCTGAATGAGTTATCTGAATGACTATGCCCTTTAAACCTAAACCAAGAAATGTTTTGTTAAAATATCATGTTAGCTGCATTAACAAAAATAAATTGCTAACTTGAATAAAGGTAAGTATTCCACACTGGATGAAATAGGGAAAATAAATGCTATTTTAAGTCCATAACAACATTCTGCCATTTTAGTCTTCTTTATTGTTACTTACAGCTACAAACAATGACTCTTTAACTAATAATTGGTTAATTCAAAAAGGTTTAAAATCATCTTTCCCCTACTCACTTGACTAAGTAAATTTACAGTCTGATAAGGTTACTAATAAGTCATGGAAAATTAGGAGGTAAGATCAAAGGGCAAGTGACAGCTGGCAGAGAACTCAGGAGATCATTTAGTACAACACCCCTATTTTATATATGAGGAAACTGTGGCTCACAATGGTTAAGTGACTGGTCCAAGGTCACTCGGAAAAAAAAAAAACAAAGTGGGGATTTAAGTCCAGATCCTCTGACTTCAAATTCTACCCTCTTTCCACGTGCCATGCAGCTTCCAACTAATAATCATTATGTTAAACTAGAAATAACATAGATGGGATTCTAAATAGTATGAGGAAACCTAATATTTGATGAATAGTTGTATCAATGTAAAAGGTTTTATTACTGCAACAAATGAATTCCCACTGTGAAAGCAAAAATACAACCTTCCTGGAACCAAACAAAAAAGACATATTTAACTTCAACTATTTTTCCATTTTCTTTAACAACCAACAGCAAATGAGTATAAGTTGGCAGAGAACCAGCCACCAATCCATAGATTATTTTAGACAATTAAAAATAAGAGGTTATGTAATCTTATTTAACGGTTACTTGGCTTGAGCATAAAGCCATCAATGGCAATATTGGAGAGTTGGACTCAAATTATAATGTGTAAGGCATATTTGAATTTTTTTTTTTAGCAAGTCAGCAGCTCTACCATTAGACAGAATACAAAATATGCAACTTGCTATCCATTTGCCCTACTGAAAATAGTACAAGGAAGAAAAGCATCTATGTAAGAATTTCTTTCCATTAGGGAGCTCCTATAATACTTTATTTTATAAGCATTTTGTTACCTCAAAGTGGGATATGTGTCCACCTAGATAGACCAAATACCTAAAAACAGATGAAATAAATACATGTGTTCCAATATCATCAAAATTCCATTTCCTTGATTTGTTATTAGAATGCCTCAGGACAATGATGTAAGGCACATATTTACATTTTTCTCCAGAGGGATAAAAAGGGAATGCCAGAAAATACATTCAGCTAAAATATCATTGATATTGGAAAAGTATTAAAAGTCAGTTCTTTGCCATTTAACACATGCTTTAAAGCACAAAATCCAATATGCATCTGCCGTGTAAAATATTTTAATTATCTCTTCACTTTTCAAACAAGAACCACTTTTCCACCAGTCTGTCCCTCCCACCATCATCCCACTATACTAAGGGGCAAAAAACATTTCTCAACAAACGTACACAGAGTCCAGCAAAACAAACTTCCCACATCAGATATGCACCAAAATGCCTATCTCTCCTTGCATTTCAAGCCTATCACCTTTTGACAAAAAAAGTAATGATCCTCTCTAAAATATCAAAGACTCCATTATGGAGAAAATTCCATGACTTTGGGTTACTCTTGCTTCAAATCTTTGAGAATTCCTATGAAGTTAAACTCAATGGTCATGGGGGGTGTAAATTAAGATCATTAGCAGGGTTGTAAGAGCTGGGTAACATATTACTAAAACAAAAAAAATTACTTATAAAAATTATCCAACTTAGCTAAGACTTGTTTATAAATTAGTGCTTACCTCACAGCAAATGACTAAATTTTTAAAAGCTTATAAAACATTCTCGTACAACTACTATTCTACTACTACTAGTATTCCGACAGTTACAATTCTTTAAGCAAAGTCCCTCATGAACCATTATGTCCTTCAAAAAAGAACATAAAAACAATGACAAATTATTAAAATGAAAACTTTTAAAAATAAATCGCACAAGTACTTATAGAGCACACGTTTCCAAAACATGTTCATCTTAAATCTATAACAATAATCAGTTTGATTTTTAAAGCTCTTAATTAACATATGAGCTAGTTCCTATGTCATAGATTTAACCTTCACAAGACAGCAACCAACAAAACCTGTGGCATCTTTACTCTCTACATGATTGTACAATCACTGCTGGGCAGATTCTGCCACCACTGGTTAAAGTGTTGAGATTAAAAACAACTGATATGAAATAGTTTCCAAAAGCCACAAGCAGTTAAGAAAATAAAAACATTTTCAGAAAGCCAAAGACTAGATGATTCTCTGAGGTCAAAGTCAAGGTTTGTTAACTTTTGTGGAAATCAATATCCTTCTTTAAGATACTGAATTTAGCAAATGAGTAGAAATTTTGGAGTTATATAACTTACCATATTCATATTTTACTTAAAAAATAAAGCTCAGACAAATGACATATTTGGTGTACTATTTTTAAAAAAATCTTATCCTATCTATGGTGGACTAAATCACTCTTAACAGCAACAAAATCCATAACATCTGGTTCTACCACCCTCATTTAAATAACCAGTTTGAGAACTGTAGTTCTCACTGGACTCTCATTTTTAGCAGGGAAGCTGACTAGTTTGGATAACTATAAAACTAGAGAGCCATATTCATAAGACAGTTTAGAAGAAACACTGTCATCTTAAGACTAAGGTTTTAAAACATTAAACATTGAAAATCTGGGTAATCTGGACTACATCTTATGAAAAGTAATGTGACAGAATAAATCTAGACTTGAAAAACTGACTCATTATACTTTCAGTTAAACTAACTTGTCTTGTTAACTGATTACAACAGTACTTTGATTAAGATCCTTTGTAAGAAAACTGTATTTTGACTGTAACCCAAGAGGTGTCTAATGCCTCTGTTCACACAATAAAAGAAAATTTTTTTCACAGGAAAGACAGCCTAGTAGAGGCAACAAAAGATTTATGTAAAGCACAAAGGGTAAGGAGTACTGAACTCATTTGTAGAACTTAATAAAAAAATTAATGAATGGAAAATTTACATTTTCTTTGAGAATGTACATGTAATACATACCATTTTAACATGCTCCTTTTATTACTGAAAAATACATTTACAAAGAACAAGAAATCAAGTTCTGAAATCCAATTCTGTTCAACTCATAAAATATTCTTTTGAATTTCTAAATATTGTCAGTTTCCCCTGAAGCCCTCCCAATCACTTCAAAGTAATGTAAGAGAAAAATCCCACTCAGAAACAGTTGCAACAATGAAATAAACAGAATCATTTCTGAAATCAACAGATCCAATTTTACATAGAGACTACAATTGCCCTTTGCACGTGACAAATCTTAGACAACGTAAAATACTTGGAGGAAAATTTATGCTAACGTAGGAAAGAAAAATCAGTGGCTCCAGAACCCCTCTTTAGAGGCAGTATATTAAATTTACTACAAAGCACAAAGGGCTGTAGAGAAGTGGACTGCTTGCTGAAGGGTTAATTCATCATTCATCCCTACAGACTGCCTGAAAAAAAAAACATTTGGGTTTATTTAGCACTGCCAAGGAAATTTCTGCCCTTAGGATGTGCTATTCTCTCCAAAACCCCTTTTCCTCTTCCCACGCCTTCCAAGTCCCATCAAGTCCACACTGCCCTAAACTGAAGTGTTACTAAAATGATAACAGAAACAATTTACTCCCCGAAATTAAAAACCCCAAGCACTGAAAAGATATATCTCCCTTGCCCTTAATCTGTTCTCCATCCAGCCTCCTCTAAGTGGCATCCCTCAAGCGTTTGCCCTTTAATATTCCCTTCCCACTTGTCTTCAATCCCCAATCCAGAAGATCCAGGGCAGGGATGAAACGGAGATAGAAACTTCACCCCGCTCTGGCCAGTCCCAGAACACTGGTTCCTCTATCCTTAAACCTCATTGAAGTCTCTCCCCTAGGGGAACCCCTAATTTCTTCATCCCCTAAAGACCCTCAATTTCAGCAACACAGTTATCTCCTCCTTCCGTACCCCCGCTAGGAGGAAATAGATCATTCCCTTTAGTGAGTGCCCCCCGAACAAGTTTTCTGTAACAAGTCCCCTCACTTCATTCGGTTCCCTCTCTCCCTATCACCCAGCTTTACAAAATCCCTGCTACTCAACCCAAGTGTCAGTCCCCAAGATCTCTCCTAGGTTCCAAGACTCACTTTCCTCTTTGCCCCTAGCCTATTCTCCGAATTTCTCTTAAGTCCCCTCAGGTTCCTCCCTGGTCCCGAGTCCCCCCAAACATCTCTCCCTGGTCCCCAAGCCAGATTTTTCCTTTCCTAAACACCCCCTTTTATGTCTTCCTAGTTAAACCAAGTCTCCCCCATCAGATTTTCACCATCCTCCCCCATTTTCTCCCTAGTCCTCTGACCTCCAAGTTTCTCCCTCGTCTCCTACAGTTCCCCCAGGATTTTCCCCCAGTCCCTCGCCCGAAATGCTCAGTTCCCCGTCCACCCCGCCCCCCCAACGGCCACTGTACACTCGTTAACGGTCGTCCCTCTACCGGGCTCCCCAATGGGGCGGGGGTCTTAAGGTCAACCCCCGCCCCCCAGTCCCGGGGGCCGGGGAGTGGAGGAGGGCCCCTCCTCGGAATACTTACCTTGGTTCACCAGCCGCAGCGCGTGAGTGAAGGAGGGGTCCAGCGAGTCCTTCTCCGCCATCAGCTCGGGCAGGTACTTCTCCTCCATCCTCTCGGCTCTTCGCTCGCTCCCGGGCCGGCCCCGGAGGGTGGGAGAAGGACGGCGGCTCGGCCCGACCGGCGGCCGGACGGCTGGACAGGCGGGCGGGCGGGCGGGCGGGGGCGGCGCCCACCTCCTCGGTCGCTCGCCCTCCCTTCCGAAAAATGAAAAAAGTATCGAACCCCCAGAGAACAAGGATAACACGGAGCGCGGCGACCGCACGCCCTTCCGCCGACGCCCGCTCCCGGGCTCCGCAGCTCGCGTCCCGCGAGGAAGGAAGAAAAGTGCCCACGGCCCTCCAGGGGCAGCGGCCGAGCTCAATCCGGGCGGCCGCCCCTCACCGGCAGCCGCCTCGGTGGTGCGATCCTCCGCCAGCGACCGCCGCTACGGACGCGGCCGCCGCTGCTGCCGCCTCCCGCAACCCGGGCCCCGGCTCATGAAGTGGGCACCGCGCAGGGAGAGCGGAGGGAGGCAGGCGGCGGGCAAGAAACAACGAGAAGGAAAAATGGCAAAGAGGAGAAGAGCGCTGGGTGGAGAAGACAGCGCCTTCCCCCACGGGGGATGACAGCTCACCACAGCCCCCTCCCCTTCTCCTCCCTTCCCTCCCACCCCCCAGCCAGAAGCCCCAAGTCAGGCGCAGGCGAGAGTCGCCGCCCGGTGCTGCTGCTGCCGCTGCCTCCGCCGCCACCGCCGCCGCCTCAGCAGCTGCAGCAGGGACACCCACCCTGCGCGCCTGCCCCGCGCAGACTGAACTGGCCGCGCGAGCGCCCAGGCTCCCCTCCTTCCCCCCTCCCCCTCCACCAGCCGCGGGCGCCACGGAGCATGCCCAGTGCTGCCGCCGCCACCGCCGGCTCCGGAGTCCGGGTCGTGGCGCCTGGCCACGCGCCGCTGGGTGGGCTCGGCTGTTTTGCCTCCGTTCTGCGTTCCGGGGTTCCGGGTTTTCGCCGCAGCCCTTGTGGAACGGAATGGGAACCCGAGGGAGGGGGCGCGGGGACCGGGGTTCGGAACGCTGACCTGCAGGCGCCAGAGGGACGGGAGATGGGAGGATGTTCAGTGCTTGAACTGAAGCGGGGGACAGCGGCCCTGAGGAGAATGGGGCAGTGCTGACTGTGCACCCCCTCCATATACCCCGAGCCGAGAGCCCCCCTTTCATCCCACGGGAACCCACTGACCGGAGTCGGTGGAAGGGATCGGGGAGGGGGGGGAAATGACCTGATTTGGGGAGCCCCGTCTGCTATCGGGGCTGTCAGTGACAGGTGCTTAAGGCCGCAGGCAGGTGAAATTGGGGGGCAGGGGGGTGCGGTGGGTAAGAGCCAGTAAAAGCAAAGAAAAACAGCTGAAGGGAGCCGGCTTCCCTGTAACCCTGTGCTTGCGGAGTACTCAGCACCCCCCTTAGTTTGTCTTCCCTAGGCTGTAACCCCAAGTTGGATGGGTATCCCTTGCACCTTGTATTTGCAAGGAATTTACCCGGTACCTGCAGGGGGCACAATTGAGGCTTTTTTTCTCGTTTCTAGTCTCTAGCCCCAGAGTAGTATACTTCATAATAGAAGAACCACTGTGGAGGTCAACTCCATAAAGAGAAATGCCCTTGTTGGTGTCTTTCTCCACAGTAATCTCTCAAATTACCCCAAGTTGTCATTCATTTCACAAATAGAACTTTATGTGCCTAGGGTGTGATGAATAACAGCCCAACCGAAATGCCTGTATCTGGAAATAGAGTTCCTACAGATGCTGGTGGCACAGCTTCTCATGCCCAGCCTCCGACTAGCCTCTCCCCTCCCCAGCTCCCGGCATTTCTCAGATTTCACAAAGTAACTGGACTGATAGTGCTGCTTCTGACTCGTCTTTCTCCCGCATGCTCACTCCCATAGCCTGAAGTCGATTTTGAACACTGAGCATTCCAATCAAAGCTTCTTTGGGGTCCGTGGATATAGAAGAAAACACCTGAGCTTAAAAAAATGTACCCAGAAAATCTACCTAGCGTTTTACTATCACCACCAATAAGGGATCATTGATACATGTTGTCACCTGGAAAGGGCCGTACTCAAAACAACAACAAAAAATCCCAGCCCTATTCTCAGTTCCCTGAAATTTTTCAAACCTGGATTCATGCCTCCTCTGGTGGCTCTTCAGGCTGCTCCCTCATTGGAGGGAGAGTGATCCTGTCTCTGTACTATGCTGACCAGACTGATGACCTCTCCTTCCTGAGCCCATTGTTTTAGGCAAGCACAAAGCATGCTTCTCCCAGCTCCTTACTCTCAGGCCATGTCCATAGCCTAGGCGACTGCCTTTCTGACCCTGATTCACCTTTCTCTGCCCTCACTCACCACCCCCAATATCCAGTTCTGAAACTCTGCCAATTTTCCTAGAAGAGGTATGTCATTCTTAACCCCTGTCACTCACCATCCTAGAAATTTTCAGAACTAAAATATCCTTGCCTGGCTATCCTTCCAATATATGTTACTCCCTCTATTAAAATGTAAGGTCCTTGAAGACCAAGAATTTCTTGCTTTTTTATTTATATTCCTAGTACTTAGCATAGTACTTGGCTTCATAAATGCTTTTTTTATTCATTCATTCATAGTAATACTTCAGTAACTGTGTGTTGCAATACTGTAAATGAATATTAATGTCCAGGAAAGGTAGCACAATGACTTCAATTCTCACTAAGTAAGGTCTAAGTGACAGATATTGGATCTTTTCCAGGGCAAGCTTTGATAGGGAACTGGAGGGGAGGGAGAGAGCACCAAGACAAAGCATACTAAAGAAAAGGGAAGAAAGCAGAGCTGAAAAAAGAGGTTAGGGAACCCAATGACAGCCTCTCCAACTTCATAGTTTTGCCCAGGGACATTGCTGGGCTCATCTCTGGCCAGAACTATTTCCCATTTTTTTTCTCCCTTCTCCCTACATCATCCAAGCAAGCTTTCTGCAATGGTCCTTGAATACCACTGGGCAGTTAAACATTTCAGTCAGTTGTACTTGAGACTTCTAGCTGGCTATTTGTTCTCTTATCTCCGCATTGTATTTGGCATTAGTGTTCTGAAAGCAGCTGGGAAGGAGGGCTGTACATGGAGAAACTGTCGGTAGAGACACTGAATCTTATGCTCCTGACCCTCCTTTTCTTTGCTCTCTCCAAGAGGGCAGGTGCCCAACAGTGTGTTAATGACCACTCTCAAGCCCTTTGGGGAGAAGGTGATAAATGTCTCATTGAGATGGCCAGAAAATAGTTTCCACCCACAAACCTGCCAAAGCTGTTGGCTGTGGGGCACCTCCCCTGCAATTCCCTTCTTACTGCAAGGTATTTCTGACTTCACCATGTTGGAGTCTTACAGGATTATATTATTGCCTCAACACTGGGATGAGTATCCATTCCAGACTGAATATGAATCCTAGTTTAGAAATGAATTTTCCCTGTGCTAAAGATTGCATTTAGAAAATTCTGACTTTTATTCTCCTCAGATACATTATGTTCCACAGACCTAATCTACCTGGAGTTTAATGGAGAATTTACTACCAGTTCCAGAAGCCATCAGAGGATCCAGAAGATAACCTGCCTGTAATCTAGTGTGTGTTTGGTGTTTTAAACTCCACTCCTCAGCTACTATCCTATAACAGAATGAGTAATGGTTTAGTGTCAGAAAATCTGGGTTCTGATCCTAGTTCTTGCATATTACCTGTGTGAATATTAAGCAAATCACTTTCTCTCTCTAGCCCTCAGTTTCCTCATTTGTAAAATGTGGGTATAAACCAAGTTGATCTCAGCAGATCTAAGTTTACAATTTGTATAAATTTCCAGGTCAAAATAGAAATAGCTCTATTTATAAAAATGCACTAAAGAAGGGACTGTCTGCATTTCTGTAAATACTTCCCATTTTTTTCTTTTCTTCTATTTCAGAAGTGTATAAACCCCAACCAAATTTTCCTAACATCTGTCAGCTCTCATCTAACTCTTATGTATTCAGAGGTCAATAAACTAAATTCAGTTTTTAAAAGTATTAAATGCCTGTCATGTAGAGTACGCTGTCTTAGAGACTGGGGAAGATACAAAGTTTAGATAAGACATCAAAACCTGTCTTTGTTTTGCTCATAGCCTGTAGAGAGAGGTATATATTATGCATATACTTGGGGAAGATATCTGGGAAGATACAGAAAATCACTATAGAAAAAAAATACATGATACATGCATAGAGAGTTGGCAGGGGAAGGGTGTGTCAAGTGTATGAGATGTAAAGAGGAATCTGAGAGAACCTGGGAAGCTTCCCCAAGGAGGTAAATTTTGAGTGGATGCTAAGGAATGCATAGGAATTCAATAGGAGGAGCTGGGGGAGGGAGACCATGAATTCCATGGATCAAGAACCAGAGCAGAAAGTCAAAAGTCCTATCCAAGTAACACAATTTGGCTGAAGTTGATAGTTTAAAGAAATAGTATTATATAATGCTAGAAAGATTAAGTAATCTTCAATTGTGAAGAGCCTTGGATGCCAAGCTAAAGGGTTTGAACTTTAATAGGCAGGTAATGCAGAACCATTTAAGAATTTTGTACAAAGGAATGAATACTAGATCTAAAGGCTAATCTTCATAAGGAAAATTAGTTTAACAACAGTAAGAAGAATGTATTGGAGTAGGAAGAGTGCAGTGGCAAGAAAGCCTTGTTGGATGGCTACTGGAATAGTACTGCTGGATGGTAATAAGAGCGTTACTAGACTATTGGTAGTAGAAACAGAGAGGAGCTGCAAAATATAGTTTGAACGATGTCCCCTAACATATGCAACAGGTAATGTACAAGTAAAATCCTTCATACTTAGTAACTGATTGGGTATCAGCAGTGAGGAAGAACAAGGAGCCAAAGATAACTTCAAGATTTTGAACACGTGTAAATAGTGGTACCACTAACAGAGATAGCAAAAATAGAATGAAAAATTATTTAATAAGCTAAGTTTGGAATACTGACTTTGAGGTGCTGTCAGGTCATCCAAATGGAAATGTGCTATTGTAGATATGGGTCTAGAACTCCAAAGAGAGTTGGAGGTGAGTGATAAGGATTTGAAAGTCATCTGTAGTAAGACAATAGTTGGATAACAAAGGAAAAGGTGTGTGTTCCTCCTTCGGTGTGAAGAAGGCCATGCCACCAGAGAAATAATGACATAACTTGCACTTGACTTTGTTTTGAGTGAGGGAGGGCTGTGCAGGTCACCAGCCTCACTTCTCCTCCAGAGTCATCTGAATCCATTGACCAGATATTCATCAGGTTGACTGGAGATGACCCAAGATGAGGCAATTGGGGTTAAGTGGCTTGCCCAAGGTCACACAGCTACTGAGTGTCAAGTGTCTAAGGTGAGATTTGAACAAAGGTCCTCCTGACTCTCCTGCACTGGTGCTCTACCCACTGCACCACCTAGCTGCCCCCCAAAGGAAAAGGTATAGAGAAAGAAATGACCAAGGATGAAACCATGGGAAACACCCACCCCAAAAGGATGAGAAACTAACTAGGGAGACAGAGAATGGGGTTTTACCCTTCATCCTGCACATATTTCAGGCTAACAATAAAGCCATGACATAAATGAGTTTGTCATGCAGGAAAAACACCAAAAGATGGCACAACCTTACCTAAAAATAAATCATTGATACGTGGGAAAGAAAGAAATCAAGAAAATATTCTATCAGGTCCTTGGCTATAGTCTGTTAGAAAAGAAAGCATATTTTAAAACAAGTGAAAACATTCTGAAAATGCTTTATAAGAGATTAAAAAAGGACACCAAGAAACCTTTTAAAGTTCTCTGACCTCAGAAAGCAGAAACACATCCATAAATAAATATCTCCTTTAATAAGGACTAACGTGATTGATCTGTTGTTCTCTCTTACTGTACGGTATTTGCACCATCTTCTAATGTTACAGATGTTCAGTTTATAGGATCAAGGTTCTGAAAATGACATTGAGCAAACTAGATCAGCCTGCTCATCAGAATGGGAAAGGAAGACCAATGACGATTCAGAAATTTGCTTAAGATCACATCATGAAATTAACTGTAAGAACCAGAACCTACATTTTGAAGTATAGGATCCTTCCTTATACAGGAGTACAATGTACCATACTCTAAATAAAACACTCACACTTGCAAGACTCACCCTCTAAACTTTTCACCTAAGAAAGTGGCAAGTTTAGGAGACAGAGAGAGAGAGAAAATAGCGAGATCGTCAAATTCCTACTATGTGAATAAAAGTTGAAAGAACACTGAATTTGAAATCAGAGGACCAGAGTTGAAATCCTAGTTCTGACAATTATCATGTTTGACTTTCACAAGTCACTCTGGTCCCCAGCTTCCTCATCTGAAAAATGAAGATGTTGGACTACCTGACCTCTGAAAGTTTCTTTCAGCTCTAAATCTGGAACAGAAACATGTTCTCTCTTCAAAAGACACGAGTCATATTGCCATATAGATAACTAAGGTTTGCTAAGTTCTTTACTTACCTTATTTCATTTGATCCTCACAACTTTGTGAAACAGTACTATCATTATTCCCATTTTACAGATGAGAAATCTGAGGCTGAGAAAAAACTAAGTGATTTGCACAGGGTCACATTGTGACACAGGATTCAAATCTAGTTTTGCTGATGTCAAGTTCAATACTCTCTGTGATGTAACCTTCTAAGTAGTACAAAGCTGACTCAGATTACTGGAACAGACCCCAAGTTTTTCTACTGAAAGGGAGCTCCACCAGAGCCAGATGCATGAAATCTTGCAGGGTTTTAGTGCCCCACAGCCCCACCTTTGGCCCCATTCCTCACAAGCCTTTACTGCTTTTCATACACCATTATCCCACCAGTTCACATCCCATGATTGTCATCCATCCACTGCTCCTGAATTTATACCACCCAATAAATCTAAATTCATTCCTTATTCTCTATGACAACTGGCTGCCTAGATGATCTAGACAAACTCTCCTCTACCTACAAAGGAGTGGGCATCTCACTCACCGTTCCAGCTGCTAATGAAACTAGAGGTATTGTGCACACACCCCCTTGTGGCAAGAATTGGAAATACACAGAACATTTTTAAAAAATTTTTGTTTGTATACTCATTGCATTGTGGCATTTTTTTTAAATTGGCAGTGAATCCTGAGGGCTGTCTTGTGCTTTATGAGGGTAGCCACTTAGGATGGAGATGGATTGCATGGAAAGAGAACAAATAGGTCTGTAAGATCTGTAGTCCAAGTCTCATTTTGGGAATGAGTGGGAAGGAATGAAGGAAGGAAGGAGTGAAGGAAGGAAGAAAGGGAGGGAAAGAGGGAGGGGGGAAAATACTAACAGTAGAAATAGAAATACCCTTTCCTTTCAGAGGCATCTAGAACACACAGTGGATAGAATGTTGGGCCTCAGGTCTAGAAGTCCCAAGTTCAAATTTAGCCTCAGAAACTAAGTGGCTTTTTAACTCTGGGTGAACAAATTTACTTCTGACTGCCTCCATTTCCTCTACTGCAAAATGGAGACAATAATGGTACCTACCTCACAGGGTTATTGTGACAATCAAATGAGATACTATTTGTAAAGTGATTAACGCAATGCCATGGTAGATACTTAACAAATATTTATTCCCTTCTTCCATTTACAGTAAATTTTTCTGTTTTTCAAACACAAATTCCCAGGAAAACTAGAATAGTCTAACAATGTAGAATCATTGCTTGGCTCAAGAGGTTGGAACACTTCTGCATTGTATTGGACCAGGTTTAGTCCTGGAGGTTCCTGACATTAATGGAGGGCAGAGGGATGTTCCTTTCTCATATTCATTGGTCTATTATATATTTCACCAAAGGGCTCCAGGGAAAAAAGTATATAAGTCTAGGTTTAGGCTTATGTCTAGAGTTTCCCTCAAAAGAAGGAACAAAATAAGATTCTCAGTATATGATATGAATCTGATATAGGGCATATGGTAATTTATTATTACACACAAAAGGAATATTGAACTTTAAAAATTCAGAACATAAATGAACAGAATGACTCAAAATTTAACACGAATACTTTTACAATCAGCTGGGAGGCTAATGCCTCAAATTCATCAGCAGTGTGAATGACAACTAATTAGACATTTTACATTTCATTTTGGCTAGGCTCTTACCAAGCAATACTTAGTACGTATCTGGTAGCAAAATGTGACTGTCTTGGGCCCATCATCATATTTGTTATATCAAAGCCTTCTTCAATGCAGAAGCTTCTCTTGCTATCTATCTGCTAGCTCCAGAAACTGGTGGAACTTTCATCCTCATGAGGTTGTCTCTGGTCCTAGACACATTCTCAGGAGAGGTACTTACTTGTCTAAGCCCAGTAAAGAACAAGAGAGAAGAGTCCAAACCAAGAGTCAAGTTTGCCTAGGCAGGACATGTGCATATTTAGGAATAGGGCCTCTCACAAATCAGTCCTGTTATGCTTTTATAACTAACTTTTGTATGTCCAGTCAGTCAATAGTTAATCAACAAGCCTTTGTTAAGTACCTAGTATGTGCTAAGCATTGTGCTAAGCAATGAGAATGCAAAGAAAAGTAAAAAAAAAAAAACATTCCCTTCTGTTAAGGAACTCACAGTCTAATATCCGTTAAGTCATTAGCTCTTCCATTTCTATGAGCAATAAGAAGACTTTTCTCCATCTTACAATATAAATCCCTACTTCCATAGCTATAAGTGCCCCGACTCTCGAATAAAACCAACCTTTCACAATGACTTCCAGATACAAGACTGGTGACTGAGCATGTTCTATGGGCGGGGGGGGGGGGGGGGGGGGGGAGGAGGGGGAAGAGGCCAGGGAGGATGACTGACATTGAGGTAGAGAAGTACTGTGCATCACTTTAATGACATTTAACATGTATTACTGCATTTTATTTTATAGTCAACAGTCATAGAGTATCTACTATATGCCAAGCATTGTGCTAAATGCTGGGAATATAAAAAAGAGAGGAAAGACAGTTCCTTCCCTCAAGAAATTCAGTCTTGTGGGAGAGACGACAAGTGAATGCATATGTACCAAAAATACTATAAGTAGGAAACGAATAAGAGAGGTAAGGCATGAGGATTAAGAGGTTGAAAGAAGGCATCTTGAAGATGTGATACAATTGGGCGTTGAAGGAAGCCAAGGGAGTAAGGTGATAGGGAGAGAGTTCCAGGCACTCCAGAGAACTGAGAAAAGGACCAGAACTGAGAAATGGAGTATTTCATATGTGCAACAGAAAGGAGGCCAGCATCACTAGCTCAAAGAGGAAGAGACAGTGTATGGAGACTGGAAAGGTAAAATGGAGCTAGATTGTGAAGGGCTTTGAACACCATACAGAGTATTTCATCCCCGGGGAGGGGGGGGGGGAGGTAATAGAAAGCCACTGGAGTTTGATGCTTTATATAGAAATAGGGAACATATGAGGTAGGGGAGGTTTAGGGGAAAAGAGAATGAGTTCAGTTTTGGACAGGTTGAGTTTAAGATGCCTTACTGGGCATCTAGTTTGAGGTCAGCAGAAAGACTGGGGTAGAAAAGGTAGATTTGAGAATCATCAGCATAGAAATGGTAATTAATTCATGGAGCTGGTAAGGTCACCAAATGAAGTAGTATAAAAAGAGAAGAGGGCCCAGGACAGAACCCTAATGTCCCGCTATGGTGAGAGGGTGTGATCTGAAAGAAGATCCAGCCTGGGAGACTGAGGAGCAGCATTGTAGTTATCTGTGTACACATTCTCTTTCCCAACTGGACTATTAACTCTGTGAAGGAAAGGCATATGCCTTATGCACAATTTTTTCTTTTCTAGCACCAAGCACAGTTCTCTATAATAGTAAATGTTTGATAAATAGTATCAAACAAGAATTCTCAGTAATTAGACTTTGTATAAGAGCTAAGCTTACTCACTGCATGGTCCTGTGGACAGGGGATCAGGGAAAAAAGGGACCCTAGGCATTCATTGGCCTTATCACTGTCTATATTAGGCTTTTTCAGAGTCAGAATTTTCTTGAACCTGAGTCTCCAGGTTTGTAACATGTGAGTAACAGTGGCTGTCCTAGACCTATTATGCAACAGACTAATGAATATAATAAAAAATTGGAGATGCGGGTGGAAGAGAACCTTGAAAAGTGATTTGAGCTCTGTGCAATAGTCACCATGTAAGTAAAATGGTTTATTACTTCCCCCAGAACTATAATCCTCTGTACCTTTACCTCTTACCCTTAAAGATTATATGCGATTGTGGACCATTAAAGCACTTGCTGTATTTCAACAATGAAACAAGCTATCCCTGCCTATCATGATTTGTAAAGTGCTCTGATCTGAAAAGCCCTGCAGAAATGTAAAACATTATTGCAACAGTAATAAAGTGATCCACGTCCAACTTCTAACCTACTATTTCTTGTTAGAGAGCAGTCTCACACAAAACAATTCCACATTAGCAGAAGTTGTACAATAAAACCACATACATTGAAGTTCTGCAAAATTATCAGAAACAAAATATTTTTTTACAGTGTCAAGTTACCCACAAGGGTGGAATGGTTACCAAGGGGGTAATGAAGTTCTCGGAGAACACTTCAAAAATAAAAATATCCAGGTCTCATATAAAAATGCCAGCTTGCACTTATTTTGTGCTAAGTTGGGGGTGGGAGAGGAAAAAGAATTGACAGAGATGATAGTTTAAATCACTGAAGAATACTTAACAGAAAGGGAAAGGCTTACAGCTATGTGAGATCATTATATTACTACATGAAATCTCATAATAGAAAAGAGAGAGATTTTTTAGCTGCTTACAAACTACCTAAATATCTACAGATTTGGGGGGTCCCTTTAATATAGATTAAGTCTTCTCATAAATCTCTTTTTCTGGATTACCAGCTCATATTCTTTACTGTCTTTCATCTGCTTTCCTGCTTTGATTTATTCTGTTTCCCAAAATCTCTGGAATCTGGGAGATAGGATATGAAATGATTTTGATGGGCCGAGGAAGGTTCAAGGTTATCTGTGACCATAGAATACAAGTTTACACCTGGTTTCCAACACACCATCCATCTTTTCAATAAAATTTTGTCTTCCCAGCCACACTCATACATGGATAATAGACTTATCAACAGGATATAGAATCAAGATTCATAAAGCTGTCAGTACAGCTGAAACAATGAGAAGAAACTAGCAATCTGCAACTGAAAAGCAAGAAAGGGAAAACCCTGCAATGACTTCAATACCCCAACACCTAGATGGAGTGTGGGTTCTCCCTCCATTCACTGATACAGATGATAGCCCATTCATGCCTTCTTATTCTGCATATTCTTACTGGTGTCTTTCCATAAAATCTTCAAAGAGTATTTCTCAATCTGATGTAACACAGTTGCAAAAAGAGGTGACTGGGCAGATAGTGGCACCCTTAGCAATAATAGAGGGTCAAAAGAGGGGTAGAGTCTGGGAAAGGGGAAGTTGATGAGTTCTCTTTGTGTCACATTGAGTATGAGGTCTCTACAAGACATCTTATTTTATATTTAGTGATTTAAGACAGCTCACGAAAGAGACTTAGGCTAGACATATGGAACTATATAGTAATGATAATAGAACCTAGGGGAGTTAATGAGATTACCAAGTGAGATAATATAGTGGGAGAAGAGAAAAGGACCCAGGACATAACCATCAGGGACATCCACAGTGGATGTGATTGTGGCCTAGATGATGATCCAACAAAGGAGACTAAAGATAGGGAGAACAGGTGGGAGGAATACCAAGTTACAGCAAGAAAATCTAGAAAGAAGAGAGCATCTAAAAGAGGGTGATTGATTTTGTCAAAGACTTCAGAGAAGTCAAGAAGGGTTAGATCAAGAAAAGGCCATTGGAGCTGGCAATTAAATATCATTGGTAACTGGAGAGAGAAATTTCAATTGAAACTTTGCTCTATAGGTCTCAGTCTGTAATTTTAATTTGAATGGGAAGATCTTTCCCATTCATTAATAGGTCCATGTGACCTACTGGGTCACATGGAAGTCTAAGTCACATGGAACCTGTGGTGGGAGGAGTTTGCTGAACAGGTGAAATAGGAAGAGGCAGAACTAGAGCAGAACTGAAAGGAAGTTAGTCATGAGAGCAGTCAGAGCTAAGAAGGATGCAAGCAAGAAGGCAGCTGGCTAGGGTGAGTGAAAGACCTTGCTTTTGCTTTTATTTAAGTGAGCCTGCTTGTGATTTGTTTAATGGAGCTAGTTTGTGGGAAGCCTAGTAGGGGGAAGGCTTGGGGCTGATATTGTCCTCTTCATTATTATTGTGCATGGATTTTTGTTTACTATGATGGATTTGGCTTTCTGGTGTCTGAATAAATGTTTTTCTTCTGTCTTCCATGTGGAGAGACTGTTGTATCTCACAATTCAAAATTGCACCAGGATATTCATGGCTGCCATTGATGCTGTGAATATCACATTGACACTACACAGTTAAATGAAAGGATCAGATTAGATGACCTATTATGTCTCTTCCAACTCTAAATCTGTGATCTTTTCTAAGATTTCTAGGTCAGTATATATTTTTCATCACTATTGGGATTCTTGAAGAGCACTTGAAGTGTTTCAGGGCTCATAATAATGAACTCAACAGGAGCTGCCCCCCATAAGTAAGATAACTGACAGAAACACATCATTTATATAAGTAATCATTCTTCTGTTTGGACTCTTCACAAGACATGTTCATATCAGGGAGAAAAATATTGAAGAACATATGCCTCCTTGTTTATGCTTCACTTCTAATTGATAATAGAATAGTTTGATTAATAGCAAGCAAAGTAGCATGTTTTTTGCTATATATATTTTGCTGTATATATATGTATTTTGCTATATATATACTGTATATACTACATATAGTATATATAGTGTATATATGTTCATATATATGTATATGTTGTATTGCTTGGAGAGAGAATAGATCAGTTAGAGTAGATCAGTGAGAGTAGAACAGTCAGAAGCAGAGCTGAGAGAGAGAAGTGAGAGTGGGCTATGAAACTTGTTTGTAGGGAGGCCTAACAAAGAGTATGTCTGTGATGTTGGAAGCTCTGTCTGTTGATCTGTGTTAATTCCTCAGAGAGAAGCCTTGTCTGTTGGTCTGCATTAATTTCTCAGACAGATGTCCTGTCTGCCGATCTGTGTTAATTTCTCAAAAAGAATCCTAGTCTGTTGGAATTTATGAGTGAATCAAGATGGTGGCACTGGTAATATATATATAAATATTCTTATGGCTCTGGTAAGCTTTGTTTTCCTAGAAACAGAAACTGTGGACATCAGCTCCTGGAGCCTGCTGTCATACAGAAGCACGAAGAGTTGGGAGTGGAACAGTCCCCACTAACTGAGACAAGGAGCAGGAGCAGAGAGCTGCCTGTGTGTGAACCTAGGTAAACACTGGCAGTAGTTGGCCCATGGAGGAAGAGTCATGGGGTTTGGAAGTTAGTCTCAAGTCAAAATGAGAGAGGACTTTATTTAGACATTGTGTATTGATTAAAGAGATTGTTCTTACAGTGACCTAGGAGTGGGTGGTGTGGTATTTTCTGCTACCCATTAAGTATGCTTCATGCTAGGGAAGACCCAGGCCTGGGACTCCCTGAATCTGGGGATACAATGATATATGCTATGCACCATATGACATTCTGAGTGTTATGAGATGCATATATGTATTAGATGATATGTTTTGCTTAAGGATGTTGCTATGAATGTTATTCTTTACTTTGTTGAACAGTGTTTAATTTATTCCTGAATAAATAGAAAGTTCATTATACTATGTAATTAGACCCTTAAATTATTCACAGCAGCAGTCCTCAGGTGCACTGCCATAATTGGTTTTACAGAGCTGACCCCATAAGTAAGATAACTGACTAAAACTCACCATTTATATAAGTAATCATTCTTCTATTTGTACTCTTCACAAGACACGTTCCTACCAGGGAGAAAAATATTGAAGAACACGTCTTGCTGTTTGTGCTTTGTTTACTATTGACAATAGAACAGTTTGATCATAGGATCATAAATATAGAACAGGAAAGTACTTCAAAGGCCATATGATCCAAGCTCTTCATTTTACAGTGAACAAAACAAATGCCCACAGTGTGACTTGCCCAAGGTCACACAGGCAGTATCCATCAGTAGCTTTGTGATAGTATCTTTGAAATTTCCTTATAATACTTTAAATATGTTCATGAGACATACATTGTTGTTAGAAAATCTTTGAGGTTGAGTTGTTGTTAAAAAAAACAAAGGATTTTTATAATTAATAAGCAATGAACAAAGCAGAGTTTTATAATCCAAAATAGTACTGTAATCCTTACATCTCTCTGAGTAACTTCCCCCTTCTTGTATTTTCTCCAAGGATATCCCTGATAGGTGAATAAAACATTCTAATCAATACTCACACAAAAAAGACAAAGGATGATAAGAATTATACCTTGATGATTGGTACTCTAATTGGGACATCATTGTCCATGCAGGGAGCTGAAACACTGCAGGAGAAACTGAATGCATCGAAATATTATAGTATATGACAAAAAGCACTGATTCTTGAGTCAGGAAACCTGGGTTCAAATCTGACCTCTGACACTTGTGTGGCCTTGGGCAAGTAACTTAACTTTCCTAGGTTTCAGTTTCTCACCCATAAAATGAAGAGGTTGAATTAGATAGCCTTTGAGGACCATTCAGTTTCTTGGTGTATGTCTTAACATCCTTTCTACAAGTAAATGCAAATGGCATAAAGAAGTTTCATTTAAAATGTAAAAATAATTGCAAGTTTTCCCAGAAAATAGAATAAAGCTTTTGACAAAGTTGATGTCATTCTTCATCCAAAGGAAAGTAGAAAATCATTTAAAGACACACCTGATTGTCCTATATTACAGTGCTCATGGTAAGAATAAACAAAAAGACTTTTATAAAGATAGTTGAAGCTAATGATCAAGAATCTGTGTCAAAGGATGAAGTAAAGAAATACTATGAATAACCTGATAGGACTAGACAGACCAAGTCACAAATGTCATTGTAATCACTGATTTCGATGTGAATGTAGGCATTGGAGAGAATTGTGGGGGAAAATTCTTGAGAAGTAAGAAATAAAAGAGATTAAAGCTTTGTAGACTGCCCATAAGCTTCAGGCTTGTGTGTCACAAATACTCCAAGAGAAGAGTGAGTAAGCACTAAATATGACAGCCACTGAATAACATTACAAAAATGAAATTGACTCCGCCTTAGGAGATATACAAACAACTGATTCCTAATGAGTTATTTCAGAATCAGCTATCTATGTGCATTCCAACTATCTAGCTAGCTGCAGTCAAAATCAATATCAAATTGGAAGAAAAGATCAAGATGAGATGATATTGTGTATACTGATTCCACCACCAAACTTGCTGCAAAATTTGAAAACAGCAAATAAATGAAAGTAAAATAATTCTCTCTGATCACTACAATTTCTTAGAAAACTTTAACATATTTAAAATAGTTGCCACAACAAAGAGGCCAAAGGAGCCCAGAAACTGTCACATCTAGCAAACACTTGTTCTTGCCAACCAGAGTCCACAGAAACACCACTTTAGAATACCAGTTCATTTGCAAAACATTATGATGAAAGAGGCTATAGGACTATAATCAGCATCAGCTCTTAACATAATGAAAAAGCAGTGGAGATGAAACTGCAGAAAGCATGGGAAGAGACCCAATTAATCTAGATTATCCCTTGAAAATTTATAAATGCAACTGGAACATAAAATAAATATGAAGTGTTGCAATATCAAGTAATCTATTTTCATCATCAGTACAGTGAATCACAACATTTAGAATCTAACACCTGAAAATCTAATGTGCAGTTTTAAAAAATGGAATTGGCACATACAAGAGAAAGTATGATAGTTAACAGTACAGTGGCATTGGAAATAGATAGCCTGGGTTTGATTACTACCCTCAGCAATTAGTACCTATCTGATCTTGGGCAAGTCACTTAATCTCTCTGGTCTCAGTTTCCTCATCTGTAAAATAAAGAAGTTTGACTATATGATCTTTAAGGTCTCTTCCAATTATAAATCTATGGCCTATGATTCAAAGAAGAATGATGTTGAGGAAAATGGCTGTTCCTGACCAATTTTATGGAGAATAAATCCATGCTATAGGCAACACAGTATTAAAGCCAGTCAAAAAGTTTTTAAGATATCCCAAAAGTTTAAGAGCTTTACACAATACTTCAACACTTAGCACAGTGCCTGGTATATCAGAGAAGTTTAATAAATGTTTACTGATTGATTAAGTTTAAGTTTAAGATTCCAAAATAATGTAAGTGAATTATTAAAAGTATCTTTACCCAAAAAAGACAACTGCTAACCCACTGGCCTCCTTTTCCATTGCCATAAAAATCCTACGTTTAAATTTTTAAAATCAGCTATGCAGGTATGTGACCTAGAAAAGGTGGCCTGAGAGCAATTCCTGTGAAACAAACCTGGCACTTTAAGGGAATGCAAGCTCAGAAAGAATCAGTAGGATGAAAAGGCAGCCAAAAAACCAAATATAAATGTTCATATTTCAAAAGATGTATGATTTCATCAGTGTGAGTGATCTCTTCACAAATACAAATCTTCATTTCATTGTACCTTCATAGAAAATTTGATGAGTTGCTATGATCTAAAAAATCATCTGATAACCTATTTTCTAGTGATAAGCCTTTCTAACTTATTCGGATGAAGAACATACAGTACTTAAATAAGCCCATATGTTGTCTTTCTACTTTTTGTTCTATTTGAGCCATCTTTGAGAATCTCTCACTTCCCCACCACAATGAAGCATAGAAATTTCAGACTTTAATTGAAGAATATGTCAGAAATTTTAGCCTACATAAATATGCATGTACTGTGTAAAATGAGATAGCTCCTTCACCATCCTGTAAGACAACCTCAGCTTTGATACTCATACCTCATCAGTACCCTCTATCCCTAGGGCCCCTCTGGATGGCAGAACAGAAAGCTTGTCTCAGAACTTCCATTTAATGAGAATATCCAGGCTAATCATCTTTTTAGAGTTAAAGATCTCCCCCCCAATAACAGGCCTCACCTGGAGCCCATTAAGGGAAGCTTGATTAGGGAAGGTTTATTTTGTAAGGAGGCCCACACCTTTTGTTAATTAATGAGGCACTGGGTCAGAGGGTTGTGTCTTCTAGCTCTGAAAAGTATGTATATACTTGGAGGTCAGGTTTTTGCTTTGGGGGTTTCTTTGGAAGAAAGTTTTCGTGCCAAATGAAACTCTGGGTAGCTGTGCCTCTTCCCCCCCTCCCTCCACTCACCACTGGCTTTGAAAACTCAGACGGTGCTTTTCTGTCTGGTAGCTACGTATTTATGTATGTAATGGTCAGACAGCTGGATCTGTCTGTTGGTCTCTGATTTATGTATTGCTTATATCAGACAGTCAGAAGCCCTGCCTGTTGGTCTTTATTTCTCTGTTTGTATTTGTATTAAATACAAATTTCTCTGCTTGTATGTGATTAAAGAAGATTGTTGATCCCTCAAAAGTTGCTATCCTTTTAGAAAAGCAGATGTAAGAACCTGTGCAGCAAATCCTCCTGTGTATGCAACATTGCTGGTTGCTACAAGTACCTTCCCTCAATCCCCCTTCAACTACTCCTTTTCAGCTTCCTTTTGGGTGTTGTCTTTTCCCCATTAGATTTTAAGGTCTGTGAAAGGAAGGACTTTCTTCCTTTTTCATATTAGTATTCCCAGCATTTAGCACAGTGCCTGGTACATAGTAGGTATGTATTAATTGTTTATTCACTACCAGACTCCTCTGAACTCTTATGATAAGGTTTCATCTGGAGTGCTGTATTCAATTCTGAGTCATCAAAAAATATTTATTAAGCACTTACTATGTGCCATGCTCTATGCTAAGTCTTAAGTTTCCCTTTCCCCCCAAAAAAGGAAAAAAAAAACCCAATCCATTTGTTGAGGTTTAAACCCAGGGATCCCAAAATCTGCAGAGATTTAAACCCAGGGACTCCAAAAACTGTTGGGGTTTTATGATGTGTTCTGGTGGAACTGTCTCAAAGAATCCAGTCAAACCACCTCTAGCCCAAGTATAGGCATTTATTGAGATTGATGCTTCTCATGAAGCAAGCTGAATTCTAAGAGGAACCAGCAACTTCAGAGAAAGTGACATGGATTTTTGTAGGATAAAGTTGCGATTATATAACAAATTTACATAGAATATAGGAATATAATTAATATTAAAAAGGCAGGAGGAGTTTGTTAAGGGATTAGGTAATGGAGGAGGGGTCCCATCTATGGTATGGTCAAACATTCTGGTCATACTGCCCTCCAATTGTCCTATCTGGTCAAGATTGATAATTAGTTATTGTGGTCCTGTCTTGGGCTAGATGAATGATGTGATTGTGATTGACTGCAAGAACACACCTGTTTCTGTGAGGAAGGGTCTGGGGGTCATGACTGGGTAGAGGCAGTAGCTGGGTTCCCATTACATGGTACATGCCTCCTATTTTTGTGGGAACTAAGAATTCAGGGACACACCTGTTATTCTAGTGAGCAGTGAGGCATAAGTTAGGACATTCGTGGGGAGTGGAGTGGTATGTAGGTACAGTGGGCCTATGATGAAGTTAGAAAATCAGGGCTGGGGGCAGCTCTATTAGAACTCTATCACATTCTCTCAAGGAGCTCATAGTCTAACAAGAGAGACAATATGCAAGGTACTGTGTACAAACAAGATCAACATCAGACAAAAATGGAGGTAATCAACAGAGGAAGACTTTACATTGAAGTGGATCAGGAAAGACTTTTTGTAGAAGGAATGATCTGACAAGTGAAAATGTACAGTTTAGTGTACTTGTGTGAGGAACATCAAAGAGACCCAGGGTTACCAGATTGCAGAGCATGGCAGGGTCGGGGGAGATAGGGAGCATGTAAGGTATAAGAAGACTGCAAAAAGTCAGCTTATGAAGGACTTTGAATGACAAACAAATGGGTACCAAACTTTTGGAAGGACATTGAACAGAGTATTCTGGTGAAGGAAGGTTAATGGGTGAAGGGACTAAATGACTCTAAGTGTGACACCTGGAAAGTAATAAAGAAATGGAAGCATCTAGAAATGTTTAGCCTGGTGAGCATTCTTGGGGGGAGGAGAGATGGAGAAGGATATATTATCTGTCTTGAAGTATATGAAATAAAAATACAACCTTTTTAAAATGTGAACTCAAGGGGAAGAATTAGTGAATAGAGGCAACACAGAAGCAGATATCAGGTCCACACACTTAATCATTTATTCTTTAAGGCTCAGCTCAAAAGCCTCACATATGACTACATGAAGTCTTCACCTCCAGTTGTCCTGATCTATATCTAGCCACTGGACCCAGATGGCTCCATAGGAGAGACCCTCAACTCAATCCAATTCACTTGCAAGTCATGGCATCACCTTCCTGATGTCATGGTCCTCTTCAAGAATGAAGGACAAACAACAACAACTAATCCTCTCAAATGGAAAGAAGTTTATCTTTCTGCAACTTCACAAAGTACTTTGTGTCTCACTTCTAATTTTAATTTTCATAAATATGACATAGTTTTAGTTATAAAGTTATTTCTGTATCCCTTTTTCCTATCCACCTCCATCTCCATTTTAAGCCCTTTTAAGGCAGATAACCAGCACAATGTTTAGTGTCTGGATAGTTCTTAACAAGTGGTTAATAAATGACCAATATTTCAGTTAATATAAGGAAAACTTACTAAAAATTAGAATTTTTGAAAAATGGAAAGGGTTATATTGTGAGCTAGTGAGCCACCTGTCACCATGTTTAAGGATAGACTGGATTCTTCTCTGTCAGGGATAATATAGATAGAATTCTTATAAGGTATGGTATGTTGGACTTGGTGACCTCTGAATTTCCCACTCCCAACTCTAACATTCTATCAACTGCATATTTGACATATTTTAATATGAGTCCGGATTTATATTATAGTAGTTGCTTATTATAGTATCTTGCTAAATTCTCAGTTTCTCTCTATAGGACAATCAAAAAACATTTTAAGTGTGAAAGAAGTGACAGTGATTCAGTGGTAGTTAAGGGACAGAAATGTTTTCACTGAAAATAAATTACTAAGTTCAATTAGAATAACCACACTTGTTTGATCATCTATTTCCTCTGGTCTTTCCTCCTATTATTGCAGTCTCAATTAGCTAATGACTAAAACTTGATTGACAGGAACGGCAAACCCTAGAGTGGTAGCTTTCTGTAAAGGGAATTAATGACCTATGAAAAGGAAATTCAAGTATGTAAATAAATTGCTTAACTTTAAACAACCTTCTATACCTAGTACTTAACCTTAAGAACTCATAAAACAAAGTGCTTAACCTTTGGAACTCCAAGTCACTTTTCCCAAGCTTCTTCAGCACTTGTTTAGGTTTCTGAGGGTCAAAAGAGATAATGTATGTAAAAGGTTCTCTTAAAACATTGAATAAATACCACTTATTATCATCATTATTATTTTCATAATTTTAAAAGTAGGCAGGATTTTATAGGATGTAGATTTAATTGATTGAATTTCATTCATTCATTTCACATTTATTAAGTACCTACTGTTTATAAATCCACCATGCTCAGCACTAAGGAAAATATCATGTTTAGATCCTCTCAGCTTATCATCTTGTAGTGATAACTATGTAAATAAAATAAAAAATAAAAAAGTGTTAGTATAGGATAGTGTGTAAAGTGCTGGATTTGGAATTTGGAGGTAAGCTTCAAATTTTAACTCTGATATTATAGCTCTGTATGGGCATGTCAATTTAGTGCTTAAAACCTAGAGCAAATATTTAAGAGTATAAACTACAGATTTCCTATGATATGGGTCAGTCAGTAAACAGGCATTTATAGAACAGGTTCATATGTACTAGGCCCCCCAGAAGCAAAAATGAAAATAAAAACAAAAACAAAACAATCCTTACCCTCAAAGAACTTGGATTCTCATGGGGACGTTGCATGTAAACAACAAGATACAGACAAGATAGATACACAATAGAGAGGAGATCAGCTAAGAGGGGAAAGCACAGGGAGAGGTAGGGAACAGAGGAAATCTTGGATTGCATCCTGCTGAAGATGGGCTTAGAACTAAGCTCTGAATGAAGCCAAAGAAATGAAGAGACTAAGGAGATAGAGCAGAGCATTTTAGACCTGTAACACCAATGCAATACCCACAACAGCCCCTATGGATATATAAGTATTTCCAAGGTAAATTAGCAAAATGTAAACTCTCTTCCTCAACGACTCAACCAAGACATTTTTTCAAATACCAGAAAGACAAATCCATCATGTTAACAAGGAAATCTATACACATTGTCAATGCAGGGAGCATGGACATCCCCAAGCCTTCTGTCCATCAGGACTCCCCACAAACAAGCTCCCTCAGACAAAATCACTCCCTCTTTCATTCACACTAGCTTCTCTGCTCTGCTTTCTCTCTCAGCTCCACCTCACTCTCTCTTCTTGGTCCTCTCATTCAACAAGCTCTTTCCACCATGGGCTTCAGGTGATTCAAACTGTGTGTGGGGCCAAAACTCAAAGCAGATCACATGGGTCTATTTAAGGGGAAGGGAAGATTTTCAAATTTCCTTGCCATCACATCAAAACAAAGGCATGAAAACAGGAGATGGAGTGTGTGAGTGAGGAACAATGTAGCTGACTCATATAGTATGTGGCAAAGAGAAAAGAGTAACTAGACTGGAAAGGTAGGAAGTAGTCAAATTATGAAGATCTTCAAATGCCAAAAAAAATATGTGGGATTGAGAATGAGGAGACACGGATGGCATTGGCATTTGAGTCTGAGTGACTGGGAAGACAATAGTGACTCAACAATAATAGGAATGTTCAGAAGAGGGAAGGGTTTGGGGAGAGTAAAGATAATGGATTTTATTGTATACATGTTAAGTTTGAGATACCAGTTGAACATTGAATTTGAGATATTCAGAAGGCAGCTGGTGATTCATGACTATTTCTCACGAAACTAAGGCTGGATATCTAGATCTCAAGCATATCTGTATGGAGATGATAAGATCAATGCAACGAGTTCCCACTGTAGGACTTCATACGCTTACAAAAGCCACCGTTCTTTGTTATACACAAGTTAGAGAAAATGGAAACTCTAGGAAATGGGATCAGGGAGGGTTTTCTTCCATTTGGGCAACACTAATAAAGAAATTAGTGTTTGATCTAGGCCTTGAAGAATGGGTAAAATAATAGTACACAGAGACTCGAGAGATAAAGAGTACAAGAACACAGTATGATACATTTAGGAGATAGCAAGCAGACCAATTTGGCTGGAGCATAGACTATTTAAGGAGGAATTAGATGAACTAAGACTGGAAAGGCAGTTTGGGGAAATATTAGCAAGTGCCTTACATGCCAAGTGGGAGTTTGAACTTTCTTTATTAGTCAAAGGGAATACACTGAAGATTTTTCAGCAGTGGCATGGCACATGATCAAACCTGTAGGTTAGGAAAATTAATGTCAACTTTATATGGCTTGGAATGGAGGAAGGGATGGTCTACATAGTGGTTTTAGTGATTTCTAAGGACAAAAGGAATAAAAGATTGAACTAGACTCTATAAAGAAGTGGCCCTCTGAAAGATGATTACCACTGAACATTATATGTAAACTGTATTTATTATAAAAATATAAAGGTATAAAATTTCCCAGGTAGAGAAATGATAGTGTTAATAAGAGAATTAGTGTATGGGTCTAACATTTGAGTTGACTAAGAAGTTCTGCTTAGCCCTGAGACAATCTGGGGATAGCACAAACTAGGATGTATTTCAGTTTTGGGAATGACTTCTGTAAAGGAGTCAGGTTACCCCACTCACAGATAGGGAGTAAGATAGATTTAGCTCAGCAATATGAGGCCATGTTACAATCAAGTTTGTTTATATAGATACAAAAAAATTTAACTATCCTTCAAATGTTTGTGTTACTGTGATGTTTCTATTACTGAAATAGGTTTAGCATTCTTCCTGAAGTTAATTCTCTAAGTAAGTTCCTTAGGGATTTTCTCTCTTCTGGTTAACATTTCATCTAAGAAGAAGAAATTTAATAGGTAAAAATGTGAAGTGCTATACTTTGGTTAAAAAAAAATTTCACAAGTGTAGAATGGAGAAGGCATTGCTTAATTGTGGTTTGGCAAAAGAAAATCTGGTAATTTTAATTGACTGAAAATTTGATATGAATCAACAGTGTAACAGGAGAGTAAAAATATTAAAAATTTCAGCCCACATTTGAATCATGGTGTCTAAAACAAAGAACGTAAAACTCTCAGGCATTACCCAATCTAAAAGTATAGTTTCTTTAATTAATGGTTACTGGCCATATTAGAAGCTGTTAAACCATCAAATCAGCATCTGCCAGGCCTGACAAAAATTGTCAAACAAAAGGATCTATCTGTTCATTGACAAAAGTTGTATTTTTTGGTTTTACACATAAAGTCAGTCATGATTAGCCTTGTGTATTTTTCACTCATTCATTCACTCACTGTTTATTCATTCCTTAATGAGTGCGTGAATGGATGGATAGATGGATAAACAAAAGATTCAATGGTTGCAATTCCTCCTTTAAGTCCAATGACCAAAGAGACATCCTGGAGAAGAATCATTTTGGCAGACTTCTTTTCCTTGCACAAGTTAATGAAATATCAGCAAATTTGAATCTCTGTGTCACTTAGGTGTTTTGCTTTCCTAAAAATAACTGCAATAATGCTTTCAAACATACTAATTAGGAGACTGTTGTAAAAAAATATCCCCATCTTTTGTTATATCTTAATGATACCTAAAGAAGATATTTCAAAAGGTGTAGACTGGGCTGCCCTGTGAAATGTTTATTCAGGTCAAGTGGACTGCTCAAAAAGGTCATTTTGAAAAGAGTATTCAAAGCTTGACCATGTCCATCTTGTCCAGAAGAGGGTGCCCAGGATGTAGAAAGCACCTAAAACCACATCAAATGGAAGAAACTGGTAATATTTAGCTTGGAGAAGAGAAGACAGGGAAGATATGATCATTATTATAAGTATTTAATTATCATGTGGACAAGGGATTACATTTATCCTACTTGGTCCCAAAGAATCAAACAATGAAGATACTGGGAGAAAGCTTTCAGTTTTCTATAAGATATTACTAATCATTGGAACTGGTGAACAATGGAACAGGTTTTCTGATGAGTTTCTTGTCAGTTGAAATGTTCAAGGGAAGCTTAAGCATCATCATCTTCACAGGGCCCTTCTTGGTCCTCTCAAGCTGTGATAGTGTTCCCATCTTGAAAAAAAAATGTGCTTTTGAAATTCTGAACTTAGCAAGCACCAAATAAAATGAGCATTTCCATATACAAAATAGAACAGAGAAAGAAGATTGTACTTGAAACTGTGAATCTTGATTATGTACAGCTTGCATGTAACTTTCACAGCCCTCTCCTTCTGGCTTTCCTTCTGTGTTATTCTGTCATTTAAAACATTTTTTTATTCTTTTCACTTAAAAAGTATTAATTTCTCTTTGTTCAACCATTCTCTTCCTCCCTCCATGAAGGAAGTGGGCACAACTAGGGAAGAACAAAACCCTTATAACAAATATGCATAGTCAAACAAAATGAATTCCTACACCGAGCATGTACAACATGTATCTCATTCTGCACCGCAAATCTATTATTTTTTGTCAAGAAGTGAATAACAGGTAGCATTACTGGTCCTCTGGAATCATGGTTAGTCATAACACTGATGAGAGTTTTCAAGTCTTTCCAAGTTATATGTCTTTACAATTTTTTTTATTGTTTGCATTGTTCTTCCTGCTGACATGCACTTCACTTTGTATCAGTTTACACAAATTTTAACAAGCTTCTCTGAAACTATTCCTTTCGTCATATGTCTTTTTAAAACAATATTTACCCCAATTACATGTTAAAACAGTGATTTTTTTTAAATTTTGCCTTCCATATTTTGTCATTCCTCTTCTTTCTACTCTCCACCCCTCTCTAAGATGGTAAGAAATTCAATACAGTTTATACATGTGCAATCATGTAAAACATTTCCATATTTGTTATTTTAGGCAAGAAGACTCAAGTGAAAAGAGAATGACTGAAAGATAAAAAGAAAGTGAAAAATAGCATACTTCAGCGTATATTCAGATAGTATCAGTTTTTTTTTTTTTTCCTGGAGGAAGATATTGTGTTTCATCATGAGTCCTTTGGAATTATCTTGGATCATTGTATTGCTGAGAATAGTTAAATTATTCACTTTCCTTTATCATACAATATTGCTGTTACTGTGTACAATGTTCTCCTGGTCCTGCTTACTTCACTTTGCATCAGTTCATGTAAATCTTTCTAGGTTTTTTTTCTGAAATCATCCTGCTTGGCATTTCCTTGTTTTTAAGATTTAAATTTATTTATTTTTAGTTTTCAACATTCATTTCCACAAGATTTTGAGTTCCAAATTTTCTCCCCATCTTTCCCCTCCCCCACCCTGAGATGGCATGCATTCTGATTGCCCTATCACCCAGTGTTCCCTCCTTTTTATCATCTCCCCTTCCTCTTTACTTTCTTGAAAGTCAAGATAGATTTCTATACCACATTGCCTGTACATCTTATTTCCCAGCTGCATGTAAAAACAATTTTTTAGCATTTGTTTTTAAAACTTTGAGTTCCAAATTCTCTCCTTTCTTCCCTGCCCACCCATCCCCTTTGAGAAGGCAAGCAATTCATATAGGTTATGCATGTGAAGTTATGCAAAACACCTCCATAATAGTCATTTTGTGCAAAATTAACTATATTTCCCTCTATCCTATCCTGTACCACAATTATTTTATTTTCTCCTTTGTCCCTATCCCTTTTCTAAAATGTTTGCTTCTGACTACCCCCTCCTTCAATCTGCCCTCCTTTCTATCATCTCCTCCCTCTTATCCCCTTCCCCACTATTTTCCAGGAGGGTAAGATTGAGTGTGTATGTTATTCCCTCCTTAAGTCAAATCTGATGAGAATAAGGATTACTCATTCCTTCTCATCTTCCTCCTCTTCTCTTCCATTGTGACACCTTTTTCTTTCCTCTTTTATCTGAGATAATTTACTCCATTCTATCTCTCCCTTTCTCCTTCTCCCAATATATTCCTCTCTCAACCCTTAATTTTATTTTTTGGATATCATCCCTTCATATTCAACTCACCCTGTGCCATCTATCTATCTATCTATCTATCTATCTATCTATCTATCTATCTATCTATCTATCTATCTATCTATCTCCTCCAGCTACTCCAATATGGAGAAAGGTCTCAGGAGTTACAAATATTATCTTTCTATGTAGGAATGTTAGCAGTTCAACTTTAATAAGTCCCTCATTGCTTTTCTTTCCTGTTTACCTTTTCATGCTTCTCTTGATTTTTGTATTTCAAAGTCAAATTTTCTGTTCAGCCCTGTTTTTTTCTTCAAGAATGCTTATCCTCAAGAATTTTTGCAACCAGTGACTGTGATAAAGGCCTAATTTCTAAAATATTTAGAGAACTGAGTCAAATGTACAAGAATACAAGTCATTCCCCAATTGATAAATGGTCAAATGATATGAACAGGCAGTTTTCAGAGGAAGAAATTAAAGATATCTATAGCCATACAAAAAAATGCTCTAAATCACTATTGATTAGAGAGATGTAAATCAAAACAGCTCTGAGATACCACACCATACCTGTCAGATTGCTAACATGACAAAACAGGAAGATGATAAATGTTGGAGAAGATGTGGGGGAGTTGGAACACTAATTCATTGTTGGTGGAGCTGTGAGCTGATCCAACCATTCTGGAGAGCAATTTGGAACTATACTCAAAGGGCTACAAAAGTGCGTATACCCTTTGATCCAGCAATATTGCTTCTAGGACTGTATCCCAAAGAGATCATAAAAATGGGAAAGGGTCCCACATATACAAAATTATTTAGAGCAGCTCTTTTTGTGGTGGCCAAAAACTGGAAATCAAGGGGATGCCCATCAATTGGGGAATGCCTGAATAAATTGTGGTATATGAATGTAATGGAATACTATTGTGCTATAAGAAATGATAAACAGGAAGACTTCAGAGAGGCCTGGAAAGACTTATATGATCTGATGCTGAGTGAAAGGAGCAGAACCAGGAGAACTTTGTACACAGCAACAACCACACTTGGCAAGTACTTTTTTCTGATAGACTTAGTACTTCATTGCAATGCAAAGACTTAAATAATTTCCAATGGTCTCTTGAGGCAAAATCCTTCCATATCCAGGGAAAGAACTATGGAATTTGATGACAGAATGAAGCAGATCATTTTCTTTTCTATTATGTTTTGATTTGTCTTATGATTTCTCCCATTCATTTTAATTCTTCTATGCAGCATGACTAAGGTAAAAATGTATTTAATAGGAATGTATGTTCAGAACTTATATAAAACTGTATCCCGTATCAAGGAGTGAGTGGGGAGGTGGGAGGAAGGAAGGGAGAGAGGGGAAAAAATCTAAGATATATGGAAGTGATAGTAGAACACTGAAAACAAATATAATAATAATAATCATAATAATTTTTTAAAAATAAATTTAAAAAAGAATGCTTATCCTCTATTTCATTGAATGTCCATTTCTTTCCACTGAAGGATTATACTCAATTTTGCTAGTTAGGTGATTCTTGATTTTAATCCTAGCTCCTCTGACCTCTTGGATTTCATATTCCAAACCCTTTAATCCCTTAATGTAGAAGCGCCTAGATCTTGTGTTTTCCTGATTGTAATTCCACAATACTTAAATTGTTTCTTTCTGGCTGCTTGCAATATTTTCTCCTTGACCTAGGAAATCTGGGATTTGGCTACAATATTCATAGGTGTTTTCCTTTTAGGATCTCTTTCCAGAGATGATTCTTTCAATTTCTATTTTACCTTATGGTTCTAGAATATCAAGGCAGTTTTCCTTGATAATTTCTTGAAAGATGATGTATACAATGATCATGGTTTTCAAGCAGTCCAATAATTTTTAAAATACGTCTCCTGGATCTGTTTTCTAGGTCAGTGTTTTTTTCCAATAAGATATTCCATATTGTCTTCTATTTTTTCATTCTTTTGGTTTTGTTTTGTAATTCCTCAGTTTCTTATAAAGTCATTAGCTTCCATCTGCTCCATTCTAACTTTTAAAGACCTATTTTCTTCAGTGAGCTTTTGGACCTCCTTTTTCATTTGGCTAATTCTGCTTTTTAAGACCTTCTCTCATCAGTTTTCTAAACCTCTTTTGCCTTTGGGTTAGTCTATTTTTAAAGGTTTTAGTTTTCTTCAGCATTTTTTGGATCTCCTTTAGCAAGCTATTGACTCATTTTTCATGATTTTCTTTCATTGCTCTCATTTCTCTCCCCAATTTTTCCTCTACTTCTTTTACTTGATTTTCAAAATTCTTTTTGTGCTCCTCCATGGCCTGTGACCAATTCATATTCGTCTTGGATGTTTTTGATGTAGGATCTTTGACTCTGCTGTCCTCCTCTCGTTGTATGCCCTGGTCTTCCTTGTCACCAAAGTAATATTCTATAGTCTAATTTGTTTTATGATGTTACTCATCTTCCCAGCCAAACACTTGATTTTCTAACTCTTTGTTAAGGTAGGACATTGCTTCCAGTGGAGGTGGGGTGGGTGTATTGCCCGAGGCTTCATGAATTTTTTTATCAGTTGCTCCATCCCCTATGATCTGTGGGCCTGGAGCTGCAGAAGCAACCTCTGCTGCTGTTGCCACTGTCATTGCCACCAGATGTCACCATCACCATCCCTACCACCATAGGTCTCTGTCTGAAGCTGGTCAGTTGAGCTTATCTTTCACCCACATCCCACGGAGTTTTCCCACTGACCTTTTTGGTGTTTGTGGGTTGAGAAGTCTGAAAACTGCCATAGCTGCCAATGATTCGGTCCCCTGAGGTCTACTGCAACCCATCTGTGCTAGTGTGACCCACACCAGGCTGTGCTCTGCTCCCTGCCCCGGGTGAAAGACCATTCCTGTCAACTTTTCAAGTTGTGTTGAACTGGAAATTTGTTTCACTCTGTCATTTTGAAGGTTCCATAGCTCTAGAATTTGTTTAGAGTCATTTTTATAGGTATTTGGAGGGTTTTGGGGGAGATTTCAGGGAATTCCCTGCTTTTACTCCACCATCTTGGTTCTGTCCAACCTGCTTGTCATTTCTTATGGCACAATAATATTCCATCACAATCATATATCACAAATTGTTTAGCCATTCCTCAATTCATGAATATCCTCTCTATTTCTAATTCTTAGACACAACAAAAAGAGCTGCTACAAATATTTTTATACAGGTAGATCATTTCCCCCCTCTTTATGTCTTTGGGGTTGTAGTATACCTTTTTAAAAAGTGTCTCAATGACTTTCTTTTCTTTCTTTCTATTTTTTGCTACCTATCACTAACCTCCTTCCTTCTCCCATTTTCTTCACCCTTTTATTTAAGAACAAAATAAAACAAAATCCTTGTAAACAAATGTATGGAGCCAGGCAAAGTAAATTTCCACATTATTAATTTCTGAAAATATGTTTCATTCTCCACCTTGAGTCCATCACCACTCTATCAGGATATGGGAAATGTATACCACAACTGGTTTCTGGGATCATGATTTCTTATTATATTGATAAGAGATCTGAAGCCTTGTAAGGTTAGTTTTCTTTATAATGTTGTTGTTACTGAATACATTGTTCTCCTGTTTTTGTAAAACTTTCCTTTGTAAGGCTATTTTTCCCTCAGTCCTGTATGTATCTTATATGGACCTATTTATGTACATGTTGATTCTCCACTAGAATCTAATCTCCTTGATGATAGGGCCTTTTTTTGAGTCAAGGAGTATCTTTCTTTGTATCTCATGGTATTTGAGGTGGTATTTAGCACAAAGATCTTAATAAATGCTGTTTAATTTACTGATTGATTCAATGACTACTTTGTCCAGGATGTTGAAGCAGAAAGTCACACACAAGGAAGGAGCTTAGACTAAATTAATTTTATAATTCTATGATTTATGAGCCTGTGATTCTTTAAAACAACAACAACAACAACAACAACAAAGGAACAAAAACAACTGGAGAGCAATTGACCTAAGTCTGAAATTTCCCACTACATTGATCCTCCACTATACTTCCCAACTCTGTGATTCTATGATTTATGAACCTCTATGGCTTGAAAAAATAAACAGAAAATAACTGGAGAAGAGTTGAGTCTGAAATCCTTCCCTATACTGAAAATTCATTTTTAAAATTACAATATAATACTTCCCAGAGATATCATTGCACTTTCACTAAAGAAATTGTCAAGTTTTATTGTCTTTAAAAAAATTTGCCTATCAATATAGCCCAAGAAGTGTGACCCTTGAAAACTCTTAGAACCTATATTTTTTGACCCTCTAAGTCTCTTTGACAAGCTAAGTTCAATATTGAGGACTATCCTGAATGTCTTTTGTTGACTACCAAACCCAAGACAATTCTATCGCTTAATAAGATTGAAATTTATCTCATGTCTAGTTCTCTCATAGGTGTCCTTAGTTCTTTTGTAAACAACTATTGCTCCCAAACTATGGAGCATAAAACAATTTTATCACACAAAACAAAGAACATAAAAAGGTTTCATACCCAAAGCCATAAATAATGAAGAAAACTTTGCCCTTAGTCAGGTTCTACCTCATTCCAGGGACCTACAGAGTCATTTCAGACTTATACTGCTATCCTATCCTAAGTTTCTGGAAAAGGAAATGGCAAACTACATCAGTGTTTTTGTCAAAATCTCAAATGAGGTGATGAAGAGTCAGACATGACTGAAACAAGTCAGCAAAACTCCTAAGTTTATGTCTCTTACCAAACTGTGGGAAAAGAATTCAAGAATTCATTAGAGTCACTTCCCTAATCTAGACCTGAATAGACTACATTACTCACACTTCTAGCAAATTACTCTGTTTTGCTGTTACTTCATGGACTTTATTAGTCTTTGGCTCTAGATGTTCCTTTTGTCCATGTGTAGGACTTACCTGTCATGCCATTTTATTTTCTCGCTTCCATTTTTATACTGTTTTGGTGCTAGAATCTGCAAGTCCATGTGCCATGTCTGTTTGTCTCTCTGGTCCATGTGATGCTCAGTATTGCCCCTAGATTTTATTCCTGACAAGTTTAGGAAGCTCCATTGCTCAGTTATGGTTATGCTAATGTTGTCTTCCTCTTTCCTTTCCTCACCAAAATGTTACAGGCCTAACAATCACACAGCCAGGGTGAATTCCTCCTTGGGGTATATGACATAATTTTGTTTTTTTGTTTTTTTTTTTAGCTAGGGTCATAGTAGTATCCTTTGCATATATATGATAGGTATACACATCATACAATATGCAAATAGCAATGTATATGCAAGATATAGCCAGTATAAATGAAAGATAATCTTAGAAGAAAGGGGCTAACCGTAGGTAGGAAGGGGAGGGACCAGAAAAGACCTCCTTTAAAAGGTACAAGTTGAGCACAGTTTTGAAGGAAGTTTGGGAAGCCAGAAAGAAAGTCGAAGTAAGGAGAGAGAGAGAGAGAGAGAGACAGAGAGAGACAGAGAGAGACAGAGAGAGAGAGACAGAGAGAGAGAGAGACAGAGAGAGATTTTCTGTTGTGCTGGAGAGATAGTATAAATGCATAGAGAAGGACTGTTATCTTAGAGGAATTGCAAGTAGATGAGTGTAGCTTGGTATATATCATGTGTGCAGAAAATTAAGGTGGAAAAAGACATGAAAGGCAGGAAAGAGTCAGATTATAAAGAGTTAAGTGTTAAGCAGAATAATTATATTTTAAATCTGATTTTGGAAGTAATAGGGAGCTACTGGAGTTGATTGAGTAAGGAGTGGGGAGTGGAACAGAACAGGAAGGGGGTAAAATATGACATGGTCATGCTTTAAAAACAGTAATCTTGGAAATTGACTGGAGAATGGCTTGGAGCAGAACTGAAGCAAGGAGACTGGGTTAGAAAGATTTTGCAATAGACTAAATAAGAAGTAGTTGTCTGAATTTGAGTTGTGGTTATTTAAATGGAGAGAAGGGGCCATGTGTGAGAAATGTTGTGAATGAAGAAAAAAGTTGCCATCTGATTGGATATGTAGGGTAAATGGGAATGAAGAATCAAGAGTGATGTCAGTGTAGTAGGCTAGGATGACTGGGAGGATGCCTTCAGTAGAAATAGGAAAATTTTGAAGCAGGAGAGCTTGTGAGAAAAGATAATGAGTCCTGTCTTGAATATATTGAGTTTGAGATTTCTAGAGGACATCCAGTTCTAGAGTACAAGAGGAAGTTGAAGATCTGTGGCTGCATTTTAAGAAAGAGACTTAGATTCTTTCTATATAATAGGTTTTATGTAAAAATGATAACTGAATTCATGGGAGTTGATGAGATCACCCAGTGAGATAATGTAGAGTGAAAAAAGAAGGGGGTCTAAGATAGAGATTTGGAGAATACTCATATAATGGATGTGATATGGATAAAGACCTAGCAAAGGATACTAAGGAGGGAGATAAATGGAGAAGCAGGACAGAATATTATCTTAAAAGACTAGAGACGATCTAGGAGGACTGGATGAGCAACAAAGGTAAAGGTACCTGGAGAGGTGAAGAAGGATGAGGATGGAGAAAAGGCCATTAGATCTGGTAATTAAGAGATTATTGTTAACTTGTGAATGAATAATTTCAATTTAAAAGTTAGAGAACAGAGAGATGGAGGAGAGGAAACAGAGGCATAGCAGATTTCTCAAAAAGTTTAGCCTTTAAAAGGAAGAGAGTTAAGATAATAGCTCCTGGGGATGGTAGGATAAAGTGAAAAGTTTTTTTTCAAAGGATGGGACAGGTGTGGGCATATTTGTAGAAATCAGAGAAAGAGCCAGTATCAATCAATCTCTTCTTGTTGTCCTTCATTCGTGAAAGGACCAAAATGACATCACCATAATAAAATGAAGTTTCAGTGTGTCAGACTGTGGCTGATCAGACCAATACCAGCTCGGAATGCTCTACCACAGGTTGGGCATGGATAGTCCATGTGAACATTTGGGATGGATACTCCAAATTTGTGCAGCCTACAATTTCCTTTGAGCTGTTGCAATTCTACCTTACTCATGGAGCACAGCAACCTTTCTGATGTGGGCATGCTACGTTGAGTGATCCTGTGCCAGTGTCTCCTATGTCACACAATCAACTCCAAAGTTCTTGACAGAGACCTTGAGCATGTCCTTGTATCGCTTCTTCTGACCACCATGTGATCACCTGCCTCAAGTCTTTTTGGCAAGTATATATTTTGCATTTGAACAAAGTGGTCAACCCAATCTATAAACATTCATAAAGGACCTAATATAAAGGACCTACTTTATAAAGGCATTGTACTAAGTGCTGGGGATGTGAAAGGAGACAAAAGACAGTCCCTGTCTTCAAGGAACTCACAATATGCAACAAATATATGTATATATGCAACTATATACGGGATAATAGATCATAATTAACAGAGGAAAGACACTAGAATTAAGAGGGTTTAGGAAAGGCATCCTGTAGAAGGTGGAATTTTAGCTGGTACTGAAAAGAAACCAGAATGATCAGTAGTCAGAGCAGAGAAGGGAAAACATTCAGACAAAGGGAATAGCCAGTGAAAATGCCTAAAGCCAAGAGATGGAGTGTCTTTATCATGACACAGCCAGGAGACCAGTGTCATTGGATAAAAGAGTATGTGTTGGAGAGGAAGATGTAAGAAAACTGGAAAGGCAGGAGAGGGCTAGGTTATGAAGGGATTTCAGTACCAGACAGAGACATTTTGTATTTGTATTTGTTCCTGGAAGCAATAGGAAACCCCTGAAGTTTACTGAGTAAGGGGATGACATAATTGAACTGGGTGGCTGAATGGAATCTGGATTGGAGTGGGAATGAAATTTGAGACAAGACACACCAGCAGACTGTTGCAATAATTAAGGTGTAGGTGATGAGGACCTGACCTAGAATTGTGGCAGTGTCAGAGAAGAGAAGGGAAATATTAGAGAAATATTACAAAGATGAAATCTATAGGCCTTGGCAACAGATTGGATATGGGGGGTGAGAGATAGTGAGAAGTCAAGGATGACTGCTAGGTTAGAAGACTGAGGGAATGTAAGGATGGTGATTTCCTCTATAATAACAGGTAAGGTGATGATGGGAATGTGGTGTGGTAGTGGCTTAGGAGGAAAGATAATGAGGTCTGTTTTGGACATATTGAGTTTAAGATGTATATATATATATTAGACATCCAGTTTGAGGTGTCTGAAAGGCAGTGAGATTGGAGGACAACAGAAAGTTTGGGGTAGGATAGGTAAATTTGAGAATCTGGAAGTGTTAATTAAATCAATTGGAACTGATGAGATCACCAATTAAGGTAGTATGGAAGGAGAGGAGAAGAGGGTCCAGGACAGAGCCCTGAGAAACACCCATGGTGAAAGGATGTGATTAGGAGGATGATCTAGCAAAGGAGACAGAGGAGTGGTCAGATAGGTAGGCAGAGAGCTAAGAGACAGAGTGGTATCGCCAAACCTAGAGAGATAGGAATAGATTAAAGGTGAGAGAGAGAGAGAGAGAGAGAGAGAGAGAGAGAGAGAGAGAGAGAGAGAGAGAGAGAGAGAGAGAGAGAGAGAGAGAGAGAGAGAGAGAGAGAGAGAGAGAGAGAGAGAGAGAGAGAGAGAGAGAGAAAGAGAGAGAGAGAGAGAGAGAGAGAGAGAAAGAGGAGATGATATTGGGAGAAATTTGCTGACAAAGTCAGGAGAAGATGGGATCAAAGGTGCATGTAGAGAGGTTTGCCAGAGCAAAGTGAAGTGTGTGACTTGTACAAAAGAGGACATAATAGTGAATGACACCTAAATAATATGCAACAAAGAGGAGGGGGAAAGGTAGAACTCTTGGCAAATATTCTTGATTATTTTGTGATGTTGGATGTGAAGAGCTCAGCTGAGAGGGTGAGGAGGGGTATCACGGGAGGCTTCTGAAGGATGTGCATATTTGAATAGGGAATCTATTAGGAAGAAATAGAATGTTTGCCATGTTTCTCTGGGGATTCAACTGAAAGTAGATAAACAAATATGTTTCCAGTCATCACAATTTCACAATTTTCTCCAGCTCCATTCAATAGCATGTGAATAGGAGTAAGAGACATGAAAAATAAGAATCCAAGGGTGGGGTGTGATTAGATGTGACTGGTAATAGGACAAGGAGGCAAGAGAATCCAGAGAATCCAGAAAGAAAATGTAGAGTTGAGTTGATTCACCAAGAGGTTGAGATAAGGAAGAGAAGAGAGTGTAGTCAGTCTAGGATTGATGACTTAGAAAAGAACTGAAAGGCAGAAAGAATAGAGGTCACAATGAAGATGAAGTACATGGACATGGGTTACAAGACATAAAGAATGATAGAATTATCAAAGGTTATGATCAGATAGATGTGTTTCAGAGTTATTGAATACAGAAGTAGAACACTTGTGAAACATCACAGAGTTAAGACTATGACCATTCCTGTGTGGTTGAGGTGAACTGGAATAGAAGACCTTGAGAATAAAGTAGAGGACAAGCAAAAGTGCAAACCAGCACTGGAAACTATAGCCAGGAAAGTTGTGTCATTGGGAGAGAGTAAGGTCTCAATAAGTAAAAAAATAGGAAATTTTTAAATGAAATTCAGTTTCTTACCTATGGAGCAGACATTGCAGAGTACATAGGGAAGGGTTTGGTTAATTTAGACTGGAAGGTTGGGAGATGGAGGGTTGTGGTTGAGGGGGATGGAAATAAGGGAATACTCAGCAGAGAACAGAGAAAGGGTCTGAACAATAGCAACCAAGAGGTCAAAAACCCTGCCACATGGTGAGTAGTACAGGGTAGAAGTAAGTTAATCATTGAGGAAGACATTCTGGTAGATTGTCATTTTCCACAAGAGTTCCTTAAGTGAGTTGTCTCAGGAAATCAAGCAGCTGTGTATGGCTGGAAAGAGGAGAGGGTGAAGGGTAGATGAGCCAAGAATGACTGGGCACAGGCAAGGCAAGTTCTTTGGAGTTGTAGGTGGCTAAATAGAATGTGTGCCTGGGTCAGACTCAAACCAAAGACTTCTGATTTCAAGCCCAGCAGTTCTTCTGGTAGGTTCAGGAATATGCTAGTAAATGTTTAACACCTGGCTTTCTTGGGGAAAAGAAATGCACAGAGGATACACTTTTAAGTTTAATAGAGTATTGGGCTTATCAAGAAGACCTGAGTTCAAATTCAGCCTTAGACTGGATTTGCTGTCTGTGTGACCTTGGCCAAATGACTTAACCTGCTCCAGCCTCAGTTTCCTCATCTATAAAATGGGGATAATAAAAATACTTATCTTCTAGAGTTGTTGTGATGAAATGAAACAATAATTTGTAAATAATTTATAAATTATTTGTAAAAGAAATATTTGTAAAGTCCTTTGAAAGTCTTAAAGTGCTTTACTTTTTATTATATTTCATAATTTCAACTGGGCCCTCACTCTAACCAAGTAGTTGTTTCACAACTCCCTAATTGATTCACTTATCCTACTCACCACAGAGACTTTTATAAACTTTTTCACCCCTCTTGAAAAGTCCCACAGTCCTGCTTCCCCTACTCTCCCACTGGAAAGCTTTGACTCATCTTTCATTGAAAATATTGAAGACATTCACATTCTCCGCTGTTCCTTATCTCACATCACCCAAACGCCTTTTGGCACTTTCTAGTTTATTGTTTTATCAATTGTCTAGACTTGAGAAAGTAATGGAGAATATGTTAATGATGCTGATTAAACTTAAATACCAAAGCTGACCTTGATTCTGGCTCTGGCTCCCCTTCCCTCTTTGCATAGTAGCCAGCACTCTCTCTATATCTCTGTCTCTCCCTCTTTTTCTTTTCTTTCTTTCCTTCTCTTTCTCTCCCTCTCTCCCTGATCCCTCCTCTCCCTCCCTCCTTCTCTCTCCTTCCCTCCTTATTTCTTTGTTTTTTTACTCTCTCTTCCCCTCCTGCTCTCCGTATCTTCTTAATTCCTTTTGTCTCTCCCTCCTTCTTTCTTCCCTCTTTTGCTCCCTCCCTCTCTCTTTCTCTCCCTGCCTTGTTGTTCTTGCTTTTACTCTCTTTCCCTAGGTAGTTTATCAGCTGTTTGGAACAGGCAGCATGCCATGGTGGGAAAAACCTAAACTGGAAACCTATGGTTCTTGCATTGTCATTAACAAGCTATTTAAAACTGGGCAAAGTTCCTGTCAGAAGCAGCATAGCATAGTGAATAGAGCACCAGATCTTCTGTCTGTATCTATATTTCTCCTTTCACCTAAACTTCTGTACTAATTAGAATCTGGACCATAAATTTCCTTATCTTCATCATTTGAAAAGAATAGTTATATTTGTGTTAGTACTATTTAGCCAAGCAGAGGCTAAGACCTTTTAATATATAGTTTTGGAGGGACGATTTTTATCGTTATATACAAATTTATGTCTAAAGCCAAAAAATAATCATTATATGCAAAGAAGGTACGTTATTAAGTATTTCCAATAAAGACAGAAATTAAGTAAAGATGTTCACTCTCTCCACTGTTCTATTGTTCTCTAAATATTGGCAATAGCAAATAATATGGGAAAGAAATTAAATATTTAATGATAAGTAAAGAGGAAGGAAAACTATGCCTATTTGCTAATGACTTGATGATCTTCTGAGAAAGGTGGGGGAAGAGATATTTGGAAGATTTTTGGTGATGTAAAAAAGATACCAATAAGATTAATAAAATGTAATTGGAGACAAAATAACAATTCTAAAGAATTGGTGGACAACGAACAAAATATGAAGAATTAGAAAAAAATATTAAAGAAAATGACTAAAAGGAGATAATAGTGCCAAACTTCTGAGATACAACTAAAGAAGCTCTAAAGGAAAATTTTATATCTCTAAATCCTTTCATCATCAAAACAGAGAACATATCTTTTTACCCTGGAGGATCCCCTTACCTCTGTGGCCTCATTTTCCAGTTGTTGAGGTAGGCTTGCAATGTTAATTCATCCCTTTCTTTTTTGGACCTCTTTTTCCAATTGAGTTAGCCTCTTTCTAAAGCTGTTACTTTCCTCAGCATTTTTTTGGTTCTCCTTTAGTAAGCTGCTAACTTGTTTTTTAAGGTCTTCTGTTGCCTGATTCCAGTTTAAGTTCCCTTTGGAGGCAGAGGCCTTGACTTCTTCTGACAGTATGTCTTGTTCTTCCTCATCTAAAAGGATGGGGGGAGACACCTGTTCCCCAAGAAAGTAACCTTCTATGGTCTTATTTTTTTTTTCCCTTTTTTGGGCATTTTCCCAGCCAGTTACTTGACTTCTGAGTTTCCTCTCCACAACTACCTCTCCTCCAGTTCCATCAAGCCAGCACTTGAAGGTTGAGATTCAGATGAGCTGCTCCCTAGCCTCAGGGGCTTTCAGTAGGGGCAAGGCTGCTATTCAGTGTGAGATTAAGATCAGCTACTCAGGTCGGGGCAGGACTGCCACCCAAGGCTCAGTTCCCTCAGGGGGTTTACAATGAGACCTTCAACAATAGATGGGGGGGTACTGCCTCCTTTGGTAGCCCTTTCTGCTGCTGCCTCTACTGCTGCCACCTGAGGAGGCCTGAGTTATGGGGACACCCTGCTCTGCTTTGGGCCAGCTGAAAAGACCCTCTCACTGACCTTTGGTGCCTGTGGGTTGAGGGATCTGCACTGCTGCTGGAGATTCTGTCCCAGAAACCCACTTGGATCTGCTCCTTTCAGCGCCGCGTGGCCAAGTCAGGGCTGGGTTCTGCTCCGCATCTGGTGTGCAACAGACCTTTCCCATTGGTCTTTCAGGTCTCTCTAGGACAGAAATCTCCTCCACTCCATTGTTCTGTGGATTCTTCTGCTCTAGAATTTCTTGAGAGCTCTTCTTTACAGGTATTTTATGGGCTGTAAGACAAGAGCTAAGCATATGTGTGTCTTTCTACTCTGCTATCTTGGCTCCTCCCCCCTAAATTTTCTTATAAAATGAAAAAAAACAATGTTTAATAAGTGAAGAGAAAATTAAAAAAAATGTATCGGAAACTAATTTGTTAAATTATGTGCCAACAAAACATATAACAGAAAAATGGATGAATATTGACAAAATATAAAATATCCTAATTAAAAATACAAAAAGCAGACTGTTTAAATTACCCAATACAAAAAAAGAAACCAAGACTTGATGAAAGTTCTATCAAACATTCAAAGAACAATTCATTCTAATGCTACATAAAGTGTTTATAAAAATAAGAAAAGAAGGCATCCTTCAATTCTGTATTTATGATGCAAATAAAGCCATAATTATATCTAAACCATTTAGAGATAAAGCAGGGGAAAAATTATGGAGCAATGTTCCTAAGGAATTTTGAGACAAAAATTTTAAATAAAATGTTTAAAAAATATCCTCAAAATATATTTAAAAATGTATTTATTGTGACAAGGTTAGGTTTATGCCAAGATTTCAAGGTTGATCTTAAACTCTAAATGTTTACATTAGGTTGCAAGGTAAGAAGATTATAAATACAATAAATTATTTTAATAATACAAAAACATAAAGCAATTCTATTAACAGGTGCTAACATGCTTTTGACAAACTCTAAAACTCATTTCTATTAAAAACTCTAGAAATCATATTAATAAATGGACTTTTTCTTAAAATAGTAATTAATACTTCTCTAAATCCATGAGCACACATTATTTATTGTGATGGAGAAAAGCTAAAGGCCTTTCCAGTAAGATCAAGAGTAAAGTATGGGTGCCTATTAACACTGCCACCATTTGACATAGTGTTAGAAATACTAGTTTATGAAATGACAAGAAATAGAGAGGGAATAAACACAGGCAAAAATGAAACAACATTATCACTTCTTGAAGATTAAATGATAGTATAACTAGAGAATCCTAACGAATGAACTAAAATTAATTGAAATGATAATTTCAGGAAAATTACTTATTTAAAATAAATCCACAGAAATCATCAGCATTCTTTATATTGCCAACAAAATCTCAGCAGGAAGAGCTAGAGAGAGAAATTCTATTCAAAATATAAATTTATTAAAAAATTGGAGAGTGAATTTAAACAAAAATACCCAGTTAAAATTTTTGCAAATCTCTTCCTTAACACAAACACATTTAATACTACTTTTTTTGCTTTTCCAAATATTTTAATAAGAGTTCTCTTGAAGGCATTTAAATCATCAGTTTGTGAGGATGAACTTCATTAGAGAGAGAGAATAGAGCATGCAGGTAGCCAGAGAACTGAGGAATTTCTTGCTTTGGGGCAGGGTCTGAGAGCCCACTGTTTTCTGATCAGCCTTGCACTGTTCTGTAATCTTACATTTCTCTCTTTCTGTATCAATAATTTCACCTTCTTGGTGCCTACGTTTACAGAGCCTCTTCTTCGAGAAGTAAGCATCAGTAAGATGATTTGGAATTTTTACACCCAAAAGGTTAACCGTGGTAGATGTGGCAGTGAAAAGTTTCTGATGTGTCCTTCTCAGATGAGCACTGTTGATAGTCAGAAGTCCAGTCACCAGTAGCAAGCCACTAGTCAGATGCTTCAGGAAAACCACTCATTTGCCCCTGTGGTGGCCAGTGAGCATGATCATGTGGGGTGATGCTAGCTAGAAATCTCCTCACATGCTGGCTGAAGGGCTTTTTGCCATGACTTAGCAGCTTTCTAGGCATGTTCTCAGTAGGGTAATGCCTAGGTATTTTGCAAATCTTTACCACACGGGTTCCTCCATTCTTTTCACCACCAACTGGCTTTGAGATAGTAGCAGGTACCTTCTCTTTCTCTGACATTTAAATCCAGGTTTTTGGTGCAATGTATTTCCACTTGTACATGGCTCTCTGGGAATACATTGCAGACCTGGAGTACCTACCAATCCCTTGGGCCAGTACTGGGTTCTGACTGCAATGTTTTTGAGGCTTTTCCACAGCCTTTTCAGTCACATCTTCCTTTTTGTTCTCCTTTATTTTCACCTTTAACTTTCTTTTCCTTTAGAGGCTTTTTGTCCACCTTCTTGAGAGATGGGAAAAAAACTTTAATGCTATTTTCATTAGTAATTAATTGCCTTTTATGAAAGAAGCCCTTACACTAACAAAATGATATATATATATATATATTGTATTGTCGAAGTTATGATTAATAAGTGCCTAGCAAAGAAAACAATGATAACCAAGAATAAGAACAGGACATTCCAAATCAATATAATTTCTTTTATTTTAATAATTGACCAGATAAATGTAGATATACATAACTTAGCTAGATTTTGCTAAGTTGTTTGATATCTCATATTATTATTGTGGACCAAATGGAGAGCTCTGGGTTGGAGGATAGAATGATTAGTCAGATTCTGCACTAGCTCAATGGCTGAATCCCCCTCCATCCCCCAAATAGTCACTAATTGTTGGATTTCACCTTAGAGTGAGAATTCTGGTAGATTGCCAGAAGGAAACTGTGCTAGATTCCTATACTATATAACTCACTTATTGAGTGTCAAGATCTCTTGTTTCCATTACCCTCAATGGGGATGATGTTTGAGTAGGGACAAATGAATGAAGCCAACATAAATTAATTTCACCAGGTCTGAGCTGGTGGGAAATTGCATTGGTAGAGACCTTTTGTAGGGTCAGGAGTATGATAAGGATCATTCACCAGCACAAATCATCCTGTCATTCATTAAACAAAGAAACATTTATGCTGTGGTTGCTAATGTGGCAAAGGTTACCAGTCGTCTGTATCCCCTAACCACCAGAGGCTTTTATTTCTATCTAGTCTATGGATTGGGAACTTCTTTGATATTCTATCAACACTAAAGCCTAAAAATTTCTCTTGTGTGATTATAGTTGCTTCCTTATATCTGGCCACAGTCTACCATGAATGATCACACAGCTAATATATGCTGGAAGCCAAATTTGCATTCTGGCTTTTTGACTTGGAGTTCCATTCTCTATATCCACTTTGCCATGCTGCCTACCCATCAATAAAATTCTTAAAAACAAGAAATATGTCATTTTACCTCTTAATATCTGTGGTGCTGAGAACTCTGCCCTTGGCCAGAATTTTGGTAAATGCTGAATTTGTTCACTATTTGGTCCACTTTTCACTGTGTGTACTTATATTTTAAAAAATATGATATTACCCTTGAGACAAAGAAACGTACAAAGTGGTAATAATAGATCCAGTGTAGCCCCCTTCTGCTTTTGTAGAGTAGACAAAAGGGAGGCAGAGGGTTTAAAAATAGCAGTTTTTATACCACTTGTATATATCAACTGTTGGTATCGTCAACATGAGATTCTCGTTAACATACCACTAGAGGAATTGAATATTATCAATATTGATGTATGTGCTAAAAGTGAAACCAGAAGATGTAAGGGACTTACAGCTAAATGGAAGCATAATTCACACACCCTCCTTGGAGAGTGAAGTAAAAGATTTGTGGATTTCATTTCAAAATTCATCAAAAAAACACACCAAGAAATATAACTTCATGGTACAATTGGCCATCGTTCCCCATGGTACTCAAGATGAGCATAAACAAACAAGCAAAAAGTCATGCAAATAATTGCAATTTATGTGGGAATAGTTTTTTCAGCTGGCCAGGAAGGGAAAAGGGCCTTCCCATAGCTCCTGCCTTAGGCAACTGCCACAGAGGCCACATCAGGCAGGTGGCAGCAGTTCCCACAGCAGGCCCTACTGCAGCATGCATCCATTGTTGAATCATAAAACCCTGGAGGCATGGAGGAGCTAATTATTCCATGCAGCTTATCTGAATCTCAGCCCCCAGTGCTGGCTTGGCAGAACTGGAGGCCAGGTGGCTGTGGAGAGGAAACTCTGCTAAGATTCTGGGCACAAAAATCTCCCTGCTCCCAGACCAGTGGATACACTTCATTGTGCCACCTTGGAGGAAGTGAGATCTTACAGATTTCCAGAGAATACACTTCTCTTGACAAAGGACCCAAAAGTCAAGTAACTGGTAGGGAAAATGCCCAAAAAAGGAAAAAAAATAAGACCATAGAAGGTTACTTTCTTTTTGAACAGATATCTTCTCCCATCCCTTTGGATGAGGAAGAGCAGTGCTTACCATCAGGGAAAGACATACAAGTCAAGGCTTCTGTATCCCAAACATCCAAAATAAATATTCAATGGTCTCAGGCCATGGAAGAGCTCAAAAAGGATTCTGAAAATCAAGTAAGAGAGTTGGAGGAAAAATTGGGAAGAGAAATGAGAGAGATGCAAGAACATCCTGAAATGCAGGTCAACACCTTGCTAAAGAAGACCCAAAAAATGCTGAAGAAAATAACACCTTGAAAAATAGGCTAACTCAATTGACAAAAGAGGTTCAAAAAGCCAATGAGGAGAGGAATGTTTTATAAAGCAGAATTAGCCAAATTAAAAAGAAGATTCAAAATCTCACTGAAGAAAATAGTTCTTTCAAAATTAGAATGGAACAGATGGAGACTAGTGACTTTATGAGAAACCAAGAAATTACAAAACAAAACCAAAAGAATGAAACAATGGAAGATAATGTGAAATACCTCATTGGAAAAACAACTGACCTGGAAAATAGATCCAGGAGAGACAATTTAAAATTTATGGGACTACTTGAAATCCATGATCAAAAAAAGACCCTAGACATCATCTTTCATGAAATTATCAAGGAAAACTGCTCTGATATTCTAGAACTAGGGGGCAAAATAAATATTGAAAGAATTCACTGATCAACTCCTGAAAGAGATCCAAAAAGAGAAACTCCTAGGAACATTGTATCCAAATTCCAAAGTTCCCAGGTCAAGGAGAAAATATTGCAAGCAGCTAGAAAGAAACAATTCAAGTATTGTGGAAATTCAATCAGGAAAATACAAGATCTAGCAGCTTCTACATTAAGGGATCGAAGAGCATGGAATATGATATTCCAGAAGTCAAAGGAACTAGGACTAAAACCAAGAATCACCTACCCAGCAAAACTGAGCATAATATTTCAGGGGAAAAAATGGTCTTTCAGTGAAATCGAGGACTTTCAAGCATTCTTGATGAAAAGACCAGAGCTGAAAAGAAGATTTGACTTTCAAACACAAGAATCAAGAGAAGCATGAAAAGGTAAACAGCAAAGAGAAATCATAAGGGACTTACTAAAGTTGAACGTTTACATTCCTACATGGAAAGACAATATTTGTAACTCTTAAAGCTTTTTTCAGTATCTGGGTAGCTGGTGGGATTACACACACACACACACACACACACACACACACACACACACACACACACACACACAGAGACAGAGACAGAGAGCACAGGGTAAATTGAATAGGATGGTATCATATCTTAAAAAAATGAAATTAAGGGGTGAGAGAGAAATATATTGGGAGGAGAAAGGGAGAAATGGAATGGGGCAAATTATCTCTCATAAAAGAGGCAAGTAAAAGACTTTTCAGTGGAGGATAAAAAGCAGGAGGTGAGAGAAAAAACATGAAGCGTATTCTCATCAAATTCGACTAAAGGAAGGAATAAAATGCACACTCATTTTGGTATGAAAATCTATCTTACAATATAGGAAAGTGGGGGAGAAAGGGATAAGCAGGGTGGGGGGATGATGGAAGGGAGGGCAGTGGGAGGAGGGAGAAATTAGAAGTCAGCATTCTTGGGGAGGGACAGGATCAAAAGAAAGAATAGAAGAAATGGGGGGCAGGATAGGATGGAGGGAAATATAGTTAGTCTTACACAACATGACTATTATGGAAGTCATTTGCAAAACTATACAGACATGGCCTATATTGAATTGCTTTCCTTCCTAATGGGGATGAGTGGAGATGGAGGGAGGAGTTGGAACTCAAAGCTTTAGGAGCAACTATTGAGTATTGTTCTTACATACAACTAGGAAATAAGAAATACAGGTAATGGGGCATAGTAAGTTATCTTGCCCTACAGGACAAAAGAGAAGATAGGGATAAGGGAAGGGAGGAATGTTAGAAGGGAGGGCAGATTGGTGATAGGTGTAACTAGGATGCTTGGTGTTTTGGGGTGGGGGAAGAGGAGAAATGGGGGGGAAAATTTGGAACTCAAAATTTTGTGGAAATGAATGTTGAAAACTTAAATAAAAAAATTTAAATACAAAAAAAATAAATCATCAACACATGTTCTTTTTTAAATAAACATTAATGCATTTTGCATTTTTAAAATTTCAATTCAACAACTTACTAAATGCACATTGTTTTGAGACCTCTCTTAGTCAGGGATTTTAAAGAGTAGAAGATAAAAGTCAGTACCAGAGATTAGTGTCTTATTCCTTTCTGCATCCTTTCACATGGCCTTGCACAGTCACCAGAAATAATAAATTCTTAATAAGCATATAGTGATTGGATTACAATATTAGGACATGAGATGGACCTTATAATTATCCAGTCAAATACTTTCATTTTGTGTAGAAAGAGGTGTGATAGCATGACATTAAGTGGAAAAACTGAGGTTGGAACCTGGATCCCCTGACTCCAAAATTAGGACTCTTCATTATCCATGGTATTGTTGGAGAGCTAACTAAGATTTATCAAAATAAAATTACATTTCATTTTAATTTATAAAAATGGTATTTTAAATTTAATTATATATTAAATACAATTTTACACCATTTCACTCTATGAACTAATGGACCTATATTCAAATTTTGCTCTGTTATTTAACACTTTGTGACACTTAACTTCTCTTGACTCTATTTTTCATAACATGAATATGTTGTGCCTGGTGGCTTCTAATGTTCCTTTGAGCTCCAAGTTTTTCTGTTCACAGAATATTGAATATTTCTATTAAAAAAAAAAACATGAGCAGCAAGTAATAGCAAAGATGAAGGAATGAATCTCTAGGGGTGGAATTTCAAGCTTAAACAGAAGGTTAGACAAAGACACATTTTTAGTGACTTTCAAATCATACTCCTTTTCACCATGAGCCTGGAGAGAATGTGAACAAGGCATGCTTATCACTTTTACAGGGTGTACCAAAAGTCTTAGTGCAATGTCAAGCTTTAATACCTTCAGAAGTATAAATGCTACATGCTTACAAAAAACATTTGAAAGATTACTTATTTAAATTGTAGAAATATTTATATGTTTATTATTAAAATTCACCATATGCACTGTCATGTGTTATATATTCCTTTAGGAGATTTCGGCCAGTCTCTTTCTTTGGCTGATCCTGGATCTATGCTTTTCGTGAATTGAGTCAGTTGCCTTGATTTTTTTTTCATCCACTTGATAATTAAATTTATGTACGGAGTCTCCTTCAAATGGGAAAGGAATTTTCATTTTATTCTAGTTGTGGACTTAAGTTTAACTAACTAGAGAAGGAAGTTAACTTTTGCATCATCATTTGCCATCACCAATCAAACAGACTGAAATAAGAAAATTTAAAACTCTAGTATTCAATATTCACAAAATTAACTAAATATAAAAGATGTGTAAATAATTAAACTTCCAGATTTTTTAAAAAATAAGTTGTAGCATTTATGTCTGAGATTATTATAGCTTTAAACTGCACCAAGACTTTTGAAATAGCTCTATGTGTCCAAGTGTTTTTTTTCTCCCCTATTAAAATGTAAGATCCTTGGGAGTGGAGCCAAGATGATGGAGGAGAAGCACAAACCTGCTCAAGTTATCCCCCCAAAGTGCTTAAAATATCTGTAAAAAATGACTCTAAACAAATTGTAGAACAACAGAAGCCACAAAATGAGAAAGTAAAACAGATTTCTAGCCCAAGACAACCTGGAATATCAACAGGAAGGGTCTATCATACCAGATTCAGAGCAGCGAAGAGCCCAGCATGGGCTGTGCTGGCACAGATAGGACTGGAGCAGGCTTCAAGGCACCGAATCATGGGTAACTGCTGAGTTTTCCATATTTCTCAACATACAAATGCCAAAGACAGCTTCAAAGGTCAGTGAGAAAGCTCTTTCACCTGGATGAGAGGGACACATGGTCAGATCCCAGGCCCACCTTCAGGGCCATTGTATCCCCTGCTTCAGCAACCCCTTCTGAAGCTTTTGGCCTACATACCCTGGGGGGAATTGAGGAACTAATATGCGGCCCAGTCTTCAGTGATGGTCCTAGAGTGAGGAGGAGCATAGGCATGGTGGAGCTGGTGGTGGCTATGAAGAGGGAATCCTACTCACAGTTCTAGGGCAGAAAAGAGTGCTTTTGGTTGCTCACAGATCAAATCATAAGCTAGGGGAGGAGTAAACATCTCTCTCTTGACGATATTACATTGGAGGAACTGAAAATTTAGAGATCTCTAGAGATAACTTCAAGAACAGCTGCACAAAACCTCTGAAGCCTGGAGTAGTATACCTTGCCCTTGATAAAGGACTCAAAAGTCAAGTAATTGTCTGATAAAATGACCCAAAAGGGGAAAAATAAGACTCTGGAAAGTTACTTTTTTGGAGAAAAGGTAATTTCTTCCACAGTTTTAGATAAGGAAGAGCAAAGCATACAACGGAGGAAGACAGCAAAGTCAAGGGTCCTACATCCAAAGCCTCCAAAAAATATGAAATGGTCTCAGGCCATAGAAGAGCTCAAAAAGGATTTTGAAAATCAAGTAAGAGAGGTGGAGGTAAAATTGGGAAGAAAAATGAGAGTGATATAAGAAAATCATGAAAAATGAGTCAACAGCTTGCTAAAAGATATAAAAAAAATGTTGAAGAAAACAACACCTTTAAAAATAGACTAGTTCAACTGGCAAAAGAGGTCCAAAACACCAATGAGGAGAAGAATGCCTTAAAAAACAGAATTAGCCAAATAGTAAAGGAGGTCCAAAAGCTCACTGAAGAAAATAGTTCTTTAAAATTAGAATGAAGCAGATGGAAGCTAATGACTTTATGAGAAATCAAGAAATTATAAAACTAAACCAAAAGAATGAAAATAATAGAAGACAATATGAGATATCTCTTTGGAAAAACTATTGACCTGGAAAATAGATCCAGGAGAGATAATTTAAAAATTATTAGTCTACTTGAAAACCATGATGAAACAAAGAGCCTAGACTTCATTTTTCAAGAAGTTATCAAGGAAAGCTGTCCTAATATTCTAGAACCAGAGGGTAAAATGGAAGTTGAAAGAATTAACCAATTACCTCCTAAAAGAGACCTCAAAAGGAAAACTCCTAGGAATATTGTAGTCAAATTCCAGAATTCTCAAGTGAAGGAGAAAATATTGCAAGCAGCCGGAAAGAAACAATTCAAGTATTGTGGAATTACAATCAGGATTTAGCAGCTTCTACACTAAGGGACTGAAGGGCTTGGAATATGATATTCCAGAAGTCAAAGGAGATAGGATTAAAATTGAAAATCATCTACCCAGCCAAACTGAGAGTAATATTTCAGGGAAAAAATTGAATTTCAATGAAATCAAGAACTTCTAAGCATTCTTGTTGAAAATACCAGAGCTGAATAGAAATTTGACTTTCAAATACAAAAATCAAGAGAAATGTAAATAGGTAAACACGAAAGAGAAGTCATAGGGAATTATTAAAGTTGAACTGTCCTACATGAAAAGATGATATTTATAACTCATGAGACTTTTTTCAGTATTAGGGTAGTTAGAGGGAATATGAACATACACACATATATATGCAGGTGTGTATAGTTATGTATGTATGTGTGTTTTATATATGTATAGGTATTTATATATATGTGCATGGGTGTATGCATCTATATGTATGTGTGCATGTGTATGTATATATATGTATGTATATATGTGTGTGTATATATATATAGAGAGAGAGAGAGAGCACAGGAGAATATTTAAAAAATAAAATTTACTGTTGAGTGGAATGTTCTAGGAGTAAGAGAAATGGAGAAGTAGAATGTAGAAAATCATCTCACATAAAAGAAGCAAGAAAGAGCTTTTATAATGGAGGTGAAAGTGGGGAGATGAAAGCGAATAAGTGAACTTTGCTTTCATGAGATTTGAATTAAGGAGGGAATAATACATACTCAATTGAAAATAGATATCTATGCAGGGGGGAAGGGGATAAGAGAGAGAAGATAATGGAAGAGACAGCAAATTGGGGAAAGGGATAATCAGAAGCAAACACTATTGTGGAAGGACAGGTCAAGGGAAAGAATGGAATACATAGAGTATAGGATAGGACAGAGGGAAATGTGATTTTCTTTTACAGCATAACTATTATGGAAGTGTTTTGCATAGCCACACATGTATATTGAATTGCTTGCTTTCTCAATGAGGGTGGGTGGGGAGCGAGGGAGGGAGAGAACATGGAACTCAGAATTTTGATAATGAATATTAAAAATTGTTTTTGCATGCAACTGGGAAATAAGATGTACAGGCAATGGAGTATAGAAATCTATTTTGCCCTACAGGAAAATAGAGGAAAGGGGGATGGAAGAAGGGGGATAATAGAAGAGAGGATAGACTGAAGGAATTGGTGAATGGAGTGCATGCTCTCCTGGGGTGGGAGGTGGGGAGACTTATGGAGAAAATTTGGAATTCAAATTCTTGTGGAAGTGAATGTTGAAAACTTAAATATAAATAAATTTTATATATATATATATACATATATGTGTATGTGTATATATATGTGTATGTGTGTATATACATATATATATATATGTATATGTATATATAATGTAAGATCCTTAAAGATGAGGACTGTTCAACTTTTGTGTTTTTATTCTCTGTGCTAACTACAGTTTCTGGAACATAGTAGTCACTTAATCAGTACCTGCACATTGACTGAATAATTTCTAGCACAGATGAGGAATTAATGCTTTGATTAGCCTATGTTCTCCACTGACTCATAAAGCTATTTCTGGCAATAGATATTAGTTATGAAACAATAAACTAACAAGTGTTATGTAAGTACAGTCTAGAATGTTGAACCAACTGCAAGAGTAACTGGCCTGCTTTGTCAAAGATGCTTATAGTTTTTAATAACCCACTTTACCTAATCCCGGGAAGGTAGCTTATCATTTCCATTTAATGTTTGCAGCTTAAGAAATCAGAACTCAGAATAAGACAAGTTATCTTATTTTGCAGTTTCATAGGGTTCAAGTGGGTCCTGAAAGTGATCAGTATAGATCAAGGAAAAAGAGACTATAGTTCACTTTTCAACATTGTGGAAATAGACCATGTTGAGAGCTAGAAATGACCTTAGAAGTCATCTAGTCTAAAACTTTCAATTTAAAGATGAGGGAATTGAGTCATGGAGAGGTGGCATAGTATAAAAAAAGAGAACATCAGAATCTGGAGATGGGATACTCAGCTAGAGATGGGTTGTGTTCCGAATCATGAAATGAAATTTCCAAATCAATGAGATGACAGATCCATTTGAATATTTTAGGACAATATATTTTAATAGTTTCCCTTATATTTCTATTATAAAGGTTGATTCTTGATTATAAATAAGATTTTCTGCTTTGATGATAAATATTTCTACCTGAAGAGAAATCAAGTATTTGAATTTAACAACTCCCATTTCTATAGCACTTCAAGCTTAACAAAGTACTTTCTTCTTAATAAGCTTTGCTTAACTTTCTGACCATCCATTCTAAATCTAAATCTCTATGTTCTGCAAGGAGCCACAAGACTCCAAGTGCTGTGAGCACCTAGAATCCTCATAAAATTAAAACTTACCTCATTTTTCTAGTATCTGAACCTTCTTCCTGCCCAGGCTTTGCTTCCTTCCATTTCTCTCAAGCACTGTGATCTTCTAGTATAGTAAATCTCATTTGGTGATTTGAGAACTCCTTTGGAGGATTTGCAATAATTGCCCAAGGGATTTGTATTAAAAAATATTTAATGGTAACTCAAGCACTCAATAATTGCCTACTTATTTTGTAAGTACATTTTTACTCTGTGACAGCAAGCTTGTGGATATTTGAAGCATTATGGGTTAGTTTCTGCAGTGCTTCAAAACTGTTGTGGTTTTGTACACAACAGTTTTGATATTTATGCAATAATTACATGTATTAGCAACCACACTAATACACAGGGCGAGTTGCTAGCATAGGTTCTTTGATCTGCTTCTCTAAAAGAAAGACAACTTTAAAGGGGCAACAATCTTATTTTAATTACAGATAAGTAGAAAGGAGTGAGTAAAGAGAATACAAGCAGAGAAATTAGCAGAGATTCAACAGACAGGACTCTAACTGTCTAAACAAAGTAATAGAACCACCTACATCTACCACTAGACTGGGAAAGCACCAACATCTGAGTAGTTGGAGGGCTTTTAACAAATGGCTGCTTAGAGTTCAGTCCAGGAAATCAAAAGGTGCTTCTCATGATCAAGCCCCCAAAGCAAAATACCAGCCTCTCAGAATATAACGAAGACTGGGTTCCTGATTGGCTCAGACCCAATAGGTATTGAAACCTATGTGACTCAGCACAGCTGTGAATTCTCAGGGTTCAAAGAAGTTCAGTCCTTCAGAGGTTCAAAATTTTGCCTGAACCTGAGAAACAGAGCTTCAAAAGGAAAACAACAAAAATCCCACCTTGCTTGCACTTATATTACATCAAATCTTGATCACTTATGACAGTGCAATATATTCTTGCAGTTTCTCATCCTGTCATCAATTCCCCTTACCCCCCAACACCCACAAGGGTTAGACATTCAAGAGCAATTTGATTCTCGGTGGAAGGTCAGGTACATGTACATACCCATATTTATGTTCTGCACAGTGAACCATCTCTAATATTATGTAATTCATCGCTAATATTATGTAATCACACTTCATCAGCCAAGTAATCATGTGATCAACATCTGCAATGATTGTTGGGCATGCTCATTCCTAATCATCTTGAAGTCATCACTGACCCACTGGAAATGTTATTCAGAAGTAACCCTTATATTGACTCCCATTGTAGTATTAAAGATCTTTTCTGATTTAAAATCAGCTTTCATTTATGTTACTATTCTTCTAAGGGAGGTTTTTAAATAAAATTGTTGGCAACACTGTTTAGTCATTCAGTAAACTTTCTGTGAGGGTATAGTCAATATGACAGTTGTAGAAGATAAAAAGCTTACCTCTGAAAATAGTTTTTCTCAACAAAGTTTAGTTTATACAAAAACATTGTTTATGAAAAGCAATATATGTATATGTATATATATATGTATACAATTGTACTTAAGTACTTTTACTATTTAATACGGTGTTTGTCATTAGCCAAGAAAAATGTTATTATTTTATATCACCACTATCTATTCATTTTTATTGTTTGGTTAGTGACTAAGAATGAAAAACATTTCCTTCTCTTCCAAGAGAGCTGATAAAATTCTCGTACTATTTTTTCCACCATATATTTGTTTGAGTATTTGCAATTTATTTCTGCTTTAAATTAAAATACAGAAATGAAATTGATGTGGAACCATATTTAAAGCTGTATTTATTTGGTGTTGAGCCAAATATTTCAAACTTCTGTTCAAATTAAGTTTATATATAATTATTATATTATGTCAAACACTTTCAGGGTTGTAACTCATTTCATTCAAATGTTATCTATATTGAACAAAATTTATAAAATATATAAATTTAATATGAATACTTGCAAAAATAGTAGGCATATGAGGTTTTGCTGGATTAATTCTTTTAATTCTTACAGAAAATCACATTAAATATTTGCAATTATTTTATAATTAGTTTGTAATTTTATATTTAGTTTTCATAATTATAGATAGAATAAAATTGTATATTTTACAATTATAATTATATAAGGTAAATTTTAGCTTGTAGTTTTTTGGGTAAAAATTACCATTATAGTTATCATAAACACTTAATGAATCTATCTGAAATGATATTATGAACAGTATATTAAATTACCCTGGGGGTTCACAGAATATTTTTGGATGTTGTTGAAAGGATTTTGCAGAGCAAAAAACACTAGGAACCAAAAGTTTAGTGCCAACACATGCACACTGACTCCTGCTTCTGACCCTTCTATTTGATATACAGTATCTTGGTTAAGTTATCTCTGGCCCAGCATAACCAATCTGATAGTTCTGATACAAAAGTTGAGCGAGGATTTGTTGCTTCTGGCCTTCTCCTTAGGCGATCCTCTCAGGCAGGTCTTTTCTTCATCCCAACCCCTGATTATGAAAAGAAAATTTTAATTTAGAATGTAAGTTGCAAATATTTCCATTTCTCCTATGTTTTAATACCTATAATCAAGGTATGGAATTATTATAAAAGGAGCCTGGGATTCAGAGTCAGAGCTTCTGTTAAATATCTGTTTCTTCTTATTTGTTTGATCCTAAGATAATAATTTCATCTTTTTTTCTCATCCATAAAATAAATGGTTTGAACTAGATGATCTTTAAGGTCCTTTGTTGTTGTTCAGTTGTTTCTGACAACTGTGATTGATTCTTTCTGACACCATGTAGGTTTTTTTTTCTGGCAAAGTTACTGCAGGGGTTTGCCATTTTCTTCCCCACTTTGATCACAGATGAAGAAACTGAGGCAAACAGGGTTAAGTGACTTGCCCAGTATCACAGAACTGTAAGTGTCTGAGGTAAGATTTGAACTCAGGCCTCCCAGACTCCATGTCCAGTGTTCTAACCAGTATGCCACCTAGCTGCCCTACCCAACTCTAAATGCGATGATTCATATGATTCTATAATTACTAAAAAGTGGTAGCAAAGCGATACAAATATAGCAAAAAGAGCACATAATTTGGAGTTAGAAAGCATGGGATAGAATCCTGACTCTGCCATTTACTCGTTGTGTGACCTCAAGAAAATGTCAAGGAATTCTTCCTACCTCTCCAGAGAGACATGACCAGGGATCTAGTGACTACTGGTCAAAGGCAGGAGGAGAAACTGAAAGCAAAGAGATTTATTAGCATGCTAAAGCGTCTACTCCCACTGACAGCAGATTCAGCTTTCTAGGATACAGATTTGGTTTATATAACCTTTCAGATCCACTTAGGAAAAACATCCAATTAGCATTAGTCTGTGGCAGCTAAGGATAAAAAAGTAAATAAAGCATTTCACAGGAAAGGGAGGAGTAAAGAAAGAAGGGGATCAACCAAGGGAGAAAGAAGGAGTATTTGAAATGCAAGTGGCAAGATTTATTATCAGAATAACAAAATATTCCCTATTCAAAGGTAAGAAGCAAGGGAAAGACACCAAATACTTTTTACAATTGTGAAAACAGTTCTTTTAGACAGACCTGCAGGATCTCATCCAAAGACAACAAGTAGTTGTTAGAGCAGTTGATGAGGCCATTCACTTTGCCGTGTGTGCGCGCGTGCGCGCACGTGCATAAAGGTTGGGGACTTTCTAACGTTAAGCTTCCAGTGACTGGAGAGATTTCCACATTGCTAAGTCTGTCAAGGTGTTGCAAAATAATTGTGGTTCCTATCCTTTCCTTCCTCTCCCCTCAAGTAACTTCAATTTCAATTTGTAATCACTCTGAGCCATCAGAACCCAAACAATAAGCAAGTGAGGCTTGGACTGGGACCCATCATTGACCCAGTTCTGTACGTTCAATACACAGTTCAGGGTTGGAGCCTTGGGGAATGGCTAGGATGGATAAGTAGACCCACAAACCATTAAAATGGAGATGATAATTGAAACTCTTGGAACTGATAGGATCATCAAGTGAAATAGCATAGAAGGCTAAGAAAAGAGGGACCACGTTAGAGCCTTGGGAAACACTCATCATTAATAAGTATGATCTGGATGAAGACACAAAAAAAGACAGTGAAGAAGGTCTAGAAAAATTGGAGGAGAAACAGGAGAATGTCTGGAAAATCTAGAGAGGAGTATCAAGAAGAAGGTAATTGACTGTGTCAAGGCTGCAGATAAGTCAAGAAGGATGAACATTAAGAAAAGGTAATGCCTTTGACAATTAAGAAATAATTCATCATGCTGGTGAGAGCAATTTCAGTTAAATGATGAAATTAGAAGCTAGAATGTACAGTTAAGAAGAACAGAAGTGGAGGCCCCTGCTATAGATAGTCTTCCCAAGTAGCTTCAGCATGGAAGGAAGGGGGGATATAATTATGATACCCAGTAGTGATGAACAGATCAAAGATACAGCAAAAGACTTTGACAGTGCCATGGAAGATGTTTCACACAGGGTCTAAATGAAGAAAGATTCCCTTTCAATGGTAAGGTCCTGTACATGCTCCTGCTTACAAATTGTGCTGATTGCTCATTGCACAGGGTGTTGTGGAGCCTCCTAAATGAAATTTATGATTCTCAAAAGTGTTTGGCCTAATGATTCACTTGGGTAAAATGAAGCGAATGAAAAATGCCTATTCTCCAAATCATGACATGCATTTGGATGGATAACTCATAGACCTAGTCCACTAATACATATATCTCAGACAGACATCTCTATTTTTCTTCTTCTAGTTTAAACTATAAATGTTATAGGGATGATACAGTTTAACTGGCTCTTATATCAAGCTTATTTTAGATTCATTTCCCCCCCATTGGTTTTTTTTGTTGTTTTATTAGGTGATGCCACAATAGTCCAATCTTTCTTTCTCTTTGATGCTTTGAAAATGACCTTGTGCCGTAAGTCAGTGTTGCCTTCAGCTTCCACATCTCTTTGCTTGGAGAGGAGATAAAGTGTTTCTCTGGAGGCATTTCCTGATCTGTTTTGGCCTTTTGTTTTTTAGCAGTTGTTTTTATAGTCATTAAACATCCTTAAGGCAAGCTGATAAATAAGAGTCAAGGCCTTTGTATTTGTCCATATCTCACTTTTCAGAGCCAACAACTTGGGTAAACAGATTGGATAAGAGCTGTTTTAATTGCCTGCAGTGGGGCTTCTTATCTTTATTTTTGCTTCTAATCTGGAACATTTTGAAGATTCTACTAACTAGTCAATGATCTGACTGTACACACACACACACACACACACACACACACACACACACACACACAGAGTTATATATGAAGCTATTTTCCTTGGTAACCAGTTAGTTTTTGTGGGTTAAAGTATAGTCAATTTAAGTTTTCATGACTTTACTCTCCCTTTGCCGTGTTCAATGCTTTTCTATGATCATCTTAAAGAATGTATTCATGATCCACAAGCATATATCTTCTAAGAAATTTGTAAGCCTCTGGCTTCTTGCATTTCTTAATCTCAAGCCATATTTTCAAACTCTTTTTCTTTTACATTCTCTCCCATACATAACTATATTCGAGTTACTGAGTATCAAGTTATGCTGAACCTGTCAAATATTGCATAGAATTTTTCTACTTCTTCATCTTCTCTGATAGGTTGGAGCATAGAACATAATAGTCTTTTTGCTTATGCTTGACATAAACTCATCAAGATGAGATGACTAAGTATTTCTTAAAAAATCATGCTTTTGTTGCATTCAGACATGATGACATGAATTCTGCCTGCCATCTCCTTTTTATTCCTCTCTGAGGGAAAAACTGTGATCTGTCCATCTATTCAGCAGCAACTTCTTTATATCTTCTGGACTCATCTTTAGTGAAATGTTCAATATCAATGTGGTTCAGTTTTTCTAACAGTATATTAACTCTAGTTTTTGTATAAAGATCTCATTAAGAATAGTATCAAAAAATTCATGATTGTAGACAGTCTACACAATACAGGATTCTTACCACCCTCTGCCTGCTTTTCTAACATTTTGCCACTTTCACTATGAATGTGGAAGGAAGTTGCACAGCAATGAGGATCCCTTTATAGTTTTATCAGTATTATTGGTACAGATGACCAAAGAGTTTTCATCTAATTGTCGATGTTCTTAAGATAATCCTCTACAAACTTGTTTGGGTCTAGGATATTGTATATAATATGTCATCAAGGCTGTACTTGATGCCTTTCCAATTTGGTAGGACTTGTCAGAATTGGCATGTCACTGACATGGCCTTCAAGAACCTAAGATCAACTCTACCATCGTGAGGCATCAAAGGAAGACTTTGGTGGGGGAAAGTTTATAATGCATTCACAAATTACTGTGTTGTACCAAGTTTAATATCAAATTTTAAGCACTATAAATGCTGAGGTTTGTACTGAGAAAAACTGAAAGTCATGTTTAGCAACTTTTTGACATTGACTAATGAACTTGAAAAAAATGTTATAAAAAAATTTCAAATCCAAGTTTTCCATCAATGCAGATTTGTTCCTAGCCCATTTCTCAAGTCCCCAGTTCCCAGCTCTTTTTCCCAATAGTGAAAGTAATGTTTTATATTTAACTAGATGAAATTGTTTTTATTTCTGATATTCTACTAGGATATCAGAGTCAATGATTCAATAATCCAATTCTTGGTTGCCAATTTCATTTGAAATAATTGTTAATAACAACTTCAGCAAACCAGAAAACTGATTAGGGCATGACTCTGTGGCACAAAAGGGCACTATTAAATATTGTTTCAGTTGTGAGGATCAGACTTCATATTAAATTTAAATGAAAAAGAGGTGATAGTACTCTAACTCCAGAGAGAATCAACCATCTTCCATGATATTAAGGTTCTTTTCCAAAAGAAAAATAAAAACTAATTTAGTGTGGTATATGGAGTCCTGATTTAGGAGTTAGAGAAGGTGAGACAAATTCTAGCTCTTCTTTTTACTCCCTTTATAGATTGGAAGTCCCTTGGTCTCTCAGAGGCTTAGTTTCTTCATCTACAAATCAGGACTTTGGAACCATTGATCTCTGAGCTTTAAGATTCTATAATCCTTTTCTCTAAACAGGTCCCATGTCCAATTTGAAATTGTCTGATTCATAGTTAAAATTCAGAAACATTAATATAACCCCAGTCCCAAAACCCCTTGGTATGGGACTCTCTTCACTGGGGGAAATCAATGCCACATACCTATGTGAAGGACAAAGTAGAGCTGGCAAGAGTAGGATAGAGGAAAACTTAATAGTGTTTTTGGACTTTCCTTAAGGTGAAGAGTTTCTTTGTGCTCTGAAGACACTTTGGGTACTTCTGGCTTTCAATTCAAGAGAGAAGATTAAAGACCTCACACTTCTAGTTGCTGATGGAAAGGTTCTGGGGAGAAGATGACATGAGAGGAGGTGACAGTCTCTCTCATGTCCCCATCCCTAACTTGTTACACCTAGAGACTTTGGGGAATTTCCCTTTGGCTGAGATCTTGGAATCTCTCTCTCTCTTTCAGCTGATCTTATTTACCTTGTTTTCAGCAGGAGAGCTCCTTCACTTTATATTGTCTTGTATACATATTATCCTATGTATACTTTCCCTGAATTGCTTTGCTATCAAATTGGATAAATGGATTTACTTAATAATCACAACATGTGTTTACTGTAGAACTGCTACTTGATGGGAAAGATGGCAAACCTTGAAAATAAAATTTGGGGGCCTCCTCCCTCTAGTAATGAAACAACAATCAGAAGTTAACTTGAACCTGAAAATTACATATTTTAGACTAACAATAGTTAATGGTGTACATGGATATAATTCCAATCTTGTATCACTTCTCTCTGAGCAGAACAGAGTAGCCAAGCTTCTGTTGTCCTAATCTCCTGCTTTCCCTCTCAGAAATTAAAGTCTCCCTTATAAATAGGTTGGGAGAGAGAAGAAACTAGAGATGTCAATTTTGCCTCCTTTTGAGCCATACAATGACACACCAATGGTACATGTGGGGGACAGCCTTCACAAAATTAAATATTACCTGAGAGTGAGGAAATGACTTGATTAGTGCAAAAAACCAATTTGGGTGGTTCATGATCAACAAATCATCTTTCAATTATCCTATCTACACTGTTCAGATTATCCACATAATCAACGTATCTTTACTGCATTATGTACATTGTCAATACTCCCCAAAATCACTAAAATATGCTGTGTCTCTCTAGGAATAACAATTTTAAAATTTGTGTTCTCCTGCCCACTCTTCACCCCCACTGTCACTGCCTCCCCCCATAAAGTGATGACAAACTTTATTCAGGAAATATGCTTCCAAAAATGTGTGCAGATTGAATTTTTATAAAATAAAGCCTTGAGCAAGATAGGGGAGTTTGCTGTTCCAAAGAAACCCTGCAATTAAAATTATTTAGAAGTTGACTCTTTTGTATCAAGAAAAATCAACCATATATTTATCTTTATTTTTAGTGACTTTGGACTTTCACATTGATATTTTTAAAGCAAATCATGCCTAGAATAATAAATAGGTGAAAATTAATTTTCAATGAAAGAAGATTGCAAAGAACACAGGACTTAAAGCCAGAGAATCCAGGTTCAGGTCTCATTTCCCTAAGATAGGGAAGTCACTTAACCAGTTTGAGCTGTAGTTTCCAAATATTATAAGTGGTCATGACAATAGTATTTATATTGCTTATCTCACAGAGTTATAAAGAGAAAACATTGTAAAATATTTTATAAATATGAGTCATTATTAAAATAATGAATGAAGCATCCTTGGGAAAGTTAGGGAGTCAAGGTGTCCCAGTGCATCTTGGGTCATCTCCAGTCATCCTGATGAATATCTGATCACTGGATTCAGGTGGCTCTCGAGGAGAAGTGAGGGTGATAACCTTGCACAGCCCTCCCTCACACAATACAAAGTCCAGTGCAAGTCATGTCATCATTTGTCTGATGGCATGGTCTTCTTCAGCAGCGAAGGATGAACACAGCAACTTAGCACTAATAAGAACAACAAATTCCACAGTGGTTTTACTATTATGGTTGTCTATATTGATGAAATTAAACAAATAATTATTCACTTTAACCACTTAATAACTCACTTTCCTTTAAGAATTGGAAATGGGTCAATTGTTGTATTTGCAATTACGAAGACCTGGGTTAAAATCTATTTCTAACACTTAACTAGCTATATGACTATTGAGAGCTCCCTTTACCTCTGTAGCCCTCAATGTTTTTATCTATAAAATATGGTTAATAACAATTACCGTTATTTTGAGCCTGGGAATACCAAGCTGGAAGTGTAGTGGCCACCCAATGGATTAACTCAATAATAATCTTTATGGCAATTTTGATCTCTGTTTTTCCAATTTGAATTGGTTTGTCCCTCCTTAGGCAGCCTACTGATGCCACCAAGGGATTTACCATATTAGTGCTAGATTTAGTGTAGATAACAATTTGACTTTATACCTATAGTGTCTCAGAAGTCCTGAACTCAAAGAATCTGCTAGCTTCAGCCTAATTCAGTAGCAGAGGTTACAGGCATGTGCCACTATGCCAAGCAATAAAAACCACAGTTGTCACCTCATAGGATCAAAGATTCAGAGCTAAAATGGATTTTAGAGGCCTTCTAGTTGAAACTCCTTATTTAATAAATGAGGAAAACTGAAGCTCAGAAAAGTTAAGGGATTTGACCAAGGTCGCATGTATGACCTTGTTCCTAGATGAGTCAGAATTTAAACTCACATTCTCTAGCTCCAAATTTAGTGCTTGTTCCAATGTCCCTCAGAGGCATGTTGTGAGGCTTATGAGATGATTTTCTAAAAATACTAGATGAAATAAATAGTTATCACTTGTGGGATGCTGTGTGTTGTGTACTGTGTTTTGTCCATGCAAGTTATGTGTCCGTATGGGTCTGTCTATCCCAAGGAAGTAAAAAAGATGTCTCTAGAATCTCCTCTCTCTTACCTACTCCTTCTTCAAGGGATACTTTGATTTCTGCCAGAAGAGGAATAATAGGCTGAGGCCACAGTCTATCGTTCTGCTGTCCTTAGAGAGACTACACAGGCTAGAATTATATTTATCTATTTCCTTAAATATTGTTAGTCTAGGTCAAATAATTTTTAAGTTCAAGTTGAACTTTCAATTACTATCCCTTAATGGAAAAGGAATTCCTCAAGCTTTATAGCCTAGGCTTGACTTCCTTCCCAACAAATGCTAGGTCCACAATGAATGCATGTGCAAATAGTGAACAAACCCATTTATTCAGGTTGATAGCAAAATAAATCAGTGAAGATATATGTGTGAAAATATACCAGATAACACAGAGTTAATGAGATCGCACATTGAAAATGGGATCACTCAGTTCAACAAAGAGACTATGTCTCAGATCTCATCCAAAGGAATATTTCCTAAAATCTTTAGTATAGTAAGCAGGAGATAGGGACATAATTCAAGTCAGTTCCTCTACATGTCAGTTTTTTACTAGTTCTATCTCTGTCGCTCTCTTCCTCTCTGTCTCTCTCTCTGTCTCTCTCTCTGTCTGTCTCTCTCTCTGTCTCTCTGTCTCTCTCTCTGTCTCTCTCTCCCCCTATTCAGGAACCTAAAGAGATTCTGGAAACAATTGTTTTCTCTCTTAAAGTTCGATGACAGATGACAAATATTTCTCTTTGTGCAAACTCTCACCAACTCTGTAGGTGCAAAGCATTGAGTAGTCACACTCCACAGATAAGATGATTATGCAAATGGACTTTGAAATAAGTTGGATATTTTCTTGTTTCAATCAGAAATTTGATAGCAGGAATTCAGAAGCATCTATTCATTCCAACCTTGTTGGAAAATAGCTTTGCCAAATAATTTGGTGAGCAAACATGTAAACATAAACATTTTCCATCTGTGATGTCTGCTCTCTAGGCCTCCTTAAGTAAGACTTTGCTTCATATACATAATGTGAACGTATCCCTATTTTATAGGAGTACATTGGCTCACCTAAAGTTCATCATAAGTATCATGGCAGACATTCTGTTCATAGATAAATGAAAAGGAGTCCTTTATGATATTAAAATTCCTTAAGTATTCACTATTTGCTGATGGTGTTGTACTGATTGCTTTGAGACATATAATACTGTTCTTGAAATCCACAACTGTGCAAAAGAGAATGGTCTGACTACATACGATGGAAAAACAAAGGGAATGGAAAACGTATTGCTCATGCTATGACATGCAGATTGTTGGACAGTCTTTCAAGTTAGTCTTTCAGTACATATGTCTTTTCTTTTAACATTAATCTAACATTTTATTTTTGTTAAGTACATGTACATACAATTTTTACCATTCATTTTTTGAATTTTGAGTTCCAAATTCTTTTCTTCCCTCCCTTTCTTCCCCCCTCATTGAAAAGGTAAACAATTTGATATAGGTCATAAATGTCTATTCATGCAAAACATAATTCTATACTAGTCATGTTGTGAAAGAAAACACAGATCCCCCCCAAAACAAGACAAATACACTTTTTAAAATTTATTATTTAACTTTTAACATTCATTTACACAAAATTTTGGGTTCCAAATTTTCTCCCCACTTCTCCCCTCTCCCCACCCCAAAACGTCAAGCATTCTAATTGCCACTATCACCAGTCTGCCCTCTTTTCTAACATCCTTCCCTTCCCTTATCCCCATCTTCTCTTTTGTCCTGTAGGGCAAGATAAATTTCTATACCCCATTATCTGTATTTCTTATTTCCTAGTTGCAAGAATAATAGTAGACAGTTGTTCTGAGAACTCTGAGTTCCAACTTCTCTTCATCCCTCCTTCCCCACCCATTTCCTTTGGGAAGGCAAGCAATTCAATATAGGCCATATCTGTGTAATTTGGCAAATGACTTCCATGATAGTCGTGTTCTGTAAGACTAACTATATTTCCCTCCATCCTATCCTGCCCCCCATTGCTTCTATTCTCTCTTTTGATCCTGTCCCCCCCAAGAGTGTTGACTTCAAATTGCTCCCTCCTCCCATTGCCCTCCCTTCCATCATCCTCCCCACCCTGCTTATCCCCTTCTCCCCATTTTCCTGTATTGTAAGATAGGTTTTTATACCAAAATGAGTGTGCATTTTATTCCTTCCTTTAGTGGAATGTGATGAGAGTAAACTTCATGTTTTTTCTCTCACCTCCCCTCTTTTTCCCTCCACTAAAAAGTCTTTTGCCTGCCTCTTTTATGAGAGATAATTTACCCCATTCCATTTCTCCCTTTCTCCTCCCAATATATTTCTCTCTCACCCCTTAATTTCATTTTTTTAAGATATGATCCCATCCTATTCAATTCACTCTGTGCTGCCTCTCTCTGTGTGTGTGCATGTGTGTGTGTGTATGTGTGTGTATGTAATCCCACCAACTACCCAGATACTGAAAAGTTTCAAGAGTTACAAATATTGTCTTTCCATGTAGGAATGTAAACGTTCAACTTTAGTAAGTCTCTTATGATTTCTCTTTGCTGTTTATCTTTTCATGCTTCTCTTGATTCTTGTGTTTGAAAGTCAAATCTTCTTTTCAGCTCTGGTCTTTTCATCAAGAATGCTTGAAAGTCCTCTCTTTCACTGAAAGACCATTTTTCCCCTGAAGTATTATACTCAGTTTTGCTGGGTAGGTGATTCTTGGTTTTAGTCCTAGTTCCTTTGCCTTCTGGAATATCATATTCCATGCTCTTCGATCCCTTAATGTAGAAGCTGCTAGATCTTGTGTGATCCTGATTGTATTTCCACAATACTTGAATTGTTTCTTTCTAGCTGCTTGCAACATTTTCTCCTTGACCAAGAAACTCTGGAATTTGGCCACAATGTTCCTAGGAGTTTCTCTTTTTGGATCTCTTTCAGGAGGTGATTGGTGGATTCCTTGAATACTTCTTTTGCCTTCTGGTTCCAGAATCTCAGGGCAGTTTTCCTTGATAATTTCATGAAAGATGATGTCTAGGCTCTTTTTTTGATCATGGCTTTCAGGTAGTTCCATAATTTTTAAATTGTCTGTCCTGGATCCATTTTCCAGGTCAGTTGTTTTTCCAATGAGATATTTCACATTGTCTTCCATTTTTCCATTCTTTTGGTTTTGTTTTGTGATTTCTTGGTTTCTCCTAAAGTCATTAGCCTCCATCTGTTCCATTCTAATTTTTAAAGAACTATTTTCTTTAGTGAGCTTATGAACCTCCTTTTCCATTTGGCTAATTCTGCTTTTGAAAGCATTCTTTTCCTCATTGGCTTTTTGACTCTCTTTTACCAATTGAGCTAGCCTATTTTTCAAGGTGTTATTTTCTTCAGCTTTTTTTTTTGAGTCTCCTTTAGCAAGGTGTTGACCTGCTTTTCATGTTTTTTTAAAAATTTATTTATTTAACTTTTAACATTCATTTTCACAAAATTTTGGGTTCCAAATTTTCTCCCCATTTGTCCCCTCCCCCCACCCCAAAACACCGAGCATTCTAATTGCCCCTATCTTCAATCTGCCCTCTCTTCTATCATCCCTCCCTTCCCTTGTCCCTATCTTCTCTTTTGTCCTGTAGGGTCAGATAACTTTCTGTACCCCATTGCCTGTACTTCTTATTTCCTAGTAGCAAGAATAGTACTCAACAGTTGTTCCTAAAACTTTGAGTTCGAACTTCTCTTCATCCCTCCCTCCCCACCCATTCCCTTTGGGAAGGCAAGCAATTCAATATAGGCCAAATCTGTGTAGTTTTGCAAATGACTTCCATAATAGTCGTGTTGTATAAGACTAACTCTATTTCCCTCCATCCTATCCTGCCCCCCATTGCTTCTATTCTCTGTTTTGATCCTGTCCCTCCCCAAGTGTTGACTTCAAATTGCTCCCTCCTCCCCTTGCCCTCCCTTCCATCATCCTCCCCACCCTGCTTATCCCCTTCTCCCCCATTTTCCTGTATTATAAGATAGGTTTTCATACCAAAATGAGTGTGCATTTTATTCCTTCCTTTAGTGGAATGTGATGAGAGTAAACTTCATGTTTTTTCTCTCACCTCCCCTCTTTTTCCCTCCACTAAAAAGTCTTTTGCCTGCCTCTTTTATGAGAGATAATTTGCCCCATTCCATTTCTCCCTTTCTCCTCCCAATATATTTCTCTCTCACCCCTTAATTTCATTTTTTTAGGATATGATCCCATCCTATTCAATTCACTCTGTGCTCTTTGTCTCTGTGTGTGTGTGTGTGCATGTGTGTGTGTGTGCATGTGTGTGTGCAATCCTACCAACTACCCAGGTACTGAAAAGTTTCAAGAGTTGCAAATATTGTCTTTCCATGTAGGAATGTAAACAGTTCAACTTTCGTAAGTCCCTTATGATTTCTCTTTGCTGTTTACCTTTTCATGCTTCTCTTCATTCTTGTGTTTGAAAGTCAAATTTTCTTTTCAGCTCTGGTTTTTTCATCAAGAATGCTTGAAAGTCCTCTGTTTCATAGAAAGACCATTTTCCCCTGAATTATTATACTCAGTTTTGCTGGGTAAGTGACTCTTGGTTTTAGTCCCAGTTCCTTTGACTTCTGGAATATGACATTCCACACCCTTCCATCCCTTAATGTAGAAGCTGCTAGATCTTGTGTGATCCTGATTGTATTTCCACAATACTTGAATTGTTTCTTTCTAGCTGCCTGCAACATTTTCTCCTTGACCAGGGAACTCTGGAATTCGGCCACAATGTTCCTAGGAGTTTCTCTTTTTGGATCTCTTTCAGGCAGTGATCGGTGGATTCCTTGAATACTTATTATGCCTTCTGGATCTAGAATCTCAAGGCAGTTTTCCTTGATAATTTCATGAAAGATGATGTCTAGGCTCTTTTTTTGATCATGGCTTTCAGGTAGTCCCATAATTTTTAAATTGTCTGTCCTGTATCTATTTTCCAGGTCAGTTGTTTTTCCAATGAGATATTTCACATTGTCTTCCATTTTTCCATTCTTTTGGTTTTGTTTTGTGATTTCTTGGTTTCTCCTAAAGTCATTAGCCTCCATCTGTTCCATTCTAATTTTTAAAGAACTATTTTCTTTAGTGAGCTTTTGAACCTCCTTTTCCACTAATTCTGCTTTTTAAAGCATTCTTCTCTTCATTGGCTTTTTGACCCTCTTTTGCCAATTGAGTTAGTCTATTTTTCACGGTGTTATTTTCTTCAGCATTTTTTGGGTCTCCTTTAGCAAGGTGTTGACCTGCTTTTCATTCTTTTTTTGCATCTCTCTCATTTCTCTTTCCAGTTTTTCCTCCACCTCTCTAAGTTGATTTTCAAAATCCTTTTTGAACTCTTCCATGGCCTGAGCCCATGGAATATTTATTCTGGATGTTTGGGATACAGAAGCCTTAACTTCTGTGTCTTTCCCTGATGGTAAGCATTGTTCTTCCTCACCCAAAAGGATGGGAGGAGGTATCTGTTCACTAAGAAAGTAACCTTCTATGGTCTTATTTTTTTTCCCTTTTCTGGGCATTTTCCCCGCCAGTTACTTGACTTCAGCGTTTCCTTTCCACACCCACCTGGCCTCCAGTTCCACCCAGCTAGTGCTTTGGGGCTGAGATTCAAATGCTGCTCCCCAGCCTCAGGACTTTTGGTGGAGGCAGGGCTGCTGTTCAGTGTGAGGTTAAGTTCAGGTGCTCAAGTCAGGGCAGGGCCGCCACACAGGGCTTAGTTCCCTCAGGGGTTTATGCAGAGACCTACGACAATGGATCAGAGCTCCTGCCAGCTTGGGGAGCCCTTGTACACTGCTGCCTCTGCTGCTGCCTCCCAAGGGCCCCTGAGTTATGGGGACACCCCGCTCCCCTCTCGGCGAGCTGAAATGGCCCTCTCACTGACCTTTGGCACTGATGGGTGAAGGGACCTGCGTGACTGCTGGAGATTCTGTCCCTGAAGCCTGCTTGAACCTGCTCCTGTCAATGCCACATGGCCAAAGCCAGACTGGGCTCTGCTCCAGGTCTGGTGCACGACGGACCTTCCTGGTCAGTTTTTCAGGTCTCTCTGGAACAGAAATCTCCTCCAGTCCATTCTTCTGTGGCTTCTGCTGCTCCCGAATTTGTTGGGAGTTCTTCTTTACAGGTATTTTTTGGGCTGTGGGTTTCAAGCTAGCATATGTGTATCTTTCTGCTCCTCCATCTTGGCTCCTCCCTCTGACGAATACACTTTTAAAAAAGTATTCTTTCATCTGCATTCAGACTCCATCAGTTCTTTCTCTGGAGATGGATAGCATTTTTCATCATAAGTTCTTTGGAATTGTCTTGCATCATTGTGTTGCTGAAAACTGCTGAGTCATTCACAGTTGATCATCATGCAATATTGTTGTTATTATGTACAATGTTCTATTGGTTGTGTTCATTTCATTTTACTCAATTCACATAAATCTTTCAGGATTTTTGTGAGTCCATCCTGCTCATCATTTCTTATAGTACAATAATGTTCCATCACAATTATGTGACACAGCTTGTTCAACAATTCCCCAATTGATGGATATCCACTCCACTTCTAATTCTATAAATATTTTTTACTTCTTTTTTTTCCATCTTTTTGGGAAATAGACCTAGTAATGACCTTGTGGGATCAGAAGGTATGTGTGATTTTATAGCCTTCTGGGCATAGTTCCAAATTGCTCTCCAGAATGGTTAAATCAATTCATAACTCCAACAATGGTGCACTAGTGTCTCAGTTTTCCAACATCCCCTCCAACATTTGTTATTTTCCTTTTCTGTTACATTAACCCATTGGATAGATGGGGGTGTTGCTCATAGTTGTCTTAATTTGATTTTTCTAATCAACAGTGACATTGAGCATTTTTTCATGACTACAGACAGCTTTGATTACTTCATCTGAAAACTGCCTGTTCATATCCTTTAACCATTCATCAGCTGGAGAATGGCTTTTATTTTTACAAATGTGACTCAGTTCTCTACATATTTGAGAAATGAGACCTCAGAGAAATTTGCTTCAAATTCTTTTTTTTTTACAGTTATGATTCCTAAGTATGTATTTTCCTCCATCATATTTTCCCCCTGTTTATCCTACTGTCTTTCTCCTTTTGCCCTGTCCAGCCTCAAAAGTGTTTTGCATCTGACTGCCACTTCACATAATCTGCCCTCCCTTCTATTACCTTTTCTTACCCCGTACTCTCCTGCTTTCTGGTAAGATAGATTTCTGTACCCAGTTGAATGTGTATGTTATTCCCTCTTTGAGCCCATTCCAATTAGAGGATAATTCAAGTTCTCCTCCCATTCCCTATCTTCCCCTCTGCTGTAAAAGCTCTTTTCTACCTCTTTTATGTGATGTAATTACCCATTCTACCTTTTCCTTTTCCCTTCTCCCAGTGCATTCTTCTTTCTCCTTAATTTTATTTTTAGCTATTATCCCATCATGTTCAACTCATGTCTGTTCCCTCTATCTAAGTATACTCTTCCTAATTTCCCTAGTAACAGGAAAGTTCTTAAGAGTTACAAGCATCATCCTTCCATGTGGGAATGTAAACAATTTAACCTGATTGAATTCCTTGTGATTTCTCTTTCCTGTTTACTTTTTCATGCTTTTTTAAAAGTCTTTTCTTTGAAAATCAAATTTTCTGTTCAGATCTGGTCTTTAATCACAAATGCTTGAAAGTCTTCTATTTCATTGAATTTCCATTTACCCCCCTAAAGGATGATATTTAGTTTTGCTGGGTAGGTGATTCTTGATTGTAATCCTAGCTCCTTTGCCCCTTTAATGTAGAAGCTACTGAATCTCATGTTATCCTGACTGTGGTTGAACAATATTTGAATAGTTTCTTTGTGGCTTCTTACAATATGTTCTCCTTGACATGACAGCACTGGCTTTTGCCTATAATATTCCTGGGAGTTTTCATTTTGAGATATGTCTCAGGAGATGATCAGTAGATTCTTTCAATTTCTATTTTCCCCTCTGTTTCTAGAATATCAGGGCAGTTTTCCTTGATAATTCCTTGAAAGATTATGTCTAAGATTTTTTTTTTGATCATGGCTTTTAGGTAGTCCAATAATTTTTAAATTGTCTCTCCTAGATCTATTTTCTAGGTCAGTTATTTTTCCAATAAAATATTTCACATTTTCTTCTATATTTTTTCATTAAAAATTTTTTTAATTGTTTCTTGATGTCTCACAAAGTCATTGGCTTCCACTTGCCCAATTCTATGGAATTCTCTTCTTCAGTGAGTTTTTAAATATCTGTTGACCAGGGTTCCTACTTTCCTGCTGTTACAAGGTCTGGTGTCCTAATACTCCTCCTCACTGTGGCACTGCAATCTGGGACATTGACATTGATCCACTTATTCACAATGCCAACAAAGTCCTGGACCCAGTGTTAACAAAGAGATCCAAGTGATCTTTGATCAGTTGTCTGACCCCCTTACTGCCTGTAGGCTAAAAACTTTGGAAGTCAATGCTGTTTTTGTTTTTGGTATTGTTCTCCTTCATTCTTGAAGAGAACCACTGACAAAGGTGATGCCTTATCTTGTGTGTGAATTGTATGTGAATGGCTATTCAGTTGCCCTCAGTACATGCTGGTGGTTTGCCTACTTGCCGATTTTCTGGGGTCTTATCTGAGCCAGTCTATGCTCTACTCTCACCCTGGTGTGACAGCCCTCTCCTGCCAAGCTTCTAAGTTATTTTGGGCTGGAAAATTATTTCACCTCATCCTTTTGTGAGTTCTGCCACTCCAAAGTTCATTTTTAAGTGTTATTTAAAATTATTTGAAGGTAATTTGGCAGAGCTCAGGCATGTTTGTTTCTTTTCTCTGCCATCTTGCTTTTACCTCCTCCTCTTATATATGTCTTCTGAATAGGTGACACAAATGGACAGTTAGCCAGACCCAGAATTGATTAGTAATGGAGAAGTGAGCTAGATTGCATCTGAAAAGTTTTATAATGCTTTCTGTGATCATCCCATGCTACCTACTGCTGTAATACCAAAATTCTTCTAGTATTTTATGTGGCTATAAACCACGGAAAAATCAAAGGCTATAATATGCAAGACAGACAAGAGAAGTATTCCACATGCTGTTAATCAATAAGCAATTACTAATTACTTATTATGTGCCACCTCTATATTACAAAGTCAAAAGAAAGACTAAGACAAAGATTAGTGAATATAATACTCATGAAGACTTGCACATGAGAAGTAAGTTGGAAGTCATTCATTATCTAGAACATATATGATTTCAAAATGACATTGGCTGGTCTTGTAATGAGATTGAGATACGGTAAGTGGACAGTCCAAGTGATACACTAGACACCTGAAATATTTAAACAACTAGAGTAAGGTTTCTAACACGCTGAATATATCCTTTATTGAGGAATACTTAGAGACAAAATAATTATTCCCAAGTATTTGAAGAAGTGTTGGAAAAGTACTCAGTAGATAAGATATTTGACTTATTGTCTTTAGTCTCAGAGTGAAAAATTAGAAACAATGTGTGGAAGTTGAAAAATAAACAGATTTAGGTTTGATGTAAACAAAAACTTCTTTATTAGAGCTGTCACAAAGTAGAACGCACTCCTCTCAGAAGTGGTAGGTTCTTCCCTTATTAAGAGTCTTCAAACAAAATATGAATGATCACCTGAGAATGTTTCAGAGGATATCTCCATTCATGTATGGAGTGAACTTGATGATCACTCATGTCCCTCCTAAATGAGATTCTACAACTCTGAAACAGACAAAAATCACACAGAATGACAAAAAAAAACATTGGAATTGTAAAACTTGTATGTATTAGTTGATGCCGATCACAGATTCATCAAAGTGCCAATCATATAAGTAAGGCAAATCTAAATGAATTAGATTCTTCAGATGAGAAACTTCCAAACAGAGATCTCAATTCACCAAGTATCTACAATGTGCAGTAATTATTGAGTATTTAATTCATCAACTTTCAAGGATTTTTATCCAAAACCATTCTAAAAGCTACATAAATGTACAGTGTTTATCATAATAATAGCCTGAATTCAAGGTCTGCTGGTTAGTTGTCAATATTTATAGAATACTTATATGTCAGTAGGTTTAGATAAACAGCTGAAAGAAGGCAGGATAAGTCATCCCTCCAGCATCGCCAGCATAAATTATGAAGCCATGTAAGCATGGGGGGGGGGGGGGGGAAGCTTACTACCAATTAGAGGTTGTCTTCTATTAAAGCCTCATAAAATGTATTGAAAATAATTCATGAAGGAGAGTGTCAGAGTTTTACTGGTAATATTGATTGCTTAGACCGGCAGATTTTATTTTAAAGAAACTATGGTACTAGCTCTGGAATCAGAAGACTGGGATTCAGATCCTACCTCTGACACTTATTACCTGTATGACCTTAGTAAAGTCACTGGGATTCAGTTTTCTCATCTCTAAAATGAGGGGATTGGGTAAGATGATCTTCAAGGTTCCTTCCAGCCCTAAATCTATAATCTTCTGATATATGAAGTAAGGGAAATTTGGATTAGAGGACCTCTAAGGACCCTTCCTGTTTTGTATCTATGACTTTCTGATCCTAAGATTATTTTACAAATATCTTTGGGGTGCTTTTCATTGGTGACAGATTGAGACCTTGCCAAGGACTCAAGTAATACCAGATGCTGACAACTTCATGATTTCATGTGGGAGCATATGTAGCTTCTTGTGGTTTTCCTTCATAGAATTTAGCTGCAGGGTTTGGGTGGGAGGAGAGTCTTTCTAATATCGCAGGCAATATACTTCTCTGTGGAGAGATTCAATGGATTTTAGCCTCTCAGCAAGTTTCATGAGTGAACTGGGAACATGATATGAATCAATTGCATCACTGGATACATAACTTTTGACTAGATTGAGCCTTCAGCTTAGAGGGATGTTTTTTTCCCATTATATAGCAATGGCAGAGAGAGCAGCCAGAAACTGTTGTACTGTATGCAGAGCACTGTGCTAGGCTGTAGGGACAGAAATGGTGTAGATCTGCCTGTTTTGTCTTGGGTGAGAGTTAAGGGTTAAGACCAGAAAAGGACATTACTTGAGGACTTCCATGAAATGCCAAGTCCACAAGCATTTAGGAAGTACTCAGTATATGCAAGACACTCATCTGGGCATAGGCAGAATAGTTTGAAATGGCAGTGATTCATTTAGTGAAGGGACAGAAGCAAGAAGAGGGTCCTTTGTTGCAAAAGAGTCAGCATAGAACACCAAGAAAATGGTCAAGGGGCAGGAGGTGTTTACGAAATACAGAAGAATTGATCAATGATATGATGGTAATGAAACTCAAGGTAGAAACAGATAATGTGGTCTAACGTCATATACAAGGTCAAGAAACAAATTGTTCAAGTTTGCACTCATACAAAGAGGTTTCTGGGGAATATGGACACAGTGCTCTGAGCATGTCTGAGTCCTGTTCAACCCTGATGTATAGTGATATCTCTGCCCACTATCTGACTCTAAATAAGTGTTACTTATGTTTCTTTCTAGCATCTCCCACCGTGGAAACAGCTATTTCTGCATGGCATTTGATAGATATAGAAAAAAATGATATGAATATATTATAAGAATATAAAGAAACAAAACACAAACAGCTGAGTCTTGATCAGGTGCTCGAGCCTTTCCTGATTCATCCTGATTCATAGCTGAAAATGGCTCCTCCTTCCTTTGAACTCCTATTAATTCTACCCCTCACATTCATTTCAATAAACTTTTATTGAACACCTACTACATATATAGGACATAGTAAATGTTGAGGATACAAATATGTGTATAACCTAGATCTCACTCTAAAGCAGCTTGCAATCTAATGGTGAAGGCCAGAAGTGGAGGGCAAAAATGATACCAGGTAGTATATTATAGGAGCAAAGGAAGGATCTAGAATAACTAATAAGAAAAATGAGGTGAGAGAGATCAGGGAAGACTTCGTGGGTATGGTAACCCATGATCTGTGACTTGAAAGAAGAGAGAATGTGTTTTTAGGAGTAAGAAGTGGTCTGAGTGAATGCATGGTGGCAAGACAGAGCAGAATAAGTTCAATTTGACTAGGTCGGAGAGTGGTTGAAGAGTGGAGAGGAATAATATTGGAAAGTAGAATCATGCTAGATTATGGAGACTTTTAAGCACAGAGCTAAGTAAATTATATATATATGTATATACATATACATATATACATATATATATAGTATGTGTATATAGATATATATAAATATATCTATATACACATACATGTTCCTTCACTATAATTTTTTGGGAGGAAATGGAGTATCAGGCCTAGGGTATCAGACCTACACATCAATCATGTGCAGAATGAACTGGAGAGGGAGGAGACTAGAAGTAAGGAGATGAGTTAAGAGAATAGGACCTGAACTGGCATGATGGCAATCGATAGGAAAGGGTTTCAGTACCACAGGATTTCAGATCTGGAACAGACTTCAGTAGCCATCTAATTTTGATATATCTTTAATTTTACAGTGTACCTAATTACTAGTCATCCAACCTTTGTTTGAAGATGTCTGATAAAGAGGAACCTACTACCTCCTAAGGCAACTCATTTCACTATTGGATGATCCAAACTATTAGGAAATTTCTCCTTACATCGTGCCTAAAATTGCCTTTTTACAAGTTCAAGTCATTTCTCCTTGTTCTGCTCTTAGAACAAAGAGAAAAGTAATCTCTCTTCTAGATGACAACCCTTAAAATACTTGAAGACAATCATATGCTATCTTCTCCTGGTTAGAAACCCCGTTTCCTTTGACTGGGTCTCAAATGGTATGAATTTGAGATTCTTCACCACCCTGATTTTCTTCCTCTTATCAATATACTTCCAAAAAGGTGGCCTCTTTGGCCAAACTTAGCACACTGCTCCAGTCTTGGTCTGACCAAATTAGAATAGCTGAGGGAAAAGATGACAAGATTTGGCAAGTGACTGATGTAGGGAAAAAGGAGAGGTAAAGTCACAATAGTAACACCTGACTATTGCAACAGCTTTCTTGTTTGTCTCCCTGCCTCAAGTCTCTCTCCATGCAATTCATCTAACATTCAGCTGCTAAAGTGATCTTCCTAAAGCACTGCTTTAACCATGTCACCCTCCCTCCCCCATTCAGTAAATTTCAATGGCTCCCTATTACCTCCAGGATCAAATATAAAATTCTGTTTGCTGTTTAAAGCCCTTCATAACCTGGACCTTCATAAATTTCCAGTCTTCTTTCACCTTACTCCCCTACATGTATTCTATAATCCATGAATCTTGCTGTTCTTATCATGTAACATTCTATTTTCTGACTTTGGGCATTTTCACTTGTTCCTCAGGCTTGGAATAATTTCACTTTCCTCATCTCTGTCTCCTGTATTCCCTGACTTCCTTAAAATTTTGACTGAAATCTTACCTTCTGCAAAAAGCTTTTCCCACCCTTGGTGCTAGTTCAAGTTACTCTTGTATGTAAATAGATATTTTAATATTGTCTTTTCATTAAAATGTGGACTCATTAAGGGCAGGGACTACTTTTGCCTTTTTTATTGGATACCTAGCTCTTAGCTCATGAATTGGCTTGGAACATGATATGAATCAATTAAGCAACTGCAGACATGATCTGTGACTAGATCTGGCCCTTGACACGTAGTAAGAGCTTGACATAAGTGCTAAATAAAATCTTGTTATCTTGACTTGACTTCTCTTGGCAGTGCTACTAGATCTCAACTATTATGACTAAGAGAATGGTGGAGCCAATAAGAAGAAATAGGGAACTTGGGGAAAGGTAAGGATTTTTTGGGGAAAATGAGTTTTTATGAATGTTGAATTTTAGGTACTAGAAGAATATCCAAGGGACGATATGTAGAACTGGAGCTCAAATGAGAGACAGGGGCTAGATAAATAGACATAGGGCTTATTTCTGCATAAGACAAAGCCATACTGAAGCCAGAGGAGAGGATGGAATCACTAAGGGAGAGAACATAGAAAAGAGAAGGTTGAAAAAGAATTCTGAGAAAAATTCATACTTACAGAATTGAAGTAAGGAATATGAATGAGCAAAGGAAATTCAGAAGGTATGATTGGATAGATAGAAAGTGAGCCAGTAGAGAACAGTGTCATAGAAACCAAGAGAGGAGAGACTATAAATAAGGATGAGATGATCTATGATGCTAAATATTGTAGTAAGGGGACAGATGCCTGAAAAAAGCCATTTAGTAATTAACAGAATTCTGGAGGACTTAGAGAGAAATTTCTCAGTAGAATAGTCTGATCAGAAATTAGAGTACATAAGTATGATAGTGAAATAGAAGAACTTAAAATTCAACATGGCAAAAACTTAACTCATCTTATTCACAAAATATTTTTCTTTTCTTCATTTCTTTCTCTCTTTTGACGGCACCACCATACTCAAAATTGTAAAGTCACTTTTGACTCTTCCTTATCTTTGTCTTCCATGTCAGTTCATTGCCAAGTCCTATACATTCAACTTCCATATTATCTTTGTAAGCACTCTTTATAGAAACTGACTTGTAAAGGAGAGGAGGGAAATTGAGGGAAAGGTTGAGGGCATGGTGTGGATTAAGAAAAGATTTTCTTTTAGGAAAGGAGAGATCCAAAAATATTTGGAGGCAAAGGGAAAAAGAACATTAGTAAGGAAGATGTCAAAGATGAGAGACAGAAGAAATAATTGATGAAGCAAAATTCTGGAAGAGATGAAAAGGAATAATTCCAGGTCCACATCATCCTCTGAGACTGGTAGGAAGGAGAGGCATCTGGATTAAAATATGGGGAGGTTTTGAGGATCAGGAGCTGAGAAATGAGGGAAGTCTTAATGATTTACTTGAATCTCATTATAATAGTAATAAAAGGTACCTCACTGAGAGGTGAACTTGGAGACAGAGCTGGGACTTGAACGAAGAGCCATTGAGGGGAATGTTAGGGTAGTCAACCAGAGATGAACAAAAGAATTCGCATGAATTAGTGAGGATCTATATGAAATTAGTTAGAATCCAGTCAGCAGGTTATCATGCCTTTCTTCAGCAGTTCTCTGTGACTTGGGAGCATAGAGTTACAAAATTACTGTATCTCAGAGCTGGGAAGGACCTCAGAGATCATCTGGAGAGTTCAGAAGATAGAAGATCAAATGATTAATATGATGAATGAATTAAAGGATAAAACTGTGTGAGATTTGTGGGTTGAGAGAAATAAGTTGTTGAAATAGAAAATTGTAGGTAGAAGCTTATGAAGGGAAGGAAATGAAACCAGGGCATGCATAATGCACTAGGGGAACAGAGAAGGAAAATCATAATCAGAGCAAAGAGCAGATACAGGAGGAATGAGACAATGGAAGAGGCAGATGAATGATAATATGAGAGAATAGAGTTCCAGGAAACACAACATTGGTCGTATAATAGTTTGAGGTGACAATGAGGTTTAAATTAGGGACTGTCCTTGTAGGTGGTAGAGAAATAGAAACAGAAACTATGGGAGTTAAGGATGTTGGTCCTGTGAGAAGCCAGGGTTTTAGGAGGGTCACCAACATGAAGACAGGATTTAATTCAAGTCTTTGAGAATGATATCAGGAATTGGAGATAGAGAGCAAAACTGTCAGGTCTTATTCTTTATACTTTTACAGAAATTAGCAAAGTAGTTCAATAAATATTTGTTCAGTAAAAGAATGAATGCAGTCCCTACGGATGGAGATGTTATGCAGAGAAGTTGGCACCCATTATATTCATTATATTTTATATTAGAATATAAACATCTTGAAGGCTGGAAACATGTCTTGTCTTTCTTTCTTTCCCCAGTAGCTTAGCTTTTTGACTACCTGACCTCACTTTACATGCCATTCCATCCTATCCATATTTTTATGTACATATTGAATTCTCTAGATAAACTGTAATTTTTTTGAGATCAAGGATCATGTCTCTATGTATACACATATCTCTATGTATACATGTACATGTACATATATAGGCATAGTTTTCTGTATATATGCATATACATATATGTGTGTATATGTGGAGATAGAGAGAAAGAGAGAGAGGGAAAGAGAGAGAGAGAGACAGAGGCAGAGAGAGAGAAGGAAGCTAGGTGTAGTAGATAGAAGGCTGGACTTGGAGTCAGAAAGACTTCAGTTCAAATCCAGCAAAGATATTTGGTATAATAAAATGATGTTGGGCAAGTCACCTAACCCCCGTCTGACTCAGTTTCCTCATCTGTTATATGAGGATAATAATAGCACCTACTTACCAAGGTTATTGTGAAGATAAAAGGCGATAATATTTATAAAGGACCTGTCAAACCTTAAAGCAATACATATTAATGATACCTATTATTATAACATACATTTCTCCATATATGTGCACATATGTATAAATATATGCTTAAATATTATGTATAAAATATTATATATAAATACTGCCTATGTGTATATATACATATAAAATGCATATACACACATATACATACCAAGTATAGAGCATAACACTGAATTGATTGTTTGAGATACTACCAGGTTAATCATGCAACCAATACAGTCCCAGAACAAAACTTTAAATCAAATTCTTAGACCTTTAGTTATGGCAGTTTACTGGTAAGTAGTGAGATAGACAAAATAATACATTTGAACACAATTCTAAGCTTCTGGAGACCAGAGAATTTTTTGAATTTGTTTTTTCTCATGTCTCTCATAATACAATACAATTCTTAATAAAAACTTGGTAGATCACAGAAGGTAACCTAAATAGTGGAATAATTTCAAGATTCCATCCTAAGACATGAATTTAAATTCTTGTCCTGACAATTACCAGCTATGTCGCTTCAAACAAACTTTAATCTCTTTGAACCTCGATTATCTTATATGGAAAAGTCCATCTCTAACAACTCAATGGATTCTGCATGAGATCCTGTATTCCTCCAGGGGATTGCAAGCTTTTTACAAGAGTACAAGATTCAATTCAGTTCAATGACAAGAATTCCCTTCTAGGGGTGAATACAAGTTTTGGTCCTTTCTGACAAACAGGAAAAGTTTTGAATCCAGTCCCAGGAATGTCTGTCATGCAAAGGTCAGCTCAGCTAAATCTGGAGGGTCTTATCAACAAGAGTTTGATTATCATTTATTGATCATGGTAACTTAAGAGAAATGTCCAATAAAACATGGAGGGGTTGCAATCCATATTGGTGGATGAAATTTTTCAAGTAAGTAAAACAGGAATAATACTTGTATTATATACCTCATAGGACTATTTTAAGGCTCAAATGATAAAATACAGATAAAGCTCTTCTGACCATAAAGCCATGTACATATTCATCAAAAGAATGTTTCAGCTCCTGTGTGGTTTATTCCTTTACACTAACCAGTTGGAGATTCCCCAATCCTGATGCAGACAATTGAACCAGAGGAAACAACTGCTAAGTAAAATGATAAAATTGTCTTTTATTCACATGTAATGGGGAACTGGTCAGTCCTCAGAGTATATGCATGAGACTTTTCTTGCTGTGACCCCAAGCTGGGGTTTCATGAGCCTATTTCTGGAAATATATAATGATGTGTAGAACATGTCCTGCAGGTATTCTAGAACTGTTTCCTGTCTACTTGCTGCATGGTGAAAAAAGCCTTATAATTAACTAATGTTCCAGAACAGAGCTGCATATGAAAGACTTCAGTAAATGAAGCTGATCTCTCTCTGTCTTGTGTCACCGGCCAATTTGGTAAAAACTGCTGTGGGTCTCTGGGTGAAGAAAGAGCCACAGACTTTTTTTTCCCATTCTGTCTGCTATATAACCTCGAACACAGTGTGGTGGTGTTGTTTCTATCCTTGTGTTAATTCTTTCCTACATTTAGGTAAGTATCAAGACATAAAGGACAAAGCTGTGACTTTGTAATCTTTGAAGGGCAGAGGTCCAGGACTTGGCATCCAATGCAGAATTTGCCATAACAGACATAGATGACCAGAATGAGAAGCCAGTACAACTGAGGAGTGACCTGTGTGATCAAGCCCAGAAGCAAATTGATTCCTCATCCAAGAAATGGATGCCTTGCAAGGCAAAAAAGTGACTTGTTCAATAGGTAGGACACATTCAAAAGTGGATTTAGAAGGGCAAATGTTTAATGATAACCATTTTAAGCCTGAACTCACTCTCCCCAGGGACCCCAGGGGTAGAGGATAGAGTGTACCCTGCTTCAGGTACAATTACTTTTACTTCTGTTTTTGTTATATCTTCTGAGTAAGTATTTTTTGTAATTGAATTTCTCTTGATTAGTTATTAATGACATCAAGGAGAAATCAGCTGGTTAAACTATACTGGGGAGATACCAACCAGAATTGACAGATTATTTCAGGGCACTGATTACTGGTGTCTGATATTGGGGAATCACACCAGAATGGAGATGTGTGGTTTAAGCCAAGAGCATTAGAAGTAATTCACAGCCTCTTAAGCATGTCCCTAGAACCCTGAGGGAAAGCCGTAACTATCACTCTCTGGGGGCCCAACCTGCTAGTGATGGTTTGATTTGGGAGAGTAGCTTCAGAGTCTTGATACACAGAGCTGCTCAGAAATGTAAAAGTCAAAGAAAATAATTTTGAGTGAATCTATATTGCAGAAAAAACCATTAATTTTGTTTGACTTAATTCTTTTGAACAGAGCTGACCCTACTTAAAACTGTAAAGTTAGGAAAATTAATCTTAAGAGTTCAAGGTTCTCCATTCTTCTAATCTTAACCTTTCTACCATCACAGTTCCTTCCTTTACACATCTGGAGATATGATTTACTTATGTCCTCTGTACCTTCTTCTACATAAAATAAATTCACAGAAAAGAATCCAATAAATTCATTCACCAGAAAATTCAAATTATACAACTGGAGAATTGTAGAGGTAGAAAGTATCTAGTTTTTTTCGTTGCCACTTGAATGTCTATGCTTTCCACAAAGGCTAAAAGAAGTTTCACCTCACTGATGAATCTTTCCTTGATTTTTCTGGTCCATGACTTTCTGTTTCAGAAAGTAGTTTTGAGACTCTCTGATATACTTAGCATTTTTAATATATGTATGTATATATGTATGTATGTGTGCATGTATATATACATATACTCATAAGTATTTATTTGTACACATACTCAGATATATACTATATAATATGTATACTAGTGTATGTGTGTATGTGCATATGCATACGCATACATACTAATTACATGCGACTACGTGGTACAGTGGATGGAGACCTGGCCCTGGAGTGAGGAAGACCTGAGTTCAAATTCAGCCTTAGACACTTAATAGCTCTATGATCCTAAGCAAGTCACTTAGCCTGTTTGCCTTAGTTTCTTCATCTGTAAAATGAACTAGAGAAGGAAATGGCAAACCATGCCAATATTTTTGCCAAGAAAACCTCAGAAGGTTCATGAAGAGTAGGAGATGGCTCAAACAACCAAACGACAGCAATAATGTGTTCCGTTTCTGTTTCACCTCACTTTTAGTCTAGAAGCTCGTTGATAGTGGAGACCATGGCTTAACTCAGTCAATAAACATTTAATAAGTGTTCAATACATGTAAGGTATTATGCTAAGGACTGGGGATACAAAGAGAACCAAAAGATAATCCCTGTTCTCAAGGAACTCAGAATATTAATGGGGAATCATCATATAAACACCTAACTATAAACAAACTATTTATAAGATAAATTAAAAGACAATAAAAGTGAATTACTAGTTATAGAAGATGGGATTTTGACTGGGACTTGATGGAAGCCAGGAAAGTGGGGAAGTAGAACAATTCAGGTATGAGGCCATCACCTCATAGTCTGGCACCTAGATGGTGGTAGAAAGATATGATGACATTGCATAAAGGGAGGGGAGAAGGTGAAGGATAATGAGGAGTGTGGAGTTTAGCCTGGATGACTAAAAGTATGGTAAATACTTCCATTTGAACTGTCTTAGGAAGATTCTGAGGATCACCTGGCATGATAAGTTACCAGACACTGAAGTACTTGCTCGAGCTGTACTGCTGAGTATTCAAGCTATACTTCAGAGAGTGCAACTTTGATGGGCTGGCCACGTTGTTCGAATGCAAAATATATGCTTTCAAAAAATACTATTTTATGGAGAACTTGCATGGGGCAGGCAATCACATGGTGGCCAGAAGAAAGGATACAGGGACACTGTCAAGATCTCTCTCAAGAACTTTAGATTTGACTGTGCAACATGGGAGACACTGGTACAGGACCCCTCAGATGGTGTGTCCACATAAGAAAAGGTGCTGTGCTCTTTGAGCAAAGCAGAATTGAGACAGCACAAAGTAAATACAGAATGCACAAATATGGGATATCCACCCCAAATATTGAAACAGACTATCAGTACCCAACCTGTGGTAGAGCATTGTGAGCTCGTATTGGTCTGATCAGCCACAGTCTGACACACTGAAATTTCACTTTACAATGGTGATGTAATTTTGGTCCTCTTCGAAGACAAAGGACAACAACCAAATAGTAACAGGAAAGTTTGGAAGGGGAAAGGTTTTGGGGAAAAGGTAATGAGCTTCAATTTGGACTTATTAAATTTAAGATATTTAGTAGAATCCAACTTGAATTATTTGAAAGGCAGCTGGAAATTCAAAACTGAAGATTAGCGCAGAGGTTATATTTGGATAAGTAGACAAAAATTAAGAGAATCTTGAAATGATAATTGAATCCTTGGGAACTGATGAAATCAATACAGTGAAATAATATAGGAGAAAGAAAAAGGGATTAGAACAGAGCCCTGCGGGACACTCAGGGTTAGTGGGTATAATCTGGATGAAGAATTAGTAAAGGAAACAGAAGTAGTGGCCAAAGATGTGAGAGGAGAATCAGGAGAGAAAGTAGTAGTATCATGAAGACCTAGAGGAAAGAGATTATCAAGGAGAAGATAACCAACAATATTGAAGGCTGCCTAAAGGTAAAATTTTGTTCTCTTGGTGGTTAGCACTGTAGTCTTCATGTAGTTGATAGGTAAAATGTTGAAAAGTAGGTTCTTGTCAAGATGAAATAAGCAGCTTTGGAAAACTATGCATATATGGTATATATGTGTGTGTGTGTGTGTGTGTGTATGTATACAGTGTGTATACACACACATGTAGTTAAAACAATATAAATAGAAAGAATGATAATAGCAAAAACCCTGAACGTTTTAAAATCCAGAGAAAGAACTATAGAATCAGGATGCAGAATGAAGAAAACTATTCTGTCTTTTGCTATGTTTTGTTCTGTTTTTCTCATGGTTTGTCCCATTCATTTTAATTCTTCTATGCAACATGACTAATGTGAAAATGTGTTTAATCAGAATGTATATGTAAAGCCCATATGAGATAGCAGGCCATCTTGGGGAAGGAAGGGGAGAAAATTTAACTTTTAAGTGATTATTGAAAACAGAAAAGAAATAAACTAATAATTTTGGAAAGAAAAGAAAAAAACCTTGTTCAATGAATGAATGAATACTTTAGGTACTCCTCTACAACAGCTCTGAATGATAGGTCCCCTTTCTTGAACACTTGCAAAGATCACAATGTCACTATCATTTAGTGAAGAATTCCATTTGTTGAACAGTTTTAATTGTTCTAAATTTCTTCCTTATGCTGAAGTAAAAACCTTTCTCCTTGTAGCTTCCACCCATTGTCTGTAGTTCTGCTGTCAACCTATACAGACTAATTCTGAGCACCAAAACATCAACTGATTAAGCACATCAGGAGTAGGTTTAACCAGAGAGCAGTACCTATGAAGCAGGATGTGCCATATGGTGGCCTAAGGAACTTATTTGATCTTTCCTGCAATACTTTCCAAGACCATGATCTATTGTCCCAGTGGGTAACTGTACCATTACAGGTTGTGTTGTTTCTATTTTGCAGACACTCTTCCCCTCTTTCTAACTTTCCTTCTATCCTTCATTATCTCCTGAAGTCTGTCTGAGTTCGCGTTCTTTGCTTCCATGACACTTTCTATTCATATTATCCTCTGCTGTCACCTTAATTGTTCCCAACAGCAGGGTCTTTTACAATGAGTCCTATGTTCTTGTGCAGCCAGCATATTTAAGCTTCAGCTTTAGTATTTGTCCTTCCTGAAGTTTTATTAGATATAGATAGGAATCCTGTAAAAACTCACCAGACTTTACTGATTTGGGAGAATATATCCCATTCCTTCCAGGGTTCTAGATGGGAATGCAATTCATCTTGGGGCCTGTTAGACCTGCCCTCACCATTTCCCCTGATGGTACTTTGCTTTCTGAGTGTCTCTCCTCAAGAAAACTGGTTTTCTTTACTGTCTTATTTTAAGCTCCATTTTTCTGGTACTGGGATGTTGGTATTTTGAATCTCCTCAGTCAATATTAAGACATGGCCTGTTATCTTACTGGCCTGTTATCAGTACTATTCTTAAAGACTTTTCAGCTTGATAAAACCTGATGGAGCTTGGAGTTGACTTGCTTCAAGAATCCAGTCACCTCTCCACCTCCTTAAGGTATTAGAGTAGGACGCAAGTATTGGTAATGGAATCTTGGACTGTGCTAAAGTGTTTAAAACAAGGGAGACAATTATCTCTGTGTTTATCTTACTTTATCTAAGTTATTGTGTCAGATTCTGGATGGCACATTTGACAATCTATAGTATATTTTAATAGCCATACCATAGTATGGCTTATACCATAGTAATGAACATTTAAGGATGAGATTTCAGTCATCAGTAATAGAATGGCGGTCAACTTTATGAGACTAAGAGCTATCTTTTTCTGTTGTTATGATAGTCACTTCAAAAAGGTAGATTGGCTCCCTCATTAAAATGTAAACTTCCTGAGAACAGGAATCATGTCCATATCTTTCTTTGTGTCCCCAGCACTTAGCACAGTGCCTGCAACATAGTGCTTAATAAATACTCTTTGATGATGATAACAATGATAATGGTGGGTCCTTCTCTAATCAGACTCCTATAGATTCTGCAGGGCTCTGAAGCAGACGAAAAAAAAGCCTCACCAAACAGGAGAATTTAGTGAATCATTCGGTCAATGCTTTACCTTAAGGTATAATTGTTTTAGTACTCCTGCAACCTTGATTTTTTTAATCAGATTCTTCTTTTTGCTTTATTAATTTAATGTTATGAAATCATTGGCCTATGGCACTATTCTGTTCTATTGATATTATCAAGTAATGAAATATATATTTGTCCTAGTCTCTTTTGGAAAATGTCTTCTGCATACTATTAGTGACTATGCAAATATGAAAATTATAATGGATTACTTGACTCTAGCCTGACTTCTTGGAATATTTACCCTGAAAGTTCTTTAGACAATTTTCTGATTTTTCATAATAGTTAATAAAAAGTTATTTCATTGCTGTTTTATGGGAAAGGAAACTTGTTTACAGCTGTTACTAAAAATAATCACAGCAAAAAAGATAAAAGTATCCACTTAATGTAATTTTCACCTTATTCTTAATCATTCATTCATGAATAGGTCATGGAGAGGAAGATTGTTGCCCAAAGGCAACCAGGTCATCAGCAAAACCAGCACCAGCTCCAGTCCCCAACTTGACTGGAAACTTTCCAAAGATACCTGTAGCTTGCAAGGCTCTGCAACTGGAGACAGAAAGAGCAGAGGGCTCCCTGAGAAAGGACCATGGTAATCTGAAAGTCCTGGAGTGGGGACCTTAGAAATGCTTAGGAGCTATAATGAGGAGCAAATTAGTAGATTGATGAGTACTCAGTTGGAATTCCCCAGGTCCAGGACTTCGGATATCCTTAATCCTTTGTCTGAAGACACCAGAAAGAGTCCCACAGATACCACGCTCTCAGCATCAAAGATTTACTAGAGGCCAGGGAATGGGGTGGCAAAACTAAGAAATGAAAGTCAGTCCAGAAACGCAGGTAACCCAGTGTGTGAGACCAAGCAAGTACAACGGCCCCACTCAAAAGGGCAGCAGTGATTTGATTCTGGCCCTAAGACAAAGCTTTATTTAAGAAACTAAAGCTAGAGAGATGAGTAAATGAAAGAAAATACTGAACAGTATCTAGAGCTTCACATAAAAGGTTAAAAATAGCAAAACAGAGACTCAAAGGGAAAATTGGATGCTCTATAAGGACTACATGAAGACTTAGGGTAAATTAAGTAAGAGATTTTTAAAGAAATTAAATGAAAGCTCTGGGGGAAGGTCTTGGGAAGTTAACAAACAACCGTGAGGAGAAAATAGTAACTCTTACCCAAGAAATAGTCTCCCCGTAAGCTAGATAAGACTAAACAGAAATAAATAACTTCATGAGAGAGCAAGAAATAGCAGAACAAATTAAAAGACTGAAAAATAGAAGAAAATGTATGGTATCTGACATAAAATAGCCAACATTTTATTTTTATTTTTTAAAATTTATTTATTTGTTTTCAACATTCATTTCCACAAAATTTTGAGTTCCAAATTTTCTCCCCTCCCCCTACCCCAAAACGCCAAGCATTCTAATTACCCCATCACCAATCTGCCCTCCCTTCTAACATCCCTCCCTTCCCTTATCCCCATCTTCTCTTTTGTCCTGTAGGGCAAGATAACTTTCTATACCCCATTACCTGTATTTCTTATTTCCTAGTGGTACTCAAGAATAATACCCAAGAATAATACTCAACAGTTGCTCCTAAAACTTTGAGGTCCAACTTCTCTTCCTCCCTCCCTCCCCACTCATCCCCATTGGGAAGGCAAACAATTCAATATAGGCCATATCTGTATTGTTTTGCAAATGACTTCCACAATAGTCGTGTTGTGTAAGACTAACTATGTTTCCCTCCATCCTATCCTGCCCCCAATTTCTTCTGCTCTCTCTTTTGATCCTCTCCCTCCCCAAGAGTGTTGACTTCAGATTGCTCCCTCCTCCCATTGCCCTCCCTTCCATCATCCCCCCACCCTGCTTATCCCTTTCTCCTTCACTTTCCTGTATTGCAAGATAGGTTTTCATACCAAAGTGAGTGTGCATTTTATTCCTTCCTTTAGTTGAATGTGATGAGAGTAAGATTCATGTTTTTTCTCTCACCTCCCCGTATTTTCCCTCCACTGAAAAGTCTTTTACTTACCTCTTTTATGAGAGATAATTTGTTCCATTCCATTTCTCCGTTTCTGCTCCCAATATATTTCTCTCTTACCCCTTAATTTCATTTTCTTAAGATATGATCCCGTCCTATTCAATTCACCCTGTGCTCTCTGTCTCTCTGTCTCTGTGTATGTGTGTGTGTGTGTGTGTGTGTGTGTGTGTGTGTAAACCCACCAACTACCCAGATACTGAAAAAAGTTTCAAGAGTTACAAATATTGTCTTTCCATGTAGGAACGTAAACATTCAATTTTAGTAAGTCCCTTATGATTTCTCTTTGCTGTTTACCTTTTCATGCTTCTCTTGATTCTTGTGTTTGAAAGTCAAATCTTCTTTTCAGCTCTGGTCTTTTCATCAAGAATGCTTGAAAGTCTTCTATTTCATTGAAAGATCATTTTTTCCCCTGAAGTATTATACTCAGTTTTGCTGGGTAGGTGATTCTTGGTTTTAGTCCTAGTTCCTTTGACTTCTGGAATATCATATTCCATGCTCTTCGATCCCTTAATGTAGAAGCTGCTAGATCTTGTGTGATCCTGATTGTATTTCCACAATACTTGAATTGTTTCTTTCTAGCTGCTTGAAATATTTTCTCCTTGACCTGGGAACCCTGGAATTTGGATACAACAATGTTCCTAGGAGTTTCTTTTTTTAGATCTCTTTCAGGTGGTGATTGGTGGATTCCTTGAATACTTCTTTTGCCTTCTGGTTCCAGAATCTCAGGGCAGTTTTCCTTGATAATTTCATGAAAGATGATGTCTAGGCTCTTTTTTTGATCATGGCTTTCAGGTAGTCCCATAATTTTTAAATTGTCTGTCCTGGATCTATTTTCCAGGTCAGTTGTTTTTCCAATGAGATATTTCACATTATCTTCCATTTTTTCATTCTTTTGGTTTTGTTTTGTAATTTTTTGGTTTCTCATAAAGTCACTAGCCTCCATCTGTTCCATTCTAATTTTTAAAGAACTATTTTCTTCAGTGAGCTTTTGAACCTCCTTTTCCACTAATTCTGTTTTTTAAAGCATTCTTGTCTTCATTGGCTTTTTAAACCTCTTTTGCCAATTGAGTTAGCCTATTTTTAAAGGTATTATTTTCTTCAGCATTTTTTGGGGTATCCTTTAACAAGGTGTTGACCTGCTTTTCATGCTTTTCTTTCTCTCTCTCATTTCTCTTCCCAATTTTTCCTACACCTCCCTTACTTGATTTTCAAAATCCTTTTTGAGCTCTTCCATGGCCTGAGACCCATTGAATATTTATTTTGGATGTTTGGGATACAGAAACCTTGACTTTTATGTTTTTACCTGCTGGTAAGCATTCTTCTTCTTCATCCAAAAGGATGGGAGAAGATATCTGTTCACTAAGAAAATAACCTTCTATAATCTTATTTTTTTCCTTTTTTTAGGCATTTTCCCAACCAGTTACTTGACTTTTGGGTCCTTTGTCAAGAGTAGGGTGTACTCTGGGAATCTGTAAGGTCTCAGTTCCCTCAAGGTAGCACAATCAAGCGTGTCCACTGGTCTGGGAGCAGGAAGAGAGTTTTGTGCCCAGAATCTTAGCAGAGGTTCCTCTCCACAGCCATCTAGCCTCCAGTTCTGCCAAGCCAGCACTGCGGGGCTGAGATTCAATTAAGCTGTGGGAGCAGGGCCACCATTCAGTGTGAGATAAAGATCAGCTCCTTCAGGGCCTCTATACAGGGCTGAGGTAAGAATGGGCTGCTCAGTGCCCCCAGGGGTTTCACAATCCAACAATGGATGTGGGCTGCTGTGGGAACTGCTACTACTTGCTCAAAATGGCCTCTGTGGCTGCTGCCTAAGGCCAGAGCTATGAGAAGGCCCTTCCCCCTTCCCGGCCAGCTGAAAAAACCCTCTCACTGACCTTTGATACCTGTGGATTGAGGGATCTGTGAACCTGCTGCTGCTACTGTGACTGGGGATTCCAAGACTGGAAATTCCACCCCTGAGATGTCCTCATCCCAAAGCTGTACCATGCTACCTGGCCAAGGCTAGGCTGGGCTCTCCTCTGTGTCCCGTGCAACAGATGTTTCCCATGGGCCTTTTAGGTTACTCTGGGCTGGAAATCTCTTCCACTCTGTTCTCCATTTCTGCTGCTTCAGAATTTGTTGAGAGTCCCTCTCTACAGGTATTTTATAGGCTGTGTGGGGACAGCCTGCATATATGTGTCTTTCTACTCCACCATCTTCAATAGCTAACATTTTATAGCACTTAATATATACTAGACACTGTACTAGTTGTTTCACAATTATTCTCTCATTTGATTTGATCTTCACAACAACCTCAAGATGTAGGTTTTATTATTATCTTCATTTCATAGATGAGGAAACTGAGGTAGAAGTAGGTTAAATAACATGCCCAGAGTTATACAAGTGGTAAATGACTGAGGCTAGATTTGAATTCAGGTTTTTCTGACTCCAGACCCAGCACTCTATCCACTGCCCCACTTAGCTACCATCTGATAACTTAATATTGTCAATGTTTGGAGAACCATAATAAAAACAAAACTGGGTTGTTACATTTGAAAAAATGGTAAGGAAAAACTGCCTGCATCACTTAGAACAAAAGCGAAATAAAAAGAATCTATTCATCTAAAAGAATCCTGAAAGAATCTGATTCTTAAAAGAATCTGAAAATGGAAAGTCCCAGGAAAGTCATAGTTAAAATTCAGTGCTCCTATGTCAAAGAAAAAATATTACAAACATCCAGTTTAAGAACTGAAGAGCAGCCATTATGATCTCATAAAAAACTGACAGTTCTACTATAAATGAGAGGTGATCTTGGAATACAATTTTAGAAAATGTAAAAGATAGAGTCTTACAACTAAAATAACTTTCCCTGCAAGGCTGAGTTTCATCTTAAAGGAAAACAAAGTAGACCTTTAACAGAATAGAAGAATTTCAAGCATTTCTGGTTAAAATAATATTAAAAAACCAGAGCCAAGTAAGAAGTTTAAAATATAAATACAAGAGAGCAGAGAAACCTAGAAAGGAAAACTTGCTTGAGCATTTGGAAGGGAATGTATGATATGCAGTCATAACATTCTAAAAGGGGGAGAAATGCATATCCTGTCATAAAATTTAAGTCTTCAATGAGTATTGATGAATTAAGTTAGAAAAAACAGAGAACTTGGATGATTAATTCTGATCTGAAGGACAACAAATCATTGAACGCTCATACAAATGGGCAGTGAGGTGGCACAGGACATTGAGTAGTAGGCCTAGAATCAGGAACACCTGAATTCAGATCTGACCTAAGACACTTACTATCTGTGTCACCCTAGGCAAGTCACTTAACCCTATTTCTCTCAGTTTCTCATGTATAAAATAAGTTGGAGAAGGAAATGGCAAAATATTCCATTATCTTTGCCAAGCAAACCCTAAAAGGGGTCATAAAGAACTGGACACAGCTGAAAATGACTAAACAACAAGCATACAAATAGACTAGTACAGAAATAAAAATTAACAATGAAACCAGTGAGAATGGGAAAAGGAGGGGTTGAAATGGAAGAAAATACCAAGGAAGGAATAGTCATAAGCAAAACAAACTTCCTGATCTGGGAGTAAGGATTGAAAGGAAAAAAGAGAGAGAAGGAAAAGAAATGAACTGGCATCTATAGGACTGTCTATCAACTGAGAATAGCTGAAAAAATGTCATATTAATATAAAAGAGTTTTGTTTTATCATAAGAAATTATGAAAGACCATTTCAGAAAATCCTGAATCAGTTCATCAGTAAACGTGTATTAAGTAGTTACCATTTGCCAGGCATAGTACTAAGCATTGGGATGCAAAGAAAGGCAAAAGCCAGTCACAGAGCTTCTGTCATAAGAGGGGAGAAAACATAAAAGTAACTATGTGCAAACGATATATATAGGACAACCAACAAATGGAAGGCATTGAAATTAAGGAGGGATTAGGAAAGGTTTCCTATAAAATATGGAATTTTAGGTAGGACTTAAAAACATAAAATAGAAGCCAGGATACAATGATGAGGAGGGAAAGAATTCAAAACAATGGGAATAGGCAGCGTAAATACCCAGATTTGGGAAGTGGAGTGTTTTGTTTGAGGAACAATGAGAAGTGTCATTGGATTGCACAGCATGTTAGGGGGAATGAGGTATAAGAAAACTAGAAAAGTAGGAGAAGGCAGGTCATAAACAGCTTTGAATGCCAAAAAAAGAAATTATATTTGATTCTAGAGGTCAAAGGGAGCCACAAGAATTTACTGAGTAGGGAGATGCCATGGTCAGACCTATGCTTAGGAAGAATAACTTGACAGCTGAATGGAGGATGGACTGAATAGGTGAGAGAATTGAACAGGGAAACCAACCAGAAAGTTATTGTAATAGTCTAGGCATGAGGTCCTGGGCCATGATGGTGGAGTGTCAGAGGAGAGAAGAGGACATAATCAAGAGATAGTATGAAGGTAAAATCAATAGGTCTTGGCAATAGATTTGATATGAGAGGTGCGAGAGTGAAGAGTTGAAGTTGACACCTAGATTGTGAGTGTGGGTGACTAGGAAGATGGTGGTGCCCTTGAAAGCAATAGGGATGTTAGGAAGAGAAGAAGGGTTAGGGGGAAAATAATGAGTTCAGTTGTGGACACACTGAGTTTAAGATGTATAAGGGACAATCAGTTTGAGTTGTCTAAAAGTCAATTGCAGATGGAAGACTGGAAGTTAGCAGAAAGGACAGGGCTGGATAAGTAGACTTGATAATCATGAGCATAGTTGACATTTTAATCCATAGGAACTAATGAGATCACCAGGTGAAATAGTATAGAGGGAAAAGAGAGAAGGGTCCAAGATGGAGTCCTGAGGGATACCCATGGTTTGCAGGCACAACCTGGATTAAGATTCAACAAAAGAGACTGAGAAAGAGGAGACAGAAAGGCAGAAAGAGAAGCAGCAGAGAGTACCCCCAAAAAATCTAGAGAGAAGACAGTATCAAGGAGAAGAGAGTGATTGACAGGGTCAAAGGCTGTGACAAAAAAAGGCCATTGGATCTGACCTTTAAAAGATGACTAATAGCTTTCAGTACAACAATTTTGGTTGAATGAAGAGATAGGAAGCCAGACTGAAAAGAGTTAAGAAGAGAGTGAGAGGAAAGAAAGTAGAGGCAACCAATTGTATATGACCTTCTCAAGGAATTTAACCCTAAAAGAGGAGAAGAATAAGGCACAATAGCTAGCAGGGGTAGATAGACCAAATGAAGTTTTTTAGTGAATGTTTGTAACCAGTGGGTAAGAAGCAAGTACATAGGGAGAGAATGAAGATAAATGAGAGAGTAGGGATGATAAAAGAGCCACTCTTCTGGAGAAGATTGAATGGCATGGGATAACTTTTGCATATAGAAAGTTTTGCTTTGGCAAGAAGAAGGGCTAATTCATTATCTGAAGCAGGGGTAAGGGAGGTGATGGTGGCAGAAGGCATCTGAGTTATTTGACACTAGGAAGAGAGGAGAAGAGAGCACTAAGGGACTATACTCTTTTTTTCCCCAGTAAAATGTGAGACAAGGTTCTCAGCTGAGAAGGTGGGAGGAGGAGGGGCAGAAGAGGTATGAAGAAAAATGAAAAGATTTGGAAAAGTTGCTATGATAAGTAGGATAGTGAGTTAATTAGGGAGATGTAAAAGGATTGCCTTGCCACAGTGAGGGCCAAATTGAGGTTATGTAACATACATTTATAGTGACCTCCCTTAACACAGTTTTGCGATTTTCTCTAGCTTCATTCAGCAGCAAGTGTGTAGGAGTAAAGATAGCAGATGGTGGGAGTGATCCAAGGCAGAGGCTTGGCAGGGTACGACTGGCAATATGTTAATGAAGCATAGGATTCAAGAGAAGAGTACAATAGAAAGTTGAACTGCTTCACCTAGGGGTAAAGTTGGGTAAGGAAGGAGGGTACAGCTAATGCAGGAGTGATAGCCTATGAAAGAACTGAGGATTGGAGGATAGGAGGTTGCAGTGTGGAAGCAGAATATAGAGATTTATTCTGTTGGCTTGAAAGAGTGCCTCTTATCAACTCTTTTGGGTTGAAAGAGTGTGTCCTATCTCTAGTAGGGGAAACCTGGAAGGCAGAATGATTTAATGTGAAAAGCACTGGTCTTGTCATCAAAGACCCAAGTGTGAGGTCTACCTTTGATACTGACTTGCACTGTGACTCTGGGAAAGTCACTTTATCTCTTAGTTTTGGTTCTTTCATCTATGAAATGTAAGTAACGATATTTGTACTACTCATGAAGAAAACACTTTCTGAGCCTTAATGTGCTATATAAATAATGAAATCTTGGAGTTGGAGAAGATTCCTGAGGCTATCTAGTCCAAGCTATGCCTAAATAAGAATTTTCCCTCTGATATCCTTGAAGAATGATGGGACCTAGCCTCTGCTTGAAAACCTTCAGAGATAGAAAGCCCACTACCTCCAAAGTCAAGCTTATTTTAGTTTTGCATCATTCTAATTGTTAGGAAATTTTTCTTCACACTAAGCTGAAGACTTTCTTCTGAGGAAAAACAGAAAAATACATATTGTTAATTTATTTTTATTTCTCTTTTTCTTTTATAAAAAAATAGAACATCATAGCTAATAAGGTCACATAGAACAGAAATTAAAAAAAAAAGTTTGGGTGTGGGTCAGCCACAAGACGACATTCACTGATTTTCCTTTCTTGATGCTGTTTTTGATTTCTAGTCTTCTAAGGCTGACTCATCCTGAATAGTTTACCACCCCCATGGCCCACTTCCTAAGGAATTTTCTTCTGCCAGTCCTGCCCCACTCCCCACTTCTCCCACTGTTGAGTTCCTCTTGGAACCTCCATCTTGAGGAAGGTCTGAGGTTAACTTATTTTCATTCTCCTCCGAGTACTCACTTCAAAACCATGCCCTCATGCTAGACACCTTTGTTTTGCTCCCATCCAAATATAAGTTCCTTGAGAATAAGATCTTTCCAAGTGCTTCTCATATTGTCTGGCACATAGTAAGAATTTTATAAATGCTTAATTCATTCCCTCCCTCTTGATCAAGTACACAAAATCTGACAAACAGAAGGAGGTTCCCTCTCTCCTCTGTTTTGTTTCAACAAGTTGAAGTCCATAGGTTTCATGCATTTTTGCTTTTTAAATTCATCCCCCATTTAGCCAAATAAATCCAAAACTAAGGAAAGATGTCTGTAAATGGAGACTATTGTACCCTAGTGTTTTGTGTTAAATCCTCAAAGAAAGCAGACACTGAGATTTTTTTTTTAAATTTGAACTGGTACAACAAAGTCAACAATATGGGGAGCAAGTTAGGAATGAAAATAAAAGAGGAAGTCATGGCAAGAAACAGTAACAATATAAAGTACTGCCAGGGACAAAAGAGGAATTCTATAGATCTTCAAGGAAAAGTTCCTTCCAAAAGTGCTTGGTAAGTCAAGGGTCTTTTTATCCAGTCACAAAAGTCAGGGAACTACCAGATCAAGAGACTAAACACTGCAGCTGTATAGACCAAGTATAAGTTTGAGCTAGATGCCAGCTTTCAATTTTTAGTCTTGAATTAGGAAATCCTATTGATCTGGAAAGGAATACGATTTCATAACAAAACATGAAAAGTTTTAACATTCTTTTACTCTATATGTTTTAGTTTTTGACTTATGGGCTATTTCTACTTTGCTTCCTTTTGTGCATCTATGTATGTTTTGTTTTCCATCTTTAGCACGATCCTGTCTGAAAAGATAGTTGTATTCCAAAGAAGTTATTTCATTTCACTCTCCTTGCTGAAGCTTTTAGGGAGCTTGGAAATCCTGCGATTTTGGGCTTCTGTGACCAGCATCTCACCCTTGTTAAAAATTTCATAGTAGAATTAATAAACTTTTTCTCCATCTGCTGTTTGGTTTTCCCACTGATGAATGTTAGTTTCAGGGTGTACTTGTCATAAAATTGTTTAAGGGTGGAAGTGACTTGCCAAATGTTATCAGGGTCCATTACAGATGGATCTTTTTTATGTGCTATGAGAAAGATACTTTTCCCATCATAATAACAAAGGCTATGACAAAGATGGCAAAGACCCTTGGACACTGAAAAAAGTTCAGGTAATCTAAGAGCACAACCACAATAACAAAGAAAGAAGATATATATGAGAAAGCAGTCATTAGTCAGATCAAAATTCTCCATGTAATTATAGTTTTGCAGAAGTATGTTTTTGGCAGAATTACCCAAAAAGTTTTCCATTGATAATCCATCTTATCAGTCAGGATTTATAGGTTTCTCATTCTCAGATTTCCGTTTCTTCCAACAACCAGTACTTAATGCTGTTGAGTCAACCAATGGGCTAAATAAAGCAGAACTAATGTCCCAGGTGCAATTGCCATGACCACCATTTTGTCTCTTTCCTTCTCCTCCCAATTTAATCCCTCCTCCAGTTCTGCCCTTCAAATATTTAAAAACAGCCATAGTTTTCTCTTCTCTAGGCTAACCATCCCTACTTCCTTTAACTGATTAATAATAATTGGAATTACTAATATCCTTACCACCTACCTCACCAAGTTATTGAGAAGAAAATAACTTGTATATCTTTAAGATGACATCTATAAATGTAGGTTTTTATTACTGTTAGCTATGTGGCCTTGAGCAAGAGTTGAATACTTTTATTCTTTAACACCCAGGAATGTTATGAGAAAGGTTCTTCTCAAACCTGTATAAGTGCAACATTAATATTTTTATTTGTTGTTGTGATTTCAATTCAGTAATTCAATGCAAGAAGTATTTATTAAGCACCTACTTACTATGTGCGAAGTACTCTGCTAAGTAGTTAGAAATACAAAGAAGAAAAAGGAGGACATTTTCTCTTCAGGGTCTTACAGTCTAATGGGCAAAGATAAGACAAAAAAGGAAGCTGGAAAGGGGGAGACAAGGAAGCAACACTGTAGATGTTTTAGAAACCAGTGAGAGGAGAGAAAGTAGAGGTGGTAACTAAGAGTGCTGATGGGGATTAAGCATCCTCTGCCTCTTTAGTAAAGTTGTATTAGATGGTTTATCTAATTCTTCTCATAACACTCCAGACCATATAAAATCAAGCCACATTTGATTCCCACTAACTTTTTTTTCTGCACATTTGTTGCTGAAGTATTTTCTGACTTCCCTTTTATGAGTTGTACTCTGGTGGAATTTAGATCTTGAATTTCAGCTTACTTGACCAATGCTTCCCTAAAGTCATAGGCTGATACCCCTACCAAGGAACCTAAAACATTATCAGGGCTCCCTTCTAATGAGCAGGAGTTAACTTTTAAAGTTTTTTCACATCTCAGTTCTCACAGATTCTGTATTAGGCCGATGGAACTAAGGGATGTATACAACAGATTGCATGCCATTTCCCTAGTATTAACCCGGACTTCTTTCATACTTGTCCAAAGGGACACCAAAGTACCTTATTGTTTCCACTTGTGTTGCAGGAATTCAAGGGAAGAGGCAGACAAAGCTAGGCTGATCCGTTCAAACTTTATTGGGAGATTTACTTACTGAAATCCTAGTAATAGCACTTTGCAAGAGACAGCAAGCACTGGAGGTATAGGTCTGTACAGGAGCTTTGCCCTTAAGTTGTTCATGTGTTTTACTGAAATTGTTGAAGGAGGTAGTGGGTTGAAACATGCAAGATGTGGTCGAAGCAACAGGATGTGTAAATGTTCAACTAAGGTGGAGTTGATTGACTAACTATACATCATTCTTAACCTAGCAAGAAGATATATGAGTTTATTGCTCTTAACTACAACCATAATCTGTTTAACCCACAAGACTTCTAAGTGTTGCTTTGATCTGTTTAATCTATACAGCAGATACCTGGTACAGGGACTTCATCTTCCATGAAGTTCAAACCAAGCAGAAAGTAGAGAGGTATCTGGAAAGTTCAGGTCCCAGGACTCTATTTTTTATTTTTATTAATTCCATTCTTATTACATTTTTCAATAGCACTCTGATGAAAGTTATTCAAGGATAAGATAAAATCTTACTATATTTATGCTTTGTGAACTCTTTCACAGGAGGATAAAATGGCTACTTTTTATAACCGAATAAACATAGTAGGTTGTGTGTTTTGCTTTTGCAGACTCATTAAAACCATCTTTAGGACAAATGTAATGGCAGGCAGCAGTGATGATGTATACCTTATCTTATTCCTATTAATTCCATTCACTGAATTTATATATTTTGATATCTTTCCTTTTTATGTACTTTATAAATTATGAATATCTGATATGGCAACATTAATTTAAACATTTTAAAATATTTGTGGTTCAATATTATATCTGGGCATTTGTGAGTAATGGTACTATCTATAATGATATTCTACTTCTGGTAGTTCATTTCTTGGATTTTTAAGGCTATCTTAGGATTTGCATTTACAATATTGATATTTCTTTTCTGTTAGTTTATATAGGATACCAGGCTTTTGATAGATATGATTTTAGCTTCCTGCTTTCATCATTCCAGAGTCTAAATTTTTTCAACCCATAATAAATAATGTATTGCAGAGCTGCCTACCACTTCTCTGCAAAATTTATATCAATCAATGTTTCTATAATTTCTAGCATCAGTGCCCTGATCCTGAATCTGTCATGAACACCTCCATTTCTATAAACAAATCTGAATGACTCAGTTCTTTCTTTCTTTGTTGACGTATTAATGTTATCATTAGTGTTCATGTGATTGTTACACATGTTGTACTTTTTAATTATGCTTGTAGGTTTTAGTCATTCATAGGCTCCCAATGGAGGTAAAGTATCTTTGTTTACATTTGACAGGTTATAATTCTGTTGTCAGTCTTTATAATTGCTTTGCACTTGAGGGTCATTTGTTTAAAATTTTTACTTTAAAATTTTAACATCTATATTGACCATTCTCAGTACATCTATCAATATTCTTTCTTATTTTAGACAAAAGATCTTTTTTCTATAGCTGTCTTTGGATGATAACCACCATGTTTCATTAAAATTATATATGTTTTGGGGGTTACTTCTAGCTATGTTCGTATCTATTTTACTGTTTCAAAAGAATGACAGAGAAAGAAAACCATTGAAACATGTATGATGTGCATGTTCTTTCCCACTAAGTTTTGACTTCAGGATGCTTTTCTGTTTCCTAACATGCATGGCTCCAGCTTCCTCCTTGAGAGCTTTATGCTTTCTGTCTTGTTTAGGTACAGAAAGCTATTTGTAATTAAATGTGTATCCATTAGTTCAGTTTGACCTCCAGATTTAAACTCGAAGCCTTCATTCTATATTTTTTCTTGGTATACATTAAAAATGCATCACTTTCTGAATTCAAATGACATTTTAATATCATTAGAGAAAGTTTCCTTGAAATGAAGCAGCTGCTTAATATAGTTTTTGGTGGAGCCATGTACAATGATGTCATTCATGTACAATAAGTAATTAATGCAGTGTTTGGGTATGACTCTTTTTTCACATAAAAACCGTACTCAGTTCTATTTACAAGCCATGATAATAGATCTAAAGATATCACCTTTACGTCATTGATCCTGACAATATTGTACTGATGACATAATTTAAAGGGAGAAGTTTTCTACATGGGCTTCAAATGCTGTAGCATTATCACTATGCTTGTATCTGTTTTTGTATTTTTATTAGTACAAGCGTAAGTAAACTATAAGTGTGGAACTGACACAAAGACTTAGTGATATTCAATAAAGATAATGTAAACATTAAAATGCTTTCAAGAGTTTGATGCAATAATTTCTAATTAAAAAATGAGTTGTTCTTTATACTCTCAAAAACTTTTTGATCCATCTTTTTTGTTCCTTATACAATATATTTTCACCTCATCTCTTCATAGATTTTTTTTGAGAGCTATGAACTATGAATCCTTCATAAAGTACATAAACATATAATTGGCCTATATTTGGATGGGTTACTGGTGTTCTCTTTTGGTAATGGTTATAAGTGATGCATTCTATTAAGAAGGATGAGACCAGGCTTGCACTGTAGGGAAAGCTTTGCTTGCTGTTCATGTGTAAATATGAAAGCATTTGAGCCTATAATTATGGATCTTTTCCAGATTCCTTTATTTTAATTATTTTTCAAAGAAACTAGAATTTCTGTCAACTTCGTTGATATCAGTCTGTCAGTAAGCATTTATTAGGCACCTACTATGTTGCAGACGTTGTGCTAAGTGTTGGGAACAAGAAGGTAAAAGAGAGTCCCCGACCTCAAGGAGCAAATAATTTCATACTAATAAGCTACATAAGCTTTCTGTTTCAAGTTTGACCCACTCAAGTTTTCTCTGTGTTTTACTTATTTGAACTATACAAATGACCAGAAATTTCACATGCTCTCCTTCCTCTCCTTTTTATCTTCAACTTTCTTTGTTCCTCAAGCCTTTTTAGAGTACAGTTTTTGTTTGATATTTAATTATTCATTTTATTTTTTGCTTTGACTGCTTGTATCACTAATCTTTAGGTTTTAGTTTTCAGTTGCTGATAAAAAGTATCAAGAATTTCTGGTTAACTTTTTCCCCCTGGATTCTATTCAATGCTTCTTTTTTTTTCTTACCTTTAATCATGTGATATAGGTTTAAGTTTTCTATTTGTTTTTTTGCTCTATATTGATACGATCTGCCAATGTTCTATGCATTTATTATGGATGGTCATAACAAATAATCAACTTTTTTTAAAAAAAAATTACTGACAGAGAAGTGAATAGAATTCTTTTGTGTTCAGAAACCACAAGGAATTAGAACAAATCAGAACAAATTTAGAGCTTAAGACATCAACCATGTGGTGTGAGGATAAGGGTCAACAGGAAAGAAAGAGAATGCCAATCACAGTGATCTACAAAGGAAACTCTGTGTGCTCTGAGACCTGTATGGTAGCTGTGAAGGCCTGGCAGGAAGTCTGAAAAACCAACTAATTGGACTCTGGCAGTCCCATTAGAACATTAGAGCAAACCAGAAACATTAATATCCCATTTCCTGAAAATGTTTTGGTTTATATGATGCTGACTAAGATAAGAAACCAAAGGTATTCATGAAATAGACTGAAGACCTGAATGTTTTTTATTGGTTGGTTGGTTGTTGTCCTATTTTCTTGAAGAAGACCAAAATGACATCACTATGTTGGAGTCAAGGTATGATGTGTCTGACTGTGGCTGATCAGACCAATGTGAGCTTGGAAGGCCTTACCACAAGTTAGGCACAAGTAGTCCACATGAACATATGGAGGGGAGATGTCCCTAAATTTGCATATCCCATCTTTCTTTTGAGTGACTGCAATTCTGCTGTGCTCATAGAGTATAGTGCCTTCTTTGATACCATGCTGGGAGGTCTTTTTCTAGTGTCTCACATGTCAAGTAATTGATTCCAAGGTTTTTCAGAGAGACCTTGAGAGTGACATTTGAGTAATGTGGCCAGCCCATCAGAGTTGTGCTCTTTGCAGTAGAGTTTGAATTCTTTGTTGTTTAGGGCTCACCTAGAGAAAACTAAGATGTCTGTGATTAGAAAGGACCCCATTGTCCAGTACCATGTCTTACCAGGTGATCTTTAGAATTTTCCTAAGACAATTCAAATGGAATTGATTCACACTGGTACACTGCCAAGGTTTCACAGGCATGCAACAAGAGAACGGTACAATGACTCAGGAGACCTTCAGTTTGGTGGGCTCTCCCATACTTTCCCTCAGAGCCTCCCAAACACTGAGCTCTGACAATGCATGTGTCAATCTCATCATCTTTGTGTACATTCCTGGTACATATAGCTAAGGTAAGTATATTTATCCACAGCACTCAAAATTTCTCCTTTTGCTGTAACTGATGGTTCCACATACAGATGGAATGGTGCTGGCTGATGGAGAACTTGTGTTTTCTTGGTGTTGTTTGGGCCAAAATTAGCAAAAGCAGCAGAAAATTGATTCATATTTTGTTACATCTCAGCCTCAGAGTCTGAATTAAGTGTACAATGAATAAAAGCTTTTTTTATCACGTACCGATACTACACATACAACAATAAAATTAGAAATACTTATGAGCAAGTGCTTCATACTATTTTTTGTCAGCAATATTTTTAGCTCCAAGTAATACAGCAGTGTTTTACAGATCAACATAGAGTCATCTTAAGAAAAAAAGTTCTTTCCTAAACCTTCATTAGGGAAATATAATAGTAATGATGGCTCTAAGTAGGACCAACCTATAATCTACTTTTTCCTTTTCAGTTTCTTTGATTCATAGAAATAATTATGTTACATTGGTTAGGACAGTACTTCCAGAGTCCAATTAGTTGGTTTTCAGATTTCCTGCCAGGACTTCACAGCTACCAGAGAGGTCTCAGAGCACGTAGAGTTTCTTTTATTGATGACTGTGATTGGCATTCTCATACTTCGCTGTTGACCTTTCTTCTCACATCACGTGGTTGATATCTTGAGCTCTGAGGGAGTTTATTTAATAAACAAAATATTATGCATAAAACACGAATATAATTTATAATATGCTAAAATAAAATATTAAAGCATTATTGATGATAATTTTGTTTTACTATTTTTACTATAGTGTGAATAAGTTTATTACAAAACATAATGGGCATGAATATCAAAAACCAACTCTTTAAAATGCATCAATATTTGAAAATATTACACCTGAGGATACATCAGTTGGATTTGAGTTCAGAGACTCAAAACAAATGAATTGTTCTTTTTACCTTGCATTCTTAAGATGCTTTATGGTATTCAAAGAATCCCTCCTGCATTATCTCTTTTCATCAGACCTTTTTCCTTTCATGGATTTATAGCCTTAAAGATGAACATAATAAAATAAAATAAATGTTGCAATGTGGCAGGTCTTTTGTCCATCCTGCCTAATGTTCAGTTTCTGGCAGGGGTGATAAAGAAATATCCTGTGGGAAAGGATAATTGCCCTCCTGAATACATCTTCAAAGATTAGGGATGTATGACTTTCTCCCCTTTACCCCATTCTCCCCTCCCTGCCCTAATATGCATGCATCTAGCTCCACCTCTGGACAGCCCTAACTTCCTTTTTCTGAACTAGCAACACCAGCTTTTAATCTTTGGCTTTGTCATGCCAGTCTCTGCAACTTTTTCTTCTGCCCACCCCCACCCCATTACCATTCCAGAAGATATATTTGTCTTACTTCAAAAGTACCCAAACTTCATTGCTATGAGGCAGAAGAGAAAGCACAAGAATTCAGCTGATTTGCCATCTAGCTCTCTCTGAGCCTGGTCCAGTTTAGATCTGGTTTGCCAAGCAACGGCAATAACCTCCTACAGCTAGTGGTTGAGCTTACCACCGCTTCCTCACCCCCTGCTGCATTCAATCAGTACCTTTCTCTCCTGCAGAAGAAAGATGCTCTGTATGGCCCCATTATAGCTGGGGCTGGGGTAAAATTCAATGAACTTCATACCTGTGCTCCAAATAATTGGCCCAAAGAAATTACATGAGCTTTGAAAGGGCCACAAAGAGACTTGGGCAATTTTAGGCTGTGTTGAGCGATTTGGGGCTTGGATAATTTAATAAAGTGCTTGGAAGTAATGCAGGAACTCAAAGATGCTTTTGGTTCACTGCCTTCCTCTCATCCCTCCCTCCCCATAATACTAATAATACAGTTAAGCTGCTGTACTTGCCTCAGGAAAATAGTAGTGATATCCTCATTAGTTTATTTTTCTACCTAAGGAGTTATTTGGATGGATATCATGGCATGTCTTTTCCCCAGAGTTCTGAGGAAAATTTAAATAAAATGGCTCCTTTTATTTTAAATCTTCAATGAGCACCCAATTTGGCAAGAAGTCTGCTGACCCCAGTTTTGATTTCAAATTGTGTGTTTTCGAGTTTGGATTCCTGGATGTTTCCTGACATATCATTTCCATTCCTTTCTGAGTTGGTTTGTGTGAGAGAAAAAGAGGGAAAGACAGAAGGAAGACACAGCAGGAGCCTCACAGCTCCTTATTACTAATCAAAGTCCCCAGAAAAATCTTTTCACATTTGTCAACTGTAAGTGAAAAGTGTGGTAGGGGAAAAGTGTTGATAGGAAGAAAGAAAGTAGAATTTGGGAAATATAATGAGGGGAAGGAAACAAAAATTAACCCAAGATATTTTTGTTTATGTAGGTCAGGGTTATCTCTAGAGGACTAGATCAATGCTTTAAATTTTTATTTCAAACAGAAATTACATTTTGCTATTCTTTTTATGGCATTATTTTCAACCAATTATATTGTAAATAACCATCTTTTCTACTTCATTAACATCACACTGGGATATGAGGGTTTTTATTGTTCATACTTACTAATTTGGATCACAGTTTATGTTACTCTCTGGGCTCAAAGCAGTAAGGCAGACTATGGTCTACTGGTTACAGAAGTACCATGGGACATGGGCTTCCCGAAATGAAACTGGAGCCTTCCAATGGACTTGCCAGTTAGACTCTAGGGCAGTCACTTAACCTCAATGGTCTTGAAGCTAAAGCCTTGGCCATATGCAGCTGTTGACTCTTCCATTTTCTACTCAGACCTTTGCTGTGGACTGACTAAATGAATACTCCCTGGACACATGATAGTTCTCTTTGAATTTCTGCGATGCTGTCATGTGAAAGAAAGATTAAACTTCTACCCCAGAGGGTAGAACTAAAGCAACAAGTAGAAGTTTTAGAGAGTCAGACTTTTTTTTCTTTATGTAACTGTAACCCAAGACTAATATGGCCCCCACCACCTAAAGGTCAGGTGTGATAGATTTTCTCTCTTCACCTAAAGTTCTTCAGTTCTCTTAAGAAGATTGAGGGGGGGGGGTCCTAGGTTTTCTACAAATGACCCAAGCCCCACCAATGATGTTCCCTCAACTGTAGGAGCAATTCTCCTGTACCCTGTAGTCAGTGAGGGTCATGGGAGTTAGGGTCACTTTCTTCATTTTTTGTACATAATAAAGAATTTCTGTTTAGTTTTAATTCCAAGGAACAAGGTGCTCCTCCAAGTATAAGCTGCTTACTCCAAATCTAGTCACCATACTGCTAAATTAACCTTGTAATCTCAAACTTCATTCCACCTCCCTCAGCCTCCTTCCTCTCTGGAGGGATGAAAAATTCCTCCCAAATTTTTGTCAATTTTTTTTTTTTTTTTATAGAGGCAGCATTTAGACTTTCCAACTCATTCCACTTTCCATCTATAGTTCTGTTTGGTTTCAACTACATGGAGAAAGATATCCTGTATTATCTCCCCCAATCTACTTTCTAGATTCCTTTTGTGTGTTTATAGGGTTAATGGAATATAAGATTTTCCCTGTCCATTAATGGGCCTATATCATCACATGTATTCCCCCTTGGAACAAGAGCCATGTTCCCAGGTCTAAAGGTACACAGGTATTTCAGTCATGGATATCTTGCTGCTTTGTGCTTTGACTCAGTTCACAACTGTGCACATCCTGAGTCACATAGAGCCCTGATGCTGAGCCAATTAGACTCTGGGCCATGTGGATCCATAAATGCTGAGGCACATAGATTTTCAAGCTTTTCTTTGTTTTAAAACTACACACAACAGGAAGTTGGTAGTTTACTTTAGGGCTCACAAATGTCATCTAGTCCAACCTCTATGTTAAGGATGAGTCCTCATTTTAACAACCTGGTTAGGTGATCATCTAACCTTTATTTGATGATCTCTTGTAATGTGGAACTCATTAGTTACCCAGTTTACCCAGTACTACACAAGGAATTAGTTGTTTGCAAGGGTAGCTCATTCAATATTTGGATTGCTCTGATTGCTAGGAAATTTTCCTTTATATTGTACTATGCCCTTTATTTAACCTCTAGGTGACATTACTAGCCACTGGCCTGATCTTTGTCAACAACAACAACAACAAATAACAACAAAAACCATAGCCAGCTCCTGATGTATGCTTAGGTAAGCTATAGGTTATGACCTCTGCTAGTCTGACTTGTCAGTCTAGAAAGTATGGTTACTGTGTATTGCTACCAAATCAGGATCATATTTGAGCACCTATTCTCTTGGAAAACCCATTTCTCCCTTGAATCTGCTAGAATTCACTAAACGCTATAAATGTGACCTTGCCTTAATAGATTCTGTTCCTTACAGGAACAAAGAAAAAGAAACTCAACTGTATACAATGCATGCTCTACCATGTGACTACATGCCTCTTGATTCTTCCAGGCTCCTCTGAGACAGTACATGAATGCACTGAAATCAGTAGTTCTAGAGAAACCACAGCTTGGTTTATTTAGTTCCCTATGGCTACTCTTCCAGTGATCATGCAAAGCAATTCAAGAAACACGGTATATTTCCTAAATTATGCTCAACTTATGCTTCCATAGGACAGTTATTAGATGAAAACTCGGGAGCTCTAGATTCTTGATTATTTCTTTTTGGAATCAGGTTTGGGCTCCATACTCAAAGTGGACTGACACCCAGATAGCTGGTATATTCCTATGCCAAATGTGCCATTATCAGAGACCACTAACTGATCTCCATCCCACATGGGGCAGAGTGAGTCTATACAATCGCAAAGAGAAACCCACTGCCAGCATTCCACTTTGGCATGCCTGACCTTCAGCCTTTCAGTTCATGTTTCTGGAGTCTAAGATAAATATGTGCTCCCTTGACCACTTCTAACTTGTATCTCCTTGGTAAAGTTACTGAACCTTCTGGACTTCATCTTTCATGTATATAAAAAGAAAACTTTTTCTCTAAGCTCCTCTTGTGGCTCTCCAGACCTTCTTTACTGTATCCCAAAGTAGTGTCCTTACCCACTAAGTTCACTCCCCCTGGTTTTCTCACAGTAGAAGCCCATTCTGCCATGGTGGTTCCTTCCTTTGATTGGCTCACTTATCTCAGAACCTCCACTGCTTTCACTTGAATACTTTCACCTTCTTTTGAAATCTCTTTTATGTGTTATCTTCCCTCGTTAGAATACAAATTCCTTTAGTGCAGGGACTGTCTTGTTTTCAGTGAATGCTAAATTAGTGCTTGTTCATTTGACTTAAGATGCCTTCTAAGGTTCTTTATAGCTCCTACAAACCTTTCCCAATCTTCTTTACTGTTAGTGCTTTCTCTTTGAAATTACATTTCATTTACAATGTGTATATCTTTATGTACATAGTTATTCACATGTAGCCTTCCCCTTTAGAATATAAATTCTTTAAGGGTAAGTACCACGTTTTTTTGTTTTGTTTTTCATTTTTTCCCCCTTTCTTTGTATCCTTAGAGCTTGCAACAGTGCCTGGCAAATAGTATATGTTCATAACTTGTTAACTGATTGACTAATCTTCTGATTCCCATTACAGTTTCTTTCAATTAGCAGTGATATTTAAAACTATCTTATCTCCTGACATCATAGTGGGAAAAGAGGAAGGCAATGAAACATTACAGAAAAATTAACTTGGATGCTGGTTTGCATATGTGAAATTGTTATCCAAAGTCCATGAAGGACTGAATCTTGTCACTCTTAACCTTCTTAGTACAAATGAAGCCAGAAGAAAAAAGAAAGTTACAACTGAAGGGAAGCAAGGGTACAAACTCCCATTGGAGAGGTAAATACAAGCACTGATGGAATCAGTATTTTATTTTTCTTCTGGTATATCTAAACACAATAAAAAACATGATTTCACAGACATTTGGCCATCTCATCTTTCAGTGTTCATGATAAACTTTTGTAAAAAAAATACTATCATGAAGACCACTATGCCTCATGTACCAAAATCTGGAGGGCATTTAAAGGTGAAATTAGAAGAGGACAATGACAGATGAAAAAATGGGAAAAAATCTGTAAAGATTTTTTTTTAACAAACTCCCTGCTCTGTCAATAAGAGTGAGACAACTATCTTTGAACTTTAACACAACGTTTCATGAAGTACTAATTGCAGTTAGGTTGCACAATAGATAGCATGCTAGACCTGGACAGGAGTACATGAATTCAAATCCAGCCTCAGACACTAGCTGTGTGTGTCCCTGGGAAAGTCACTTAACTTAGTTTCCTCATCTATAAAATGAGCTGGAGAAGGAAATGAAAAACATATTCCAATATCTTTGCCAAGAAAAAAAGACAGGATTGATAATAACTGAACAGCAACAACAACAGCCATTATGCACTACATGAAGAAAAATAAATGGTACTAAAAAAGATGGAGAGAGTAGTTAGACAAGCATAATATTATACAAAAGGAATGCATCTAAGAATTTAAAAAGTACTTCTTCCTCTGGTGTTCCTTCCACTTTCTGAAACTCACAAAAGCTTGACTGACCAAAGAAGTAATAGATCCCTGGTCATCCTTTCCATTTTTTAAAATTCCCTGGACAAACTGGTCCAAGAAAGTGTAATGTTAATTAGATCTTCCCCATGCATTAATAAGCCTCAAGTACCTTTTGCTAATTTCTATTGTGGCACTGGGTCAAAAGGTCCAGCTGTCCAGCTCTGAAAAGTGCTTAAATATTCTGAGGTCAGATTTTACTTTGGGGTTTACTCATTGAAAGTGTTTTTTTTGAGCAGATGAGACTCCGGGCAGCTGCTAAGGAGCTCCCTGGCTTTGAAAACCTATTACCTCTCTGGTAATTATGTATGCATGATCAGACAGTTGGATCTGTAATGTATGTATTGTTGATCTGTGATGTATGTATTGTTTACAGTCAGGCAGTTGGAAACCCTGATCTTTGTTTCCCTGTTTGTATTTTCTCTGAAATTCAGATTGTTGTGTACAGACCTCTGTTCTGCTCCTGGTATTTCTCCTGGAGTTGTCAGGCAGCAAACACCATATCAACTGTTCCTTGGCCCTTTCTGAAGCCACACTGGCTCTCAGGTACATGACCATCTTCCAGGTGAAGGATCAGACTATTAAGGAGGATGGTAGCAAGAATTTTGCCAGCAATGACTGAGAGGACGCCCCCCCGCCTCCCCCCCCCCCCCCGTGATTGTTGTATCTTGTTCCCTTTACCCTTATAGAGATGGACAATGGAGGCATCCTTGAACTCCTGGGGGATAATCTCCTCTTGCCATATAACCTAGAAAATTTCAGTCAACTTTTGTATGAGCAATGATCCCCCTTCTTTATAATCTCAGCTGGAATAGAATCAGCACAAGGTGCTTTGCCACATGAAAGGAGCCTAATGGCCCTCAAAACCTATCTTCAGTTGGAAGTTCAGCTAAGGAGGAATTGACTTCAACCTGAGGTAAATAGTCAATGGCCTCAGCATTGATTGATGATGGTCTGTTGAGAACACTATGGAAGTGTTTAGCCCATCTCTCTAGGATCATGTCCTTATCACTAATCAATGTGGCTCCATCAGCACTGAGTAGTTGTGATGCACCATAGGTTTTTGGTCCACAAATGGCTTTCAGGGAATCATAAAAGTGTTTTGAATTATTACTATCAGCATAATACTGAATTTCATCTGCCTTCTTACTGAGCCAGGAATCCTGCATCTCTCTAAGTTTTGCTTTTACTTTGCTTTTGATGGAATTAAATGCTACCTTCTAAGAGATGGATGAAATATCCTGCTGGTAAATCCTGTGGTGTTCTCGTTTTTCATTTAGCAGCTTCTGAATTTCCCCATCATTTTCATCAAACCAGTCTTGGTGTTTACAAGTGTTCTGACTCAGATGAGCAAATGCAATATTGTACACCAAATCTCTGAATGCAGCCCACTGTTTTTCTGCTCCACTGTTGCCAATTGTGTGTTGGCTTAAATTTCCCTTCAAGTCAGCAACAAACTGTTCACACTCAGAGAAGAGTTCTAATTTGTTGACATTAATTCTTCTGGTAGTCATTTTGCCTTGGGGTCGGCGCTTTTGATGAATGCAAATATTTAGCTTGGAAAGGATAAGTCTGTGATCAGTCCAGCACTCTGCACCACACATAGACTTTTTCCCTCTCACATCTTGTCTGTCTCTTCTTATAATCACATAGTGTATTAAGTGCTAGTGTTTGCTGCAAGGGTGCATCCATGAAGTTTTCTTGGTTTTAGGTAAGCAGAAGACAGTGTTGGTGATGAGAAGATCACGTGATGCACAAGTCTTCAACATTAAATGACCATTGCTGTTGCTGTTTCCAACTCCATTCCTCCCTAGGACTCCCTGCCAAGTCTGGTTGTCTGAGCTACTCTAGCATTAAAGTCACCCAGAATTATAAGCTTGTCCTCTTTTGGCATATTGACGATAAGGGTCTCTAGGTCTTCATAAAATTTTTCTTTGACTTCATCAGGGTTTGTCATTCTAGGGAGCATAGGCACTGATGATGGTGGCATGACATTTTTCTGCAAGTGGCAATCACATTGTCACTAGCCTGTCATTCACTCCTTTTGGCAGGCATGCCAGCTTGCTGATTAGATTGGTTTTGATTGCAAAACCCACACCAGCTTCATGGCGCTCCCCTTCACTGTGCCCACTCCAGAAAAAGGTGCATCCAGCTCCAGCCTCAGTAAGCTGGCTTTCATTTACCAACCTTGTTTTACCAAGGACTGCTATTTGGATGTGATAGTTGTTGAGTTCTCTTGCAACAAGAGCAGTTCTTCTTTCAGGTCTACTGGATTTTGTGTTGTCTATTAGTGTGCACATGTTCCATGCTCTGATGGTGAGTGGATGTTGCAGATGTTTTCATACATTTGTGTGTGTGTGTGTGTGTGTGTGTGTGTGTGTTTTGACCACATAGTGGGATTCCCCGCCTGCCATGGTAATCATGCCAGGATTGGGTAAGCAGGCAATGTTTAAGGCACCTTTTCTAGCCTTCTTCCTCGCACCAGGAGGTGAGCAGTGCTATGCTTAAAAGGTTGCTCAGACACCCTAGGGGCTACCTAGTCCCACTGCTGCTTCCAGTGAGAAACGAGCTATGGCCTGGGCCTCCTGTGTGCAGGGTTGTGACTATGGCTCCCAGTGTATCCACACCTGCTGCTTCACCACTTGCCTATCATCACAGGACTTTGAAGCATAATAGCAAAATGGTATGGGTGATGTCTTTTGATTCATATGTAAATTGGATTTAAGTGAAAATTGGATTTAAGTGAAGAGGAGTTGCACAAAGTTGTCAGCCTCACTCTCTCCTCCAGAGTCATTGTAATTCAGTGGCAGGACATAGTCAAGATGACTGGCGATGACTCAGGATACAGTGGATGACTTTGGTGTCTTTGGTGTCTAACCAAGCTCTAAGCATTCCACATCACCTGCTTCATCTGCCTTCATGGCCGTTGGAACAAATTGTTCTCATCCACCCATTCCAACAGATGAAATCTTCACATGCTTGGGGTAGACACCCCCCTAATTCACCAATGGGTTTGAGAACCCTTGGTTACCCTCAACCTGGTTTGGCTTGTCTGCCGAAATGGTTTACTGGGGTGTTGCCACTGGGCATGCTGCAGCTTCTTGGAGCCACAGGTGAGAGTTAGATGGAACAAGTGGACGCCAAAGGTAGAAGAGCCCTGAAAAGGGCTTGGGAGCCATCACACCAAAGGTACTGGTACTGGAACTCCCTTAACACACACTACACCCCAACTGAACACACCCTCTACCCTATTTGGATTGTAACACAATATTAGACCACAGTAGGTCCCTGCCCAATGGCTATATTTTGAATCCTCCTACCTCAAAGTGAATGCCAATGGTAAGTGTTTCTCTTTTGACTAGTAACCCTGAAGGTTTTCCCCTCCCAGTTTAATTTTTTTCAACTTTTTCTAATTAAAGGGATTCATCCCTTGACTGACTTCTTAAAGAGGCTTATGCAATGAATGAATATTACCTCACTCAAAGTGAGAAACTGAAAAAGCCTTAGTCTAAAAGGCCTAGGGTTTCCTATTGCATCCTAGGCCATCTCTAGTCATCCTGATGAATATCAGGCCACTGGACCCACATGACTCTGTAGGAGAAAGTGATGCTGGTGACATTGCATAGTCCTCCCTCACTGAAATCAAAATCAACTGTAAGTCATGTCATCATCATTTTTCTGATGTCATGGTCCTCTTCAAAAGTGAAGGCCAAACACAACAACTTCTACTTTATACTAGGAAAATTCAATATATATCTTGAAGTTCCTTTAAATGCTCTAGACTTCCAGTTCCTCAAACTTTACAACTCCTGTGACCAGTTCACTAGATGTACCATAACCATACATGGAAAGGCCCTATTCATGATTTCTCCATCACCCGCAAATGTTCCATGATCAAGCATTCTGAAATTCTTTTATCTGACCAAAAGTTCTTCAGTCTTTCCTGGGCCTCACTCTTCCTAAACTTATTCTTGGTCCTCACTATTATCTTTCTTCCTTCCACCCCTTAATATTCTACAAAGTTTAAACAGTTCTTCCTTTGTGATTTCTACCCCATATGTAACTCATCCCTTGTTAAATTGTCCTATATTCTCAAATCTCTTGCCTACTTGTCCACTTGTAAAACCTCAACCCAGGATTAATTTCTCTATTACTAAACTACTTCTTCCACTCTTATGCAGGGGTTGTTAAATGGAGTTGGAGGAAGTCATAAAATTGTGTGATGCACTACAAATTTATTTAGTTTCAGCTGAGCTATCATCATAGCTTCTCTCTGATTGATTATCTCACTTTCCAAAAGGAGTATCCAAACCATCCCTCCCCCACTCCCATCCTCAGGCTCCCATTCCACCCCTACTTTTATATTATCAATGAAATTAATCAGTACACAATTTCTCTTCTGGCCCTGTTCCTGAATTTTACTTAAATTTAATATACTTACGGTTAAAATCATAACCTCCTCTATGACAGGGTTATCTTGGAGCTTCCTTCAGTACCTTGATCTCCTCACTCTGCAACAGTCTACCAGTGTGGAGGGGCCAAAGCTGACCTGACTTCCTTTGGACTTCAAAACTATGATTCTGTACTCTCCATCTCCCCACAATCCCCACTACATTTGACTCCCTTTTGTATATTGTCTTCTCCTATTAGAAAGTAAACTCCTTAATGAAAGGAATGCCCATCAATTGGAGAATGGTTAAGCAAGTTGTGGTATATGATTGTAATGAATTATTATTCTGCTTTAAGAAATGACTAATGGGGAATGGGGCAGCCCATGAAGTGCAGAGTGCACACAGCTCAGCCCAGGAATCATTGAGCACAGCATGACATGGCAGGGACAGGACCCTGGATGGATTGCAGGGAGCCACTGGCAGCATCAGTTCCCAGATTGCTCAACCCACAAACATCACAGACAGCTTCAAAGTTCAGTGGGAGGGCTCAGTAACCCAGGAGATGGGAGTGTGGTCTAGACCCTGACAGCAGCTTCTGAAGCTGCAACTTCCATTTTTGCCCTCCACCTAGAGATCCTGGGGGAATTGAGCCTCTGATCTGAATCTCAGCCCTGAGTGGCAGCCCTGGGAGATCTCCACCTAAAGCCTCTGGGGATATTAAGTAACTGATCAGCTTGACCCTGACAAAGAACTCAAAAGTCAAGTAACTGGCTGGGAAAATGCCCCCAAATGGGAAAAAGAATAAGACAACAGAGGGTTGCTTCCTTGGTGAGCAGGTATTTTCTTCCATCCTTTCTGATAAGGAAGAACAACTTAGGTCTTCAGAGGAAGACCTAAAAGACAAGGCTTCTGCAGGCAAACACTCCAAAATAAATATGCAATGGTCTCAGGCCATGGAAGAATTCAAAAAGGGTTTTGAAAATCAAGCAAGAGAGATGGAAGAAAAATTGGGAAGACAAATGAGAGCAATGAAAGAAAACCATGAAAACCAAGTCAACAGCTTGCTAAAGGAGACCCCAAAAAACCTTGAAGAAGTTAACATCTTGAAAATAGACTAACTCAAATGGCAAAAGATGCCCAAAAAGTCAATGAGGAGAAGAATGCTTTGAAGAGATGAATTAGCCAAATGAAAAGGAGATTCAAAAACTCCCTGAAGAAAATAGTTCTTTAAAAATTGGAATGGAACAAATGGAAGCTAATGACTTCATGAGAAACCAAGAAATTAAAAAACAAAATGAAAAGAATGAAAAAATAGAAGATAATGTGAAATACCTCATTGGAAAAACAACTGACCTGAAAAATAGATCCAGGAGAGACACCTTAAAAATTCTGGAGCTTGCTGAAAGCCATCATCAAAAAAGAGCCTAGAAATCATCTTCCATGAAATTGTCAAGGAAACTACCCTGATATTCTAGAATCAGAGGGCAAAATAAATATTGAAAGAATCCATTGACCACCTCCTGAAAGAGATCCAAAAAGAGAAACTCTGAGGAATATTGCATCCAAATTCCAGAGTTCCCAGGTCAAGGAGAAAAATATTGCAAGCAGCTAGAAAGAAACAATTCAAGTATTGTGGAAATGCAATCAGGATAACACAGGATCTAGCAACTTCTACATTAAGGAATCAAAGGGCTTGGAATATGATATTCCAGAAGTCAAAGGAACTAGGACTAAAACCAAGAATCACCTACCCAGCAAAAGTGAGTATAATACTTCAGGGTAAAAAATGGTCATTCAATGAAATAGAGGACTTTCAAGCATTCTTGATGAAAAGACCAGAGCCGAAAAGAAAATTTGACTTTAAACACAAGGGCCAAGAGAAGTATGAAAAGGTAAACAAAAAAGAGAAACCATAGAGGACTTTCTATATTTGAACTGCTTACATTCCTACATGGAAAGATAATATTTGCAACTCTTGAGACATTTATCAGTATTTGGGTAATTGGAGGGATCACATACACATGTGTATACATATATGTGTACATATATATGTTTATATATGTACAGAGAGCACAGGGTGAGTTGAATAAGAAGGGATGATATCTAAAAAAATAAAATTAAGGGGTGAGAGGAAGAGAAAGGGAGAAATGGAATAGAGCAAATTATCACTTATAAAAAAGGCAAGAATAAGCTTATTAAATGGAGGAGAAAAGGGAGGAGGTGAGAGGGAAAAAGTGAAGCTTAATCTCTTCACATTTGGCTAAACGAGGGAATAACATGCTCACTCAATTTGGTATGAAAATCTATATTGCAATACAGGAAAGCAAAGGAGAAGAGGACAAGTTGGGTGAGGGGGATGATAGAAGGGAGGGCAAATGGGAGAAGGGAATAATCAGAAGCAAACACTTTTGGGGAGGGACAAGGTCAAAAGAGAGGATAGAATAAATGGGTAGCAGGATGGGATGGAGGGAAATATAGTTAGTCTTACACAACACGACTATTATGGGACTCTTTTGAAAAACTACACATATAACCCATACTGAATTGCTTGCCTTCTCAGTGGAGATGGGTGGGGAGGGAAGAAGGGAGAGAAGTGGGAATTCAAAGTGTTAGGAACAAATTTTGAGAAATGTTTTTGTGCACAATTGGGAAATAAGAAATGCGGGTAATGGGGTATAGAAATCTATTTTGCCCTACAAGAAAAGAGAGAAGATGGGGATAAAGGAAGGGAGGGGTGTGATACAAGGGAGGGCATATTGAGGGAAGCGGTAATCAGAATGCAAGGTGTTATGGGGTGGGGGAGGAGAGAGATGGGGAGAAAATTTGGAACTCAAAACTTTGAGGAAATGAATGTTGAAAACTAAAAATAAATAAATAAACATTAGAAAAATGTGAAATGACAAATGGGATGATTTCAGAGAAACCTGGAAAGACTTACTTACATAAACTGATGCCTATCGAAGTGAACAGAACCAGGAGAATGTTGTACAGTAAGAACAATATCTTTCAATGAAGAATTATGAAAGACTTAGCTATTCCAAGACAATGTCAAAGGACTAATGATGAAGCATACTATCTGCTTCCAGAGAAAGAACTGATATTGATTGAATACAGACCGAAGCATGCTATTTTTCCATTTCTTGCTTTCATTTTTTTTTTATTTGAGTCTTCTTGTAAAAAACGACTAATATGGAATGTTTCATATAATTGCACATGTATAACCTATATCTGATTGCTTACCATCTCAAGGAAGGGGGAGAGGAGAGAGGGAAGGACAGAATTTGGAACTCAAAACTTTAAATTAAAATGACAAAGTTCTTTTAAAAAAGGATGTAATGTCCTTAAAGGCAGTGACTGTCTTGTTTGTCACTTATATTTTTGTGTCTGACACTTAGTAAATGCATCATAAATGCTTGTTTTCTTCCACATTTATTAAGATTATATTGACTATGTTCCAGGCATTGGCTAAATTAAGGATATAGAAAGACAAAATAGTTCCTGCCTTCTAGGAATCCTTTCATGTAATATTCTGCAGATAAAATAAAAACAGTTAAACCTTTCTTTTCCTTCCCTTCTATACAATGACAAAGGTTTGATCAGATGACCTCTAATATTCTTTCTAGCTTTTTCTGTGATGAGCCTAGGGTCATTGTCCAAGTCATCATGACCAGTACCATCACACGTGAAATCAGGAGCAGCATCTGTGTCATTGTTATAAGAATCATCCCCATGATGATTCTCTCTCTTTCAAGTTAAGGCACTTAGTCAAATTATCTCAATTTATAAATGGCAAGGCTAGAACCCAAAGTTAGGCTTCCTGACTCCAAAGCCAGTGCATCTTTCATCCCTACTTAATGGTCTTTAGGAAAAATTTAGAGAGGTAAAATGACTTGCTAAATATTTCATAATGCCAAAAATCTCAGGGAAAATGGTCATCTAAGAAGCAAGACCCACAAATAGACCAACCATGAATCTCAGGGCAGCTATGATGGTGGGGAGAACTATAATCATAGAGAATCTCTAAGCACCAAAGACTGTAGAATACTGAATCAAGAAGTTGGTCAGTCAGTCAATAAGTACTTATTAAGAATTGATTATATGCTAGGCAATGTGCTAAGTGCTGAAGATACTGAAAAGACAAAAACATAGTTAAGGAATGTATATTCTAACAGAAAGACAGCATTTAAATAGCTATATATGTACATCATATACATGTCTACATATACATATATACGGATCTGTGTGTGTTTGTATGTATTCATCACATGAGCGTAATTTGAAAGGAAAATTTGGGAGGAGCAGGAAAAGCCATCTATAGAAAAAGAGATATCAGCTGAGTACTGAAGGAAGACAGGAAGGAAACTAAGAGATGAAGATGTGAGCACAGAGCACTCTGGACATGATGGACAGTCAGTGCAAGTGCACAGAGATATGAGACAGAGAATGTTTGAGAAGCTCCTAGTAGGCTGATATAACTGAACCACAGAATGTATGGAGGCATAAAAAAAGACTAGAAGGATTGAAAGGAGTCAGAGCATGAAGAGTTTTTAATGCTAAATGAGAGGTTTTGTATTTGATTCTTTTGATAATTGGGAGACACTGGGATTTGAATAGATGGGTGACATGGTCAGATCTGAGCTTTGGAAAACCGCATTGGTAGTTGAGTGGAGAATGGATTGAGAGAGAGAGAGAGAGAGAGAGAGAGAGAGAGAGAGAGAGAGAGAGAGAGAGAGAGAGAGAGAGAAAGAGAGAGAGAGATAGAGACCAAATACAAGGTTAGTTATAGTTTGAGGGATAGATGATATGACTGTATGAACAGAGAAAAAAAGGCACATACATCTGTGTGTATATACATATACACATACATACATATGTGTGTATGAAGAGATTTAGTAATGGATTGCAAATGCAGAGTGAGTGAGTATCACTTACTGAATGTGATACTAAGTTTGAAGGTCTTGTAATTCACCTTCATTTTTATATTCAAATATGAAAAAAACCTGAGGCCTAGAAAGGGGAAATTATTTGCTCAAATTTATACTTGGAGTTGATGATAGAGTCATGTTTCTTGACTTATAATCCAATGGTTGCTTCACTATTCCATCTTTGCTTTACTCTCTGATTCATTTTGGAGCCTCTTATGAGAAGATAAAGCTTGGTAAAGAAGGCTAATAGTCAGTGCTACCTGTGGATAGTAGACCATGGCATATCACACTGTGATTTTTTATATCTTTCTTTGCCTTAATTTTTATATCAGTTTAATTGATCAATGAATCACTAAGAATTTATTAAAGATCTACTTATGTATCAGGTACTGTGTAAGACTTTTGGAATAAAAGGACAAAGAATGAAACAACACCCTTTCTCCAGAAACTTATATTCTCAGAGAAAAATAAGTCACAGAAGGGCCAGGTGAGAGGTGTTTTTAGAAGTAGGGTGGGGCAAATCCTTACTCTTCTGCCAGCCTTGGTAATAGTAGGAAGAGGGAAATAGGGAGCTATGGTCTTTCTGGATGAACTTAAACCTCTTTAAAAAAAAATGTTAGCTGATAGCATCATCTCCTTCTTTTTCCCTATATCCCTATGCCCCTTGGCTCCCTCCCTGCACCACTACACTAATAGTAGTCTGTATGCCCTAAAACTGGGCAATTACCCTCCTTTACCAACCCCTTGGTATAATCATAGAATATCTGCGACTAATCTGATAACAGATTTCACAGGCATCATTAAACATGAAAGTAGTTGCAGTGTCAGAAGATTTGTGATATGTTATACCAGGAGTATCAAACATGTGACCCTCAGGCTTCATGCAGCCAGTAATACCCTGGAGTACAATCAGAACAAGATTAAAATGTAATTGGGAAATATCTAAAAAAATAAATAAATAAATAAATTGAACAAAGATAACTCTACTTTTTAAACCAAAGTCAATATGTAGCTCACAGGGATCCTTATGTATAAAGATTAGTGACCCCTGCTTCTATGTGATTTTGACACCACTGGGCTATACCATGATAACTGCTATAATAAAAATAGTTACCATTATTGCATAGTTATTGCATATTTGTGCATGTATCATACTGTCTATAAGGGCAGTGACTGCATCTTAATTACTGCTGTATCTTCCAGTGCTTTACACATTTAAGAAGTTTTGTTGAATGAAAAGCAATAATAATAACCTTTTTATATAGCGTTTTCATGGTTGATTACAAGGTACTTTACTTACTCATTCCAAACTCACAAGATAGAATATAGTTCCAACCTTCATATTTCTCATTTTAATAGCAAGGGACTATACCACCTAACAAGTCTATTTGTTTATAAATTAGTAAGTGAGCAGTGGGACACTAACCCTTTAACTATTTCAGGTTTGTTTAAAGTATAGTTGCAAGATAATAATAAACAATTTAATTTCATTTGGATAATGTTTAATTTTTGATGAGCCTTCTCAGAATCACAGAATTTCATAGTTGGAAGGGACCTCAGTAGCCATCTATTAATCAACACCCATTTATTTATCACCTACTTTATGTGGCCAAGGCATCATGGCATTTAAAAAGGTTCAAGAGACATAATTTGTGGGTAATTTAATCATTTTATTAATAATGGCAGCATTTTAATAAAAGAATGGTGCTTTGGCCATCTCTCTCTTAGATCAAAGACAATCATGGCAGCAGGTTAGGGTTTATATATCTTTGTGGAAGAGGAATGTTCCCAGGGGGTTGGGGGTGTAAGCTCAGTTCCATGTGGACAGCCTCGGGCGGGTAAAGGTGAGAGCTTCTAAACCTTAGAGTTCTCATGAGGCCCCCCAGGGAACAGCAGGGAATTGAGGTGTGAGACCGAGCTATCTCGTGCATTTCCGCCTCTTCCCGTGAGAACGTGATGGGAGAGAGCATCCCCGCCCTCGAGATTGGCCCAGATCTGAGCACACCTATTGTTATCTAACAGGCACGGTATTCAGGTGCAAACTATGCGGCCAGAGAGTTTAAGTAGGGTCAGGAAAGCCTGAAGGCTCTTAGCGCTGAGGGACCCTTACAGGACAGAAGGCCCCTCTTCCTTCTCTCCTCTCTTCTCTCTTCCCTCTCCCCTCTCTCCCCACTTCCACTTCTGCTTTCATTCTCTTACTGTAAGATCTTTGCCTCCTTGGGAGATTTCTCTCTCTCTCCTAAGGAAGAGTTCCCCCTGCACATGTATCCAAGACCCTGAATAAAGCCTAACCCTTGTTCGACTCCGGAAAGTCTCTTCTCTCATACGTTTATCCGGTTTGGCCAGCCGAAGACCTGCGATAGGTAAGGTAAGACTCGGGTAGCCCTCAGGCCTCTAGGCCTGGCACCAGGGTAGCAATCAACCCTGATTAGCTAATAGCCAAAGAAGCAATGAACATTATAGTGAGGGGCTGAGAGTGACATCATGTCACTGTCACTGAGAGTGACATTGCAAAGAAAGACGATTTCTAACCCAGACACCCTCAGCCTTAGGCAATTTAGACAAAAGGATCTGTCTCCACCCAAGTTCAATTGTTTGGAATGCACCCCATTAGAGATTCCTTGTAAGGCTGGGTGGGGTCAGATAGAAGAGGTTAACTAAACCTTCCCAGATTGAGGTCTTGAAATGAGGAGAGAGAAAAAAAGGAATCATTCCAAATCGTTGGTTATTAATAATCATTTCTCTCAGTACTAAGGTTATACATACAAAACATGAAACATTCTCTACTCTTAAAGAACTTATATTGTAGTCTTAATCCAGACTTGAAAAATATTTCCCACTGAAGCATACTGGAAAAACGGTCATCTGGTCTTTTCTTGAAAACCTCCAGTAAGGGAGACCCCCTGCCAGGCCAGGCGTTTCAGAACTGAACAGTTCTAATTGTTGGGAAGGTAATCCTGACATGAAGTCTAAATGTGTCCCTTTGAAATTTCCAAAATACTCCTAGTTTTGATCTCTGGGACTTTTTTTTAAATTTCCAGTGCTTAACGCAATGCCTGGTGCATAGTAAGCGCCTTAGCAATACATGTTAAGTGACTAATTGAAATCTAATAATATCCATGTGATAGTCATTCAAGTCCTTGAAGACAACTGTCTTATGTCCCCTGAATCTTCTTTTCTCTAAGTGAAACATCCCTTTTTTTCTTCAATATAATATCATATGGCAAGGACTCTGCATCCTACCCCACTCTGGTTGCTGTCCTCTGGGTATTCTTACAGTTATTGATATCCTTCCTAAACTGCAGTAACCACAGCACTCTAGATGTGGTTTGACCAAGGCATAGCACAATGGTGCTATCTTCAATTACATAAATATTGCATGATCCTGACTACTTGTCCCAAGGAGAAATGTAATGATACATTAATGTAATTAAAAAGTACATTAATGGCATTGTAGATCTTCTATAGCTAGAAGGACTTGAAAGATCAGTGAGTTCAACCCCCTTGGTTTAGAGACACACAGTTGGACAAAGTAATTTGTCTGAAATTATGCAGCTAAGAAATGGCAGGAACAGGACTAAAATCCAGCTCTGTAACCTACTATGTGTCAGGTACCATCCTAGACACTGGGATTACAAGTGCAATGAATGAAACAAATCCCTATTTATATACAAATATAATATATATATATGTGTACACATACATATATGTATACATACATATACGTACATACACACAACACACACATACATATATCTATATCTATATCTATCTATATACACATATATGTATATATGTGTGTGTGTGTATGTATGTATATATATACATACATTGAATTTTCACAACAAAATTGGGACATTGACAAACCTGGTATTATAGATGAACAAACTGAGCTTCAGATACAGCGTGACCCACCAAACACTTACAGTGAATTACCAGACAAGAACCGGTCTTTCCCGTTTTCCATTTAAAACTTTCTTCCCTGCCTCCTACTCACAACTGATCAGGGTCATTCACACATGAGTGCTTTGTTCCAAAGGAAGTGATGAATTTGTGGTTCATTGGATATTTATGTGGCACTCCCAAGTGCTTTATACAAAATGGAAGAGAAATTGATCTCAGTAGTCAGTGTGGCTGACTTAGGATCAATATTAAATGCTATAACCTCTTACCATCCAGGAGCAGACACATAGGATATTTGGGCAAGAGCGAGTCTCCACTCTTTATCAATAGGAAAGTCTCACTGGGGCAGACCCATTTTGCTGAGCAGTTCGCCAGATTGCTCACTAGACTTAGGGACAAACTCAGCAAAGAATGACTTACAGCTGTAATTGGTCTTAGGTAGATCATAGTGTTTGCTCCCTCCAGTTGTAGTTGCTTGGTTCCCTTGACCACTTCTGCCTTTTGTCAATTTGTAAGGCTGTCCTGCACTATGTCTGCTGAGCTAGGCATCAGATAAACAACATTGGAATGACAACAGACTGTTTCAAGCCTTTGTTATATCAGTTAAAAAGGGTCTGACAAGGGGGACACAACTGCTTTTTTATATATTTGCATACACATTGTTCCAGGCCTTTTTTTAAACTTCTAAGTTACCTCTGTTAGTCAATAAGCTATGTAATCAGCTGTCTGTAAACCTGGCAGTCACTCAAGCACACCTTTGATATTGGCATTAGCAGGTTTTGTAATATTTTGCTGGTTGTCGTGACTTGCAGAGGAGGCAAGATTGGAACAACATTCTAATAAGTCCAAGGTCATAGCTTCTATCCCAGGATGGATGAATTAATTTTACTCTATTTCAGGATCACAAGCTGTATCCCTCATCCCCAGGAATTTACTTGACAATTGGTACAGCAGAGACTAGGACAGAATATTTGGATGACTTAGGGGAAATATACTTCAATCATGATCTCATGTTTCTCATGGTACTTTAGCTGTGCAGCTTCTCTTGTCTCAAGAGAAATAGTAGTAACTAGGGTAGGGGCAATATGGCCTTTGTCTCAGGTTAAAAAATTTAGTGGGTGCTGACATTATCTTACTGGGTACACATCCTCCATTGTTTACCCCACTCGTTCTGGCAGTGGTATATTTTCTTCTCTTAGTAGCTACATTTTTAGCATGTAGAAATATTGGGTGTTCTAGGACTCAATTCTCTCTAGTGACTGCATTGCCTTGGAGTGTGCTAAGGTGCAATTTTCTCCAGTGACTACACTGTCTATTCCATCACTACCCCTTCCAGTAGTGACCAGTTTTTTTTTTTTTTTCCAGATAGAAACCTTGTGGAATTCCATTTCCTTCCCCTAGGATATTCTAGAGGTGAACCTCCCTTCTTCTATACCACAGACTTCAAACTGACAGCCAAAGACTAGAAGGTCATGGCAAAACTCCCATTCCTGAATATGGCCTGAACTAGACTAAAATGTTTGTCAAATGTTTGGGAAATGTTTGACAAAATAAATAAAAAATACAATTAGATAATATTAATTTGTGGTTTTCTAAGTTAATATACATTTTAGTTTGACACAACTGCTCTATGCTTCTATGACTTTTCCTGGGTGAAAATGTAGTTACCTGTAGTCCAACTCCTGGAATCTATAACCTTATTTTTCCCCTCCACACATAAACAATCTGATTCTAAACTTTTTGAGAGCAGATGCTGTGTCATATTTTTATTTCTTCAACACTAAGCACATTGACCAGCACATGGAAAATGTTTAATAAAGCTTTGTTAAGTTGAAAATAAATTAGTAGAATTTTAGAATGTCAGTGATGGAATGCATTTTGAGATCTTTTATGTCCAGGTCCACAGCTGTTCAGATGCAGCTGTGTTGTTGAGTCATTTTTCAGTTGTGTCCAATTCTTTGTGACCCCATTTTGGGATTTTCTTGGCAAAGATACAGGAGTGGTTTGCCATTTCCTTCTGCAATTTATCTTACAGATGAAACTGAGGCAAATAAGGTTAAGTGACTTGCTTAGGGTCACAAATCTAAGAAGTGTCTGAGGCTGAATTTGAACTAAGGGAGTTGAGTCTTCCTGCCTCCAGGCCCAGAGCTCTATCCTATGTACCACACAGTTGCCCCAGCAACTATGTTAGGAAGAGACAAAGTGACAAAAAAAAATACTGTCTCTGGCTGATTCCTCCTGTGCACATTTGCTGACACTTCATAATACCCAGATTACATTAGGTTTTTCTGACCTTGATGCATACAGTTTTATCACCTTCCTCATTTTGTAGATTTTCTTTTTTGCTTTCATAGTTCAGTTAACAACTCTTACCTAACAGCATAGATGGGTTTCCTCTTTCAACTCCTACATTTGTTCTTATTCTGACTTTCTGTTTCCCTCCTTGGACTATTTCCTTACCCCAGCCCAAAGCATGTTCTCTCACTTTACCTATTTTAAGAGGAACTAATCTACCTCACATGTTGGTCCCCTGTTCCCAGACCCCCATAAGAAATAATCAAAACCACCAGAGATGTGAGTATTCTACATAATAATCCTGACAGATCATCTAGGTTCTGTTTGAATACTTTCAGTTAAAGGGGTGATATAGTTTTAAAGAGACAGTCCATTGCATTATTGATTCACTCAAATTATTATAAAGTTCCTCGTATTGAGATAAAATTTACCCTTCCCCATAATTTTTATCCATTGGTCATGTACACTTGAACACTGTAGAATAAGTTCAATCTTTTTTCTACATGACAGATAAATTTTGATGATTCCCTCCACCCCATCCCTATAACTTCTATCCATTGTTTTTGCCCTTTGGAGCATCACAGAATAAGTTTAATCACTTTTCCACATGACAACCCTTCAAATATTTGCAGAATATGATCTCTCCCTGATTTTCTGCCCAATAAGTCTTTTCTTCTAAAAGGTAAAAGAATCTTTAACTCAGTCACTTAGTATATATATAACATTTCATCATTCCAGTTTCCCTCTGAATACATTCCCAGCTAGTTAAGTCTTCCTCTTAAAATATGGGACTAAGAACTGAGCACAATTATCCAGGAGTGGTCTCATCAGAGTTTAATACAAAAATACCATTATCTTCCTCTTCCTGAGTAGTATGCATCCCTTAAAGAAGTTTATTTTATTTTACATGTATTTACCTATTTTTAACACTCATTAAAACTTTTCTTTGAGTTCAAAATTTTCTCCCTCTCTCCTACAACTCCTCTGTCCTTGAGAAGGCAAGCAATATGATATCAAGTGTACATGTGAAATCATGCAAAACATTTCCATATTAGTCATGTTGAAAAACAAAATAAAACAATAAAAAGCAAGAGATATAAAGAAAAAGTGAAAAATATACTCCAGTCTACACTCAGAATTTATCAGTTCTTTCTCAGAAGGTAGATAGCATCTTTCTTCGGGGGTTCCCTTTGAAATTGTTTTAGATCATTGTATTGATTAGAGTAGGTAAGTCTTTCACATTTAGTCATCATTATAGTATTACTATCACTGTGCACAATGTTCTCCTTATTCTGCTCACTTTACTTTGCATCAGTTCATATAAGTCTTCCCAGGTTTTTCTGGGATATCCTCCTTGTCATTCCTTATAGCACAATAGTATTCCATCACAATCATATACCACAACTTGTTTAGCCATTCCCCAGTTGATGGACATTCCCTCATTTTCCAAATCCTTTCTTCCACCAGAAGAGCTGCTATGAATACTGTACATATAGGTCCTTTTCCATTTTCTTCAATATGTTTGGGATTCAGACCTAGAAGTGGTACTGCTGGGTCAAAGGGCATGCAGAGTTTGAGAGCTGTTTGGTATAGTTCTAAATTGCTCTCCAAAATGGTTGGATCAATGGACAATTTCATCAACAGTGCATTAGTGTCCCAATTTTTTCCACATCCTGTTCAGCATTTGTAATTTTCTCTTTATGTCACATTAGCCAATCTGCTAGGTGTGACAAGGTATCTCCAAATTGTTTTGCTTTGCATTTTTCTAATCAGTAGTGATTTAGAGTATTTTTTCGTGTGACTTTTTTGTTATTGTTGCTGAGGCAATCAGGATTAAGTGATTTGACTAGGTTCACACAGCTAGTAAGTATTTGAAGCCAGGTTTGAAAGCAGGTTCTCCAGACTCCAGGGCTGGTGCTCTATCCACTATACCACCTAGGTGCCCCTCATGTGCCTCTTGATAGCATTGGTTTCTTCTTCCCAAAACTGGCTGTTCATATCCTTTGATCATTTATCAATTGAGGAATGGCTCTACTTTTTAAAATTTACCTCAGTTCCCCTATATATGTGAGAAATGAGGCCTTTATCAGAAAAACTTGCTATAAAATCTCCCTCCCTCAATGTCTCCAGTTTCTGGTTTTCATTTTAATTCTGGCTTCGGTTGTTTTGTTTGTGCAAAATCTTTTTAACTTAAAGTAATCAAATTATCCACTGTACTAGCATTCATTGTTCGTAGACATGACAGGTAAAATTTTCTGTGCTCTCCTCATTTGCTTTTGATATCATTATGTTTATTTCATTTGTTTTTTGACACATTCTTTAGTATTAGGTTATTTAGCTTCCAGTTAATTTTTAATCTATGCTTCTGTGGCCCTTTATTGCATGCAATTTTTATTGTATTTTGGTCTGGAAAAGATACATTTGATATTTCTGCTTTTCTATATTTGATTGTGAGGTTTAATGTCCCAGTGCAGTTTCACTTTTTCTGAAGGTGCCATGCATGATACAGAAAAAAATATTCTTTCTTTTTCTATTCAAATTTCTCCTTAGGTCCATCATATTTAACTTTTCTAAAATTGTATTCATTTCCTTAATATACTTCTTATTTATTTTATGATGAGACTTACCTAATTCCAAGAGAGGAAAGTTGAGTCCCCTACTCAGTGTTTTACCATTTCCTCCTATAACTTCTTTAACTTTTCTTTTAATATTTTGAATTCTGTACTATTTAGTGATATGTTTAATATTTATTGTCTCTGATACCTTTTATCAAGATGTGCTTTCCTTGTTTTTCTCTTTTAAGTAGTACTATTTTTGCTTTTTTTGAAATCATATATACTAACTCTACCTTTTTTTTTTGCTTCAGCTGAGACATAAGCTCTATTTCAGCCCCACATTTTAACTCTATGAGTGGCTCTCTGTTTCAAGTTAGTTTTTTTTTTTTTTTAGAAACAGCATATTGTTGGATTGTTGTTTCTAATCTATTTTTCTATTTGCTCTTATTTTAAGGATGAATACATTTCATTCATATTTATAGTTATGATTGCTAACTGTACATTTCCCTTTTCCTATTTTCTTCTTTTTAATCCTTCTTTTTTTTTTTTTTTTACCCTGTCCCTCCTCCAACATCTGCTTTGCTTCTCTTCAGTCTCCTTTAATCTGTTCCCCCTTCTAACAGGTCCTTTCCTTCTCCTCTCCTTCTACTTGCCTGTTCATTAAGGTAGATTTCTATATCCAATGCAGTATGTATGTATATTACTTTCCCTTTTGACTCAGATGAGAGTAGGTTCAAGAACTGCCTGCATCCCTTCTCCCCCATCCCTATATTCCCTTCTACTGTAAATGCTCTTCCTTATCGGACTCTTTTATGTGAGATAATTTCCTCCATCATTCCTTTCCCTTCCCTCTTTTCCCAGTGCATCCTTCTTTCTCACTTATCCATTTCTTTAAATCATTCTAACATAATGGATTCATTCTTATGCTATCTGTGTATCTTCTAACTGCCCTAATAATGATAAAGTTCTCAGGAGTTGCATGTATCTTCTTTCCATGTAGGAACATAGACAGCTTGACTTTATTGAATCCCTTATTATTTCTCTTTCATATTTACCTTTTTATGGTTCTCTTGAGTTTTGTATTTGAAAATCAATGTTTCACTAATTCATTGTTGGTGGAGCTGCGAGCGCATCCAACCATTCTGGAGAGCAATTTGGAACTATGCCCAAAGGGCTACAAAAATGTGCATACCCTTTGACCCAGCAATATCGCTACTAGGACTATATCCCCAAGAGATCATAAAAATGGGAAAGGGTCCCACATGTACAAAAATATTTATAGCAGCACTCTATGTAGTTGCCAAAAACTGGAAGTCAAGGGGATGTCCATCAATTGGGGAATGGCTGAATAAATTATGGTATATGAATGTAATGGAGTACTATTGTGCCATAAGAAATGATGAACAAGAAGACTTGAGAGAGGCCTGGAAGGACTTATATGACCTGATGCTGAGTGAAAGGAGCAGAACCAGGAGAACTTTATGCACAGCAACAACCACAGTGTGTGAGAGTTTTTTCTGGTAGACTTAGATTTTTGTAATAACACAAGAACTTCTTACCAAAAAAAAAAAAAAAAAATCCCAATGGAGGATCTCAAGGCAAAATGCCTGCCACACTCAGAGAGAGAAATATGGAAGTCACTCACATATTGTAGCAGATCATGTTTGTGTATGTGTATGTGTTTGTGTATCATGTTCTGATTTGTTATACGATTTCTTTCATTTATCTTAGTCTGACTACATAGCATGACTATAGTAAAAATATACTCAATAGGAAAGTATATGTAGAATCTATACAGAATTGTATGCAGTCGTGGGGAGGGAGGGGGGGAGTGAGGGGTAGGTGGGGGGGGATAAAATCACAATTGTATGGCAGTGATTGTTAAACATTACAAAATAAAAAATAAAACAAAAAAAAACAAAAAAAAAAAAGAAAATCAATGTTTCTATTCATCTCTGCTTTATGTTTTTCATCAGGAATGCTTGAAAGTCCTCTATTTCATTTAATATCCATTCTCCTGCAAAAGATTTACAGATAGTCCTTGCTTTTCATAAACTCACTTTACACAAATTTGATTTTACTTAATGTATTCTAAAAGAAATCTGTATTCCCCCCAAAAAACTCATATTAACTTTATTGTATCAGTGCTCTTTTTCTCTCTCTTCTTGCCCCTTCCCTCATCATTACATGGTCTTCTCTCCACCATTGCCACAAAATTAAAAAAAAAAAAACAACACTTCAAGTGAAAACAGAACACATATTGCCTACCCTGCCAGATGGAGGGTTTGCTTAAGACTTCCAGCTCTATGACAAGAGACTTTTATCCCATTCTATCCACCTAACTGCAGGCATAGCCCCATGTGTTTTTCTTCTAGTCCTCTATGCTCAGGTACTGTATGTCTGTCCCTAGCTCCTGTGTGTCAACCTTCATTTCCTGTCTGTATCCATGTCCTACCCCCACATATGTGCCCTCTGCATGTTCTTCCTCTCAGTTCCACACAGGATCACACATGGCTTGTCCTGAACCCCACATGTTCCTTCTTCTCTCACTTTTCAGTCACAGGCCCCCACAGGTTCTTCAAGAGTGTTCCCTCATCCTTCCTCTCTACGGGCATGCAACTCCCTCCTTTCTTCCTCCCTCTCTTCCCCATATCCATGGGTAAATTAGCATTACATAAAAATTACTTTACATAGAAGTCTATAGATCCATTCACTTATGTAAAGCAAGAGATGTCTATACTCAGTGTTTCTTGGTTGTAATCCTAGCTCCTTTGCTTTCTGGAATATATTGCAAGCCCTTCACTTCTTTAGTGTGGTGGCTGTTAAATCTTGTGATCTGGACTGTGTCTCCATGATATTTGAATGGCTTCTTTCTGATTGCTTGAAGTATTTTCTCTTTGACTTGGCAGCTCTGGAATTTGGCTATAATAGTTCTGGGACTTTTCATTTTAGGATCTCTTTCAGGAGGTGATTTGTGAATTCTTTCAATTTCTATTTTACTCTGTAGTTCTAGGCTATCAGGGTTATTTTATTTTATAATTTCTGGAAATATGTCTAGTTTCTTTCTTTGACCATGGATTTCAGTCCAATAATTCTTAAATTATGTCTCCTCTATTCTCTAGTTGTTTTTTGTTTCCAAAAAGACATTTCACATTTTCTTCTTTTTTTTATCATTTTGACTTTGTTTTATTGTTTCTTAATGTCTTATGAAGTCATTAGTTTCTACTTGTCCAATTCTATATTTTTTTGATGGGGGAAGTCAAGGCAATTGGGGTTTAATAACTTGCCCAATGTCACACAGCTAGAAAGTGTCAAGTATCTGATGATGAATTTCAACTCAGGTTCTCCAGACTCCAGGGCCAGTCCTCTGTTCACCACATCACCTAGATGCTCCCACCCCCATTTATAATTTTTAGGGAATTGTTTTCTTTATTGGGATTTTTTTGACTCTTCCTCCATTTGGCCAATTATGTTTTCTAAAGAGTCATTTTCATTAATGAAGTGTTGTATCTCTTTTCCTATTTGGCCAATTCTGTTTTTCAAGAAGTTGTTTACTTCAGTACTTTTGTCCACTTTTACCAAGCTATTACTTATCTTTTCTTAATTTTCTTGCATCATTATCATTTTTCTTCCCATTTTTTCCTCTACCTCTTTGATTTTTGAAATTATTTTTTAACTATTCCTTTAATACTTGTTGGGTTTATGTTGAATTCACATTTTCTTTCTTTGAAGCTTTGTTCATTGCTATTTTGACATCATTGTCTTCTTCTGAGTACATTCTGCACTTCTTTGTTATCACAGTATATTGTTACAATCAGGTTCTTTTTTGGTTTTTTGCTCATTTCCCCAGCCTCTTTTATGATCTGGGGAGAGGTGTGTTCACTGCCCGTTTGAGTCTGGTAAAGACACAACCCTACTCCTCAGGGTCCCTGTTCCTTTATGACTGAAAGTGATACTGCTCTTCAAGTCCTCTGTTCCATGGAGACAGCAAGTACTTTTCTCCATCCCATAACTGTGACCCAGAAGTAGGTATAGGTAATGAAGCTGCCAAACAGTGCCCCATCATGTGCCTGGTGCTAGTACATGGGTCCCCTGTAGCCACTTTCTGACAAGTAGCCTAGTTCCTTTACCATGTCTGGTTTGAGAGCTCCTGAAGTTGCTCCTGCTGCTGTTGTCACCTCCAAGGACCAGTGGTAGTATTACTACCACATGAGCATTAGGCCAATCATCAACCCAGTGTCACAGATCTCTCCTTCTGACTTCCCAAATTGTCTTGTTATGGGAAAATGTCTCACTTCAACCTTTTATTGGCTCTGCCACTCCAAAATTCAATTTGAGGTGTTGTTTTAAAGTTGTTTGAAGGAGACTGTCAGGAGAGGTTAGCTGCTTCCTTTACTCTGCCATCTTGGGTTCACCTCCAGAAGTCCATTAAAGAAGTTTTTTATAATTAAATTTATTTATTTAACTTTTAAAATTCATTTTCACAAAATTTTGGGTTACAAATTTTCTCCCCTTTTCTCCCCTCCCCCCCCAAACACCAAGCATTCTAATTGCCCCTATGACCAATCTGCTCTCTCTTCTATCATCCCTCTCTGCCCTTGTCTCCGTCTTCTCTTTTGTCCTGTAGGGCCAGATAGCTTTCTATACCCCTTTACCTATATTTCTTATTTCCTAGTGGCAAGAACATTACTCGACAGTTGATCCTAACACTTTGAGTTCCAACTTCTTTACCTCCCTCCCTCTCCACCCCTTCCCTTTGGAAGGCAAGCAATTCAATATAGGCCAAATCTGTGTAGTTTTGCAAATGACTTCCATAATAGTTGTGTTGTATAGGGCTAACTAAATTTCCCTCCAATCTATCCTGTCCCCCATTACTTCTATTCTCTTTTGATCCTAGCCCTCCCTATGAGTGTCGACCTCGAATTGCACTCTCCTCCCCATGCCCTCCCTTCTATCATCCCCCACACCCTGCTTATCCCCTTATCCCCCACTTTCCTGTATTGTGAGATAGGTTTTCCTACCAAAATGAGTGTGCATTTTAGTCTTTCCTGTAGTGGAATGTGATGAGAGTAGACTTCAAGTTTTTCTCTCACCTCCCCTCTTTATCCCTCCACTAATGAGTCTTTTGCTTGCCCCTTTTATGAGAGATAATTTGCCCCATTCCATTTCTCTCTTTCTCCTCCCAATATATTTCTCTCTCACTGCTTGATTTCATTGTTTTTTAAAGATATGATCCCATCCTCTTCAATTCACTCTGTGCACTCTGTCTCTATGTATGTGTGTGTGTGTGCATGTGTGTGTGTGTCATCCCACCCAGTACCCAGATACTGAAACGTTTCAAGAGTTACAAATATTGTCTTTCCATGTAGGAATGTAAACAGTTCAACTTTAGTTAAGTCCCTTATGACTTCTCTTTGCTGTTCACCTTTTCATGGTTCTCTTCATTCTTGTGTTTGAAAGTCAATTTTTCTTTTCAGCTCTGGTCTTTTCGTCAAGAATGCTTGAAAATCCTCTATTTCATTGAAAGACCAATTTTTCCCCTGAAGTATTATACTCAGTTTTGCTGGGTAGGTGATTCTTGGTTTTAGTCCTAATTCCTTTGACTTCTGGAATATCCTATTCCATGCCCTTCGATCCCTTAATGTAGAGGCTGCTAGATCTTGTGTGATCCTGATTGTATTTCCACAATACTTGAATTGTTTCTTTCTAGCTGCTTGCAATATTTTCTCCTTGACCTGGGAACTCTGGAATTTGGCCACAATGTTCCTAGGAGTTTCTCTTTTTGGATCTCTTTCAGGCGGTGTTCTGTGGATTCCTTGAATATTTATTTTGCCCTCTGGTTCTAGAATCTCAGGGCAGTTTTCCTTGATAATTTCATGAAAGATGATGTCTAGGCTCTTCTTTTGATCATGGCTTTCAGGTAGTCCCATAATTTTTAAATTGTCTCTCCTGGATCTATTTTCCAGGTCAGTTGTTTTTCCAATGAGATATTTCACATTATCTTCCATTTTCCATTCTTCTCGCTTTGTTCTGTGATTTCTTGCTTTCTCATAAAGTCCTTAGCCTCCATCTGTGCCATTCTAATTTTGAAAGAACTATTTTCTTCAGTGAGCTTTTGAATCTCCTTTTCCATCTGGCTAATTCTGCTTTTGAAAGCATTCTTCTCCTCATTGGCTTTTTGAACCTCTTTTGACAATTGAGTTAGGCTAGTTTTCAAGGTGTTATTTCCTTCAACCTTTTTTTTAGGTCTCCTTTAGCAGGGAGCTGATCTGCTGTTCATGCTTTGACTTCATGTCTCTCATTTCTCTTCCCAGCTTTTCCTCTACCTCTCTAACTTGATTTTCAAAATTCTTTTTGAGCTCTTCCATGGCCTGAGCCCATTGGGTGGGCTGGGACACAGAAGCCTTGAGTGTCTTTGCCTGATGGTAAGCATTGTTCTTCCTCATTAGAAAGGAAGGGAGGAAATGCCTGTTCACCAAGAAAGTAACCTTCTATAGTCTTATTTCTTTTGCCTTTTCTGGGCATTTTCCCAGCCAGTGACTTGACCTCTGAATATTCTCCTCACACCCACCTCGCCTCCTGATCCTCCCAGCCAGTGTTTGGGGTCTGAGATTCAAATGCTGCTTCCCGCCTTAGGGCTTTTGGCAGGGGCAGGGCTGCTATTCAGTGTGAGATTAAGTTCAGGTGCTGAGGTTGGGGCAGGGCAGCCTCTCAGGCTCATTTCCCTCAGGGGGTTTATGCACAGACCTTCCACAATGGATTCAGGCTCCTGCCCGCTTGGGGAGCCCCGGTCTGCAGCCGCCTCTCAATTTCTACCTCCCGGGGGGGCCTGAGTTATGGGGGCACCCCACTCACCTCTTGACCTGCCAAAGAGACTCTCTCACCGACCCCTGTCACCTGTGGGTGGAGGGACTTGTGCGGCCGCTGGACATCCCGTCCCTGAAGCCTGCTTGGATCTGTTTCTCTCAGTGCTGCAGCTGTGGCCGTGGCAGGTCTGGGCTGGGCTCGGCATCTTCAGCGCGACCAACCTTTTGCAAGAGGTTTGCAGGTCCCTCTGTGGGTGGAGGGACCCACGTGGCCGCTGGAGATCCTGTCCCTGAAGCCCGCTCGGATCTTTTCCTCTTGGTGCCGCGGCTGCGGCAGGGCTGCCCTCAGCTCCCAGTCCCGGCGCCCAGTCCGCAGAGCGAAGGACCCCCCGTAAGAGGTTTGCAGGTCTCTCCGGAACAGAAATTTCCCTCGCTCCAATGTTCTGTGGCCTCTGGGTGCAGAATTCGCCATGAGTTACTTCCCTGTAGCCGTTCTATGGGTTGTGGGTTCGGAGCTATGTGTATGTGCGTCTTTCTACTCCGCCATCTTGGCTCTGCCCCTAAAGAAGTTTTTTAAAAAATTAAAAATAAATTATGTTAATTTTGTGTTGTTATTATTGTTATTTTGTTTTGCTTATGACATAGGTCAATTACATCATTTTTTGTATCAAGGATATAAAAACTATAGGTTAGTTAGAACACCCTAACATGAGACTTCAATGTAGGACTAAAGAAGAGACATAGATCAATGTATATTAATTATATCCCTTCTAAAGAATAAAGATGGTTTAACTCTAATCACAGACAAGAATTAGAGTCATCATGGTCTCATGGATAACCCAATAGTCTTGGATCTAGGAAGACTTGTGTTCAAGTTCCACCTCCAACACCTACTGAATGTGTGACCTTGAGCAAGTCACTTGGCCTCTCCATGCTGTGAGAAATTCTCTCAGACTGTAAATGAAAGACAAGGTACTCATATGCATTTTTATAGAAAATTCTAAATGGGGAGTTCCTTCAACCAATGAAATCACAGGTCCAGTCCTTATTTCCTATAATAGAGACATGATAGAGAAATGAAGGCTTTATGTTAACTAGTATTAAAGGAAGGAGTAGATGTCAAAAGGTGACATCCAAAAAGGAACACTGGAGACAAAATCCTTACCCTAAAATTTTGCCTTATGTAGTCCATGAGTCTAGGAATTTAGCCAAATGAAAATGATGTCAGTTATTGCCTAGCTTTACTGGTCTGTTCATTGATAGCAGATGGAAAATGACATGTGCCCAAATGGCTGGCTGATGGTGTGAGCCAAAGCAAACCAACCTCCATCTGGTTTGGCAGAAGGGGGTACTATATAAGTATAGGCTAAAATAGGGTATTGTTGGCTTTGTTTCTGACCCTTTTGAACTCTTGCATGAGGATAAAATTTCAAGGGAAAGGAGGGAAAGGAACAAGCATTTATTAAGTACCTCTTATATTCCAGGCATTTTGCTAAGCACTTGATGATATATTTTTTTGTTCTCACAATAACCCTATTTTCCAGTTAGGAAAAGTGAGGCACATAGAAGTTGAGTGATTTGCCCAGAACTACACAGTTAGTGAATATCTGAGACCAGATTTGAAATGAGGTCTTCCTGATTCCAAATTCAGCACTCTAGCCATTGTGTCACAGAGGTAGCCTGGCAAAGAAGGAAGCATCACCAGGCTCAAAAAGAATGGCATCAGTCAGAATTATCAATTTTCTATATAATGAGATCTTAAGTCATAGTTCCTCACTTTGCTCTTCAAGTCCCACCATAATAAAATACTGCCATCACTAATTTATCCAACCTTGATTCCCACCATTTTCCAATATGTGTTTCCTTTTCTAGCAGCAGTATGTAAGAAAAACATAAAAATATTGTATTTGTAAGGGCCTTCAGAAACCTTGGTCCAATCTCTTCTGAAACATTGATGTCCTCTACTTCATACCTAACAAATGATAATTCAATCTTTGCTTGATGACTTCCAGTGATAAAGAACCCATCATTTCTTGAGGGAACCTAGTATTGTTTGAGATGTCTTTCACTGAAGATATTCTGTATGAAGTATGTCAAGTATAGCCTGTATGTTAAGACTAAATTCAACTTTTTGCAACTTTCATCTATGGTTCTCAATTCTTCCTTCTGTGGCCAAACAGAGTAAGTCTATTTTAGGATCATAGATCATGGAGTTAGATTTTTAAGGAACCTCTTTACAACACTCATCTTCAAATATTTCAAGACAGAGATCATATTCCTCCTAAATTATTTCTTTTAAGGGCTGCGTAGTCTTACTCCCTTTAATAGAACTTAATGGGACAATCCTGGTCATCTTCATTTGAATGCTCTCTAACCTATCATTATCCTTTCTAAAATGTGACAACTAGACCTGAACACCATACTTTAGCTATAGTTCTGAGCTGGAGATAGTGTGCCTGATACCCCCCAATTCTAAACACCATCTCTCTCCCAGTGTAGATTTAATTAACCTTTTTGGATGCTAGACTATTTTATTGACTCATTCTGAATTTTTGGTTTATTAAAATTCTCAGATTTTTTTTTTCAAACAAAATACTTATCTAGCCAAGATTCTCCAATTATACTTTTGCTTCTTCACTTGAATTGTAATTTCATGGTTATATCTAGAGCAGGGAGGGTCTTGAGAGACTGGCCATGTAGTCCATCTCATTCACTTTACAGATGAGGAAACTGAGGCCTGGGGAATTTAGGTGACTCATCCAAGGCCATACAGATGATATTTATCACTATTAAATTTCACTTTACTAGATTGTAAGTTCCTTGAGGTCAAGGACTATTGTTTGCTTCTTTGTGTATCTTCAGTGCTTAGCTCAGTGCCTGAAAATTTGTAGGTGCTTAATAAATGTTTATTGATTGATTTTACCTAAAAGATTATCTTATTAAGGTCTTTTCATATCATGACTGCCATGCTGCATGTAAACTCTACTCCTAGCACTGTGTTTACGAGAAAATTTGACAAGTATTTTTTCTATACTTTTATATGTCATTGATGAAAACTGTTAACTAGCATGGATTAAACATAAATCCATAGGCATTTGCTTGGAACCACCCTTCCTAGTTAACATGGAAAAATCTTTGTGTCTGGTCATTCGACTCATTCTGAATATATTTGATTATACTATTGTGTAACTCACATCTCAGTCTTTTTTATAAGAAGAGCATGAAGAACCTTGTCAAACGTTTTTCTGAAATATAGGTGAGTTATGGAAATTTGCCTCCTGATTTACCAGTCTCATAACCACCCCTTTATTTTAGAATTTTATCCACAAAATGAAGTTCACTGACCTGTAGTCTGTAGACAGACTTCTGCATCTTATTCTCCTTCTTCTTCTCCTTCTCCTTCTTCTTCTTCTTCTTCTTCTTCTTCTTCTTCTTCTTCTTCTTCTTCTTCTTCTTCTTCTTCTTCTTCCTTGGGAAATGAAAAGATTTAAAATTTATCATACAGGTTAGTTAGAAAGGATGACATTCATCTTATGTTGATCAGTCAACAATCACTGAAAAGCCAGTCCCTGGACAAAAGAAACTCACATTTTAATGGAAGAGATAACATGCTAACAAATATGTACATATAAGATTTATGCAGTGTAAGTTAGAGGTAATCTCAGAGGGCAGGCAATTATGCTGTGTAGAGTGGTTGAACTATAACCTAGAAGTAATAAATGTTTTGATGAGGGCTTCTGAAAACTTCAGATAGATCAACAAGTGAAATTACAGAGATGAAGAGTAAGCATGAAAGACTTGGTAGAAGATGGATACCAAGGAATAACACCAGAAGCAGCATCTTTTGGAAGCTTTCCATGGATATGTCTGCAAGCAAGAGTCTATAGACTTTTGGGGACATTTCCTCCTAATTAGGTGTTGCTATTTATTTTGATCTCTGAATTAACCACATTTGATTTCTGTGACAGGTAAGTACATATGTTTATTCTTTGAGCCTTTTTAACTGTGTGTTTGCAATGGGAGTTAGTGATAGTACCATAGATCATTTTGGGATTCTGGGAAGAATGTGAGGATACTATCGATATTGCTTTTTCCTTAACATATAATTTATTTATTTATCAGTTTTCAACATTCACTTCCACAAGAATTTGAATTCAGAATTTTCTCCCCATCTCTCTCTACCTTCTACCTCAGGTCAGCATGCACCTCATCCACCCCTTACCGCAGTCTGTCCTTCCTTCTATAACCCTCCTTCTTCCATCTCCCACCCCTGTATTTTTGTTTAGGACAAAATGGATTTCTATACCCCATTGGCTGTACATCTTATTTCCCATTTGCAATTTTTTAGCAGTCATTTTTAAGCTTTGAGTTCCATATTCCCTTGCTTCCTCCCTCCCCACTCACCCTCATTGAATAAGCAAGCAATTCAATATAGGTCCTATGTGTCTAGCCATGTAAAACACCTAGATAAGTTATGCTGTGAAGAACTAACTACATTTCTCTCTGTCCTGTCCTGCCTTGCCTTCCATTTATTCCCTTCTCTCCCTTGACCTGTCCCCCTGCAATAGTGTTTGTTTCTGATTATCCCTTTCCCCAATTTGCTGTCCCATCTATTATCTTCCCTCTCCTATCCCCTTCCCCCTCTGTCTTCCTGAAGGGTAAAATAGATTTCCATATCCAACTGAGTTTGTGTTCTTCCCTCTTTAAGCCAAATTCAATGAGAATAAGGCTCACTCATTCCTTTTCATCTCCCTCTTCTTCCTCTCCATTGTAAAATCTCTTTTTTACCTCTTTTATGTGATATGATTTGCTACATTTTACCTCTCCCTTTCTCTTTTTCCTAGTACATTCCACTCAACAATAAGTTTTATTTTTTAGGTATTCTCCCTTCTTATTCAGGTCACCCTGTGCCCTCTGCCTATGCATGTACACATATATACACACATATACACACCATACACATACATACCTATGCATATACATACACATATATAATACACACATACACACCTACACACACATATATGTATGTGTATACATATATATGTATACACACATATACATATACATATTCCCTCTAACTACTATAGTACTGAAAAAGGTCTCATAAGTTACAAATATCATCTTTCTATGTAGGAATGTAAACAATTCAACTTTAATGAGTTCCTTATGGCTTCTCTCTCCTGTTTACCTTTTCATGTTTCTCTTGATTCATGTATTTGAAAGTCAAGTTTTCTATTTAGCTCTGGTCTTTTCAGAAAGAATGCTTGGAACACCTTCATTTCATTGAAATTCCACTTTTCCCCTGAAGTATTATACTCAGTTTTGCTGTGTAGATGATTCTTTCTTTGAATTCTACCTTGTTTGACCTCTGAAATATCATGTTTCAAACCCTTCAATCTGTTGGTGAAGAGTCTGCTAAATTCTATGTTATCTTGATTGTATTTCCACAATACTTAAATTGTTTCTTTCTGGTTGCTTGTAACATTTTCTCCTTGAACTTCAGAGAGGCCTGGAAGAACTTATATAAACTGATGCTGAGTGAAATGAGCAGAACCAGGAGAACATTGTACACAGTAACAACCACAGGAGGAATTTTTCTGGTAGACTTAGCCCTTCACAGCAATGCAAAGATCTGGAACATTCTCAAAGAACTTTTGAGGCAAAATATCATCCACATCCAGAAAAAGAACTATGGAATTGGAACGCAAAATGAAGTAGAATATTTTCTTTTGTGTTATGTTTGTTTAGGTTTGTTTTTTTCTCGTGGATTCCCTCATTCATTTTAATTCCTCTATGAAACATGACTAATGTGAAAATGTGTTCAATAAGAATGTATGTATAGAAACCATATAAAATTGAATGCTCTCTTGGGGAGGGAGGGGAATGGAAGGTGAAGAAAAACTAAGACTTAAGGAAATGATTGTAGAAAACTGAAAGCAAATTAATAAAATTAAAAAAAATTAAAAATATTTTCTCCTTGATTTTGGAACTCTGAACTTTGGCTACAATATTCCTAGGAGTATTCATTTTGGGGTCTCTTTCAGCAGTGGTCAGTGAATTCTTTCTATTTCTAATTTACTCTCTGTTTCTAGAATATCAGGACAGTTTTCCTTGATAATTTCTTGGAAGATGATAGCTAGGCTCTTTTTGTTATCATGGTTTTCACGTAGAACAATAATTTTTAAATTGTCTCTCATGGATCTATTTTCCCTTCATTGTTTTTCCAATGAGATATTTCATATTGTCTTCTATTTTTTCATCCTTTTGGTTTGTTTTATATTTTTTTGATTTCTCATAAAGTCATTAGCTTCCATCTGCTTCATTCTAGTTTTTAAAGAACTATTTCCTTCAATGAGCTTTTGGACCTCCATTTTCATTTGGTCAGTTCTGCTTTATAAGGCATTCTTCACTTCATTGGCTTTTTGCGCTTCTTTTGCATTTGGTTAGTCTATTTTTAAAAGTGTTTTTTCCCAGCATTTTTGGGTCCTTTTTAGCAAGCTGTTGACTCATTTTTCATTACTTTCTTGCATCACTGTCATTCTTCCCAATTTTTCCTCCATCTCTCTTACTTGATTTTCAGAATCCTTTTTTGAAGTCTTCCATGGTCTGAAATCATTTCATATTTTTTTGGAGGCTTTGGATGTAAGGCCCTTGACCTTGATGTATTCCTCCAGTTGCATGCTTTGGTCTTCCTCTAATGGTATGCTTTGATCTTCCTCATCCAAAATGATAGAAGAAAATACCTTTTCACCAGAAAGTAACCTTCTGTAGCCTTATTTTCCCCCTTTTTGGTCATTTTCCCAGCCCAATTGCTCCCAGCCCTTTGTCAAGTAGAGTACATACCACCTCAGGCTTCAGAAACATCATGCAGCTGTTCTCTGAGAGAGCCGTAGGGACCTGTAAATTCTCAGTACCTCCAAAGCAGTGTAATCATGGGAGAAGTGTTTATTCCTCTCCTGGCCTGTGCTATGGTCTGTGAGCAACCACAAACACTCTTTTCTTCCCTGGAACTGAGAGTAGGATTCCCTCCGTGCAGTTGCCACCAGCTCCACCACACCAATTCTCCTTCTCACCACACAACAGCACTGAGGACTGAGACACAGATCATCTGCTTTATTCCCCCATTGTATGTAGGCTGAGACTTCCAGAAATGCCACTGCTGTGGCAGTGGCTGCTGCCACCCTGGGGTTCAAGGTGGGGCTGGACCACATTCCCCTCTCACCCAGGTGAGACAGCTTTCTCACTGACCTTTGAAGGTGCCTTTGGTGTTTATAGGTTGAGAAATATGGAAACTGAAGCAGCAGGCTGTGATTCAGCACCCTGAAGCCTGATCTAGTTCCATCTGTGTTGGCATAGCTCACATTGGTGTATGCTCCACCCTGAGCCCAGTGCAGTAGACCCTTCCTTTTAACCTTCCAGATTGTTTTGAGATGGAAATCTGTTTCACTCTGCCATTTTTTGGCTTTTGTTACTCCAGAATTTGTTTAGAGTCATTTTAACAGGTATTTTAAGGGCTTTGGGGGAAGAGCTCTAGCAGGGTGATGCTTCTACTCTGCCATCTTGGCTCTTCCCTGAGGATAAGGTATTCTTGAATGACTTCTTGGACTGAGGCTACAGTGATAAGCAAACAGAGGAAAATGCTTAATGTTATGAGGTGAGACTTTGGACTGAGAAATTTCCAAAGGCTAACTTCCAAGGAAGAGAGTAGTCCCAGAAGTACATTTAAAACTGAGAAAAAAAATATAGGAACTTCCGAAAATCAACATGAAGGAATAAACTGTAAGCATTCTCACCCTCCCTTGTAGACCTTGAAAAATGCCAAGAATATTGCCCCAGGAAAAATTTGGGAAGAGTAGGGTCAACCGAAGGGGAACAGAAGTCTTTTAGCTCAGGAGGCTAGTGAGATTGAAGGGAAGGGTCTTTTCTTTTTGTGACTGAAAGGAACTGTTGCAGGACTTGAGGAGTTCCAGCAAGCCCCACCTCAGCAAGAGATCCTGAGCCCCAGAGGTGTGGTGCTGGTAAGCGCCAACACCAGCACCCCAAGTGTGTCTCAATATAGCCAGGGGAATTGAGCAGACACCAACGCAGACAGGGGTCTACCAGCTGCTGAGCCTGTTCATGATCTAGCACAGTCCTAGGGGAGGAGGAGACCTCCAACAGCTAGAATATACCATCCCCCCAACACCTCACACTTTGAGATTCCATGTAACCCCAGGGAAACTCAGATTTCATCTGGCCTCAGTCTTGGAATACACTAGCCAGCTCAGCACCAGGTAAGGTACAGCATTATATAGGTGCTAACTGAAAGAACCAGAGACCACAGCACACAAAACCAGTAACCAGGTCTCTAGTTGCATTATATGAAATGTGGGACAGAGCCCCCTATACCCCAGAAGCAGAGATCCACTTTAAAAGCCAGACAAAGGCAGTCACCATGAGGAAGAAGCAAATTAGAAAAGCAAAGACCATAGAAACTTATTATGGGAACAAGGAAGATCAAAATATGAATTCAGAAAAGGACAGCATTGACACTATACTCACATTTGAAACCTCAAAAGGGAATATGATCTGGTCTAACATAAAAAGAACATTCTTGGAAGAGCTCAAGAAGGATTTAAAAAGCCAAATTAGAGAGGTAGAAGAAAAATTAACTGATGATTTAAAAAATATAATTGACAAAATGAAAAAAAAGAATTCACTGAAGAGAACAACTCCTTAAAAAGTAAAATTAACCAAATGGATAAGGAGATACAAAATCTAACTGGAGAAAACAACTCCTTAAAAGGAACAATTTGGCAAATAGAAAATGAGGTATAAAAGTTAACTAAAGAAAGCAGTTGGTTAACAATTAGAATTGGGCAAGGAGAAGCTGATGACTCTATAAGGCATCAGGAATCAGTTAAACCAAATACAAAGAATGAAAGAAACAGAAAAAAAACCCACAAAATATCTCATTGGAAAAAACAACTGACCTGGAAAATAGATCCAGGAGAGAGAATCTCAAAATTATTGGTTTATCAGAAAGTCATGATGAAAAAAAGAGCCTGGACACTACTTTCCAAGAAATCATAGAGGAAAACTGACCTAAAGTCTTACATGAAGAGGGCAAAAGAGTCATCAAAAGAATCCACTGATCACTTCTTGAAAGAGATTCCAAATTTAAAATTCCAAAGAATATTGTTGCCAAATTCCAGAATTATCAGGTCAAGGAGGAAATACTGTAAGCAGCCAGAAAGAAACAATTCAAATGTTGGGGAATCACAGTCAAAATCTCACAAGACCTTATATTCTGTAGGACAAAGGAGCTTGGATTGCAACCAAGATCAATTACCCAGCAAAACTGAACATGATCTTTCAGGCAAGGTGATGGATATTCAATGAAATAAGAAATTCCTGGACCTTCCTGATGAAAAGGCCAGAGTGCAATGAAAAATCTGTTCTTCAAATACTAGACTCAAGAAGAGCATAAGAAGGTAAACAGGAAAAAAAGGAAAAAAAAAGCATTGTTATTTAATATGGGCAAACAGTTCACATTCCTATATGGGAGATAATACTTGTTAATCTTGAGAACGGTATTTTTATTACAACATTTAAAAGGGATATACATAGAGAGTATGGGTATAAGTTAACTGATGCGATGATAATAAACTTAATTAAATGATGTAAAAGGAGAAGAAGAAAGGAGAAGGCAGAAAAGGATAAATTGCATCACATGAAGAGGCACAAAAACATATAGTAGAGAGAAGTAGAGGGAAAGAAGGTAGGGAGATAAGTATTGTTTGAGCTTTACTCTCATTGGATTTGGTTTAAGGAGGGAATAACATACTCAGTTAAGTAGAGAAATCTAACTTGTCTTACAGGCAGTAAGAGGAGAAAAGGGAAAATGGAGGATGTGTTTAAAAGGGAGGTAAGAAGAAGTAAGGGAAAAGGAAAAGAAAAGGGAGGGGGGCTGATAAAAGGGAGAGAAGATTGAAGGAGGCAGTGGTCAAAAATAAAGATATTTTGAGGAGGGGAAGGGAGAAATAAAAGCATAAATGAGGAGGAGGTAGGATGGAGAGAAAGACACAGTAATCATTACTGTGAATATAAATAGGATAAACTCTCCAATAAAACAGAGGCTGATAGCAGAATGGATTAAAAACTATAATTCTACAATATGTTACTTACAAGAAAAACATTTACACACAGGGTAATGGTAAAATGCTGGAGAAGACTGAGAGAGGCAATAGTCAAAAATTAAAACTATTCTGAAGGAGAAAAGAGAAGGGAGAACTGAAACCATAAATGTGAGGCAAATAAAATGGAGGAAAAGATGCAGATAGCAATCATAAGTGTGAGTGTGAATGAGATAGACTCTCCCATAAAAAAGGAGGTGGATAGCAGAATGGATTAAAAACCATAATGTTATAATACATTGTTTACAAGAAACACATTTAAAGCAGGGGGATATACATAGAGTAAAAGAGAAAGGTTAGAACAGAATATATCTTGCTTCAGCTGAATTTAAAAAAGCAGGGTTACCAATCCTAATCTGAGACTGAGCAAAAGCAAAAATAGATCTAATCAAAAAAGATAAGCAAGGAAACTACATTCTGCAAAAAGGCACCATCGCCAATGAAGTAATATCATTGCTGAACATATATGCACCAAGTGGCATAGCATCTAAATTCTTAGAAGAGAAGTTGTGAAGGTTACAGGAAGAAATAGAGAGCAAATCTATACTAGTGGAGGATCTCAACTCTGAACTTGATGAATCTAACCTCAAATAAAAAAGAAAGAAGTTAAGGTGGTGAATAGAATTCGGGCAAAGGTAGATATGATTGACCTCTGGAAAAAACTGAATGGGGAGAGAAAGGAACATACCTTTGTCTCAGAGGTTCACGGCACATACACAAAAATTGACCATGTACTAGGGCCTAAAAACCTCATCATCCAGTGCAGAAAGGCAGAAATAGTCAATGCATCCTTTTCAGATCATGATGAAATAAAAATCATAAGTAATAAAGTACCATGGAAAGGTAGACCAAAAATTAATTGGAAAGTAAATAATCTAATCCTAAAGAATTAGTGGGTTAAACAACAAATCACAAAAACAATAAATAATTTCATTCAAGAAAATGACAATAATGAAAGCACCTACCAAAACTTCTGGGATGCAGTGAAAGCAGTTCTTAAGGGAAGTTTTACATCTTTGAATACTTACATGAATAAAATAGAGAAAGAAGAGATCAACAAATTGGGTGTGCAACTGGAAAAGCTAGAGAAAGAACAAATGAAAATCCACAATTAAATACCAAATTAGAAATACAGAAAACCAAAGAAGAGATTAATAAAACTGAAATTAAGAAAACTAGTGCACTAATAAATAAAATTAAGATCTGGTTTTATGAAAACAAAACAATACAATTGATAAACATTTGGTCAATTTGATTTAAAAAAGAAAAAAGAAAACCGGATTACTGGTGTCAAAAATCAAAAGGGTGAATTCACCTCCAATGAAGAGAGAATTAAAAGAAAAATTAGAAATTATTTTGCCCAACTCTCTGTCCATAAATTTGACAATCTTAGTGAAATAGATGAATATTTACAAAAATATAAATTGCCCAGATTAATAGAAGAAGAAGTAAAATACTTAAGTAGTCCCATCTCAGAAAAAGAAATTCAACAAACCATCAATGAATTCCCTAGAAAAAAAACTCCCAGGACAGATGGATTTACAAGCAAATTCTACCAAACATTTAAAGAGAAGTTATTTCTAATACTATAAAGACAGTTTGAGAAAAGTGGCAAAGAGGGAGTCCTACCAAATTCTTTTATTTTTGTTGATACAAATATGGATCTGATACCTTACCCAGGAAGAGCCAAAACAGAGGGAGAAAATTATAGACCAATTTTCCTGATGAATATAGATGCAAAAATGTGAAGTATTAGCAAAACGGTTATAGCAAATTATCATGAGAACAATACACTTTGAGCAGTATTTATACCAGGAATGCAGGACTGGTTCAATGTTAGGAAAACTATCAACATAATTTATTGTATCAACAACAAAACTAACATAAACCACATGATTATCTCAATAGATGCAGAAAAGCTGTTATTAAAATACAACAACCATTCCTTTTGATAACACTGGAGAGTATAGAAATAAATGGAGTCTTCTCATTCCTGTGTATCCCAGAAGTTTTGGGAGGTTGTCTCATTATTGCTATTCTCTTGCATGATTTATTGTTTTATCCAGTCACTCTTTAAGTTTAGATTATTTAGTTTCTAATTAATTTTTGATCTACCTTTTCATGGTACTTTATTATATATAATTTTTATTGCATCATGATCTGAAAAGGATGTATTGATTATTTCAACCTTCTGTACTGGATTGTGAGGTCTTTATGCCCTAGTACATGGTCAATTTTCCCCAAAATCATCAACAAGCATTATATGTAATGGAAATAAGCTAAATGTATTTCCAGTAAGACTGGGGGTAAAAAAAGGATGTCCACTGTCACCCCTGTTATTCAGTATGGTACTAGAAATGTTAGAATTAGCAATGAGAAGAAACAGAAGCAGAAGGAATTAAAACAGGCAAAGAAGAAACTAAGTTATCAGTCTTTGCAGACTATATGATGATGTAATTAGAGAATCTTAGAGAAGCAAGTAAAAAACCACTTGAAATAATAATCACTTTTAGCAAAGTTGCAGGATACAAAATAAACCCACATAAATCATCTGATTTTCTATATATTACTAACAAATCCCAACACCAAAAGACAGAAAGACTCTATGAAAGACACTATGAAATATTTGGGGGTTTACCTGCCAAAACAAACCCAAAGACTATATGAACACAATTGCAAAACACTTTTCACACAAATAAAGTCAGACATGTAATTGGAAAAACATCTATTGCTTAAGGGTAGGTTGAGCTAATATAATAAAAATAACAGTTCTACCTAATTAACTTACTTATTTAGTACCATACCAATTAAACTACCAAAAATTATTTTATAGTTAGAAAAAATAATATGGAAATTCATCCGGAAGAACAAAAGGTCCAGAATATCACAGGAATTCATGAAAAGAAATGCTAGGGAAAGTGGCCTACCAATACCAGTTCTTAAATTGTATTATAAATTAGCAATCATCAAAACCACTTGGTACTGGCTAAGAAATAGAAGATTAGGTACAGAAGACACAATGGTCAATGACCATAGTATTCTACTGTTTGATAAACCCAAGGACCCCAGGTCTGGGATAAGAACTCGCTATTTGACAAAAATTGCTGGGAAAACTAGAAAATAGTGTAGCAGAAACTGGGCATAGGTCAATGTCTGACACAGAAAGCCAGAAAAAAGCCAAATGGGTACATGGTCTAGGTATAAAGACTGATACTATCAACAAATTAGAGGAGGAAGGGATAATCTATTTGTCAAATTTTATGGAGAATGGAGGAATTTATGACCAAACAAGTGATAGAGAACATTGTGAAATGCAAAATGGATAATTTTGATTACATTAAATTGAAATTGGCATAAACAAAGTCATTTTCCAAGTAGATAAAGCACCAGTTTGCTCAATGTGATTGAGTGATACAAATCAAAGCAACTCTGAGGTACCAGATCATACCTATCAGATTGGCTAATGTGAGAAAACAGGAAAATGATACAAGTTGGAGAAGATGTGAGAAAGTTGGAATACTAACTCATTTTGTTGGAGCTGTGAAAGCAATAACTGTGCCCAAAGGGCTATAAAAACCTGCATACTCTTTGACCTAGCAATACCACTTCTAAGGCTGTATCCCAAAGAGATCATAAAAATGGGGAATGGACTCGCATGCACAAAAATATCTATAGGAGCTCTTTTTGTTGTGGCCAAGAACTGGAAATCGAATGGATGCCCATCAGTTGGGGAACAGCTGAAGGAATTGTGGTATATGAGTGCAATGGATTACTATTGTGCTACAAGAAATGATGAACAAGTGGACTTCAGAAAAACTTTGAAATATGTGAACTTATATGAACTGATATTGAGTGAAGTGAGAAAAAACAGAAGAATATTATACACAGTAACAGTCACTGTGTGTGAGGACTGTTTTTGATGGACTTAGCCCTTCATAGCAATGCAAGGATCTAAAACCTCCCCAAAAGACTCTTGAGGCAAAATGCCATCCACATCCAGAGAAAGAACTATGGCGTCACAACATAGAATGAGGCAGACGATTTTCTCCTTTGTTATGTTTTGTTTTTCTCATGGTGTCTCCCATTCATTTTAATTCTTGTATGCAACATGACTGATATGAAAATGTGTTTAATAGTGATACATGTGTAGAACCCATGTAAGATTGCATGCTATCTTGGAGAGGGAACAGGAAAGAGGGGGGAGAAAATTTGGAACTTATGAAAGTGATTGTTGAAAATTGAAAACAAACAAATTAATTAATTTGGCTAAAAAGAAAGAAATTATGGACTCCAGGATCATCTTATTCCATTTCTGGACAACACTGATTATTTGGAATTTTTCATTATAGAAGAACTGAAAGAATATGTGGTACAAATGAAAGGAGACATACAAATTGAAATAGAGAGGAAAGAATGATGAGGAGAATTGATATTTTAAATTGTACAAAATCTCATTGAGGACCTAAATTTCATGAAGATTAGAGGAGTGGATTAAAAAGAATATAGTAGCTCCATAAAATATACTCTAGAGCAGGGGTGGCCTACAGGCCACAAATCCTCTTAGGATTTGTTCTGTGAAGTTTGCATTCAGTTAATGGGCCACACTTGAGGATCTAGAGGGCTCTAGAATAGCAAATCCATCAAGATTAAATACAACCCTGTATAGGACAAATGAACTAAAAGATTTCATTAATGAAATAAAGGACTTCCAAGCATTTCTGATAAAAAGACCAGGAATGAATATATATTTTGAAATTGAAATGCAAAAGCTAGGACTGACATAGAGAGGTACACACATTTTTAGTTAGAAGGGAATATGTGGGAATGAGAACCAAGTGTCTTCTCAGAATCCTAATACCTATAAGGATCAGGAAAAGAGATAATTTTGACAGAAGGTCTCAGAATGGGCCTTTTGCTTTCTGATAGTTTCAAAAGAAAAAAAACTCGAAGGTAGAGACTATATTGGAGAAGAAAGGGGAAGGAAGTTACATACATACATAATTACATACATAATGGAGATGTATAAGATGAAGAGTATTTAATCATGAAGGAAGGGGTAGACGAATTCTATGAATCTCACTTTTATCTAAACTTAGTAAAGAAAGACTGAGCACAATTACATAAGCCCACATATACATACATTTCAGTATAGAAACACATCCAACTCAAAAGCAAAATAGATGATGGGAACAAGGAAGGGGGAGAGAAGGATTTAAGAGGGAGGGTAGAATGTATGAAGGAATGGCTATAAGCAAAACAAAATGACATGTTGGAGAGAGGAATGTGAAAGGAAGATTCAAAACTGAAAAGGAAGATAACCCCTTGGAAGGTGTCAAATAGTGAAATTCCCAATTTATCTGGGTGGGCCAACAAATCAAAGTGGTGACATGTTGCTCCAAAGCATAGCAAGGCCCCTTTTGTCATGTGAGGGGCTATAATACATGTTATAGAGATAATACTTGTAGAAACAACTTCATGGGGTTGACATAAGAACTGCATTTTAGAAAATTTTAAGTTCTATAGAAATTTTTACTAATTTTCTTCAAACTTTCTTCACGAAGGTTCTCTTGGACTATTCTGATTTTTGCTGATAATATTATTGTTTTCCACCCCTCTGACTTCCAACAGGACTTATGCTGTAGGTAAAACTATATATATGTGTGTGTGTACATGTGTGTATGTATATACACACATCTATTTACACTCATAGATATAGAGCTATATCTATCTGCATATATATACATATATAACCATATCCACACATAAACATACATATGTATATACACACTTGTACATACATACATATACACATACATACATATGTATGTATGTGTGTGTGCATAGTTTATGTACATTAGAAGGAATTTATGGCCCTAGAAGTGATCTGGAATAGATCACTCAGATCCTTTTTAATTCTGAGTCATTATGATTATTCAATCTTCAAATCACTTAACACAACACTAAGTGCATAATAGGTGGTGAGTAAGTACTGGTGGATTAGCTTATCTACTTATTAATATTTTGAATATTTTATGTTTAACTTTTTTTGTGTGTTATCTGTTTGAGGAAGTGGCTCTAATGACATATAGACTTTATAGTTTTAAAAAAATGAATTCTTTTATTTAACTTTTTCTTTTTTAAATTTTGCATTCTTGGGAGGAGCCAAGATGGAGGAATAGAAAGACACACATATGCTAGTTCTGAACTCACAGCCCATAAAATATCTGTAAAGAAGAACTCCCAACAAATTCCAGAGCAGCAGAAGGCACAGAACAACAGAGTGGACAAGATTTCTGTTCCAGAGAGCCCTGAAAACCTGCCACAAAAGGTCCCTAGTGCACCTGACCTGGAGCAGAGCCCAGCCCTGCCTTGGCCATGCAGTACCAAGAGGAGCAGATCCGAGCAGGCTTCAGGGACAGAATCTGCAGAGGCTGGTCAGGTCCCTCCACCCACAGGTGACAAGGGTTGGTGAGAGAGTCTTTTTGGGTGGCCAAGAGGGGAGTGGGGTGTCCCCGTGCCTCGGGCCCCCTCGGGAGGCAGCAGCAGGGGTGGCGGCAGGCAGGGGCTCCCCAAGCAGGCAGGAGCCCAGATCCATTGTTGAAGGTCTCCCCATAAATCCCCTGAGGGAACTGAGTCCTGTGGCGCCGCTGCCGCCACCTGAGCACCTGAAATTAATCTCACACTGAATAGCAGCCCCACCCCTGCCCAAAGCCCTGAGGCTGGGAAGCAGCATTTGAATCTCAGCCCCCAATTCCTGGTTGGGCAGATCTGGAGGCGAGGTGGGGGAGGAAAGAAAACTCAGAATTCAAGTCACTGGCTGGGAAAATGCCCAGAAAAGGGGAAAAAAAATAAGAGCATAGAAGGTTACTTTCTTGGTGAACAGATATTTCTTCCCTTCCTTTCTGATGAGGAAGAACAATGCTTACCATCAGGGAAAGACACAGAAGTCAAGGCTTCTGTATCCTACACATCCAAAATAAATATACCATGGGCTCAGGCCATGGAAGAGCTCAAAAAGGATTTCGAAAATCAAGTTAGAGAGGTGGAAGAAAAACTGGGAAGAGAAATGAGAGAGATGAAAGAAAAGCATGAAAATCAGGTCCACACCTTGCTAAAGGAGACCCAAAATAATGCTGAAGAAAACAACACCTTGAAAAGTAGGCTAACTCAATTGGCAAAAGAGGTTCAAAAAGCCAATGAGGAGAAGACTGTTTTAAAAAGCAGAATTAGCCAAATGGAAAAGGAGGTTCAAAAGCTCACTGAAGAAAATAGTTCTTTCAAAATTAGAATGGAACAGATGGAGGCTAATGACTTTATGAGAAACCAAGAAATCACAAAACAAAACCAAAAGAATGAAAAATGGAAGATAATGTGAAATATCTCATTGGAAAAACAACTGACCTGGAAAATAGATCCAGGAGAGACAATTTAAAAATTATGGGACTGCCTGAAAGCCATGATCAAAAAAAGAGCCTGGACATCATCTTTCATGAAATTATAAAGGAAAACTGCCCTGGGATTCTAGAACCAGAGGGTAAAATAAGTATTCAAGGAATCCACAGATCACCTCCTGAAAGAGATCCAAAAAGAGAAACTCCTAGGAACATTGTGGCCAAATTCCAGCATTCCCTGATCAAGAAGAACATATTACAAGCAGCTAGAAAGAAACAATTCAAGTACTGTGGAAATACAATCAGGATCACACAAGATCTAGCAGCTTCTACATTAAAGGATCGAAGGGCGTGAAATAGGATATTCCAGAAGTCAAAGGAACTAGGACTAAAACCAAGAATCACCTACCCAGCAAAACTGAGTATAATACTTCAGGGGAAAAAATGGTCTTTCAATGAAATTGGGGATTTTCAAGCATTCTTGATGAAAAGACCAGAGCTCAAAAGAAAATTTGACTTTCAAACACAAGAATGAAGAGAACCATGAAAAGGTAAACAGCAAAGAGAAGTCACAAGGGACTTACCAAAGTTGAACTGTTTACATTCCTACGTGGAAAGAAAATATTTGTAACTCTTGATACTTTTCAGTATCTGGGTAGTGCGTGGGATTACACACACACACACATGCACACACACACAGACAGAGAGCACAGAGTGAATTGAATAGGATGGGATCATCTCTTAAAAAAATGAAATTAAGTGGTGAGAGAGAAATATATTGGGAGGAGAAAGGGAGAAATGGAATCGGGCAAATTATCTCTCATAAAAGAGGCAAGCAAAAGACTTTTTAGTGGAGGGAAAAAGAAGGGAGGTGAGAGAAAAACATGAAGTTGACTCTCATCACATTCCACTAAAAGAAGGAATAAACTGCACACTCATTTTGGTATGAAAACCTATCTTACAATACAGGAAAGTGGGGGATAAGGGAATAAGCAGAGTGGGGGGATGATGCGAGGGAGGGTAATGGGAGGAGGGAGCAATTTGAAGTCAACACTCTTGGGGAGGGACAGGATCAAAAGAGAGAATAGAAACAATGGGGGGCAGGATAGGATGGAGGGAAATACACATCTATTAGTCTTACACAACACGACTATTATGGAAGTCATTTGCAAAACTACACAGATTTGGCCTATATTGAATTGCTTCCCTTCCAAAGGGAATGGGTGGGGAGGGAGGGATGAAGAGAAGTTGGAACTCAAAGTATTAGGAACAACTGTCGAGTACTGTTCTTGCTACTAGGAAATAAGAAATACAGGTAATGGGGTATAGAAAGTTATCTGACCCTACAGGACAAAAGAGAAGATAGGGACAAGGGAAGGGAGGGATGACAGAAGAGAAGGCAGATTGGCGATAGTGGCAATTAGAATGCTCGGTGTTTGGGGTGGGGGGAGGGGATAAATGGGGAGAAAATTTGGAACCAAAAATTTTGTGAAAATGAATGTTAAAAGTTAAAAAAATTAATAAAAAATTTGCATTCTCTAATTCCCACTTCCCCTTTAGGTTTGACTTTTTAAAAAAAGCATACTCTTACACAACACATCTCTTATCATCCCAGGCAAAGATGAAGGAATCACAGAGATATAAAGTCCAATTGTACCTGTATTACAAGGACCTGCTACATGTCGAAAGCTCCCTCTAGATTCTACATGAAGGGATTCATGACAGCTAAAGCACTGGTTCCCAAGACATCTGATTACATTTCTAGACATCATTTTTTATTTTTGGAGTTTTTCATTACAGATTGATTCCAACTTTGATTTTCTATAACTACTACCCATTGGTGAAATCTTAGGTCAGATGGACCATGACACTGATCCAAAGTGAACATTCTTATTTTCTAATTAGGCTAACGATAATGTTCAAAAGCACTAGACAGTATGCAAGTTAATAAGCTAGGTTTTGGCTATGGGAAAAGACCAAAAACTGGCCATGAAATATGAAGTAATTATTTTTCAGTTATACTTGAGCATCAATTGGCACAACATTAACAGCAACATCTTTGAACATGGAGGAAAAGTTGTGCCTGCATATACATAAATATATATGTATGTATTTTATATATTAATACATATAATGTACACACATATATGTATGTTCATAGATATATACACACAGATACACATGTGTGTATTTATACACACATACACAAACTCAGATTTCAGCAGGTAGGCAATCTGGGAGATAAAGCTCTTTAGATCACTGAAAGTTTCATGATCTGCACAAAACTTGTCCTTTCAAGAAAATAAAAAAGATGTTCTATAGAAATGATGTAATTTCCTCATTACAAAGGAGCCATTTTCCAAGCACGTAAAGCACTAGTTTGCTCAGTGTGACCTCTGCTTTCATGATATCAAGGTTGTATCTGATTATGCTATGAGACGGATGAAGGGGATTCAATTCTGGGAGAAGAAAAAAAAAATTAGTCTTGGTTCATTTAAAAAAGTGGTTCATCATTTTATTGGCAATATTTTCAAACTTATTCAAGGCTAGATGACCTGCATCAGCCTGTAAAGATGCAAACAGAATATGTTTTCTAGGATTTTGATGTGCTTATTTGGAAAGTGACTCATAGAGGTGACTGTTGCATGAAATTGCCATGCTATTTAAAAAATGGTGAAAGTTTTGAAAGAAAATGCAGTCAAATATCAAAGTAACAAACCTTTTTCCAGTAGTTTTTGGGAATGTTCAGTCATCTAGCTCTGGGTCTTACTAAATTCAATTTTCCACCTCTGTTGATAGATCCTATGATGCTAGACCTGAAAGGCACCTTGAAAAATACTTGTACTCTAATGCCCTCATTTTCTAGAAGAGGAAACTAAGGTGCAGGGAAGTTAAGTGAGTTACCTTAGTGATATCCTTGACTCTTTCTTCTTTTTATACTTTGCTCACATATGTTCAACTCAACTCAATTCAATTCAGGAAACGAGAAATATTTATTAAGCTCTACAATGTACAAGGCCATATGCTTAGTCCTAGGGGTAAAAAGATAAATATGAAACATACTCTGATCTCAAGAACTTACAATGTTAAGGGGGTTGTCGGGAGGGCACAACAAGTACAAAACTATCATGCAAGGGAAAATGATATCACTACAAAGGAGTGGTCTAGAGAAAATGCTTTTAGCTTTTCAAAGAAGGAGCAGATCTCTCATCTGCTCCAATCAATGGTTTCATGAAAGATATAAAACTTGAGTCTACCCATTCATTCACTATTTGTAAACAAACAAACATTTATTTATTAACTACCTAATAGATTCAAGGCACTAGGGAATATAAGGATCTAAAAAAACCCATATATTAAGTTATAGTGGATGTCAGTCAGAGTGGTTGTGTGACCGCTTAGTAGCATGTGTATAGGAGCAAAGCAACAGGCAGTGGGAGTTATCAAAGGATAAGGCTTGACAGGGCACAATTGTCAATATGATGAAGGGATCGAGAAAGGAAGAAAAGAAGACAGTGTACAGTTAACTAGTTCTCCAAAGTGTCATAATAAAGAAACATAGGGAGTGTGGCTAGTGCAGAGGAGATGACCTGGAACAGAACTAAAGGATTAGGGAACAAACCGATTCTTCAAAAGAAGGCAGAAGTAGATATGGAAAGTCGATAGATTATAATAAGGTGATTTTGGAATTTTTGAATATGAAGTTGATATATTTGTGGACTAAGGCAAGATACAGTGTAGGTTCATATTTGTGTATGGCTGATGTGGGATAGAGGAATAGATTATGGGGAGTGAGTAGGTTTAAGGAGCTGAGTGATTAAGGTGTTTGAAGAGGAGACAATATGTATATTTAAGACCCCTAATATGAGGGCAGGATTTTGAGAGGAAGGAAAAATTGTGAACCAGGTACTCATTGAGGGAGGAAGAAGAGTGACCTGGATGTCTATAGAAAACACCTAGGATTTTGTTTGAGTGCCAGATAGGGTGGGCTACATATGAGGAGAGGTTACTGAGTGAAGAAGGTGGAGCAGCAGTGGGTGACAAGGTGTATTCCAACTACCCAATTTGACTAACAAGTTGAGGGAAGTGACTGAAGTTGTAGCCAATATTGAAAAAAGTGTCCAGCAAGCCTTTAATATCTGGAGGAAGTCAGGTTTCAGTGATTGCTAGAAGATGAAAGAGTGGGAGAGGAAATTATTGAGATTAAGTGAAGTCTGTTACCTATGGAACAGGCATTCTAGAGGGCATGGTGAAAGGAGTAGATGACATTTGTTTAAGACTTTAGGGAGGGAGAGTTGAAGTGGATGGGAATAAAGAATCAGGGAGTAAGGAATAGAAATGGAGTTTGGAGGATGACCTACAGGGATTTAGAATCACTAGGATGTGTAGGGTATGACCACGTGTGAGAAAGTTCATCATTGAATAGAAGGCATTACTCTTCTTCACAAAGGAGTCTGGTGATTAGGCAAGACAGAAACGTGGCATGAAATGAAAAGGGCAGGGTCAGATAGTAAGATTCCAGGAGACGCTATATAAACATTCCTCTTGCCTCTAATGGTTAGAGATTAAACAGTAGAGGCAGCAGGAGTTGGAATTCAAACCTTCACAGAATGATATAGACGTTCCATTCTCCATTGATTTTTCCCTTTCCTCTTCTCTCAAAGGACAGGGGAAGAAGGAGATAGAACACTTGAAGTCAAAGGGAAGATTATCCCTCTTCATACTGGAGGATTTCTTCTTCATAGGCAAGTGATCAGGCAGGCTGTAGAAGGTGGAATTTGCCTTGTTCTGTGGACATGAAGGAAATTGCATCTCACTCCTTAGCCTTCATTCTCAGGATATGCGGAGTGGGAGATGCAAGACATGGGGTCAGAAGAGGGTCTGGCTCCATTTCTAACCTTAGACTGGATATCAGGCAAGTGCACTGGGAAGTGGTAGTCTTGTGTACAAAGGGAACTTGGAGAGAAATAGAATCTGACCGGTTCCCTCCTTGCCAGTTATTCTCAGAAGACATGCAAAATAGGAGACAGAAGGTAAGTAGTATTGGACAGAAGAAGATCTGACTCCTCTTCTCATATGAAAAAAGAAAAAGACAAAAAGAAGACCTTACATTCCCCTAGGTTGAAGACAAGGAACTAGAAGAGGGAAAAAAAATTGAAGTTGTTTGAAACAGAGAGGAACTCAGTGTAGTAAATTCTGATAGGTAACTAATGAATATACATCAACCCATCTGCTACTATCAGTTATCAAGTTTTACTGATTTTGGTTTTCCAATATCTTTTCAACCTGCCTGCCTCCCTTTCATTCTGATAACTACCACCCAAGTTCAGAGAAGTGTTATTTTTCATTTGAGTTATTGGAATAGTCCCACAACCAGAGTCTCACTCTTTTTTGATCAGTTCTTCATAAGGTTGCTAAAAGGATTCTTTGTAAGTCACGAGTATATTCATGTCGATGCCTTCTTCATTAATTTTTTTTATTTTTTATTTATTTTTTATTTTTTTTATTTATTTATATTTATTTATTTATTTATATTTATTATTTTCTCACTTACATGTAAAAACAATTTTTAACATTCATTTTTTTTAAAAGGGGGGTGGAGTCAAGATGGCAGAGCAATAGAATGGACTTGCTAATGCTCTCCCTTAAAACCCAGTCAAATATCTGTAAAAAAATGAATCTAAACAAATTATGGAGCTGCAGAACCCGTAGAATGATGGGAGTAAAGCAAATCTCCAGTCCAAGACAACCTGGCAGGTCATCAGGAAGTGTCTAACATGTCATGCTGAGAGCAGAGCACAGTCAGGTGTGTGTCACACCTGCACAGACAGGACCTGAGCAGGTCTGGGGGGGGGGGGGATTGAATCTTGGCACTTGTGGCAGTTTCCAGACTACATGACCCCAAAACATTGAGGATAAATTGAAAGGGCAGTGGAAGAAGACCTATGGAACCTACATGAGAGAGTAGAGTGGTCTGGCCCCAGGCCCAGGGCAACAGGAGGGTTGCAGGACCCCAAAGAGGAGAAGCCTGTGGCAGCAGCAGTAAGGATAGGGGCAGCAGCAGTGGGAGTAGATGTTTCTTGAATTTTAAGCCCAAACATTGTGGGGGAATTGAGCACCCCCATCCCCACTGGAAGGAGAGAACTACCTCAACAAAGAGCTCAAAAGTTAAGTAAATAGCTGGGGAAAGAAGCAAAAACTAGAAAGAGAATCAGACTCTAGAATCTTACTTTGGTGACAAGGAAGACCGAAGTATACAAACAGAAGATAATAAAGTCACAGCTCCTACATCCAAAGTTTCCAAGAAAAATATTAATTGGACTCAGCCCATGGAAAAACCCAAAAAGGATATTGAAAATCAAGTAAGAGAAGTAGAGCAAAAATTGGGAAGAGAAACGAGAGTGATGCAAGAGAATCATGAAAAATGGGTTAACTGCTTGCCAAATGAGACCGAAAAAATGCTGAAGAAAATAGTATTTTAAAAAAATACACTAACTCAAATGACAAAAGAAATCAAAAAAGTCAATGAGGAGAATGCCCTAAAAAGCAGAATTGTCCAGATGGAAAAGGATGTCCAAAAGCTCACTGAAGAAAATAATTCCTTAAAGCCTAGAATGGAACAGATTGAAGCTAATGACTTTATGAAAAATCAAGAAATTATAAAACAAAGCCAAAGGAATGACAAAAAAATTAGCAGACTGTGAAATTGCACTGGAAAAACAACTGACCTGGAAAATAGATGCAAGAGAGACAATTCAAAAATTATTGTACTACCTGAAAGTCATGATAAAAAAACAGCCTAGACATCATCTTTCAAGAAATTGTCAAGGAAAAGGGGCAGAGCCAAGATGGTGGAGTAGAAAGATGCACATACTCTAGCTCTTCCCCCACAGCCCATAAAATACCTGTAAAGAATGACTCTCAACAAATTCTAGAGCAGCAGAAATTAAAGAACGATGCAGTGGAGGAGATTTCCAGCCCAGGGTGACCTGGAAGGCTGACGGGAAAGGTCTGTTCCACTGGACACAAAGCAAAGAGTAGCCCAGCCTTGGTTGTGTGTAGTTGGGATGAGCAGGGCCAGAGCAGGCCTCAGAGGTGGAATCCCCAGCAGCAGCAGAGATTCACAGATCACTCAACCCACAGGCACCAAAGACACTTCAAAGGTCAGTGAGAAAGCTTTTTCATCTCTGCAACAAGGGAGCAAGGTCCTCCTCTAGTCCTCGCAGTGGTGTCAGCAGTAGCAGCAGCAGCAGCAGTTATGGCCTCTGCTAAACTTCAGCCCTGAGTGGCAGCCCTACCCACACCCAAAGCCCCTGGGGGAATTGACCAGCTAATCTGAATCTCAGTCAGGAGCCAAGCCAGGGAGTAAACTCCTTTCCCTTGATTGTGCCACCTTGGAGAGAAGTGAGATCTTACAGGTCCTCAGAGTATACCCTGATCTTGACAAAGGACCCAAAAGTCAAGCAACTGGTTAGGAAAATGCCCCCAAAATGGGAAAAAAATAAGACTATATGTTACTTTCTCAGTGAACAGGTATTTTCTCCCATACTTTTGGATAAGGAAAAATCATGCTTACTATCAGGGGAAGACATAAAAGTCAAGGCTTCTGCATGCAAAACCTCCAAAATAAATATGCAATGATCCTAGGCCATGAAAGAACTCAAAAAGGATTTTGATAATCAAGTAAGAGAGGTGGAGGAAAAATTGGGAAGAGAAATGATAGTGATGCAAGAAAACCATGACAAACTAGTCAACAGCTTGCTAAAGGAGACCCCAAAAAAATGCTGAAGAAAATAACACCTTTAAAAATTGGCAAAAGAGTCCAAAAAAGCAATGAGGAGAAGAATGCTTTACAAAGCAGAATCAGCCAAATGGAAAAGGAGGTTCAAAACCTCACTGAAAAAAATAGTTCTTTAAAAATTAGAATGGAACAGATAGAAGCTAATGACTTTATAAGAAACCAAGAAATTACAAAACAAAAGCAGAAAAATGAAAAAAAATGGAAGATAATGTGAAATATCTCATTGTAAAAACAATTGACCTGGAAAATAGATTCAGGAGAGACAATTTAAAAATTATGTGATTACCTGAAAGTCATGATCAAAAAAAGTGCCTAGGCATTATCTTTCATGAAATTATCAAGGAAAACTTCCCTGATATTCTAAAAACAGAGGACAAAGCAAATATTGAAAGAATCCACCAACTACCTCCTTAAAGAGATCCAAAAAGAGAAACTCCTAGGAATATGGTAGCCAACTTCTAGAGTTCTCAGGACAAGGAAAAAATATTGCAAGCACTTGAAAAGAAACAATTCAAGTATTGTGGAAATACAATCAGGATAACACAAGATCTAGTAGCTTCTACATTGAGGGATCAAAGGGCTTGTAATATGATGTTCCAGAAGTCAAAGGAATTAGAATTAAAACTAAGAATCACCTACCCAGCAAAACTGAGTGTAATACTTAAGGGGAAAAATGGTCACTGAATTAAATAGAGGACTCGCAAGCATTCTTGATGAAAAGACCAGAGTTGAAAATAAAATTTGACTTTCAAACACAAGAATCAAGAGAAGCATGAAAAGATAAACAGGAAAGATAAATCACAAGAGACTTACTAAAGTTGAACTGTTTACACTCCTACATGGAAAGATAATACTTGTAAGTCTTGAAACTCTTCTCAGTATCTGGATAGTTGGAGGGATTATGCACACACACACATATATGTATATATATACATATATATATACACACACATATATATGTATAATGAGATAGAGACAGAGAGAGAGAGAGAGAGAGACAGAGAGCACAAGGTGAGTTGAATAGGAAGGGATCTTACCTAAAAAAATAAAATTAAGGAGTGAGAGAAGAATATTTTGGGAGGACAAAGGGAGAAATGAAATGGGGCAAATTATCTCTCATGGAAGAGGCAAGAAAAAGCTTTTCCAATGGAGGGGAAAAGGGGGGAGGTGAGAGGGAAAAAGTGAAGCTTACTCTCATCACATTTGGCTCAAGAAAGTAATAACATGCACATTAAATTTGATATGAAAATCTATCTTACACTACAGGAAAGTAGGGGAGAAGGGGATAAGCAGTGGGGGGAGGATGATGTAAGGGAAGGCAAAGGGAGGAGGGAGCAATTAGAAGTAAACATTCTTGGGGAGGGACAAGATCAAAAGAAAGAATAGAAGAAATGGGGGGGGCAGGATAGGATGGAAGGAAATATAGTTAGTCTTACACAACATGACTATTATGGAAGTCTTTAGCAAAACTACATATATATATATATATGTATATATATATATATATATATATATATATATATATATATATATATATATATATATATATATATGTATATCTCCTATATTGAGTTGATTGCCTTCTCAGTGGGGATAGGTGGGGAGGGAGGAAAGAGGAGAAGTTGGAACTCAAAGTTCCAGGAACAAATGTTGAGAATTGTTTTTGTGTACAACTGTGAAATAAGAAATACAGGTAACGGGGTACAGAAATTTATCTTGCCCTACAGGACAAGAGAGAAGATGGGGACAAGGGAAGGGAGGGGTGTTAGAAGGAAGGGCACATTGGTGGAAGGGGCAATCAGAATGCAAGGTGTTTTGGGGTCAGAGCAGGGGAGAGATGGGGAGAAAATTTGGAACTCAAAATTTTGTGGAAATGAATGTTGAAAACTTAAAGTAAATAAATAAATAAGCAAATAAGTAAGTAAGTAAGTAAGTAAGTAAGTAAGTAAATACAAGAAAAGAGATTATCAAGGAAAACTGCCCTGATGTTTTAGAACTGGTGGGTAGAATAGATTTTGAAAGAATTTTCTGATAACCTTCTGAAAGAAATCCCCAAATGAAAACTCCTAGGAATATTGTAGCTAAATTTCAGATCTCCCATGTCAAGGAGGAAATGTTGCAAGTACCTAGAAAGAAATATTTCGAGTACTGTGAAAATACAATCAGGATAACACAATCTAGCAGCTTCTACATCAAGGGATCTCCCGGTTTGGGATGATATTCCAGAGGTCAAAGAAGGTAGGGTTAAAACCAAGAATCATCTACCCAACAAAACTAAGTATAATACTTCAGGGGGGAAAAATGTATATTCAGTGAAATAGAGGACTTTCAAGCCTTCTTGTTTAAAAGACCAGAGCTGAATAGAAAATTTGACTTTCAAACACAAGAATCAAGAGAAGTATGAAAAAGTCAACAGGAAAGAGAAATCATACTAAAGTTGAACTATTTACATTCCTACCTGGAAAGATCATGTTTGTAACTCTTGAGACTTTTCACAGTATTAGGGTAGTTGGAGGGATTATATACATATAGACAGAGGATACAGGTTGAGTTGAATAGGTAGGGATGACACCCAAAAAATGAAATTAAGGGGTTAGAGAGGAATATATTGTGAGGAGAAAGGGAGAAATTGAATGGGCCAAATTATCTCACATAAAAGAGGCAAGAAAAAGCTTTTTCAAAGGTGCGGAAGATGGGGCAGGTGAGAGGGAAAGATGAACAGTACTCTCATTGAATTTGGCTTAAGGAGGGAATAACATGCACATCCAATTTGTCATGAAAATCTGTCTTACGCTGAAGGAAAGTAGGGGGATGGGGATAAGCAGGAGTTTGGGGAATGATAGAAGGGAGGACAAATAGGAGGATGGGGTAAATAGAAATAAACACTTTTGAGGAGGGATAGGGTCAAAAGAGAGAATAGAATTAATGGGGGACAGAATAGGATGGAGGGAAATATAGTTAGTTTTTTACAATATGACTGTTATGGAAGTGTTTTGCATAACTATATTATCCTCTTTATTAGTATTAAATTTATCTTTTTTGTTTTTGATACTCTTAATTTGGTTTTCTGATAAAATCAAATTAACCAATGGTTTATGTATTTTATTGGTTTTGTCATAAAGCCAACCCCTACCATTATTTATCCAATTTTTTTAAACTTTCAGTTTCATTATTCTTTCCTTTGACTTTTTTCAAAGTTGCTATTTAATTGAAGATTTTGAATTTGTTCCTTTTTTTAGCTTTTTTATTTGCATGCCCAATTCATTTATCTGCTCTTTCTCTGTTTAACTTTTACCAGAATTTAGAGATACAAGTTTTCCCCTAAGTACTGCTTTGGTATCATTCCATAAAGCTTGGTGTGATGTCTCTTTGTTATCAATCTCCAATGAAATTATTGATTGCTTATTTTTATTTGTTCTTTGACCTAGTAATTCTCTAGAATTAGATTATGCAGTTTGCAATTATTTTTATCTACATTTCTATGATCCTTTATCAATACAATTTTATTGCATTTTGATGTGGAAAGGATGCATTAAATATTTCTTCTTTTCTAACTTGGTTGTGAAGTTTTTATGCCCTAATACGTGGTCAACTTTTGTGTAGGTAACATATATAGTGGAGAAAAAGGTGTATTCCTTTCTAATTCCATTCAATTTTCTCCAGAGATTTATCATATGTAACTTAAAAAAAATTCTATTCATCTTTTTAATTTCTTTTTTTGTAGATTCATTTAATTCTGACAGATGAAAATTAAGGTCCCTTACTAGTATTTCCTTCTGTAACTCATTCAACTTTTCCTTTAAGAATTTGGTTGCCATTACATTTGGTGTTTAGTGATGATATTACTTCATTGTCTTTGGTACCTTTTAGCACAATATAATTTTCCTGTTTATCTCTTTAAATTAATTATTTTTTTGTTTTTACTTTGTCTAAGATCGTGATTGCTACCCTGAATTTTTTAGGCTCTTATTTTTTATTGTGTCTCTCTCTTTTAAGTGTGTTTCTTGTAAACAACATATCAGATTTTGGTTTTAATCTTTTCCTATCTGATTCCATTTTAAGGGTGAATTCATTCCATTCACAGATATGATTACTAACTGTATTTCCCTCCATCCTATTTTTCCCTGAATACCCTGTCTCACTCATTTTACCCAGTTCCTTTACAAAAATTTGTTTTGCTTCTGACCAATTCCTACCTTGATCTTCCTTCTCCCACCATGAGGTGCCTGCTTCTCTTCTTCCCTTCCCATCTGATTTCCATGTAGGGTAAGGGTAAGATAGATTTTTATACCCAGCTGAGTGTGTATTTAATTACTTTTGAGTCATTTCTGATGACAATGAGGTTCTCAAGTATTGCTGGCTCCTCCTCCCATTCCTTTTTACTGTAAAAGTTCTTCCTTTTCCACTTCTTTCATATGAGATCATTTCCATTATTCTACCTCCCTTTCTCCTTTCCACCAGGATATTCCTCTTTCTGAACTCTTAATTTTATTTTATTTGGAAATGATCCTATCATAGTCAACTCATACCAGTGCGCTCTTTCTATGTATACTCTTAATTGCCCTAATAATCAGAAAGTTCTCAGAAGTTATAAGTATCATCTTATCATATAGGAATGTAGAAAGTTTAGTCTTTTCAAATCCCTTATGATTTATCTTTCATATTCATTTTTTATACTTCTCTTGAGTCTTGTATTTGAAAATCAAATTTTCTATTCAGCTCTGGTCTTTTCATCAGGAATGCTTGAAAGTCCTCTATTTCATTAAATATCAACTTTTTCTCCTGAATGATTATACACAGTTTTACTTCACAGGTTATTCTTGGTTCTACTCCTAGCTCCTTTGCTTTCTAGAATATCATTCTAAATCCTCTGATCTTTTAATGTAAATCTTATATTATCCTGACTGTGGCTCCAGGACATTTGAATTTTTTTTCTCTCTGGTTACTTGAAATATTTTCTCCTTAACCTGACAGTTATGCAATTTGTCTATAATATTCCTGGGAGGTTTCTTTTGAGGTCTCTTTCAGGAGGTGATTAATGGATTCTTTCCATTTCTATTTGACCCCCTGGTTCTAGAATATCAGGGCAGTTTTCCTTGATAATTTATGAAAGATGATATCTAGGCTCTATTTCTGATCATGGTTTTCAGGTAGTCCCACAATTTTTAAATTGCCTTTCCTGCATCTATTTTCCAGGTCAGTTGTTTTTCCAATGAGATATTTCACATTATCTTCCATTTTTTCATTCTTTTGGTTTTGTTTTGTGATTTATTGGTTTCTCATAAAGTCATTAGCCTCCATCTGTTCTATTCCAATTTTTAAAGAACTATTTTCTTCAGGAAGTTTTTGAATCTCCTTTTCCATTTGGCTAATTCTGCTCTTTAATTCTGCTTTTTCAGCATCGTTTGCCTTTTGAGTTAGTCTACTTTTTAAGGTGTTAATTTCTTTAGTATTTTTGAGGTCTCCTTTAGCAAGCTATTGACTTGCTTTTCATGATTTTCTTGCATCGCTCTCATTTGTCTTCCCCATTTTTCCTCTACCTCTCTTACTTGATTTTCAAAACCCTTTTTGAGCTCTTCCATGGCCTGAGACTATTGCATATTTATTTTGGAGGTTCTGCCTGCAGAAGCCTCTGAAGACTTAAATTGTTCCTCCTCATCAGAAAGGATGGAAGGAAATACTTGCTCACCAAGAAAGTAACCTTCTATTGTCTTATTCTTTTTCCCTTTTGGGGGCATTTTTGCTGTTAGTTACTTGACTTTTGAGTTCCTTGTCAGGGTTGAACTCAGGGCTGAGATTCTGATCAGCTGCTCAATTCCCACAGGGGCTCTAGGAAGAAGGCTTCAAAAATGGGAGCTACTGCTGCTGGGGGTCTAGACGAAGCTCCCCTCCTGAGTGAAGGGGCCCTCAAACTGACCTTTGAAGCTCTTTGTGAGTTGAGCAGTCTGGGAACTGGTGGTGCCAGTGGTTCCCTGAATTCTGTTCAGGGTCCTGTCCCTGCCATGTCAGCCAGTGCTCCACTCTTCCTGGGCTGTGCTGCATGTACTCCATGCTTTATGGGCTCCAAGGTTTAGTTTTTGAAAGAAGATTTGTATGTCATATGAAACTCTGAGAAGGAGTCCTTTGGCTTTGAATGCCCAGATGTTGATGCCTCTATCTCTGGTAACATGGTATGTATTGTCAAACAGTTGGATCTGTCTGTTAATCTCTAATGTATATATTGCTTATGGTCAGATGGAAGCCCTGTCTGTTGGATTTAATTTCTCTGTTTTTATTTTCTCTGAAATTCAAGGTGCTGACTTTTCCTTGTGAACTAAGTGAATGGTATATGTACTTGATTAAAGTAGATTGTTGATACCTCAAAAGTTGCTTTCAATTTAGAAAAGCAGATCTAATAACCTGTAAAGCAAGACCTCCTATATATACTGGCATCCTTGCTGCTACAATCTTATAAGTTGTTTCAGGCTGAAAAATTGTTTCACCTTGACCTTTTCTTGGTTCTGCCACTCCAGAATTTGATTTGAGGTGTTATTTTAAAGTTGTTTGAAAGGTAATTTGAAAGGTGAGTTCTTACTTTTACACTATCATCTTGGCTCTACCCCCCAACACATTAATTTTTGATGGCTTACTGAATAAATTATAAAACTAGCAATGAGTTCTACAATCTGGCTCTGACTGTGGTACCATTATAAGCCTTGGAGTAGGATGAGGTAGATTTGAATCCTCCCTCAGATGCTTACTAATGTGACAAGTGACTCTTCTTCTCAAGTCTCAATTTTCTCATTTATTAGATTAGAGGGTTGAACTAGATGCCTTCTTAAATCCTCTTCAGTTCTTTTTAGATTTCTAAATGCATACTTATTAAACTTTATTTCATATCATCAAAAAGAATTCATTAAATGTCTATGTGTTAGAAATTGTTCTAAGTGCTGGATTTCACATTGCTTTCCTTCATGCACTAAATGTCCCAGCCAAACCAGACTATTCCTCACTCTCAACCTTGTTCTCAGACTGTTTTCACTCTGGAACTGCTCTTTCCTGTCTCCATGAATCTGCATAATCATAGCTCAGTGCTGGGACTAAGACTCTGTCACCATTTTCAAGTATTGAAATCTTTCTCTTCTTTCAAGTTTCAGGCCCCACTTTACCTATGAAGTCTATACTGATTTCTCCAGCTAGAAATAAACAGTCCCTTTCTGATTCTCTCACACTTCCTTTATTTGACATTTCCTAATTAGTACCTAATTATATGCTAATACATTATATTTTTGTTATCTGTGTATATGTATTATTCTACTCCTCTACCTACTTCTCTCAGTTGTTCTAAGAAAAGTCTTTTACAAATATGAATCTCCTTGGAAGTTGCTATTTTAATTATTTAATTTTAATGACCTTGAATCATTTTCCCTATTTTTATTGTCAGTGTCTGGCATAAAGTCTTGCAAATAATCATCTTTTCATCTTGTGTAACTTTTGTCCTTCTACTGTAAGTCTTCCTTAAAGAATTCACTTAATGATCTAAAGGCTTTCCTCTAATTCTTTTAAAACTATGTTAGTACCAGTTTATTACTTTAGCTCTTTACCTATTATTCCTTACTTTTTTTCTGTGGGACTTGCCCACTTGCTTTTTTTATTATAAATTTTCAGTATGATCTATTTATATTTCTGATACATAATAAATAATTGGTAATATTCTAAAGTCTATTTATGTCCATCATATATTTCTCATATTGCTTTTACATATATCATGGCATTCAATGATTCGTAGTCATCTAATATCTTCTGGAGAATACCACTACTGAATTTTTTTGTGTATTTTTTTGTTTGTTTTAGAGAAAGCAACATAGAGTAAACAAATTATATCCCTGCCCCCCATGCAGTCCAGCATTCTTTGTTATTCCTGTTTAGTTCTAACACAAACTCATTCTAAAATATACATTCTGAAGAAATGAGTACACTATCTATTCAACTGAATAGTACATCTAGAAAGTTTACCAGGGTGTGGCCACTGCACATGCTGCAGCTTCTTGGAGCCACAGGTGAGAATTGGGTGGAAGATGTGAACACACCCAAAACACCCCACTTCCAACTGAAGAAGTTTTGAGTACCATTAGGATCCTTTCATGTGGCAAAGCACCTGGTGCTGATTCTATTCCAGCTGAGATTTACAAGGTAGGGGGACCATTGCTCACACAAAAACTGACTGAAAATTGTCTAGGTTATATGGCAAGAGTAAGTTGTCCCCTAGGAGTTCAAGGATGCCTCCACTGTCTATCTCTATAAAGGTAAAGGGAATAGACTGTCCAGTGACAATCACAGTGGGATCTCTCCCTTAGTCGTTGCTGGAAAAATTCTTGCTAGACTCCTCCTTAATAAGCTGATACTTCATCTGGAAGATGGTGGCTTCAGAAAGGGCTGAGGAACAGCTGATATGGTGTTTGCTGACTGACAGCTCCAGGAGAAATGCCAGGAGCAAAACAAAGGTCTGTACCAACATTTGTAGATCTGACCAAGGTCTTTGACACTGTTAGTTGTGAGGGCTTATGGAACATTACGTCAAAATTTTGCTGCCCGGAGAAGTTTATCAGTATTGTACATCAATTTCATGATGGCATGTTTGCCTGGGTTTTGGATAGTGGACAATGCCAAGACCAAAGTGGAGGGAGTGTTGGTGCATGATTTTCTGTTTGAAGATGATTGTGCACTCAATGCAGCCTCTGAAGCTGAGATCCAGCAAATATGGATCAATTCTCTGCTGCCTGTGTTAGTTTTGGCCTAACAATTAACACCAAGAAAACACAGGCGCCTCATCAGCCACCACACCATCCATACATGGAATCATCAATTACAGCAAATGGAGAAGTTTTGAATGCTGTAAAAAGTTCATTTACCTTGGCAGTATACTTTCCTGGTATGTATACATGGACAATGAGGTTTATGCATGCATTGCCAGAGCTAGCTCAGTATTTGTGAGGCTCTGAAGAGAAGTTTGGGGGAGAAGAGGTATTAGACTGACTATTAAACTGCAGGTCTACGGAGCTGTTGTGCTCTGGACACTTTGCTGTCTTTCATGTCTTCCATGATAATAGTCTACAAATTGATGAACTGTGATGTTCCTGTGACAGCATTTTTTCTTATTCATTTAAAAATGTTTTTTTAAAATGTCAATGAATCATAAAGTGAGAGCTTGTTTTTTCCATAACTTTCACTAAATTCTTTTAATCATCTGTTATAGATAATTATTTGTGAAAACCTCTCTGTTCCTTTCTCATATTTTTATTAAGGTTGTTTTTAGGTAATTCTCATAAAAATTTTACATACATGAGAAAATAGGCACATAATTTGAGAATTATTGATATCTTTTTGATCATCTGTTTTTAAAGAATAATAATCATCATGATTTTTGAAATCACTTTTGTGTCTTCTTTTTATGTTCTAAGGAAGATTCCTTTTTGATTATGAGTTAGGCTGGATGACTACTAAGGTACCTTCCAGTTATAAAATTTTGTGAAATTACTTAATCTTAATAAACTCTACTTTATTCATCCATAAAATACTGGAGTAACTATTTCCTGGGACTGTTGTAAGGAACAGTAAGGTCATATACAGGTTTTCTTCCCCTATTAGACAGTAAACTCCTTAAAGACAGGAAGTGATTCACTTTTTTTTCCTTTATATTCCTATGCTTTGCACAGTCAGTGTCTGGCACATAGTAGGTACTTAGAATGACTTTTGAATGAATGCATGACTAGTGATAGTTACAGGCCAGGTAACTGGCTGTAGCAGCATCCTGGGAGACATGCTCCCTCTCACTTTGATGCATTTAACATTGCTATGGATTTAACCATAAAGGACCTCAAAGGTCACCTAATGAATCTCTTTAATTTCTCTTTTGAAAATCAAATATTAAAAAAATAAATTGTATTTTTTTGAATGAACAAAAATTGATTTTCTCTCCCTTCCTTCTCCCTCCACAATCACTTTTATTTTACAGAATCAAAGGATTCCTTGACTGACCATCCAGTTCAAATCACTCATGAAAAAGAATCCTTAATATAATCTAATAAACAAATGGTCATATAACTTCTGCCTAAAGACTTCCAATGAAGGGGAAGAAATTACACACCAAGACAGCCTATTCTACTTTAGTATTGCTCTAATTACTAATATTTTTTCCCTTGCTATCATGCCTAGTTTTGCACATTTGCAGTTTTCACCTTTTTGTTGTGGTTGTTGAATTGTTTTTTAAATTGTTCCTGACTCTTTGTGACCCCATTTAGGATTTTCTTTGCAAAGATATTTTAGTAGTTTGCCATTTCCTTTTCTGGCTCATTTTACAGGAGAAAACTAAGGCAAACAGGGTTAAGTGACTTGTCCAGGATCATATAACTAACAAGTATCTGAGGCCAAAATTTTAATTAAGAAAGATGGGTCTTGCTGCTTCCAAGTCCAGTGCTCAATCCACAGCACCGCCTAGTTGCCCTTTGCTACTGAATTATAATTATGGTGATTAGGTAGACAGAGATTCAAGGTTTGAAGAGTGCTTTATATACATTATCTCATTTGATTCTCACAACAATCCTGAGAGGTAGATACTACTATTACTCCCACTTTAAAAAGGAGGAACTCAATTTTGAAAGAGGTTAAGTGACCAACCCAGGGTCAAACAGCTGTAGTAAGTTTCTAAGGCAGGATTGAAACTCAGGTGTTTCTGATCTTAAGTACAATACTCTATCCACTATATGACCCAGCTACCCTCTTGGCCAACTGAGCAAGTCTAAACTCTTATCCACACAATGTTCCTTCACATACTTGAATACAGGTAGCATACCCCCTCTAAGTTTTCCTTTTTCAAAGATGAATATTTCTGATTCCTTCAACTAACTTTCGTATGAAATGTACTCAATTTTCTTCACTATCATGTTTCCTCTGCACATGCTCCAGCTTGTAAGAAGTCCCAAACTGCATTACTCAGATGCAGTTATAAATGCAAGACAGGTGGTTAATTGGTAATGAAATTGCCCCAGGTCTCCTGAATTATGTCCAGTGTTAGGACAGGAAGTTAGGTGGTGCAGTGGATAGAGTGCCAGACCTGGAGTCAAGAAAACCTGAGTTGAAATCCTGCCTCAGACACTTACTATCTCTTTAACCCTGGGCAAGTCACTTTGCCCTATCTGCTTCAATTTCTTCATTTGTAAAATGAGCTGAAGAAAAAAAAAAAACATTCCCATATCTTGGTCAAAAAAAACCCAAATGGAGAGTCCCAAAGAGTCTGACATGAATGAAAAAGAAGTAAGCAATGAGCATAGCATACTGTTTCTCTGTGCATGTGTCCTTGTTCAACTCCATCCAGTGTGAACAATTCCTCCATATTTCAAAGCCCTCTTTTGTGTTTGATGGTATTTATGTAGTATGTTGATTCTGGCAGGAGCCTAGGATCACAGAGTCATAGATTAGCAAAGTATAGTGGAAAAAGTACTGGTTCTGGAGTCAAAAAGCCTAGGTCCCTACCCCACCTCTCCGAGCTTGGATAAATCATTTTGCTTCCCTCAGTTATAATAATAGTGACAATAATTTTTATTATGATGATAATAATATAGCTAACATTTATGTAGGACTTTAAGTTTGCCAAAACATTTGCTAACTCAATTTACTTCTTTGATTCTCACAACAACCTTATGAGGTAAACTCTTCTCTAAGGCCATGTTTGGAAATTGTATTTACAGTGTTCAATTTCTTTTCATTTTTCTTTCTTTTTACATTATTGTAGTTGTGTATACTATTTTCCTCTTTCTAGTTACCACACTCCACAACAATTCATATAACTTTTCCCAGACATCGCTGAACCATCTCATAGTTACCATTTCTAGTGATTTGGTACATTCATGAACTGTGGTTTGTTGAATCATTCCTCAACCCAGGGGCATTGACTATTTTCATTTTGTTACCATAGTAAGAGAAATGGCTTTATTTTGTTGGCTAGACAGCTTAGTATGTAATGTGCTGCACTTTGAGTAAGGAAGAACAGAGTTCGAATTCTACCCTAGATACTTACTGTATCTTGGGAGACTCATTTAAATTCTTTTAACCTAAGTTTCATACTTTGTAATAAAAAAAGCACAGCAATAGCATGTTATAAGGATGAAATTAGGTGATACACGTAAAACACAATGAAGACATGGAAATGGGATATGAGTGTGAGCTGTTATTATTACCACATTTAACCTCTTTGGAGTATGTGCCCAGCACTGAGATCTCTGGGTCAAAGAGCAAAGGGCATTTTAGTCACTTTAAAAAGCATATAATTTCAAATTTCTTTCTAGAATGGTCAGGTCAACTCACAGCTTCATTAATAGTATATCAGTACATCTCTGTTCTCTTTTAAAGAGCAAATCTACTCAGAATCCCTGATTTTGTCCTTTCCTCCCATCCCTCTTGATCGAGTCAAGGTGTAAGGAAAAAGCAACAACTTGTTGACAATGATAGCTGTCCAAAAGTAGGATATACTGTCTTTAAAATTACTGAGTTCTCTATTCCTAAAAGTCTCAAGTTAGACGATAGTCAATGAATTTTGAGAACTGGGCTGAATCACCTCTGCTCTCTCTTTTGCCGAAGTATTTTGATTCCAAAAGGTGCCATTTTACTGGACTAAGAAGAGAGAGACTCCTTCATAGCAAACTGCCCAGATGGTCTATGGTTTTCTACTGAATTTTTCAGGCTCAGGTTGGGGTACATTTCAAATGATCCGACAGCTCACCAGGCTTGCTCCTGCTTTCATCATTTTTGCGTCTGGAGTCCTGGCCAGATTTCAAAGGACATATTGATGATTTGTGCCTCTCCCTCCATGAAGAAAATCCCAGATGAAACAATCAGGTGTGTCCTACATGATTGACCTAGAATCCTGAATGACCTGAAGAGGCAGCTGATTATATTAGAAGGTATTCTGGCTTTAGCATCAGGAGATATGAGTTTGAGTGTTGGTATTAAGATTTACTAATTCTATGACCTGTGGTAAGTCCCCTGACTTTTCAGGGACTTGATTTTCTTGTGAGTAAAAAGAAGAATTAGATTAAATGACTTCTACAGTTTCTTCTAGCTCTATATTCTATGAATTCCTTTATAAGCCTCAGTTTCCTCATCTGTAAAAAGAGACAAAAACTTGTACAGTCTACATTAGAGTTGTTGTGAAGAAAGTGCTTACAATACTACAAAAATGGGAGCTTTTATTTCAGGAATTAATTTACACTGAGATATTTACAGCAGATAATAAATGCCTTTTTCAAATCTTTGATCTTTCTCCTTAAGCATTACCTTGTATTTTATATATTTTGTCTAGACATACATGTAATTTATATTTGTCTGTAAACATAATTTAAGTATCTATCCATCTATTCATCTTGTCTCCCCTAAATGATATAAGCTTTATGAAAGCAACAATGACTCAGTTTTGCCTTTGTGTTCCCTTATACTTAGAACAATGTTTTGCACATAGCAGGTACCTAATACATTTGCAGATTGGATGGTTATAATGTCACCATTGTATTTGCACTTGAACTGGATTAGAAGGGAGAGGCCACTTTGAGTTGCTGTTGCTTCACATGAGAGGTGATGTGAGGTGGTATTCTGGTCCATGGTGTAGTCATGGGACAGCTTAAGTTAACTTTGCATCCAGGTGAAGCAGTCTAAAAGCCAACTATGGGTCCTTTTAACAAGTAGTGTATAAGGACCATTTTATGGATTAATCAGGAGGCTTCCAAGACTTCATAGAACTTCCTCATGGGTCATTTTTGCCAAAGGGTCATGAAGTAGGTTTATAGAAAAGTAATTGTTTATTTAACTCCTTGGGCTCTGAGTGGTTCGTTTTACCAGATGCAGAAGCCTTCTGGAGCAGATAGGTTTCAAAGATTGAGTCTGATGCATATAAACGGAAAACAAAACAAAACATTATTAATAACATAGTTCAAGCAGTGCTATGCAGACCGTCCAGTCATGTCAATACTAAGTGAAAAGCCAACAGTGAAAAATGTTGATGATATTAAGCTTTTGTCTCATGGCTTTCCTTGAATACTTCTATCTCAGAGAAAAAGTGGTTTTTTAAAAAAAAACCACTTATGTATGTTTGCCTTTGAATGAGGCCATTCACACAATCAAAAAGGAAATACAAGGAATTTCAGTGTGGTATATGTGTTTAAGACAAGCACCGTTTTTACTAAAAAGTTCCCAAAGCATAATTGATCCTTAGGGTGAGGGGAGAGGGACAACTATGGGCAAATGGGATACAAATAGTTTTTCCAGAATTTGGGGTCCTGAAATGATATGGAAAGAATTCCTTGAGGGTAGCATGATTTACTTGGGGAAAAGCTTCTTGGAGAGAGAAAATAATCTAATTTTATTTTTTACTGTGGTATAACCTAATCGGGCAAAATACAAATTCCAAAGTATAGAAGAAACATTGATATAGTGCTTATGAGAATGAACATTCTGGTTCTTAGTAAACAAGATAAACTATGTCAAAAAATGAATCTTAATCAATAATATGTGAAAAATTCTTACAGTTATCTCCAAATCAAGTGAAAGTTGCTATTAAAAATGTATTTTTTCCGGCAAATCAAAGAGAAAGCTATTCAAAGTGGCATTTGCGATACCTTGGATGGAATTAGAATTCCATGAATATTTCAGGTTTTGAGGAATTCTTTAATTGAATATCATTTTATTGCAGTCTGTCAGTGCCTCCAATATTGACTCAGCACTACTTTTCATTGTTTTATGTGTTGACGCTATCCTCTACTGTGTTCTACAAATGAACTTGTACTTTAAAATGGTGTTTCCTTTAGCTACCATCTCTCTGCACTTCGAAAAGAAAATCAGATATTGAGGAACTCTGGATATTTCTCTTTTGGTATTGTTGTTGTTGTGGCATTGCTATACACAGATTAATGTTTCTTAGGAAATGGTGAAAGTCTATGTCAATGTCTATTATAAATTAATCAACCTACAAATTTATTAAATACTTACTCTGTCACTAATTATGCTAAACATCTGTTCCTTTATCTACTTCCTATTTTTCAGTGTTAATAACTTGTTTAAATAGGTCAAGCTGAAGTTGCTTAGCTACATATCATATTTTCTTTTCATCTTTATCTTTTTTTTTGAAGTAGCACCTAGATATTTTGTTTCAACAAACACAAAATGCAAAGAGGAGACATAGGATGCCCAACTGTGTAAAAACTAACTGTAAGATGAGCCCAGAAAATGAATGAGGACAAAAAAAATCACTTTGAAAGAAAGATATCTCACAGTAATACTTAGGCTGTGTTGTATATATCCTTCCTGTCAGGGAAGCCAAGGGTTCATATGCATTCCAGTTTTTGTGAATGGCCTTATCTTGGCAGAGGGGTGACTTTATTTAGGCCAAAATGGTTTGCCCATGAAGGTCACAGTCAAGGACATTATTTGACTCCACAGGTTTGTAAATTTTATCTAAAAAATATGACTGTTTTGTATACTATTAAAATACAAATTTTAAACACACACACACAAAAACCAAAAGAATAAAGGAATTAAAAAATCCTACAGTGGTTCCAGTGGGTCATTATAGGGTTACTAGCTTAGTCCTTCATCTACTGGCAATTTTAGGATTCCTGGCAAACCAAAAATTCAGAAACAATGAGAAGTAGCTTTGAGTTAACGGTTCAAAACTTCCCTTTTTGGAGGTTAGCTTTTTATTTAAGACATGAAATAAAATTCTATCTTCTTTAAGTGAGAATTTTTGGGTATAAAATGTGTGTTTTATATATTTCCTTAAAAAAGGAATAGAGAAATTCAGAAATATTTCAGGAGGACTCAGACAAAGCTTCTCACACTCCAACTGACCATCCCAGGACAAATACATTATGAAAAAAGAAGGTTTCAGCTATGGCATATGCATGACCTGTCAATGCGATGGCTGCTCCCTCACAATGACCAAGCCATCTTTCATGCCAAAGTAGACTCTCTAAGAAATGTTGATAAATACTTGTCCCATTACATGGATGATAGTCTTCCAATTCCCAGCACCTGATTATGTTTCACATGGTTCTTTACTGGTACACAGAGGAAATATGCTTGACTTTCTCAGTTTTGGACATTGAGGGACAGTAGTGGATTTGAACTTGGGTTGTGATCATGGTAGAGGCTACTTGTTCCCACTCATGCCACCTAAGGATTTGTCTTGGGGCAATTATTCTATGCAGCAGCTCACTTTCATGTGTCTGTGGCTCCCATCTTTATCCTCTTTAAAATTTTGATCTCCTCAAGACAGAGTAGGCAAAGAATATAGCAATCTACTTTTTGATGAACCCAAGGATCCCAGCTTCTGGGATAAGAACTCACTGTTCAACAAAAATTGCTGGGAAAACTGGATAACAGTGTGGCAGAAACTAGGCATAGACTAATGCCTGACACCATACACAAGAATAAAATCCAAATGGGTACATGATTTAGGTATAAATATTGATACTATGGACAAATTAGTGGAGCAAGGAATGGTGTATTTGTCAGATTTATGGAGAAGCGAAGAATTTTTGACTAAAGAAGAGATAGAAAGCATTATGAAGTACAAGATGGATAATTTTGATTACATTAAACTGAAAAGTTTTTGCACAACCAAACCCAATGCAACCAAGATTCAGAGGGATGCAGAAAACTTGGAAAGAATTTTAGCAGCTAGTGTCAGTGATAAAGGCCTCATTTCTAAAACATATAGAGAACTGAGTCAAATGTACAAAATTACAAGTAATTCATTCCCCAGTTGATAGATGGTCAAAGCATATGAACAGGCAGTTTTCAGAGGAAGAAATTAAAGATATCTACAGTCATATGAAAAACTAAATCACTATTGATTAGAGAGATGCAAATCAAAACAACTCTGAGGTACTACATCACACCTATCAGATTGGTAAACATGACAGAACAGGAAGATGATAAATGTTGGAGAGGATATGGGAGAGTTGGAACACATTCACTGCTGGTGGAGCTGTGAGCTGATCCAGCCATTCTGGAGAGCAATTAGGAGCTATGCCCAAAGGGCTACAAAGATATGCATACCCTTTGACCCAGCAATATCGCTTGTAGGACTGTATGCCTAAGAAATAATAAACATGGGAAAGGGTTCCACTTGTACAAAAATATTTATAGCAGCACTCTTTGTGGTGGCCAAAAACTGGAAATCAAGGGGATGCCCATCAGTTGGGGAATGACTGAATAATTTATGGTATATGAATGAAATGGAATACTATTGTGCTATAAGAAATGATGAACAGGAAAACTTCAGAGAGGCCTGGAAAGACTTATATGATCTGATGGTGAGCAAAAGTACCAGAACCAGGAGAACTTTGTGCACAGCAACAACCACCAAGTCTGGTAGACTTGGAAATTTATTGCAATGCAAGGACTTAAAGAAATTCCCAATGGTCTTTTAAGGCAAAATGCCTTCCACATCCAGAGAAAACTATGGAATTCAATAGCAGAATGTAGCAGACCATTTTATTTTACATTACATTTTGGTTTGTTATATGATTTCTCCTGCAGAATGAAAATGTATTTAATAGGAATGTACATGTAGAACCTATATAAAATTGTATGCTGTCTCAGGGAGGGAGGGGGAAGGTAGGAAGGAGGGAGGGAAAAAAATCTAAGTTTTATGGTAGTGATTGTAGAACACTAAAAATAAATAAAATTAATAAAAACTAAAATTTTGATCTCAATTTTGATCTTTGCTTCAAGAAGTCCTTGATTTGGCTGCTTACAGAGAGCTCCTATTCTAGGCTACACATTATCAGTCATTTTTCAATTGTGTCTGACTCTGTGATCCCATTTGGGTTTTATTTTAGTGGGGGGCAAAGATATTCAAGCAGTTTGCCATTTCCTTCTGCAGCTCATTTTTTACAGAGGAGAAATTGAGGCAAACAGGGTTAAGTGACTTACCTAAGGTTGCATAGCTACCGTACGTACGTTTGAACTCACAAAGATGAGTCTTCCTGACTTCAGATGCAGTACTCTATTCACTGTGTCACCTAACTGGATAAATGTTTGAAGATTAAGTTATTGATTAAAGCGATAACTTGTCCCCCACTGAAGTGGTTGGCTAATTACTGTTTTGTTCTCAAACCATAAGCATTGAATCATGTGAACCACTGTTGGTAAAACTCTTACATTCTTGCCTTGGATATGACCCATATCACTAAATATTTGTACGAAAGAGGAGGTCCTCAGTAAATTGTCTAGAGTAAGAATTTCAAATAGCTACTATTTTGTCACATTGGAGAGGGAATGTAACTTCAGAGAGAAGAGTAAGGACTAATGGGTAGATTTGGTAAATTTTAGCTCATCTTAAGGTAGAATGTTCAGATCAAGGCACTACTTCATAAGAGTCAACACTCACAGATACTACGAGTGTTCAAGATAATCCATGACATTGGAAGCAGAGAATTTGTAAAGAGGATATATTCTTCAGTGAGGAAGTAGTGATCTCTGAGGTCCCATCCAACCCTGAGCATCTAAATTCTATTATTCTCAGAGCAACTTCTTCAAGACGATGTCACCCTAGAGTACATGTTGTTCTGGATCCAGAGTGATGTTTCCATCCTTTATACACCTAGATAATGAGATTGCCCTGTTGCTTTCTATCCAGTAGATCTTGCTTAGATGAACTAACCCAATGGAAGTGGTTGTGTACCTTTATCCTGACCCAATTCTCTACCTCTCATACCTTGAAGGATTTTAAGAAAGCCTGTAACTACACAATCACCTCCTCCTTTATGAGCTTAGACAACATTTTCTCCCCTTTTATTACATTCACTGTCTCTGCTTGCCAAGGTGCTTTTATGACTGTGGGAATGATTGCCTCACTCTTGATAAAACCAGGAATATCCCTTGGTGCTCCATATAACTTGTCACAATATTTTTAACAGCAATTCTTCTGGTATTCCTATGAAAGTAGAGCTCACTAGCGATACCCCTGATTCTACCGAGGAAGGTAGGAATAGGGGGAAAAAATCTAGCAACCTCCTTCCAGAGTGGTTCAACCACTGGACTCTTGGGTATCCCAAATACACCTGATACAGATGATGTTGACTGTTAAAAGACTTGAAAGTTTAGAATTTGTCTCTTCTATGGGGGAGGAAAAGATGGAAGATGATGGGATCAAAGAAACACTGAGGTCTTAAAATAATACTTCTGAAGATATCTGGTCTCATCATTCTAGGTACTCTTGCTCAGAATATCCCAATAATTTTTTTCTTGCCAAGTCCTTTAAGGAATGAGAGGGAAAGAAACTAGGTTAGAACAGTGGTATTGATCTAAAATAAAAATAGATTCCTGCAGGCTGTTTATTGACTTAGAAAACCATATATTTAACCTTATATTTCGCTTTATATTTTTATTTATTTTGTTGAATATATCTTCATTACATTTTAACCTGGTTTGAACACTGGACCCAAGCTTCACACTTATATTATAATTGTCACCATCAGGTTAGCTTACCTAAGCATAATTCATTGCTTGGAAAACAATAGGACAATCTCATTATCCACAAAGCAGCGACTAAGACAGTATGATGTAGTGGATAAAGCTGTGTCATGTTGTGTACCCGGAAAACAATCTAAGGCTATTAGTTGCTGAACAGTTGTTGATCTTGATTACCAGAAGAAATTTCCCTACTAGGATGCCCCATTGACACTTCAGTTCCCTTATCTGTAAAATGGGGTTAGCAATAGCACCTACTTTTCAGGGTTGTGATGAGGACCAAATGAGATAACATATGCGAAGTGCTTTGCAAATCTTGTGTTGTTTGTCCTTCATTTCAAAGAGGGCCAATGACTTCAGGGACTAATGTGTTGTTTGACTTTTGTATGAGGATTTAAGTGAAGCAGAGTTGCACAAAATCATCACTCTCATTCTCTTCTTGAGTCATTAAAATTTAGTGGCAAGGCAAAAGTCAAGATGCCTGGTGATGGTCTGGGATGCAGTGGATGACTGTTGTTTTTGGTGTCTGACCAAGTTGTGAGTGTTCCACAGTGCCAGCATTAGCTATCTTCCTTCCTGGCCAATGGAACAATTTGTTCTCATCTGATCTGCTCATTCCACTGGGGAAGTTATCACATGCTTGGGGTAGACAATCTCCTAACTTGCCAGGCTTGGAGGTTATCCTCAATCTTCTCTGCTTGTCTGCTGAGAGTGTTACCAAGGTATATCCACTCTGCATGTCACAGCTTCTTGAAGCCACAGGTGAGAGTTGGGTGAAGGTGGACACCAAAAGTGGATGAAAAACCATGAAAAGGACTAGGCAAGCCCTCACATCAGCAGTGGTGATCTTCCCCAAATACCCCTTGTACCCCTTAAAAACCTTAAAGTGCTATATAAATGCTAACTTTTATTATTAACATGGAGAGATGAGGAGTGAATACACTTCAGGGGTGGTGAATGACCAGGCATGGAGGCAAGAGTTAGAAGGGCAGATTTGGAGAGCTGCTTCTAGATCAGTTTGACAAATTCTAGACAGAGAAAACTTGAAATAGGCATGGACATTTAAATAGTAACATGTCAGAGGAGACCTCTGAAGTCATCTAGTTATAAAGTTACCTGAGTTATAAAATCCCTCTACAACATCTCCAAGGAGGCATCATTTAGTCTCTATTTGAAGATCTTCAGAGATTGGGAGCTCCCGCCCTCTTTTCCTAGGCAGTCCATATCATTGGGCTATAATGTACCTTGTTTCTCTTTCATCTCGTTTGTCTGAATTTTCCTTTCTGTAACTGAGAAAATGAAATCTTATACTCTGAGAACCGACTTATTGCTAGACTACTTAGCCCAGAAATGACTCCATATTTGACTGCCAACTGATTCACCTATATACTGGGAAGTTCTTATGCATCCAGTACTAGTTGAGTCAGCTACATTTAGGCAAGAAATTCAAGGCTCTACTGATCACAATCAGTTTAGTAAATTTCATCAAATTCAGGTGTGTAAGATCAGCCAGCTTTCCAAATCACAGGGCCATTGTGGTTAATATAGTGGGTCTCAGTCCAGAATGTCTACTGATCAACTGCCCCTAAATTACCCCTTCTATTCAGCCCTTATGAATTTGCCAAGCAAAACCATCAAGTAGAAAACAAAAGATTCAGAGATCTGAGCTCTTAATTGGGGTATGCATCCCACTTCATGCAGCCAAGTCTGTGCAGCTGGGGAACTAGGGATCGTGAGCCTCTTGCTTGCATGAGTAACAAACTGCCTGAATTGTGGTCCACTGAGCATTTCTATTCTTTCTTGCTGCCATGCCCCTGAAATCCTCAGTTACCTCAGACTTTATGTGTTGTTAGTCTTAGAACACTCAAAGTTCATTAAGAGCAGGAATGATGTCATATACTTTGTGTATGTGTGTATCACCATGGATAATGAGATGCTATAATAACACTTGGAAGAAGGTTCAATAAGTGGCATTATCCTCATCTTGTTTTCTTGTTCAATTGTTTCAGTTACGTCCTCCTCTTTTGTGATCCCTTTTCGGGTTTTCTTAGCAAAGATGCTAGATGGTTTGCCATTTCCTTCTCCAGCTCATTTTTTCAGATGAGGAGGGGTGTATGAGGCATTCAAGGAAGACCAGCACCTCTGGTGTAGGGGCTTGTCTAATGAACCCTTTTCAAGGCTACTCATGCACTATTGGTATTTATGGACCATTCAACTCTCATCTGTGCCTCCAAGAAGCTGTAGCATGTGTAGTGGGCACACCCTGGTAAAACTGTCTCACCAGATGGACTAGACCAGGTTGAGGGCTAATCAACAGGTCTCGGATCTGTTGGTGAGTTAAGGGGCTGTTTACCCTGAGCATTTGAAGATTTCCTCTGGTGGAATGGGTGAATGAGAATGATTTGTTTTAATGACCAAGAAACTGGTGGCTGATGTAAGTGCTGTGGAGCACTTAGAGTTTGGTTAGACATCAAAGATACCAAGGTCATCCTCTATATCCTGGGCCATCACTGGTCATCTGACTTTTTTCTTGCTGCTAGACTTCAATGACTCAGGAAGAGAGAGTGAGGCTGAGGACTTTGTGCAACTCTGCTTCACAAATTCCAATTCATATGCAAGTGAAGGCATCACCCCATGATGTCATTGGTCTTCTTCAAGACTGAAGGATGAACAACAGATAAAAAAACAAGGTAAACAAGGTTAAGTGACTTGCCAGGGTCACACAGCTAGTGAGAAGATGAGGTCAGATTTACACTCATGAAGATGAGTCTTTCTGACTCTAGGTGCAACACTTTTTCTCCACTGTGCCACTTATCCACATCTTCTAACTGAGCAAACTGAGACTCAATGAGATGAGGTAATTTACTGAAGGTGGCTTAACTAGTGGATAGCATAAGTAAGACTGAAAAGTTTATCTAGCTCTTTCCACTCTTCCATAAAACCTAAGTCTTTAAGGCTTCCAACCCATCTAAAGTTTATGTGAATCTCTACTACAAATGAGAAAGTGGGAGAAGTCCTACAGTTATTACATACGGGCATCATGAGCTCTTCCAGAGGTAGTGTTAGAACAAAGGAAGAGAAGCTCTACTACAGGAGGGCAGACTTAGCAGATCTTTCTTGCAATACAATAATCTATCTGTGCCATCCACTGGGGATGAAACCCAGAACATCTGGAACTTGATGATATTTCAACTTCTAGGCAAGGATAAAAACATGACAAGAAGCCTGTGATCAATCAACAAATTAACCAACTAATCAACAACCATTTATTAAATGATTGCTATATGCTTGAAACTCTGCTAAAATCTAGGGATAAAAAAGGTGAAAACAGTCACTGCCTTCAAGGAACTCACATTTAATAAGGGGGGCATGTAAAGAATTAGATTGTCAAGACACATATAAAGTAGATAGGACAACTTCAGAGCAGACCCCTTAGATCAGCTGGGGGACAGTGAAAGGACTCCTCAGAAAGTGATCTTTAGCAGATCATTGAAGGAACCTGAGAACTCTGAGTTAAAAGTGAGGAGGGAGAACTCTTCCCTCAGCTGCAATAGACTTTTTTCCCAAAGTTTCTGGCAATCTGAATTTTTGTCTTTGCCATAAAGAAATCAGGGGTTAGCTAAAGTCAGTCAGTTAGTTAACTGGCATTTATCAAGTGCCTGCTGTGTTCCAGACACAGCATTAAGCTAAAGATACACATAAATTTATATCAGGGAAGAGATACAAACCTCTGATTGAATGTTAGGAATTTTCAAAATTGGGAGCTCTGGACTATTGGTCTAGTTGTTTCTAACTTTTTGTTTAATATAAACTCCATAAAGCAGCAAAGAAAGACCAGAGGAGCTATTTTGTTGCCCCTAGGCCAAAAAAGAGGAGGTAATTGTTATAACTTAGAGCAGGGCGAAGGAAGAGAGAGGAAGGTGAGGAAGGAGCACAGTCTAGGCATAGGAGAAAACCTATGCAAAGGAATGGAGGAAGGAAATGAATATCATGAACAAGGAGCAGAAGTAGACTGTTTTGCTTCTAGCATAGCTTGTGGAAGGAAGAACAATATAATTACTTAAGATGAGTAGATTATTGCAGTAGTTCAGTTGAGAGCTGATAATGACTGGAACTAGGATGCTGGTCATGTGAATGGAGAGAAAGGGATCAATCCGAGAGACACTGAAGAGATCAGATCAACGGTATTTGCTAACTCAATGCTGGAATTTGTTTTACTTTCTCATACATGATTGTAACAGGGATTTGATTATCTTGCTTTTTCCAATGGGGAGGGAAAGAGAAGGTATGTCTCAAAATAAAATTTAATTAAAAACAAACAATATTTGCCAATTGATTGGACATAGGGGACAATTGAGTGAAGTTGAGGATGACTTGGAGGGTTGTGGAACTGAGTGATTGGAATCATAGTGGCTTCTAAATAGAGAATTTAGGAGAAGAGGTAGGTTTATGGGGATTGGGACAAATTTGGATTTTGGATAGGAATCAGTTTTATACACTTATAAGTCATCTAGGAAGAAGTGTCAAGTGGACAGTTAGAGATGTGGGGATAGAGCTCAGAAAAGAGAGGAGGGCTGAACATGTAGATTTGAGTCATCTTAAAAGAGATCAAAGTTGACAAAACCAGTCTGTGAAGAGCTTTAAATTAGCTTTGTGTGTGTGTGTGTGTCTGTGTGTGTGTGTGTGTAGTGGGGTACTTGGGGGAATTCTGAGAGCTTGTTTCTGAGTGTGTATGTGTGTGTGGGGATGGTATTTGGGGGAATTCTGAGAGTTACTCTTTCTTTGTTGTTTCTAGGACTTCTTGACAACAGCTTTGCATCCTCAAACCACTTTCTCCCCAGGATAAAAAATCCAAACCCCATTAACTGGTAGAGCCATCTAGGAAGCCTGCTTTTATTTGTGATTCAGGGTCTCTGTTGTGGTATGGACTATGAAGGCCTTGATAGCTTGCTAAGAATGCTTCAGAGACCAATAATGACCCATTCATTCATAAGTGATGAAGATCTCTGAAGATCAGAGAACCACAAACACGCAAGCACTCACACAGAAACCTCACCCAATAAACAGAAGCCTTTGAACATTGGCAGAGAGCTGGACAGTGATGAAGCATAACTGCCACATGCTTAGAAAGATTCCAAGGAAGCTAAATTCATCAAAGGGATAATGGGAAGACAAGGTTTATTTCACAGTTTATAACTTTATTGGTGACCTCTTTTCATACAGCTCGCTGTAACAATAAAGTGTTCTCTTTTAAGATATTAAAAACAAATGGTATACATTCCCTGAAAAACTTTTGAAGCCCAGCAAGGCATCCCGGTAATGAAATCTGTTCAGCTATTGGGCTAATTTTTGTTTTGAGGTCAAGGTAAAGATTTATTATGCTTTCCAGTAGGCAAAAATTCTTAGGCAACCTGCAGCCTTATAGAGTAAAGTTTATGTAACATATGCTATATAGTGTAACATGTGCCAAGTGTGATGACTAAGTGATTCAAGGCAGGATTAGGGAGTGGTTAGTTCTTTTTTTTATTATTAAATTTATTTATTTATTTGAAGTTTTCAACATTCATTTCCACAAAATTTTGAGTTCCAAATTTTCTCTCCATCTCTCCCCTCCCCCACCCCAAAACGCCTAGCATTCTAATTACCCCTACTACCAATCTGCCCTCCCTACTAACATCCCTCCCTTCCCTTATATCCATCTTCTTTTTTGCCCTGTAGGGCAAGATAAATTTCTATACCCCATTACTTGTATTCCTTATTTCCTAGTGGCAAGAACAGTACTCAACACTTGTTCCTAAAACTTTGAGTTCCAACTTCTCTTCCTCCCTCCCTCCCCACCCATCCCCATTGGGAAGGCAAGCAATTCAATATAGGCTATATATTTGCAGTTTTGCAAATGACTTCCATAATAGTCATGTTGTATAAGACTAACTATATTTCCCTCCATCCTATCCTGCCCCCATTTCTTCTATTCTCTCTTTTGACCTTGTTCCTCCCCAAGAGCATTAACTTCTAGTTGCTTCTCCCATTGCCCTCCCTTCCTTCATACTCCCCACCCTGCTTATCCTCTTCTCCCCCCCTTTTCTGTATTTCAAGACAGGTTTTCATACCAAAATGAGTGTGCATTTTATTCCTTCTTTGAGTCAAATGTGATGAGAGTAAGCTTCACATTTTCACTCTCACCTCCCCTCTTTTTCCCTCTACCAAAAAGTCTTTTGCTTGCCTCTTTTATGAGAGTTAATTTGCCCCATTCCATTTCTCTCTTTCTCCTCCCAATATATATATTCCTCTCTCACTCCTTAATTTTATTTTTTTAGATATGATCCCTTCCTATTCAACTTACCCTGTGCTGTGTGTGTGTGTGTGTGTGTGTATGTGTGTGTGTGTGTGTGATCCCACCAACTACTCAGATACTGGAAAAAGTTTCAAGAGTTGCAAATATTGTCTTTCCACCTAGGAATGTAAACAGTTCAACTTTACTAAGTCCCTTGTGATTTCTCTTTCCTGTTTCCTTCTCATGCTTCTCTTGATTATTGTGTTTGAAAGTCAAATTTTCTCTTTAGCTCTGGTCTTTACATCAAAAATGTTTGAAAGCCCACTATTTGACTGAAAGACCTTTTTTTCCCCTGAAGTATTATACTCAGTTTTGTTCTTTTTTAGTCCTAGTTCCTTTGACTTCTGGAATAGCATATTCCATGCCCTTCAATCCCTTAAAATGTAGAAGCTGCTAGATCTTGTGTTATCCTGATTGTATTTCCACAATACTCAAATTGTTTCTTTCTAGCTGGTTGCAATATTTTCTCCTTGATCTGGTAACTCTGGTATTTGGATACAATGTTCCTAGGAGTTTCTCTTTTTGGATCTCTTTCAGGAGGTGATTGGTGGATTCTTTCAATATTTATTTTGGCCTCTGGCTCTAGAATATCAGGGCAATTTTCCTTGATAATTTTATGAAATTGATGTCTAGGGTCTATTTTTGGTCATGATTTTCAGGTAGTCCCATAATTTTTAAATTGTCTCTCCTGGATCTATTTTCCAGGTCAGTTGCTTTTCCAATGAGATATTTCAAATCATCTTCCATTTTTTCATTCTTTTGGTTTTGTTCTTTCATTTCTTGATTTCTCCTAAAGTCATTAGACTCCATTTGTTCCATTCTAATTTTGAAAGAACTATTTTCTTCAGTGAGCTTTTGAACCTCCTTTTCAATTTGGCTATTTCTGTTTTTTAAAGCATTTTTCTCCTCATTGGCTTTTTGAACGTCTTTTGCCAATTGAGTTAGCCATTTTTAAAGGTATTATTTTCATCAGCATTTTTTCAGGTCTCCTTTAGCAAGTTGTTGACTCTCTTTCCATGATTTTCTTGCATCTCTCTCATCTCTCTTCCCAATTTTTCCTCCACCTCTCTTAGCTGATTTTCAAAATACTTTTTGAGCTCTTCCTTGGCCTGAGACCAGTCAGTATTTATTTTGGATGTTTGAGACACAGAAACCTTGACTTTTATGTGTTTTCCTGATGGTAAACATTGTTCTTCCTCATCTGAAAGGATGGGAGAAGATATGTGTTCACCAAGGAATTAATCTTCTATAGTTTTATTTTTTTTCCCTTTTTTTGGGCATTTTCCCAATCAGTTACTTGACTTTTGGGTCCTTTGTCAAGAGTAGGGTATACTCTGGGGATCTGTAAGATCTCAGTTCCTCCAAGGTAGCACAATCAAGTATGTACACTAGTCTAGGAGCAACCAGAACTTTTCTGCCCAGTATCTGTGAATAGTAAAGTTTCGTCTCCACAACTACCTGGCCTCTAGTTCCACCCAGCCAGCACTGGGGGCTGAGATTCAGATAAGCTGCACAATTCGCCCAGGAGCATTAGGTCGGGGCAGGGCAGCCACACAGGGCTGAGGTAAGGATCAGCTGCTCAATTCCACCAGGGGTTTTATGATCCAACAATGAATGTGGGCTGCTGTGGGACCTGCTGCCACCCAATGCAGCCTCTGCCACTGCCTCCTGAGGCCAGAGCTATGGGAAGACTCTGCTCCCTTCTAGGCCAGCTGAAAAAACTCTCTCACTGACCTTTGGTGCCTGTGGGTTGAGGGATCTGCAAACCACTGCTACTGTTGCTGAGGATTCCACCCCCGAGGCCTGCTCAGGTCCTCCTCCCAGTGCTGTGCAGTGCGACCAAGGCTGAACTGGGCTCCGTGTCCAGTGTGACACACCTTTCCTGTTGGCCTTTCAGGTTACCCTGTGCTAGAAATCTCCTCCACTCCATTGTACTGTGGCTTCTGCTGCTTTAGAATTTGTTGAGAATCTTTCTTTACAGGTATTTTATGGGCTGTGAGGAAAGAGCTAGTGTATGGTCATCTTTCTACTCTGCTATCTTGTCTCTGTCCCCCAGGAGTAGATATTGGGCTAATTTTTTAAGGAGCTTATGCCATTTGTGGTATTAACAAAAACACTTTGAATTTTTATCAGAGGATTTCCAAACCTTGTCTAAGCCAGGAAATTCAATTCAATCCCATAAATATTCTTGTTTTTAAAAATTAACGTGTATTTATCTCACACCCCACCATTGAAAAAGTCAAAGAAAAAAACCTGTAATGAACATGCACAGTCAAATAAAACAAAGGACAGTTTTAATCATATCCCAAAATGTATATCTCATTCTGTCTTTTGAATGCATCTCTGTCAGAAAGCAATTGGCACAGTAAATATTCTTCAGGAACCTGTTATGTGCCAAGAATAGGATCAAATGTTTACTTTGAAAATGTTTTCATAATACTTGTAGGATTTGTTCTAGAAGAGACCTTAGATATCAATGACCTTATATAACAGATAGGGGAAACTTGGGTGTGAGAGGTTAAAGAACTTGCCCAATGTCACAGATAGTCATGGAGAGAGCTGGAGTTTCAGATCAGGTAATGAGACTCTGAGTCTAATTCTCAGTGGTAGGTTGGTCTCCTTGAGTTGCTTATGGAGACTAACTATTTAATATCAAACACTTAATTCTAAATCTCAAACATCATGCATTGCATATATATTTATTACATAAGTTTGCAATCTTTTCTATTGCTTCCAATTCTTCTTCAGACTGACAGCCTTTCAAATGTTTGCATATGGCTATTTGTCCTCTGGGCAGCTAGGGGGCATGGGGCTTGAAGGCAGGAAGACTTGAGTTCAAATTTGACCTCAGACACTTACTAGATATGTGACTGGGCAAGTCACTTAATTCTGTTTGCCTCAGTTTCCTCATCTGTCAAATGATCTAGAAAAGGTAATGGCCAACTACTCCATTGTCTTTGCCAAGAAAACCACAAATGGGGATTCAGATGTGACTGAAAAATGACTAAACAGCAACAACGATATTTGACTTCTGCTTTGGCTTTTTTTTCCTTTAGGCTAAATATCCCAGTGCTTTGTATGACAAGATCGCTAGTCCTGTCACCACCTTGGTTTCTCTGATCTGGTTTTCATTAGTCAGAATGGCTGCATCTGATGCCCCAAATTCCTAAGTCACCTGCTGGCATAGATGTAGTTTAAAATTTCCTGACATCCAAATGGTTAGGGATATGGTCAGGGCAAAATGGCTAAGGATAAAAAATATTCTTTTCACCCATAGTTTCCCCATCAGAATTTATCTTTGTCCTCATGAGGCTCTTTTGTTACTCAGGGCCTCTACCAATAAATCCAGCTACTAGACCTATACTCTGTAGTAACCCATCACACACATTAATAATAATAACTCACATTTCTATTATGTTATGGTTACACAGTATTTTGTATGTATGACACAGAAGAAAGCAGAATGTGAGAACTGAAAGTTATCCCAGCAATTATCAAATCCAACTCCCTCACTTAGCAACCTGAGGTCTAGAGATAGAAGGAGACTGGCCCAAAGCCAAAGCTCAAAAGTAATAGGACCAGGATAAAGAAACCAGATCTTCCTATTCCTAAATTACTACTTATTATACTACACTACACTGCTTCTCTTGGCAAATAATCTGGATCTAGGAAGACTCATCAGCATTCTTTGTATTGTTGTTCAGTTGCATCTGATTCTTTGTGACCTCATGTACCATAGCATGTCAATATTGTCCATGGGGTTTTCTTGGCAAAGACACTAGAGTGGTTTGCCATTTCATTCTGCAGTGGATTAAGACAAACAGATGTTAAGTGACTAGCCTAGGGTCACACAGCTAATAAGTGTCTGAAGCTGGATTTAAACTCATGTATTCCTGACTCCAGGCACAGGATTCTATCCAATGAGCCACCTAACTGCCTTGCTCCATTCTTCACACATCTGAAAAAGGACATTATCCTCTTGTTTTTCATCTGGAATCCCAATTCATTGCTATGCCCATTTAGTGATAACTTCACAGTCTCTCATGACTCACAGAGCTTTTCTAGTTTTCCACTCTCATTTTATAGGTGAAGAAATCAAGGTATAGAGAACTTCAGTAATTTGACCAATATCACATATATTAAAAAACAGTTCCAGGTCTAAAATCAGGTCTCCTGATTCCAACTTCAGTTCTCTTTTCTCCATATCATTATCCTAGAACTACATTCTTGTAATAATAATAATATTTATGCAATGATTACTATGTCAGGCACTGTGTTCACCATACAGGTATATTAGATCTACTTTACAGAGAAGTAAATTGAGGCTCAGAAAGGGAAAGTAAGTTGTCCAAGGTTACACAACTAGTCAGTTAGGATTAGAATACAGGTCTTTTCTGCAGGGATCTTTGAGGTTTCTTCTAGTTTTAATATTCTATGACACCATTTCCAAAGTATTCTATACTTTTCCTTTCCTCTATCCTCCATCTCACTGTCTTTTCCAGTTTTTTTTGATCCCTTACCTGAAATGACAGCTAATTATATGATCACCTAATCTATAATAGGTATTATTGAGTATTAGAGAAAGTGTTGAACTCAGAGTCTGATAATTAATAATAGTCATCATTTGTAGAGAGTTTTAACTTTGGTAAAACTCTTTATGTCTTAAAATCTCACAATAGCCCTTTGAGGTAGGTATTACAGATACTCTTCCCATTTTACAGAAGGAAATAATGAGCCTCAATTTACTTGATTTACTCAGAGTTAGAGTTAGTGTCAGAGATGTGTCTTGAATTCAAGTCTTCTGCTTCCTAGTTCAGTTTTATATGGTACCATGCTAGGGTAGAGGTGTGGGAGAATAAGGGCAATGAGGGAAGAGGAATTTAGAGCAAAGGCTAAAGATGCCAGGTTCCAGTTGCTAGAGAGTAGAATCTGGGGAGCTTTGATGGTCATAGGTCATGGCAGGAGGAGGAAAGAAGATGGGGTTGGAGGCCTCAATAATGGTTCTTCAGAGAAACCATGTCTAGGCAAGATGGTCCCTGTCATCCTTCTGAGAAGCTTCCTAGCCCATTAATGGGATTTCCACGGTCATAAAAGGTAGCTCATCCCTTATAATGTTAATGAGAGTTAAAGATCTTCCCTGCCCATTAATAGCCTCAGGTGGAGACCATTAAGGGAAGCTTGTTTGAGGGAGGCTTGTTTTTTAGGAAGGCCCACAACTTTTGTTAATTTCTAATGAGGCACTAGGTCATGAGGGTAAAAAAAAGTGTTTATATACTCTCAGGTGAGGTTTTGCTTTGGGGAATTAGTCTTTAAAAGAATATTCATGTGCCAGATGAGACTTTGGATAGCTGTTAAGAACCTTGCCTCCCCCCCATCCCCATCTTTGAAAACCCAGATGTTGGTGCTTCTCTCTCTGGTAACTACTATGTATGTATGTAATGGTCAGATAGTTGGATCCGTTGATCTCTGATGTATGTATTGCTTACGGTCAGACAGTTAGAAGCCCTGTCTGTGGGTCTTTATTTCTATGTTGGTGAATGTAATTAAAAAAGATTGTTGCCTCCTCAAAGGTTGCTTTTCTTTTAGAAAAGCAGATTTAAGAACCTGTGCTAGCAGGCCATCCTAGGTGTGTCAGAGTGCTTACTGTTACATCCCTCCATGGTAGTTGTGACTCTTGTCAGAGATATAGAAGCAATTCTTGTTTCCCCTCACCTTAGACATCATAGAGAAACTAACGAGAGACCCAGAAGTTTCTGATCCCCATCTCTGACTTCATTAATAGGGAATATTTCTAATAGCTTTATAAAGAAGAATTGATTTTAATAAGTCAATGAATATTAGGTTCCTGTTATATGTCAGGCATTATGCTAAGTACTAGATGTGCAAATACATAAATGAAAGACAAATTTTTTAAGACTGGTCTGTCAAGGAGTTTACAATGTAATGAGGGAACATAACACACAAAAGAAAAATGAGAAAGCTGAAAAAAGGGGGATAAAGGGGCTAGATAAGTAGCTTGAGGATATGTTCAAAGAGGTATAAAATAAGTGCAGCCAAATGGGAAATGAGGAGTTGTCTGAGGAACTGTCTTCTTATATGGATGAGTTATGGCTCCATCGTCTGATCAGAAGGGCAGAAGGTAATGATGAGGAATGAGTGACAGAAGTCAAGGGTCTGTCTAGGTTAGGACTGACCAATGCAGGAAACCCAAATGTAAAATTTGGGAAGGAGGGCCTGATAGGAAAAAGAGTGGGGCATTAGAAAAGGTAGGGAAAAGAGGAAATAGTAGTGTGAGATAAGCCCACAAAATTCTGCTGTTTGATATTCTTAGACTCAAGGGATCTTAGAGTTGAAGGGAAAGTGAAAATCATCTATTCAGCCCCTTCCTTAATGAGTGAATATCCTTTTTTCACAGAATATTTTCCAGTGAAGGGGAGCTCACTACACTCAATAGTAAGTCCATTCTATTGTTGAGCCTCTCAGGTTGATAGAAAGCTTTCTTATAATGGGACAACATCTGCCTTTTGTCACTTCCATCTGCTTCTAACAGTCTGTTCATACAGTCTATCTGTATGTCTCCTTTGCATTTCTTTTATTTTGTCTGTCAATATTTGTGTATATGACTTATTTCCCTTAATTCTCTGTGAGTAGGAAGAAGTGACCCAGTTGTAGTGGAGAGACCTCAAGAAAGCATTGTATTTTATTGCCCATTCTGCAACTGACAAGTTATGTGACCTTCAACAAATACCTTAACTACTCTGGTTCAACATTTGTTCTTCAGCAAAATGGAGGTAATAATCCTTGCCCTGCTCTATTGAACAGGGTTATTTTGAGGCTTGTGTGAAATAATGAGTATGAAAAGATTTTGTCTGCTGTAACATGCTTTACAAATACATTATTTTATATGCAGGACACAAATGCATACTTCACAAATGCATTATTTTTATATGTACATTTTATATGCACAAATGTATATATTCATAAATGCATACTTCACAAATTTATTATTGTTATGTTGAGTTTTCTCTGCAGACTCCTGGGTGTCTTTTTGTACGGGAAGACAGGGAAAGAAGACATCCCCTCATATAATTCCTTAATGCAGCCCTTTTCTCTGTGGACAGGACTGGGCTGCTGAAGACTTAGTCCAAGGCAAGTGTCTGTCTCTCCTTCCACAAAGTCAGATGTTAATATGCCTGGTTCCTTTGTGTTCTGGTTTTAATAGAAGTCCTTGTCTTTTAACAGTGGCCTTGCTTTCTGACATCTGAAAGGGAAGCGTAGAGACATTTAGAATTACTTCAAGTGACATATTGGAAACACATTACTTCCCTCACCTCCTCCCACTTCTCCCAACCCATACCTGCTGGCCTTGGTTTTGCCCTTTGCCAAAAACAGTTGAGAATTAACTTCAGGATTCACCTATCCAATTGCATCCCTCTTAACTGGGACTCACAGTGAAGGATCAAAGATTTTGGAGAGCAAAACTTCTAAATTGAGTTTTGAGAGATAGAAAGTAGGGTTAGTCTTTTGTGTCAGTTCAGAATACTGGAAAAATAGTATGATTTCCGGGCACCAGGGAGAGTCCCTCCCCATTTCATTCCCATATTCCTTCCCACATGATGAAAGAAGATTAAAATTCTTTTAACTGGGAAACATAGGAAATTGGTCTGCTTGGGTTAGGGCTGACAGATGCAGGAAACCCAAATGCAGAATTTAGGAAAGAGGTGCCTGGAGGCAGGGCATATTAGGGAAAGTTTTATGTAGAAGGTAGCATTTGACCTGAATTTTACAGGAATTTTCAGATTTTAAGAGGCAGAGGTAAAGAGAGTGTACATTTCAGGTCTGGGGGTCCGCCAGTACAAAGGCACAAAGGTGGAAGATAGAGTGTCTTATCTGCAGAATAGTAAATAGGCCAGTAGCTGGATTCCAGAGTGCATTTGGGGGTCAGAAGTGGTAAGGATGGAATATAACCTATAAAAAGACTAAAAGGCATGAAATGTGCACTGTGTGAGCTAGGATGGTAACTATGTGATGGACACATTTCTAAGCCTCATCATCTTTATCTATAAAATGGAAATAATACTTATGTTACCTATGTCATGGGATGTCAGAATGACATATTGAGTTTTTGGTGCCTATGTGGCATCTAGCAGCGCAATTCCAGCAGGCAGATGTGAGATGAGTTTGGGAAAGAGATGGTTCAATATGTAGACTTGGCGGGGGGGGGGGGGGGGGGGGAGGCATATCCAATATGGCAGAGTAGAAAGATGCACATACTCTAGTTCTTGCCACACAGCCCATAAAATACCCGTAAAAAATGGCTCTAAACAAATTCTAGAGCAGCAGAAGCCACAAAATGACACAGTGAAAGAGATTTCAAGTCCAAAGTAGACTGGAAGGCTGACAGGAAAGCTCTATTGTATGGAGTGAGGAGCAGAGCCACAGAGCCCAGACCAGTCTTGACCATACTGTGCAGCAGGGATGGGACTGGAACAGGCTTCTGGGGCAGAATCCTCAGCAGCCGTGGTGGTTCTCAGATACCTCTACCCACAAACATCAAAGACACTTCAAAGGTCAGTGAAAAAGCTTTTTCTCCTGGGTGAGAAGGAAGCAGAGTCCTCCCCTAGCTCTGGCCCAAGGCAGCCATGGTGGTGGGAGCAGTAGCAGCAGGAGCATCCATTTTTGGAGCCCTCAGCCTAAACGCCCTGAGAGAATCAAGCTGTTGATCTGGATTTCAGCCCTGAGTGGCAGCCTGGGGGTGAGGAAGAGTGTTGGCTGGCATGGTGGAGCTGCTGGAGGCTTGAGAAAGGATATTCTACCTGCAGATCCTAGGCAGAAAAGCTTTGGTAGCTACCAGACCAGAGCACAGGCCAGAAGAGGAGCAAACTCCTCTCCCTTGATTGAGCCGCCTTAGAGGAACTGAGAGCTTACAGGTCCCCAGATTATACCCCCTTCTTGACAAAGGACTCAAAAGTCAAGTAAATGGCTGGGAAAATGCCCATAAAAGGGAAAAAAATAAGACTATGACTATAGAAGGTTATTTTCTTGGTGAACAGGTATTTCCTTCCATTCTTTCAGATGAGGAAGAACAATGCTTACCATTAGAGGCAGCCAGAATAAATATGCAATGTTCTCAGGTCATGGAAGAGCTCTAAAAAGAAGTCAACAGGTCAAAAGAGATAATAGAAGAAATGAGGGGCAGGATAGGATGGAGGGAAATATAGTTAGTCTTATACAACATGACTATTATGGAAGTCATTTGCAAAACGACACCAATATGGCCTATACTGAATTGCTTGCCTTCCCAAAGGGGATGAGTGGGGAGGGAGGGAGGAACAGAAGCTGGAACTCAAAGTTTTAGGAACAACTGTTGAGTACTGTTCTTGCATACAACTAGGAAATAAGAAATACAGGTAATGGGGTATAGACATTTATCTTGTCCTACAGGACAAAAGAGTAGATGGGTATAAGGCAAGGGAGGGATGTTAAAAGGGAGGGCAGATTGGTGATAGGGGTAATAAGAATGCTTGGTGTTTTGAGATGGGGGAAGGGGAGGAATGGGGAGAAAATTTGGAACTCAAAATTTTGTGGAAATGAATGTTGAAAACAAATAAATAAATTAATAAAAAATAAAAAGCAGAAAAAAAGAGAAAATAACCTTTAAATATAGGTTGACTCAATTGGCAAAAGAGGTCCAAAAAGTCAATGAGGAGAAGAATGCTTTAAAAAGAAGAATTAGCCAAATGGAAAAGGAGGTTCAAAAGCTCACTAAAGAAAATAGTTCTTCAAAAATTAGAATGGAGTAGATGGAAACTAATAATTTTATGAGAAACCAAGAAATTACAAAACAAAACCAAAAGAATTAAAAATGGAAGATAATGTGAAATAACTCATTGGAAAAACAACTGACCTGGAAAATAGATCCAGGAGAGACAATTTAAAATTATGGGACTACCTGAAAGCCATGATCAAAAAAAGAGCCTGGACATCATCTTTCATGAAATTATCAAGGAAAACTGCCCTGATATTCTAGAACCAGAGGACAAAGTAAATATTGAAAGAATCCACCAATCACCTCCTAAAAGAGATCCCAAAAGAGAAACTCCTAAGAATATTGTAGCCAAATTTCATAGTTCCCAGGTCAAGAAGAAAATATTGCAAGCATCTAGAAAGAAACAATTTGAGTATTGTGGAAATACAAGCAGAATAACACAGGATCTGGCAACTTCTACATTAAGGAATCGAAGGGCATGAAATACGATATTCCAGAAGTCAAAGGAACTGGGATTAAAACCAAGAATCATCTACCCAGCAAAACTGAGTATACTTCAGGGTAAAAAATGGTCATTCAGTGATATAGAGGACTTTCAAGCATTCTTGATGAAAAGATCAGAACTGAATAGAAAATTTGACTTTCAAATATAAGAATTAAGAGAAGTATTAAAAGGTAAATAGGAAAGAGAAATCATAAAGGAATTCATTAAAGTTGAACTGTTTACATTCCTACATGGAAAGATAATATTTGTAACTCTTGAGACTTTTCTCAGTATTTGGATAGTTGGATGGATTACACATACACCCATACACATACATAATACATACATACATACATACATACATACATACATGTATATATATATACATATATGTATATATATATATATAGTGAGAGAGTAAGAGAGAGAGAGAGAGAGAGAGAGAGAGAGAGAGAGAGAGAGAGAGAGAGAGAGAGAGTGTACAGGGTGAATTGAATAAGAAGGGATGATATCTAAAAAAAATAAAATTAGGGGGTGAGAGAGGAATATATCAGGAGAAGAAAGGGAGAAATGGAAAAATGGAATGGGGCACATTATCACTCATAAAAGAGGCAAGAAAAGCTTTTTCAATGGAAGAGAAAATGGAGGAGGTGAGAGGGAAAAAGTGAAGCTTACTCTCTTCACATTTGCCTTAAGGAGAGAATAACATGCTCACTCAATTTGGTATGAAAATCTGTCTTACACTACAGGAAAGCAGGGGAGAAGGGGACAAGTGGGGTGTGGGGAATGATAGAAGGGAGGGCAAATGGGAGAAGGGAGTAATTAGAAGTAAGCACTTTTGAGGAGGGATAAGAACAAAAAAGAGAATAGAATAAATGGGGAGCAGGAGGGAAATTGTTAGTCTTACACAACATGATTATTATGGAAGTCTTTTGCAAAACTACACATACATAGCCTATATTGAATTGCTTGCCTTCTCAGTGGGGATGGGTGGGGAGGCAGCCAGGGAAAGAAGTTGAAATTCAAAATATTAGAAATGAATGTTGAGAATTGTTTTTCCATGTAAATGGGAAATAAGAAATGCAGGTAATGGGGTATAGAAATCTATCTTGCCCTATAAACAAAGAGAGAATATGGGAATAAAGGAAGGGAGGGGTGTGATAGAAGGGAGGACATATTGAAGGAAGGGATATTAGGAATGCAAGGTGTTATGGGGTGGGGAAAGGGGAGAGATGGAGAGAAAATTTGGAGCTCAAAATTTTGTGGAAATGAATGTAGAAAACTAAAAATTAATATATAAATAGATGCAAAAAAAAAAAAAGGATTCAGTGAAATATATTAGGAATAGAAACCTTCCTCTGAAGGACTCCAAATATTTAGAAACATGACCATCTTTGGAACAGTTCTGTGAGACAAATATATATTAACATTATGGAAAACCAAGAAAGTATATCTGACAGAGAGAGACATTGAGGCACAACAGAGAAACTCAATAATTTTCTTAAGGTGACACAGCTTGTTGGGAATTGATGCACTGATTCCCAAGCAAAGAGACTATTACTAACCAAATGTTTTTCATTGTTTTTATTTTTTTAGTTGCACACAGACAAAATTATCAGAAAGTCTGTCCTGGGTTCCCAGAAATAAGGAGGTTGGAGTGATGAGTTTGATCTCCAGAGAATGCAATCTTTCTTAAAGACTTCATGTCTGCTTAGGGAGCTTTCAGAGGTTTTAGAAATATAGAGGCATATCTTGGAGATATTTCAGATTCATTTGCAGACCACTACAATAAAGTGAATATCACTAAAAAATTATGTAGACTTGTGAATAATCTATGAAGTTGAAATTATGGGTGGATGATGGAATCACTAAGAGACATTAGATATAGAGAAGAACAAAGGTCCAAAGATAAAGATCTGGAGTAGCTCACACATAGGGAACAGGGTGTGAGTAAATGTAGGTTTAGAAGACTAGAACTAGAGGACAGGCTCTACCCACAAGAAACTTATACTCTAATGAGGAAAGACAACACAAATGAAACAGACATGAGGTTCAATGACTTTTATGGTTCCTTCCACTATAAACAAATCTATGATCCTATGACTCTCAGAATAACAGGTTCTGAATTTTAAAGGATCTTGGGAGGATAAGGGCCATAACTGATCAATGTCATATAAACCCAAGAAGACAGTGTGCAGGAGGAGGGCATGATCCACAATGTCAAGTGGTTTGGAAAGGTCAAAGAGTACAAGACCTGAATAAAGATGATTGGATTTAGCAGTAAAGACATCCCTGGGAACCTTATACAGAATAGTTTCAGCATAGTCATAGATATAAAAAGCCAAATTGCAAAGGACCATGAAGTGAGTGAGAAAGGAATTGGGCTATGAGGGAGAGGAGGCAATAGTTTGAGGGAAAAGTTAGTTTAAGTGAAGATTATTTTAAAGATAGGGCAGTCCATTTCTGTGTACCTGGAAGGAGTCAATGTGAGAAGAGACAAAAAAATTGGAGAGGAAAAAGGAAATAATTGAAAGGCCAAACTTTGGAAAGAGATTGGAGTGGATGGGATTAAGGATAAAATAGAAGAATTGATATTGGCAAGAAAAGCCAACCTATTCTGAGTCTCCAGAAAATGAGGAAACAGTGGGGAATAGGGAGATGAACTGAACTGATGGAACAGGGAGGTTGTACAGATGCCCTCAATTTATTTTTAAGAGAGGAAAAGGAGTAGGGAGTTTTATTGGTTGTTGTCCTTTGTTCTCAAAGAGGACCAAAATGGCATCACTATGACAGCACAGTCATAGGTATAGTCCAGTTTCAGTGTGTCCACAGATCAGAATGAGCTCAGAATGCTCTACCACAGGTCACATATAGTCCATGTGAACATTTGGGGTAGTTTCTCTAAATTTGTGCATCTTGTGCTTCTTTTGAGCTATTTCAATTATGCTTTCTTCATAGAGCACAACATCTTCTCTGATGTGGGCATGCCGTGATGAGCAATCCTGTGCCAGTGTCTCTCATATCACACAATCAACTCCAAAGTTCTTAAGAGAGACCTTGAGAGTATCCTTGTATTCCTTCTTCTAACCATCACGTTAATGTTTGCCCTGAGTTAGTTCTCCATTAAATAGTCTTTTTGTGAAGTGTACTCTTTGCATTCAAACTATGTGGCCAGCCCATCAGAGTTACACTCTTTGAAGTAGAATTTGAATGCTTGGCAGTTTAATTAGAGAAAGGACCTCAGTGTCTTGTATCTTATCCTGTCACATGATCATCAGAGTTTCCCTAAGGCAATTCAAATGCAAACAATTCAGTTCCCTGGCACAACTCTGGTTTATTGTCCAGGTTTCATTGCCATACAGCAATGAGGTCAGCACAAGGGTTCTGTAAATCTTCAGTTCCATAGTCAGTTTCATAACTCTTTTCTCCTATACATTCCTTCTGTGCCTCCCAAACACTGAGCTAGCTCTAGCAATGCATGAGTCAACTTCATTATCAATGTGTATATCCCTTCAAAGTACACTACCAAGATCTGTGAACTTATCCACAGCATCTAAAACTTCTCCATTTGTTGTAACCAATGCTTTCACGTATAGATGATTTGTGGTGGTGGCTGATGGAGCTGCTGTGTTTTCTTGGTGTAAATTATTAGGCCAAAATTAGCACAAGCACCAGAGAATTGATTCATACTTTGTTGCATCTCAGCTTCAGAGGCTGCATTGAGTGCACAATCATATGCAAGCAGACAACCATGTACCAACACCCCCTTCACTTTAGTCTTGGCTAGTAAGCTTTTCAAGTAGAAGAATTTATCCCTAGTGTGGTAGTTGACCTTGATGCTGTGTTTGTCCTCATTGAAAGGGAATTATCTAGGTCAACTGAGGAGAGAAGGGAAGGCATAGAACAACCAGTATGGACTAGACCAGGTCTGCAGAACCTCTGGCTTATGGGTTGCTTATAGACCATGGGCATACCAAAAGATTTGGGGCAGCCCATGAAAAATGTAGAGAATGTTTTCCTCTACATTTTTTGTGGACTGCCAGAAATCCTTTGGTGGGCTTAGGCTGTGCAGGCCTGGACTAGAAAATGAGGATGGAATGAAGAATTGTGTATGGCTCTTGAGTTCCTCCCTTCTTCTAATTGGAGAGAAGTGAGGGTGAACATCAGAGATCTTCTCCCAGATCCTCCACTTAAGGAGGGGGTTCAGGGCAACTACTTGATCATTTTTCACCTAGCTGCTCTCTTAGACTTCAGTGATTGGCACCAGAACCTTTCTGTAAGATCCTGAAATGCACATCTGCTTAGTACACTTGGTTCCCTCCATCCCTCAGATTGGAGAGGGTGGAGGGTAGACATTAGAGAGCTCTGCTCAGATCCTCCATTTAAGTCTTATGAATTCCCAAACTGTTGCAGGATTTCATCATGTTCTAGGCCTGGTACCCTCCTTCTCTCTCTACTTTGAACTTCTCTCTAGATCAAAGGATATAATATTTGTAAAGTACTTAACACACTATTTGGCACACAGTAGACACTATATAAATGTTAGTTGTCATTCATCATTAAAATTATTTTGTGTATTATTTCCCCCCATTAGATTGTGAACTCCTTAAAGGCAGGGATTATCTTTTGCCTTTCTTTTTTTGTATCCCTAGCACTTAACAGAGTGCCTTGCACATAGCAGATGCTTAATAAATGTTTATTGCCTGACTGACTGTGAGTACCTTTTGAGATTGGATAATAAATTTTTGTGGGCCCATTCAACATCAGTGTTTGACTTCCTCAAGTAGCATGACTTCTTCCAGGGCTTTGGGAAATCACGGGGTAGAAAAAGCAAATGAAAACAGATTAAGTAAAGGGTCAAGATTCTGAAAAGAGAAAGTAAGATGAGAGCAGAAAAGTGGAAGATGGAAGGGATGGAGTGATTAAGTGTTGCAGTGAGGATGGAGGAAAAGGTTTAGGAGGGTTTGAAGGATCTGTCACAGGGATAGGTGGAAGGATAGGAAGTAATGATCAAATGAAGGAATTTCAGAATTATGGAATGTGGAGATGAATCACCAGTTTGGGCTTCAGTTTAGAGAGGTAGTGTGGTATACTTGAGTCAGGAAGAACTGAGATCAAATCTTGACTTAGACATCTACTATCTGTGTGACCCTGGGCAATTCACTGAACCTTTCTGGGACTCACCATCTTGATCTGTAAAATGAAGGTGTTCAAATAAAAAAACATTCATTTAAAAACCTGTTATATGGTAGGCACTAGACTAAGGACAGGGGATACAAATAATAAGAACAAAGCCAATCCTTGCCTTCAAGGAGTTTATAGTTTTGCTGTTTGTCCTTTATGCTTACAGAGGATCAAAAGGATATTATGATGTTGGGGTCAATGTACAGTGTGTTCACCTGTTGCTGATCATGCCAATATGAACTTGGAAGGTACTACAACAAGCTGGGCACAAGCAGCTCATATGAACATTTGTGCATTTTAATTTATTTTTTGAGCAGGCACTATTCTACTTTGCTGAGAGAGCACAGCACCTTCTTTGATGTGCACATGCCATGCTGGATGCCAGTGTCTCCCATGTCACACAATCAATTCCAGAGTTCTTTAGAGAGATCTTGAGAGTGACCTTGCATTGCTTCTTCTGACCACTATGTGAGCACCTGCCTATTTTAGGTGTCCCTAAAATAGTCTTTTAGAGAAACATACATTTAGCATTTAAACAATGTGGCCAGCCCATCAGAATTGTACTCTCTACAGCAGAGTGTGAATGTTTAGCAGTTTATCTTGAAAAAGGATCTCAGTGGCCAGTATCTTATCTTGCCAAGTGATCTTCAGAATCTTCCGAAAACAATTCAAATGGAAACAATTTGGCATGGCACTGGTAGAGTGTCCAGGTTTCACAGGCATAAGGCAATGAGGTCAGTGCAATCACTCTGTAGATCTTCAGTTGGATAGATAGCCGAATACCTTTTCTGTCTTACACATTCTTTTGGAGCCTTCAAAATGCTGACCTAGCTCAAGTAATGCACTTCCCTAGAAAGTATACTCCCCAAGTAAGTGAACTTTTTCACAGCATTCAAAATTTTTACATATGCAGGTCCCATGTATAGATGGTATGATGCTGTCTGGTGGGAAACCTCTATTTTCTTGCTGTTAATTGTCAGGCCAAAATTAGCACAAGCAGCAGAGAATAAATTCATACTTCATTGCATCTCAAACTCAGAGGCCTCATTGAGTCATCTGCCATGAAAAAGTTACACACCAGCTCTCCCTCCACTTTAGTCTTGGATTATAACCTTTTCAAGTTAAATGATTTATCATTAGTTTGGTAGTTGTCTTTGATGCTGTTTTTGTCATTGTCAAAGGCATTTGTCAAAATTGCTGAAATTTTGCTAAAAAGCATGGGAGAAAGCACATAGCCCTCCTTCACACCACTGGTGAGTGGGAAATCATGAAAGCATCAACCGTTATTCAGAACCTGTGCAAGTATGTCATCATGAAAATGGCATACAATACTGGTGAACTTCTCTGGGCAACCAAATTTTGCCATTATCTTCCATAGGTCTTCAAGACTGACAGGATCAAAGGTCTTGGTTGCATCAATTCATGTTATGTACAGACCTCTGTTGTGATCCCGGCATTTCCTCTGGAGTTGTTGGTCAGCAAACATAATGGTAATTGTTTAAGGCATCCTTGAACTCCTGGGAGATAACCTCCTCTTGCCATATAACCTGGAAAATTTGAGTCACCTTTTGTATCAGCAGTAGAGCTCTGCTGGAATTGAATCAGCAGCAAGTGCTTTGCCGAAGTGGCATTCAAAACCTTTTCTTCAGTTGGGAGTTCATCTAGAGAGGGATGAACTTCAACCTGGTAAATAGCCAATGGCTTCAGCATTGGTTGATGAAGGTCTGTTGAGAACACTAGAGAAGTCTTCAGCCCATCTCTTCAGGATCATGTCCTTATCACTGACAGAAGTTGTAATCTAATGGGGAAGACAATACAAAAAGAGGGAAAAAACAGCGTGTGTGGGGGAACAACAATAACTTCTTTTTGCAAGTCAATCAAGGTTAAGTGACTTGCCCAGGGTCACACAGCTTAGTAAATGTCAGATCTTCCTGACTCTAGGGCCAGTGCTCTATCCACTGTGCCACCCAGCTGCCCCAGGTTCAGTGTTCCTGTCAACTCTAAATCTATGATCTTATTGACCCTTAGAAAAATAGATTTTAAATTTTAAAGGATTTTAGAAGTCACCTATAGCTACTCTAATCTGTGGTACAAATTTCATTTCAATCATCTCTAACAGGTGCCCCTCAAACTCTGTATGAATAATCCCAGTGACCAATAAGTCATTACCTATCAGAATAGTTTAATGGTTTGGAAGATCTTCCTTGAATTGCTGTATTGTTGAAAGTTGCCTCCCTCTAACTTCAACTCAATGCAATTTTATTGATCAAACAGTTATTAAGCAATGGGCGAGGCACTGAATGACTCTCTCTAGGCTCTAAAGATTAATAACACAATTCTGAGCTCTTAAGGAGATTATAGTCTGGAAGGGGAGATAAACTAAATACTGTAATACAAAATAGACTGTGACAAGTTCATCTATAAGGATAAACAAAGCAATATCAGAGATGGGAGGGAGTTTGAAAGATCACTTGCAGTTTTGGAGGGAGGGTGGGAATTTCCTGAGGGTATGAAAACTGGGACTAAATAGTATAAATCTGATCAATTTCCCATTTAAGGATCCTTCAAATTGAAAGTGGTTACTAAGGTTTCACATCAGATTAAACAACTATAGTTCCCTCTATGCCCCAATCCTTCTATTAGACTTCAATAGCTAAGATTTCATTTTAAAATTCTCTAACTCTTTGAGTTATTGTTCAGTAATCTTGAACCCTAATCTGCAGGTGTTTTTATTTTTCCTCTCAATCCTTCAGCTAGTAGATTTTGATGGAAAGCAGAACCCTGTCATAGTAAAATGGGAAGCTATATAAGAATTTCAGGAAGGATTCCAATTTTAGAATGTGAACACAATACTTGAAAATTACCGTACCCATTCTTAGTTGCCCTGGGATCTGGTTTTAGGATGGCATTGGCCAATGGAAACACTAACCATAGTGGCAATGGTAACAACAATTATAGTTGACACTTGCGTGGTGATTACTATGCTGTTGTTTGCCTTTTGTGTTAGAAGAGGACCAATGATGTCACAGGGTGATGTCTTGACTCACGTAAGTTGGACTTAATATAAGCAGAGTTGCACAAAGTTATCAGCCTTACCATCTCTTCCAGAGTCACTGAAGTCCAGTGCAAGATAAAAACTGAGATGCCTGGAAATGAATCAAGATACAGTGGATGACCTTGGCACCTTTGATGTCTCACCAAGTCTTAGCACTCCACAGTGCCTGTTTCAAGCTACCTTCATGCCAGTTGGAACAAATTGTTCTCATCGGCCCATTCCACTGGAAGTAAGTCTTCACATGATTTGAGGTAGACATTCCCCTTAACTCACTGATGAGTTTGAGGCCTGTTGAGTATTGTCACTTTAGAGACTCATAATAATGCTGTGAGCTAGGCACTGGAGAGTTTTAGGTGGCACAATGGATAGAATGCAGGCCCACGGTCAGGAAGACCTGAGTTCTATTAAAAAAAAATCTTCATTTGGGTCTTGCCCTCAAGAATGAAGCAAACCCAGGAAGAGAAAATTTATAGGAGTTTATTTTAGCACCTATGGCAAAAACCTGTTGAATGAGATGAAAGTGCATGTAACTGCTGACTAGCAAATAATATAAAGGCCAAGGTCTCTTCCCTACAGTACTATTAGCACCTACTGGAAGATAAGCAAGACTGAAAACAAAGGGGTCATTTGGACTGGGTGAGCAGATATTTCAATAGTTCAAATATGAGTGTGACCCTGGACTTCACTTCTATTTCAGTTTCCTCTTCTATAAAATGGAGTAAATAATAGCACCTACTTCACTGACTTATTGTGAGGATCAAATGAGATAATAATTATAAAGTGTTTGGCAAAGTGTCTGACACAAAGTAAACTCTAATGGAAACGTTTGCTATTATGATTTTACAGATAAGGAAAATTAGACATAGAGAGACAAGTGTTCACGGGCACAAAGCTAGTAAAAGTTGGAGGTAAAATTTGAATTTAACTCTACCTGACTTAAATTTCAGCTCTTGACTACGTTTTGAGGTCTTCCAACACTGGTTTAATAAGAAAACAACTTTTTACCCAAGAAATATCACGAAACACAACATGTATTACATTGTCATCAACGCTTCATTTCAAAGAAGGGTCAAAACTAATAAAAATTAACATTCTTTAAAGTTGTCTTGCTTGTTTGGATTTGCCAGAACTTGCACTGTCCTAGGATTGTAGGACCATAGTTTTGGAATTAGAAGAGGCATTAGAGGTCATCTAGTCACCCTACTCATTTTACAAAGAAAGAAACTAAGACACAGACTAAGCAATTTATCCAGGATCACTCAGCTAGTAAACGCCGGAGACAGGATTTAAACCTAGGTATTCCTTACTGAGTTCATCAATATTCTGTATGTCATGCTGTAGCTTTTGGGAATAAAGGGTCACTTCAATACCATAGTGAGGTACCAGAGAATGACTTAAATGGAAGCATTAGGGAGGGCTAGAGCTAGAATTTCCATTTTACTGATGAGGAAACTATAAAATGTTTCCTACTTTCTTATGGGTAGTAGATATAGAGCAGTATACTGTTCCAAATAGTTACAGGAAAAGCATCAGAGTAGAAAACCCTGAAGTCACCCTCTTCATCACACTTTGTTGGCTCTATTTATGGTAAGCCCCATACATGTCAGCTCTTTTTCTTACTTTGGTTCAGAATGATTGATGTCAATGGATCAGGCTAATGGGTCCTTTCACTGATCTATTTTCTGCCTTCTTTCCCAGGTGCCTCTTCAGCTGTGATACCTGCTCTTCTTAATATCATCCTGATTTCATTATGCTAAAAGCAAAGTTACACAACACAGTTCCTTTACCCATGTGGGGTTTTACCTTATTTTTTATAGCAGATGGTACATTCAACTATCATTTAATGGTATTATATATTCAATCATAATCATAAAAGCTAGCATTATATAGTGTTGTATGGTTTGCAAAGTGCTTTACAAAATATCTCATTTTATATGTACAACAACCCTGGGAAGTAGGTGTTATTATTATCTACATTTTATGGAAGAGGAAACTGAGGGAGGCAGAAGTTAAATGATTTGCCTAGGGTCCTACAGTTAGCAAGCACCTTAGGGCGGATTTGAACTCAGCTCTTGACTCCTAGTCCAGTGCTCGATATGCTGAGCCACCTAGCTGCCTCTTTAGTTACAGAAGAATAGAGTTGGAAGACATTTTAAATATCATGTTGTTACATACCCTCATTTTTCAGATAAAGGAACCAAGGCTCAGAAAGGTTAAGTGATTTGCCTAAGGCTAACATGGACGATTTAATTAGAAAGCTGAGATGGTGAAAGAAGGTCTTTTGATTCTTAATTCAATACCATGTTCTTTTTTTTTTTTTTTTTTTTGGCATGGCTGTCATTTGAAAGGAATGTAGATCTGACTGTTCTCCAAAAAGTTTAACTCAACAATTATATGTCTTCTAAGGAGAAGAATGTTTTGGACACTGAATCTACAAAGATGGGGAAAAATATAGCCCCTACTCTGAAGAATTCTTTTGAAAAACAAACATTTATTTATTATTTTTCCTTAGAGTGAGGTCTACCAGCGTATTATTGTATTTGATCAAGGATGATCCAATGAATATCTCAACATTTACATGAAACAGGGTAGCTGAACTGGATTTGTGTATTGTCATGGCAATATAATGGGTCATAGATCCAGAGAACTCTAAGACACCTTAAGAGGCCATCTAGTCTAAATCCCTTCTTTACAGACGACAAAATTGAGGCCCAGAGAGGTACAGGTCTGACCTGTGTGTGTGTGTGTGTGTGTGTGTGTGTGTGTGTGCGTGTGTGTGTGTGTGTGATCAAAATATATAGATGTGGCTCATCGGTGGCATGGATGGATATAAATTAAAGTTTGGCCCAACTGTCAGACAGTAGGAGGCAGGATGTATCTGAGGAGTCTGGTAGGAGAGGAGTTAAGTGTGGTAGGGTCCAGGACTGCCAAGGTTAGGGATCTTTGCTTTCATCTCCAAGAAGGAAATAATGGTATCAGACTAGATATAGCTATTTGCTACCTCTTAAATGTCTCTGGTCCAGTGATGTGATATGTTCAGAACAAAAACAACTAATATTATTACTCTTAAGTTAGGCAGGCTGTCCTTAACTTCAGCTCTCCTGACTAGCCCCCTCCCATCAAATGTTGGTGACACAAAAGACACACGTTTAAAGTAACAAGCAAATCCAAACCAAATTTAAAGTAACAAGTCATCCAAGCAAAATAACAAACAGAACTCTGAAAAGTTCTACAGGTTAGACTCCACAAAGGACCTATTATTTTAAAAAAATCATTATTATTTATTTCATTGAATATTTCTCAGTAGCCTGGAAAAATTTTTAACAATAATTTTTTTTTATTTATTTAACTTTTCACAATCATTTTAACAAAATTTTGGGTTCCAAATTTTCTCCCCTTTTGTCCCCTCCCCCCACACCAAAACACCGAGCATTCTAATTACCCCTATCACCAATCTGCTCTCTCTTCTATCATCCTTCTCTGCCCTTGTCTCCATCTTCTCTTTTGTCTTGTAGGGCCAAATAACTTTCTATACCCCTTTACCTGTATTTCTTATTTCCTAGTGGCAAGAACAGTACTTGACAGTTGTTCCTAAAACTTTGAGTTCCAACTTCTTTTCCTCCCTCCCTCCCCACCCCTTCCCTTTGGAAGGCAAGCAATTCAATATAGGCCAAATCTGTGTAGTTTTGCAAATGACTTCCATAATGGTCGTGTTGTATAAGACTAACTATATTTACCTCCCTCCTATCCTGCCCCCCATTACTTCTGTTCTCTCTTTTGATGCTGTCCCTCCTCATGAGTGTTGACCTCAAATTGCTCCCTCCTCCCCTTGCCCTCCCTTCCATCATCCCCCCCACCCTGCTTATCCCCTTATCCCCCACTTTCCTGTATTGTAAGATAAGTTTTCATACCAAAATGAGTGTGAATTTTATTCCTTCCTTTAGTGGAATGTGATGAGAGTAAACTTCATGTTTTCCCCTCACCTCCCCTCTTTTTCCCTCCACTAAGTCTTTTGCTTGCCTCTTTTATGAGACATAATTTGCCCCATTCCATTTCTCCCTTTCTCCTCCCAATATATTTCTCTCTCACTGCTTGATTTCATTTTTTTAAGATATGATCCCATCCTCTTCAATTCACTCTGTGCTCTCTGTCTCTGTGTGTGTGTGTAATCCCACCCACTACCCAGATACTAAAAAGTTTCAAGAGTTACAAATATTGCCTTTCCATGTAGGAATGTAAACAGTTCAACTTTTATAAGTCCCTTATGATTTCTCTTTGCTGTTTACCTTTTCATGCTTCTCTTCATTCTTGTGTTTGAAAGTCAAATTTTCTTTTCAGCTCTGGTCTTTTCATCAAGAATGCTTGAAAGTCCTCTATTTCATTGAAAGACCAATTTTTCCCCTGAAGCATTATACTCAGTTTTGCTGGGTAGGTGATTCTTGGTTTTAGTCCTAGTTCCTTTGACTTTTGGAATATCATATTCCATGCCCTTCGATCCCTTAATGTGGAAGCTGCTAGATCTTGTGTTATCCTGATTGTATTTCCACAATACTTGAATTGTTTCTTTCTAGCTGCTTGCAATATTTTCTCCTTGACCTGGGAACTCTGGAATTTGGCCACAATGTTCCTAGGAGTTTCTCTTTTTGGATCTCTTTCAGGCGGTGATCTGTGGATTCCTTGAAGACTTATTTTGCCCTCTGGTTCTAGAATCTCAGGGCAGTTTTCCTTGATAATTTCATGAAAGATGATGTCCAGGCTCTTTTTTTGATCATGGCTTTCAGGCAGTCCCATAATTTTTAAATTGTCTGTCCTGGATCTATTTTCCAGGTCAGTTGTTTTTCCAATGAGATATTTCACATTATCTTCCATTTTTCATTCTTTTGGTTTTGTTTTGTGATTTCTTGGTTTCTCATAAAGTCATTAGCCTCCATCTGTTCCATTCTAATTTTGAAAGAACTATTTTCTTCAGTGAGCTTTTGAATCTCCTTTTCCATTTGGCTAATTCTGCTTTTGAAAGCATTCTTCTCCTCATTGGCTTTTTGAACCTCTTTTGCCAATTGAGTTACCCTATTTTTCAGGGTGTTATTTTCTTCAGCATTTTTTTGGGTCTCCTTTAGCAGGCTGTTTACTTGCTTTTTCATACTTCGCTTGCATGTCTCTCATTGCTCTTCCCAGTTTTTCCTCTGCCTCTCTAACTGGATTTTCAAAATCCTTTTTGAGCTCTTCCATGGCCTGAGCCCATTGAGTGGGCTGGGATACAGAAGCCTTGACTTCTGTGTCTTTGTCTGATGGTAAGCATTGTTCTTCCTCATCAGACAGGAAGGGAGGAAATACCTGTTCCCCAAGAAAGTAACCTTCTATAGTCTTATGTTTTTTCCCTTTTCTGGGCATTTTCCCAGCCAGTGACTTACCTTCTGAATATTCTCTTCACACCCACTTCGCCTCCAGATCCACCCAGCCAGCACTTGGGGTCTGAGATTCAAATGCTGCTTCCTAGCCTCAGGGCTTTTGGCGGGGGCAGGGCTTCTATTCAGTGTGAGATTAAGTTCACGTGCTCAGGTGGGGGCAGAGCTGCCTCACAGGCTCAGTTCCCTCAGGGGGTTTATGCAGAGACCTTCAACAATGGATCTGGGGTCCTGCCTGCTTGTGGAGCCCTGGTCTGCTCCTGTCTCTCTGCTGCCTCTTGAGGGGGCTTGAGTTATGGGGGCACCCCATTCCCTTCTCGGCAAGCAGAGAAGACCCTCTCACCGACCCCTGTCACCTGTGGGTGGAGGGACCCGTGCGGCCGCTGGGGATTCCGTCCCTAAAGCCTGCTCGGATCCTCTCCTCTCGGCTCCGTACAGCCAATGCAAGGCTGGGCTGGGCTCCGCATCCGCAGTGCGAAGGACCTTTTGCGAGAGGTTTGCAGGCTCTCTGGAACAGAAATCTCCTCCACTCCATTGTTCTGTGGCTTCTGCTTCTCCAGAATTTGTTGGTAGTTCTTTTTTACAGATATTTTATGGGCTGTGGGTTCGGAGCTAGCATATGTGTGTGTTTCTACTCCGCCATCTTGGCTCCGCCCAACAATAATTTTTTAAAAATTGAGTTCCAGATTCACTCTCTCCTACCCCTCTCCCCTCCTTGAGAATTCAAACAATTTGATTTTGATTATGCATGTGAGAACATACAAAACATATTTCTATTTTAGCCATGTTGCAAAAGAATATGCAAACAAAATAAAACAATAAAAATTAAGAAAGCTTTTTAAAAGTATTCTTCAACCTACTTTCAGAGCTCAGTGGTTCTTTCTCTGGAGGTGGATGGTGTTTTTCATCATGAGTCATTTGGAATTGTCTTGGATTATTGTTTTGATCAGAGTAGCTGAGTCTTTCACAGTTGATCATCCTTACAATACTGTTGTTATAGTTTACCATGTTGGTTCTGCTCACTTCACTTTGAATTAGTTCATTATAAGTCTTTCCAAGATTTTCTGAAACCATTCTGCTGATCACTTCTTATCTTCCATTATACATCACAGCTCATTTCATTATTTCCCAATTGTTGGGCATTCCCTCAATTTCTAATTCTTTGCCACCACAAAAAGAGCTGCTATAAATATTTTTGTATAAATAGGTTCTTTTCTCTTTTCTTTGATCTCTTTGGAATACAGGGATATAGTAGTGCTATTGCTCGGTCAAAGGATACGTACCATTTTGTAGCCCTTTGGTCAGAGTCCCAAATTGCTTTGCAAAATGGTTGGACTGGTTCATAATTTCAATAGTCATTAATGTCCTAATTTTTCCGCAACCTCTCCTGAATTTGTTACTTTCATTTTCTGTCACGTTAGCCAATCTTACAGGTATGATGTGATGTCTCAGAGTTGTTTTAATTTGCATTTCTTTAATCAGTAGTGTTTTAGAGCATTTTTTTCATGTGATTATTGATATGTGCTTGCATCACTTCCTCTATATCAGCAACACCATGTTGAATCAGACAGGAATACTGAGCCTTAGTCCCAACAAGCTCTGCTTCATCCTGACCAACAAGGTGGCCAATGATGGAAGTGGCATGGAATGCCAGGCTGGGCCAGGGCCACTTCTTTGATAAATTTCAAGTGGAAGGGGATGTAGCAAATTGCAATGAAATTTATTTGGGGCTGATGGTAGAAAACTTATCTAGAACCTTGAAAACAGCCCAGAATGGCAAAAAAGTGAGGATAAAACTGACCAATAAACACTGATCCTGCTGGACAGATGACATTTTAGTCACATTGTTGCATGTGATATTACCATAGGAGATATTCCCAGAAAAATTATGGACTGATTTCTGAAAGCCCACTGTACCAGACTTTGATGCTAGCATATATTTACCAGTATTAAAGACTATGAAGAGTAGAGCAGAAAAAATGAAAAATATTAGAAGTCATGTTGTTGTTGAAGCAAGTCTAAAAGGAAAGATGAACTTGAAAATAGAAACTGATTTAGTATGCATTACAACACATTTCAAAGATTTTGGAAATCCTCCATGGGCCTTTGAAGATGCTTCTCAAGAGAGATTTAGAGAACATGACTGAGGCAGGGATAGATAGTAAGAAGTTTCTACAGTTTCTTGCAGGACGGCAAGGAAACCCAACAAAATCATTCTGTAATATTGTGCAGAACTGAATTATTCATCATATTTGCTACATAGGGACGTTTGTCTTCAGTATTTCATTACTGCATTGCCATAAGATTTCAGCTGTTCAAGAGTCTTTCAAAATTGAAAAAAAAAGTACGAGTTAGCATATTGTGAGTCTTTGGGCTACATCCCCACTATGGTATATATCATGTAAAAGCAATCTGTCTTTTTAAAAATAGTATGTTCAAAGAATGTGCATTAGTGAAACATAATTGGATGAGTTATGTTTTTGTTTTCTTGTGGTTTCTATATTTTACCTTTAAGAAACTGAAAAGGAAAATTAGAATTTTAAGTACTGAATTTAAATGTTTTCTGATAGATAATAAATGAAAACTGAAGCAAACATCATATATAGCTGTACATAGAAAAACTGGTTTCTTCAGCTAGGCAGTGAGGTCACACAGTATATAAGAATACCATATCTGAAGACAGGAAAATTTATCTTCCTGAGTTCAATTCCAGCCTCAGATGCTTATTAGTTTGTGACTCCAGGAAAGTTATTTAATCCTGTTTGCCTCAGTTTCTTCATCTGTAAAATGAGCTGGAGAAGGAAATGGCAAATTCCTCCAGTGTCTTTGCCAAGAAAACCACAAATGGGGTCACAAAGGGTCAGACATAACTGAAACAACTGAACAATAATTGATAACTTTATATCTTCTTTTGCAAACTGTCTCTTCGTATTCTTTGACCATTTCTCAACTAGAAAATGACTCATTTTTTAAAAAATTGGTTCAATTCCCTATATATTTGAGAAATCAAGCCTTTATCAGAGCAACTTGCTGCAAGCATTTCCCCTAATTTCCTGTTTTCCTTCTCATTTTGATTGCATCTGTTTGATTTGTGCAAAAGGCTTTTTAATTCAATGAAATCAAAATTATCTATTTTACTTCATCTGATCCTTTCTGTCTCTTATTCAGTCATAAATTCTTCTCTTATTCATAGATCTGACAGGTACCATTTTCTATGCTCCCCTAGTTTACTTAAGAAATCATCCTTTATGTCGAAATTATTTCTCCATTTTGACCTTATCTTGGTATACAGTGTAAGAAGTTGGTCTATGCCTAGTTTCTGCAAAGCTACTTTCCAGTTTTTCCAGCAAATTTTTATTAAGTAGTGAGTTCTTGTCCCCAAATCTTGGTTCTTTGGGTTTATAAAATACTAGATTGCTATGGTCGTTTATGTATTGTGTACTTCATCTATTTAATTGATTCAGCACTTATTTCTTAGCCAGTACTAAATTATTTTGATATTTTATCATTTTGTAATATGGTTTGAGATCTGGCAATGCTAGGCTACTTTTCCTTAACATTTTTTATTGATTCCCTTGATATTCTTGACCTTTTGTTCCTCCAGATGAATTTTGCTGCTATTTTTTCAAGCTCCATAACATAATTATTTGATAATTTGATTGGTATAGCACTGAATAAGTAAGTTAACTTATGTAGTCATTTTTGTTATAGTGGGTCACCCTATCCATGAGCAATTAATATTTCTCCAGTGGTTTAAATTTGTCTTTATTTCTGTGAAAAGTATTTTCTACTCTGAGGTACCACCTCCTACTTATCAGATTGACTTATATGACCAAAAAAAGGAAAATGATAAATATTTTAGAAGATATAGGAAAATTGGAACACTAATGCATTGTTGGTGGAGTTGTGAACAGATCCAACCACTCTGGAGAGCAATTTGGAACTATGCCCTAAGGACAATAAAACTGTGTGCACCCAGCAATACCACTATTAGGTCTATATCCCAATGAGATCATAAAAGGGAAAAGGACACACATGTACAAAAATATTTGTAGAAGCTTTTTGTGGTGGCAAAGAATTAGAAATTGAGGGGAAGCCCATCAATTGGGGAATGGCTGAACAAGTCATAGTATATGAATGTAATGAAATACTATTGTTCTATAAGAAATGATGAGCAGGTGCACTTGAGAAAAACCCTGGAAAGACTTACATGAACTGATGCTTAGTGAAGTGAGTAGAACCAGGAGAACAGTGCACACAGTAACAGCAACATTGTATGATGATGAGCTTTGACAGACATCTCTTCTAAGCAATGCAATGATCTAAGACAATTCCAAGGGAATCAATGGAAAATGTGCACATTCAGAGGAAGAACTGTGGAGTTCTTTAGCATACTATTTTCTCTCTTTTTTCCCTTTCTTGTGGTTTTTCTCCTTTTATTCTGATTCTTCCTTCACAACCTGACTAATTTGGAAATATGTTTAATATGATTGTACGTGTATAGCCTATATCAGAGTGCATGTGGTCTTGGGGAGAAGGAAGAAAATGAAATGAACCTCAAAATCTTATAAAAGTGAAGGTTGGAAACTGACTTTGCATGTAAATGGGAAAAAAACCCAAAATACTATTAAGAGGGGGAAAAAAGAAAAAAAAGGTGTTTTTTCAATTGTGTTCATATGGTTTCTGGGTTTATCTTGGCAGTTATACTCCAAAGTACTTTATATTGTCTGCAGTTACTGCAGATGGAATTTGTCTTCCTATCTCTTACTGCTGGCTTTTGGTGGAATTGATGATGATTGATGATGATTGATTGGTGGATTGATGATGAAAATGATAGTTGATGAATTATGTGGGTTTATTTTGTGTCCTTCAACTTTGCTGAAGTTGTTTGTTGTTTCAACTAGTTGATTAGTTATGTTCGACTCTCTGTGGCTCCATTTGGTGTTTCTTGGCAAAGATACTGGAGGAGTTTGCCCTTTCTTTCTCTAGCTCATTTTACAGATGAGGGAGCTGAGAAAAACAGAGTTAAGTGAGTTTCTCAGGGTCACACAGCTAGTAAGTGTTTGAGATGAGATTTGAGCTCAGGAAAATGAGTCTTCCATATTCCAGGCCTGGTACTCTATCCACTGCACCACCTAGATGTCCTTAGATGTTTCTCTATAGTTCAGTAAATATACCATCATATCAACTACAAAAAGGAATAGTTTTGTTTCTTCAATGCCTATTCTTGTTACTTCAATTTCTTTTTATTGTCTTGTTGCTAAAGCTTGGATTTTTTTATACAATATTGAATAACTGTAATGATAATGGTCATCCTTGCTTGACTCCTGATTTTATTGAGAAGGATTCTGATTCATCCTTGTTACAGATAATGATTGCTCTTGATTTTTGACAGATACTACCTATTATTTTAAGAAAGGTGCCACTGATACCTATGCTTATTAGTGTTTTTAATAAGAATAGGTGTTGTATTTTGTCAAAGATTTTTTCTGCAATTGATACGATCGTATAATTTTTGTTGCTTTCGCTACTGTATAGTAAATTATGCTGGTAATTTTCTTAATATTGCACCAGCCCTGCATGTCTGGTATAAATCTCACCTGGTCATAGTGTAAACTGTGTGTTGCATGTTGCTGTACTCATCTTTCTACTATTTCATTTAAAATTTTTGCATCAATATTCATTAAGGAAGTTGACCTAAAGTTTTCTTTCTGTTTTTGCTCTTCCAGGTTTAGTATCAGCATCATACTTCTGCCATAAAAGGAATTTTGTTGGACATCTTCTTTACTAATTTTTTACAAATACTTAATATAATTTTGAGATTAGTTATTCCTTAAATGTTTGGTAGAATGCATTTATGAATCTACCTGGTCCTGGGGATTTATTTTTCTTATGAAAATCTTAAATGGTTTGTTCAATTTCTTTTTCTAAGGTAGTGTTATTTAAATATTCTATTTCATCTTACGTTAATCTGACCATTTAATATTTTTGTGAATATTCATCTATTTCACTTAGATTGTAAATTTTACTAATATATAATTGGGAAGCATAGCTCTCAATAATTGCTTTGATTTTCTCTTTATTGGTAGCATTCACCCTTTTTATTTTTTATATTAATAATTTGGTTTTCTTTTTTCCTATATAAAAATCAAATCAGCCAATTGTTTTTCTATTTCATTGTCCCCTCCCCCATAAAATCAGCTCCTACTTTTATTTATTAACTCAGTCTTTTTTTTTATTTACATTCAATTTTATTAATCTCTTCTTTGATATTAAGATTTTCATTTTAGTGTTTAATTGAGGATTTAAAATTTGGTTTTATCTTTTAGTTGAATGCCCAGTTCATTGATTTGTTCTTTCTCTCTTTTAGCAAGGTATATATTTTTATAAAATTTCACCTAAGTATTGCTGTGGCTGCATTTCACAGATTTTCTAATGTTATTTCATTGTTGTCATTTTGTTTAATTAAATTATTGATTGTATCTGAGATTTATTCTTTGACTCACTCATTTTTCAGGATATGATCAGTTTACAATTAATTTCTAATACATGCTCCTATAACTCTTTATTCAATTTGATTTTTTTATTGCATGATGGCCTTAAAAGGATTTGTATTTGGTTGTGATGTCTTCAAGCCCTAATACATGGTCAATTTTTGTGAAGGTGCCATGTGCAGCTAAGAAAAAAAGATATATTCCTTTCTATTCCTTTTCAGTTTTCTCCACAGGTCTATTACATCTAACTTCTCTAAGATACTATTTTCATCTCCTTGACTTTTTCTTGTGTATTTTACGGTTGTATTTATCTAGCTCTGAGAGGGGAAATTGAAATCCTTGACTATTATAGTTTTACTATTTTCACCTATAGCTCATTGAGCTTTTTCCTTTAGAATTTGGATGCTGTATAACTTTCTGCATATATGTTTAGAATTATACTACTTCGTTGTCTATCATTCCTTTTAGCAAGATGTAGTTTCTCTGCTTATCCCTTTTAAATAAGTACTGTTTTGCTTTTTGCTTTGACTGAGAACATGATTGCTACCCTCTGTTATTTTTTTTTTTTTATTTCAGCTAAAGATTCTGCTCCAGCCCTTTATTTGAATTCTCTGTGTGTGTCTGTCTCTATTTTAAGGGTGTTTTCTTCTAAATAATATATTTTCAGATTATAGTTTTTAAATCATTCAATTATCTGCTTTTCCTTTATGGATGAGTACATCCTATTCACATCCACAATTATGATTTTTAACTATGAATTTCCCTCCATCCTATTTTCTTCTGTCAATTCTTCTTTCTCTTTTTAACTTATCCCTCTTCTGAAGTCTGTTATATATCTGACCACTGTCTTCTATTATCTGTGTCCCTTTTTATACCACCTTCCTTCTGTTTTATTCTCTTTCCCTCCTACTTACCTGTTAGGCAAGATACATTTCAATTACCATTTTCGTGTGTGTGTGTGTGTGTGTGTGTGTGTGTGTGTGTATTTTTTTTTCCCTTTTTGAACCATCCTGAGCTGCTCAGGGCCTGCCCTGAGCTGTCACCTACCTCTCCAACTGCTCCAACTGCTTTACTGGTCGTCCAATGGTTCCGGCCCCCTCCTATGGGGGAGGGGAATGACCGAACAGGGCACTGGAGGAGCTGCTTACTGCACTTTATTGCTTACCCCAGTCCTCCCGACCTTCCCGTGTTCCCTCTTATATACCCTGCCGTAGCTCCTCCCATGTTCCACCCTGGAGGCAGAACTCAGCTCCGGAAGGGGCGTTCCCAGCACCCGAAGGCAGGTTCTCACCCCCGGGCATCTCTGGGCTCACCAGGGGGCCATGGTCCAGAGCTCGGCCCTCTACACTGAGCCAATTCCTTTAATGTAGCAGCTGCTAAATCTTATGTGTGACTAACTGTGGCTCTATGGTAGTTGAATGGTTTCTTCCTTGCTACTTGAAATATTTTCTCTTTGACCTGGCAGCTCTGGAATTTGTCTATATTTTGTGGATTCTTTCTGGAGTTGATTGGTAGATTCTTTTTGTTTCCATTTTGCCCTCTGGTTCGAGGCTATTGTGGGAATTTTCCTTGATATTTTCTTGAAATACAATAGGCTTTGTTTTTGACCATGTCTTTCAGGTAATCCGATAATTCTTAAATTATTTCTCCTCAATCTATTTTCCAGGTTATTTGTTTTTCTAATGAGGCATTTCACATTTTCTCCTTTTTTTTCATTCTTTTGACTTTGTTTTGCTCTTTCTTGATGTCTCTTGGACTCATTAGATTCCAGATGCCTGATTATCTTTTTTAAGGGGCTATTTTCTTTGTTGAGCTATTATACTTCCTTTTCCATTTGGCCAACCCTGCTTTTTAAGAAGTTATGTTCATCAAAAAAAAAAAAAAAAGAAGTTATGTTCATCAATGAATTTTTGTAACTCTTTTTCTATTTGGCCTATTTTTAGGTGTTATTTTCTTCAGTATTTTTTGTCTCTTTTACCAAACTACTAATTGTATTTTCATAATTTTCTTTCTTTGCTTTCATTTCTTTACCTATTTTTCCTCTACCACTCGTATTTGATTTTGAATATCATTTGTTTTAACATATTCCAGGAATTCTTGCTGAGCAAATTAACATTTTCTCTTTGAGATTTTGTCTTTGTTGTCTTCTTCTGAATTTGTATCATGATCTTCCCTGTCACTATAATAGATTTTTATAGTGATGTGTTTTAAAATAAATTTCCACCCCATTTCTTGATTTGGAACTTTATGTTAACTTTGGACTGTGTCCCCAGAAAGATGAGGAGGGGCTCTAGCTCAAGCTTAAGGCTTCTTCACACTAATATTTTCTGAGCTGGTTCTGGGTTATGGAAGCTTTTTGTGCTTCCCAGGTGATGCAATCTGGGGAGAGATATGATCACCACTGTCTTGTTCTTAGCTTTGGTCCTTATCTAGGAGGGCCCCTGATCCCTTGGAGTTGCACTAGATACTACCCCATAGAGCTCCTCCTCTCTGGTACTAGAAATGATACTGTGCCTCAGAATTCCTGATTTCTTGGGCTGGAAGGGATACTACCCCTCAGGGCTTCCACTCCCTTTTGAATGAAAATGCTCCTCTTCACCCTTGAATTATGACCCAGAAGTGGGTATAGGCAATGGAATTGCCAAATAGTCATCCCTCAGAATTGCCACCCCCCCCCCCCTTGACCAAAGGTGCTCCTCTCTGCCCTTGAACTAATGACCCAGCAGTGGTTATAAGCAATGGAGTTGCCAAACAGCATCTTGCCCTACATCCAGTGCTAGTATATCACCTCAATTTCTAAACATGTTCCTCTCTGTCTCCCACCTAGTGAACCACCCCTTATAATAGAGAGTTTATTTTTAAGAGGGGAGAATAATAATATAGCAAATATTTTAGCAAAACTAACCAACACATCAATAGAATCTGGCAGTATTCAGTATTCCTTACCTATGGCTTTCTACCTCTTCAAAGACAGGAAGGAAGTACATTACTTCATATCTTCTCTGGGCTCATGCTTATCATTTTAGTTATTTAGTATTTGGTTTCAAAGCAAATTTGATTTCATTATGGTTCATGAAAAATAATTTGAGAAACATTTTCCCCAGTGGCTTCATTAATAATGAGTGTATTATTGGTGAACTGAGAATCAGGAAACCTGAATTCTAATCTCAGTCATGTAAACTTGGTCAATTCACTTACTTCATCTATTTGCACCTCAGTTTCCTTTCTCTGAGTTCCCTGACATCTAAAGCCTCCTGTGACTGAATTACAATAGTGTCTGTATAATAATTAGGGGGACAAAAATCAACATTTCTTAACACAGAAGTGTATTTTTTCTAGTAAAATCACTTTAGTAGGTCTCATGAAAAGGAAAGTCATAGACCACCATAAAGTGGGCACCAGTACTTAGTCCAGTCTAAGCAACCAGAACATTCAATTAAATGGACTTTTGGGGGAATCTTCCAATACAGAAATAGAGGCTATAATGAAATCAATTTCAATAATTGTTCAAAAGATGTCCCTCCCCACCAAATGTTATCTTTTGAGAATGTTTTAGGGACTCTTTCAAAAAAATTTTAAGAATGCTTTATTAAGCCAGCTTGGAAAAGTTTCAACTATCAAGATTTTACAGGATAAGTTAGCCAATACACAGGTGATTATTCAATGAGAGAGGGTGATGAAATGGAAAAAGAAAACTGAATGTAGTGATGGAAGACCTGGGTTCAAACTCCAGCCTCAGTACAAGACACTTTATCTTTGATCTTCAGTTTCCTCATTTATATAATAAGTATGGTAGCACTTAGCTTCCTTAATTCAAAGGACTTCTGTGAAGATCAAAGGAGAGAATATCCATTCAAGTGCTTTGTAACAGAAAAGTGCTGAGAAACTCAGTCTATATCAATGGGAACTTATCTGCCCTAAGTGAGTTCAAGACTAGTGGATGTGAGCGATCAGTAGCTTTCATTGGTCTTTGAACCTTTGCAGTTAAACTCTCTCTTCTCACACTCTTACCAACTCCTGACAATCTGGCTTCTGATCTTATCAGAAATTGCTTTCTCCAAAGTTACTAGTGATCTGTTAGTTGCCAGATCCAATATCCTTTTCTCAATCTTTCTCAATCATTCTTTTTGACTTCTCTGCCACCTTCTACGCTGTTGGCCACTCTTTCCCTCTGGATACACTCTCCTATCTGGGTTTTTAGGCCAACACTGTCTCCTGGTGGTTCTCCTTCCACTTTTTTGACCCATCCTTTTCAGTCTCCTTTGATGAAAGCTCTTCAAGGTCATGACTTTAACTTTAGGTGTCCATCACGGTTCTGTGCTAGGTCTTCTCTTTTTTCCTCTATCCCACTTCATTTGATGATCTCATCAGCTCCTATATATTTAGTTACTGCTTTTCTGCTGATGATTCTTGAATCTACCTCTTCCACCCTAATCTCTCTGCTGCCCTCCAATCTCACATCTCTAACTGCCTTTCAAACGTTTTAAACTAGATGTCCAGTTGACGTTTTAAACTCAAAATGTCCCAAACTGAACTCATTATTTTTACTCGTATACCCTCCCCCTCCTACCTTTTCTATTACTATAGAAAACAACAATATCCTCCTAATCACTCATGCTCACAACCAGAGTCATCCTGAATTTCTCAATTCCTCACTACCTGTCAGTCTCACCTCCTAAACCCCCTCATCCAAATTGTTTCCAAAGCTTTTTGATTTCACCTTTGTAATATGTTTTGAATATTCCCCTTTTCTTCCCTAACACTGCCTCCACTCTGGAGCAGGCACTCATTACCTCAAGACCTTGATTACTACAATAACCTACTATTGGGTCTGTCTGCCTCAAGTCTCTCGCTATTTCAATCCATCCTCCATTCGGCCACTAAAGTGATTTTCTTAAAGAGTAGGTCTGATTATTTCCCCTCCCTGCCCCCACGCTCAATAGATTCTAGAGGCTTCGAATTGTTAAGAGAAAAAAAAATGGGGGGGGGCTTAGTTCTCAAAAATGAAGGAAATGCATGTAGATAAAATTAAAATTAAAAGGAGTTTATTGTATCATCAAAGGAAAAAAATAAACAAAAAACATTGAATGAGCCAAAGGTCTCTAATTTAAACCACTCTCTGGTCTTAAAGATGAAATTTGTAATAAGAGAAGACAATCCTGATAGAATATACTTACAAAAAGGGATGGGCCATCTCATCTCGGCTCCTTCCCGTTGCTGCATGGGAAAATGAGATTAGAGGCAAGAGATGTGGCCTGCTACCTGCTGGCTAGCTGGAATGTAAAAGACAAAGCATGGAATCAAAATCCATGCTGCAGAGTGGCAGATGCCTCTCCCAACAGACTAACACCTAACATATACTAGAAAGACAACCAAGAGTAGAAAATATGGGGTCACTAGCATTGAGTCAGCATAAATTTCAATACTATTGCCTCCAAGTCAAATACAAAATGCTCTGTTTGGCATTCACAGTCCTTCATAACCTAATCTTCTCCTGACTTTTCAGTCTTCTTATACCTTACTTCCTGCCATGTACTCTTCAGATCCAGTGACACTGGCCTCCTGGCTGTTCCCCAAACAAGACTCTCTACCTCTCAGCTCACAGTATTTTCTCTGGCTGTCCTCCATGCCTGGAATGCTCTCCCTCCTCTTCCCTATGACTGGTCTCCCTGACTTGCTTTAAGTCTCAACTAAAATCCCATCTTTTACTAGAGCCTTCCACAACACCTCTTAATTCTAGTGCCTTTTCTGTTAAATATTTACTACTTATCCTGTATATAACTTTTTTGTGTGTATATATATATTTGTTTGTATGTTGTCCCTCCCATTGTATTGTAAACTTCTGTAAGGTGGAGGTTATCTTTTGCCTCTTTTTGTAGCTCCAGTGTTTAGCAGAGTGCCTGGCCCATAAAAAGTATTTAATAAATGCTTATGGATTGATTGATTGAGATATAGGTCTGAGGAAGACTCTCGGAGACTTAGGAAGACTATAAGCAAGGAGAATTTAGGGTAATGAGTTGTTTTTTTTTTTTTTGGCTTTTTTTTGTCAGTGGAGGTTGGAATATTAAAGTGTGGATTCCTGTTCAAGTTCTGAATTCATGCTTAACTCTGACATTTTGTGATTCTGTAAATAGAATAGAAAGAGTCAAGCACAGTGATGCATATTTGTAGTCCCTACTACTGAGGAGGCTGATGCTGATGGATTGCTTAAGATTAGGAGTTCTAAAGTCTAGCAGGTGTCTATACTAATTCCAGCATCATGGTGAGCAATGAGTTGACCCAAAGTGGAAAAACAGCAGGTTAAAGCTTCTATGCATATCAGTATTGTGATTGGGTTTCTGAGCAGCTGTGATACTTCCAGGTTGATTGAGATATGAAGGCCTTAGTCTCCCTCCCACCCCCACAAAAAAAAAAAAAAGATGATAAAATCATATTCCCCATTTCCTGAGAGTACTTATTAAGACATTACTTTGTTTATTCTGTATTTTCTGTATTGAGATAGCCTGAAACTTGTGTACAATCTATATTTAGGAATTTGGACACAGATAAAAGTATCTAATTGTTTTTCATATGTGCTTGAGGAAGATATTGACTATTGATTATAAAAGATGCTTTTGGAATTGACATGTAGAAGATGAAGGAAATTGGAATAGATGAAATAACTGTAATAGAGTGGATTATAAATAAGGCCAAACTGAACTTGGCCTCTGAAATACCTGGATTTGAATCCCAGTCTTGCTTATGGCTAGCTGTGAAATCTTGGACAAGTCATTTATTTTCATTGAGCCTCAGTTTCTTTTTCTGTAGAAAGATGTTAATGCCTTACATCACAGTTACTTATTTCAATGAAAGTACTTTGTAAACCTTAAAGTTTTGTCTTAACATGAGTTATTATGATGTAACAGGGAGTTAGAGCATGCCTTGAGCATTTTGGGAGATATCTTTCTACATGGGATTCTATTTCTAGAAAAGTGATGGTGTTGTATAATGAAAGTACCTTGCAGAGACATTGGAGCACCTGTGGACATTCTATAGCATTCCATAGTTTTGGTCAGCTAAATACAAAGGTTAAGGGGAGGCTCTTTAATTGTCTGAGATGTTCAAAATACTTTGGTCAGCTTCTACCATTTCTCTTCCCTTATTCTGTACTCCTGGGTTTTGGTAGATCTTTTGGATTCCATTGCTTACAGTGCTCTGTGAGAGGTAATGGTAAAAATGGAAAAGTCTTGGGACCTTCCCTTATCTGAGGCAATGTGGCCATGTGAAATGAACTTCAGTCACCTAGGTGAAGCCTTCAATTTTGTGAGTTTCAAAAGGTCGAGAGGGTACCTTGGAGACTAGCATTATGGAGACCAAGATTTTCAGTCAAAAACAGAGATTTAACCTCACAGTAACTGAGAACAGGATTCATCTAGCTGTGAGTGATACTGCCTTTGGACATGGACTTGGTAAGATTGGTGCCTCATAAAAACTGAACTAAATTTTAAGCTACTCTTCCTAGAGACTGAGGTAATTTAAGGGAGAGTTTGCCTCTGAGGTGTTGGAGGAAAATATTTGTACCTCCATGATTTCTATAACTTGAAAGATAGACACCTTTGTTATACTCTAGCTGATGGCATTAGAGAAGACACCCTGACTCTCAGGGTATACCCTAAGACCATGAAGTGAATCTGTAGAGGGCTAGATCTAGAATAGAGGGTCAGAGAAGACTTGTTATAACTGTGAAAATCTCTTTTCAAGACTGCTGTCATGATAACAGTTGGAAGACTTCTTATTAATAGACCCCTTCCTAGTATTTTGTGACCTTGTTGATTTTGTCAAAGCAAAAATACTCTTTTAATTTATCCAAATTTAACATCTCTAAAATAAGAGGGAATGTGCTTCAGTTAAAGCCAAATACAATTAACATAAAATTTCCGTTTGGTAAGTTATACATTCACATAAGCCAATCTGATTACTTTATCTGAATTAAATGGTCAGTTCAGGTTTTAAAAATTGATGAATTACCTCTGAGAACTTGTTCATCCATTTTCTTTTTCTTCTTCCCAGTGAATTTGACCTTTGACATATTCCCATTGAAATGCTGATAGGCTTTCTTCCTTCACATGTCCATGTGAATGTAGCTGGTTATTCCACCAAACTCCCTGGTCTGACTTCCCCCAGACAAGATAAATGGGCTGAGTTGGTTATGGGCTGGTACTGTTAAACTTGTTCCTGATTAGGTACCTTGTCATAGTTGTCACTATTCCATACACACATCTCTGCACCCCACATGTGAGTTGTATACTACTAATACTAACATTAATATCAATCACCCACAGTGATATTTATAAAGAAATTCAAGATTTACAAAGTATTTTCCTTACCATATCTCTCAAAGGTAGGAAATACAAGCACTGCTATACATTATCTGTTTTTCAGGTGACATAGCTAAGATTCAATGAAGTGAGATAAATTGTTCAGTCTGGACCACAGGACCAAGACTGGTTATAAGAGGTGGGCAGAAGCATGTATTTCATTAAGGTCACTATTTTAGCTAAGACCATATTATTGAAAGTAGGCAGAGGTTTGCCTCTAGGGTTGCAGACCACAGAAAGGCAAATATAATCACAACAAATGTAGAAGTCAGGATCAGTAGCTAGGCAGGAGGAGTCAAGTTACAGGAGATATGACTAGAATGGAATGGGACAAAGTACAGACAGAGAAGATGATCCTACTCCCTTTTCCGTAGGATAAAGGTGATATTTCTTTTTCTTTTATTGATATTTTGAAATACTCACAGCTTTACTTATCAAATATTTCAATTTAAGAGATAGATTTTAAAAGACAAAATATCAGGTTGGTGTAACACTTTCAGTGCAGTTGCAGCATCGATTTATAATAAGTTGGGATGGCAATGAAAGCATGGACATGCTTATCTTCCTTACCCTAAGTCTTTATTGTTCTTGGTTGACTCTGAAATTCTTTGAATATGTTTCATCGGTCCCTGGTCTTGGTTTGATAGGGGTGGTATTGGCTTTGTCTAACACCAGAGCAAAAATCTGTAACCTGCCAAGTAAGTGAGGTACTTAAAGTGGTCATGGAAACTTTGAGATTTCAAAATTATCTCATTAGCAAATTCTTCTTTCAGATCAATTGTCATTGAGTAGAGTGTTGGTATGACATTTATATGTTAAATTTTTTATATACTGGTTGAAATAAGGTCCTATGGACAAGACAGATATATAATAAGCATCATAATTATAGAATATTTGCCTACATCCATTGAAGAAGTAAATAAGTTTAATAAGGGACTCAATTCATTGTTGGTCAGTCATTTTTCCAGTCATATTTGACTCTTTATGACCTCATTTGGGGTTTTCTTGGCAAAGAAACTGGAGTGGTTTGCTCATTTTACATATGAGGAAACTGAGGATAACAGGATTAAGTAACGTGTATAGGATCGCATGGCTAGCAAGTGTTGGAAGCCAGATTTGAACTCAAAATGACTCTTCTTGACCGCTGATGCTACATTCCATCTGCAGCGCCACCTAGCTGCCTAGAAGCGTTCAATAAAGTCTTCCAAACACAGTCAACATGCATCTTGATACTTGGTCTCTGCAATGCAATAAGAGAGGATGGTAAAACAATATTTAATATGGATCAAGTTGACTATTTCACATGTATATATCTTCATGTGTATATATCATGGATATCTTTTTCAAGAAAAGAATTGGGGGGGGGGGCAGAGCCAAGATGGCGGAGTAGAAAGACACACATACACACAGCTCTGAACCCACAACCCATAGAACATCTACAAAAAAGTAACTCACAGCGAATTCGGCACCCAGAGGCCACAGAACATTGGAGCGAGGGAGATTTCTGTTCCAGAGAGACCTGAAAACCTCTCGCAAAAGGTCCTTCGCGCCGCGGACTGGGCGCCAGGACTGGGAGCTGATTACAGCCCTGCCGTGGCCACGGCACCAAGAAGAAAAGATCCGAGTGGGCTTCAGTGAAGGAATCTCCAGCGGCCACGGGGGTCCCTCCACCCACAGGTGACAGGGGTCGGTGAGAGGGTCTCTTTGGTGGGTCGAGAGGGGAGTGGGGTGCCCCCATAACTCAGGACCCCTCGGGAGGCAACAGCGGAGACGGGAGCAGAAAAGGGCTCCCCAAGCAGGCAGGAGCCTGGATCCATTGTTGAAGGTCTCTGCATAAAACCCCTGAGGGAACTGAGCCTGTGAGATGGCCCTGCCCTGATCTCAGCACATGAACTTAATCTCACACTGAATAGCAGCCCTGCCCGCGCCAAAAGCCCTGAGGCTGGCAAGCAGTATTTGAATCTCAAACCCCAAGCACTGGCTGGGAGGATCAGGAGGCAAAGTGGGTGTGAAGAGAATATTCAGAAGTCAAATCACTGGCTGGGAAAATCCCCAGAAAAGGGAAAAGAAATAAGACTATAGAAGGTTACTTTCTTGGGGAACAGGCATTTCTTCCCTTCCTTTCTGATGAGGAAGAACAATGCTTACCATCAGGCAAAGACACAGAAGTCAAGGCCTCTATATCCCAGCCCACTCAATGGGCTCAGGCCATAGAAGGGCTCATAGAAAATCAAGTTAGAGAGATAGAAGAAAAGCTGGAAAGAGAAATGAGAGACATGCAGTCAAAGCATGAACAGCAGATCAGCTCCCTGCTAAAGGAGACCCAAAAAAATGCTGAAGAAAATAACACCTTGAAAAATAGGCTAACTCAATTGGCAAAAGAGGTTCAAGAAGTCAATGAGGAGAAGAATGCTTTCAAAAGCAGAATTAGCCGGATGAAAAAGGAGATTCAAAAGCTCACTGAAGAAAATAATTCTTTCAAAATTAGAATGGAACAGATGGAGGTTAATGACTTTAGGAGAAACCGAAAAATCACAAAATAAAACCAAAAGAACGAAAAAATGGAAGATAATGTGAAATATCTCATTGGAAAAACAACTCACCTGGAAAATAGATCCAGGACAGACAATTTAAAAATTATGGGCCTACCTGAAAGCCAGGATCAAAAAAAGAGCCTAGACATCATCTTTCATGAAATTATCAAGGAAAACTGCCCTGAGATTCTAGAACCAGAGGGCAAAATAAGTATTCAAGGAATCCACAGATCACCGCCTGAAAGAGATCCAAAAAGAGAAACTCCTAGGAACATTGTGGCCAAATTCCAGAGTTCCCAGATCAAGGAGAAAATATTGCAAGCAGCTAGAAAGAAACAATTCAAGTATTGTGGAAATACAATCAGGATCACACAAGATCTAGCACCCTCTACATTAAGGGATCGAAGGGCATGGAATATGATATTCCAGAAGTCAAAGGAACTAGGACTAAAACCAAGAATCACCTACCCAGCAAAACTGAATATAATACTTCAGGGGAAAAATTGGTCTTTCAATGAAATAGAGGACTTTCAAGCATTCTTGATGAAAAGACCAGAGCTGAAAAGAAAATTTGACTTTCAAACACAAGAATGAAGAGAAGCATGAAAAAGTAAATAGCAAAGAGAAGTCATAAGGGACTTTACAAAAGTTGAACTGTTTACATTCCTACATGGAAAGACAATATTTGTAACTCTTGAAACTATTCAGCATCTGGGAACAGGGTGGGATAACACACACACACATGCACACGCACACTCACACACACATAGAGACAGAGTGCACAGAGTGAACTGAAGAGGAGGGGATCATATCTTAAAAAAAATGAAATCAAGCAGTGAGAGAGAAATATATTGGGAGGAGAAAGGGAGAAATGGAATGGGGCAAATTATCTCTCATAAAAGAGGCAAGCAAAAGACTTTTTAGTGAAGGGAAAAAGAGGGGAGGTGAGAGAAAAACATGAAGTTTACTCCCATAACATTCCACTAAAGGAAGGAATAAAATGCACACTCATTTTGGTATGAAAACCTATCTTACAATACAGGAAAGTGGGGGATAAGGGGATAAGCAGGGTGGGGGAGATGACGGAAGGGAGGGCACGGGGAGGAGGAAGCAATTTGAGGTCAACACTCATGGGGAGGGTCAGGATCAAAAGAGAGAACAGAAGTAATGGGGGACAGGATAGGATGGAGGGAAATATAATTAGTTCTTACACAACACTACTATTATGGAAGTCATTTGCAAAACTACACAGATCTGGCCTATATTGAATTGCTTGCCTTCCAAAGGGAAGGGGTGGAGTGGGAGGGAGGGCAGATTGGCAGACAGGGGCAATTAGAACACTCAGTGTTTTGGGGTGGGGAGAGGGGACAAAAGGGGAGAAAATGTGGAACCCAAAATTTTGTGAAAATGAATGTTTAAAGTTAAATAAATCAATTTTAAAAAAAAGAAAAGAATTGGGATGGATTGCAAGTGCTGAGCACTGAGCAGCAACACAAAAAAATTAAATTGACTATTTTTATAGACAGAAAACAACTTGATGTTATTTTGGGGAATCATTTTAGAATGGCTGTCTATGTTCAGTAAGACATAGTAAGGATGATTTAGGCGAAAGGTCAACCCAGGAGAACAAATAAAGAATGAGAAGATGATGTGATCTGCAATGATGACAACCCCAAAATGGCTTGTTCAAACGCTACAATCTGTAGAAACAAATTACATGTAACCCTGTAACACAGGCATGTCAGGTGAAAATTGGTGGCAACATATTTCTAACAAGGACTTGCACTCAGGAATTGCCTTAAAAGATATCATCCAACAAGTCTATGATTGGTAAAGGAAGTTGGCCAGTCATATACTGAGAATAAAGGGTAACAGATGGTCAGCCTGAGCACTAGGATAGTATTCAAACAACATAATTTAATTAAATGGTTTCTTATGCCTTTTAATATTTTTGTCACTTCCCAACAATTGCTTTCCTATCACAGAACCCTGTCTCACAAAAAATACAGTTAAGCAAAACAAGATGATACATTGAATATGCCAAGCAACATATGCCTCAATCCGTAACTACAATCCATTACCTCTTTACAAAGAAGGAGGTATATTTCATCATCTATCTTCTTGTCAAGATGGTAGCCTACATTGATCTGATTAGTATTTCCCTGCTTCATATTATTGTATCTATTACACTTTTGGTTCCATTTACTTCATTTTGCATCAGCTTAAACCATTCTTCCCCTATTTTTAAAAAATTCCTCCTTTTTATTGCTTTCTTTGTCCCACAATAGTTTCGTTACATTCATCTACCACAATTTCCTTATTCATCAATAAATAGATACAACTTTGTTTCTAGATGTTTTGCTGCTAAAAAGGACTGCAGGTATATAGGGTTCCTTTCTTTATCTATATGGCCTTTTCGAGTCAAAAGACTACTAGGGGTATTGTTGTGTCAAAATGTACAAATGGTTTAGTCAGTTTTCTATCACATTTTCAAGTTTTTTTCCCCCAGAATGATTGTTATAATTCACAGCTCTACCAACAGTATGTTTTTGTGCATGTCTTCTCACAGCCCCTCCAGCTTTGACTCTGTCTGACTTCTATAATCTTTGACAATTTGATTATCACATAATTCTAAAAATTCTAGAGGAAAACCTCCATTATATGAAATGGAAGGTTTATGAAAGATTCAGTTAAAGATGTGGACAAGAATTACATGGGATAAAGAGTCAGCATATGAAGAACATGGGCTCTGGAGTTATCTACTCATGTGACTTTAGGTGAGATAATTAACCTCCAAGGGCCTCACTTTCCCCATCTGTAAAATGGAATGGTTGGACTAGCTCACTTTGAGATATTAGGCTATGATCTTAATATTTCCCATAAATGGGGATTTGTGCTCAAACTATTGAGTGGACTTCTGTAAAAGATAAAGTGTACCAACTTTATCAGTGTGTTAACCACTGTTTTAGGCTCTAGTTTAGTATGTTACCCCAGGGATTCTATTGCCTATGGCTTCCAAGGTATGAGGAAGGGGCTGCAACAGTTTTCTTCCAGGATCCTTGAACCAATATGTCACATAATCTTATATAGAAGTTGACTTTATTCCTAAACTGGAATCATCTGAAGTCCCAGGCAAATGTTTCAAATATAGTCTGCTAAGATCTGTGACCATGACAAAGTGTCCAGCATCCTCCTTCTAGGGGCAGCTTAATGGTGCAATGGATAGAGTGTTGGATCTGAACTCGGAAAGAACTAATAGCTTTGGACACTTACCTGTGGCAAGTCACCTAAATTCTTAAAGTCTGTCTCAGTGGCTTCATCTATGAAATGGAAACAGTAATAGCACCTAATCTTCCAGGATTGCTGTGAAGATTAAAAAAGATGTTTACAAAGGCTTTGCAAACCATAAAATGCTATGCAAATACTAGCAATTATTATTATTATAGCTATTACTAGCCCCTTTCACAGACACATGGGGCTGGTAGTGGAGATGCAGAAGTGTATTTGAAACACATTTCCCTTTGGGTGAAGGTAATGTATTGGTTTTCAGCACCCTCTGACTGTAGGCATCTCTAACTTGCTAATTAGAAGTAAAGTATAGGAGGTCTAGGTGAGATGGAATAGTTGCAAAGTTTGTTGTCAATAAGAGAGACAAAGGTGTTAGATATTCAGAGGAAAGTCCATATTCTGATTTGTAGGAGAAAGTATCAGACTCTTGGTTTTCATGCCCTGTAACATAGTGAAACGTGAAATCAAATGAAAAAAATGCCTCCCCACCCGCCATGTGCCAGTGGTGTACTTGATGGGAGGCTTATAGATGTTTGAGGGTTTTGTAATCTGTTGACACATTGGATTCCAGACCCCCTCTAGATAGTGTTTTGAGGTTTCAAAAGGTATCTTCAACTGCAAATTCTTTTTTTCCCAGATGGTATAATTTTGTTCTGCTTGGGTTAGTTTATTTAAAAAAAAAAACACAGTAAATATAAGTCACCCACAGATAAGAGTTACTCATATTTTTTTCTATCTACCCTGTCAAAACAAAGTTCAATTTGCATCCACCAACATGAATATCTTAGATAGGTGCCCAAAATGATGGTAACAGAAAGAGATTGGCTTGGATTGCAGTTGCACCAAATTGGAAGAGATCAGATTGGATCACATTGGGAAATTCTGCAATAGTTTCAATGATCACAAGCTGTTGCCTGCCACATGAGCCTTTATCTTTAAAAGCAACAAAAGCAACATTCTTCGGGTAATGCCTAATGGATATGAATCAGACAACATCATGCAATGACCGAGAATCATATGCAATTCAGAGTTTAAAGGACTTCAGACATCACCTAGACTAATATGTGTCTAAACAATAATTCCCTCTTCATCATATTGAGCAAAGGATCAATAAGCTTTTGCTTGAAAACATGCAGTGAGGGGAACTCACAAAATCATGAGTAAACCATTCACTTTTGGAGTAACTCTAATTGTTAGGAAGCTCTGAAATCAAGCCTACAGCTGACTGCACAGTTCAGTAAATTGGACAGTAAACATTTATTAAGCACTTACTGTTTGGGGCAACAAATAAAAAAAACAAATTGTTCCCTGCCAAGGAGCTTATATTATAATGGGAGAGACTGCACATGGATAGCTAACTATGCACATAAAAAATATATACAGAGTAGAGAGAAGATAATTTATATCCTGATCTCCAGACTTACTTCACCAACTGTCTCTTGACCATCTCAAACAGGATGTCACATAAGCATTCCAGACTCAAAATGTCTAAAACATAACTTATCTTCCCCCCATTCCTCAAGACCCAAAACCTCCCTTCCTTTAAATTTCCATGTTACCTGTGAGAGTAGTACTATCTTCCCGTTTACCCAGGCTCACAATTTAGGAATATCTTTGACTCCTCACTCACACTTATCCCATTTATCTAACCTGTCACCACATCTTGTCCTTTCTGACTTTACATTTTTCTTATACATCACCGTCTCCCAACTCACACAATTGCCACCCTGGTACAGGTGCTCATTTCCTTACTCTGGACTATTGCAATAAGCTTTCGGTTGGTCTTACTGCCTCCTGTTTCCATCCATTCCATTTTCCGACCAGCTGCCAAAGCGATCTTGCCAAGGTGCACATCTAACTATGTCACTCTCTTACTCAAGAAGCTATGATTGCTCCTTATTATCTCTGAAGTTAAATATCAAATCCGTGCCATACTTCTCTCCACCCTATAATTTGTAGCAGCTGGGTGGTGCAGTGGGTAGAGCAGGAGTCAGGAGGACCTGAGCTCGAATCTCATTTCAGACACTTGACACTCCCTAGCTGTGTGACTTTGGGCAAGCCACTTAACCCCAACTGCCTCATCCTGGGTCATCTCCATTCATCCTCATGAATATCTGGTCCCTGGATTCAGATGACTCTGGAGGAGAAGTGAGGCTGGTGACCTGCACAGCCTTCCCTCACTCAAAACAAAGTCAAGTGCAAATCATGTCATCATTTCTCTGATGGCATGGTCTTCTTTGGCAGTGAAAGATGAACACACAGTTCAGTAGCATGGGTGAGCCTTCTTGCTGTTCCTTGCACACAATAGCCCATCTTTTCCCCTGTGCCTTTTTTTCCCCTAGCTGTCTCCCTTGCTTAGAATGTCCTCACTATTCATCTCTTGTCTCCTGGCTTCCTTTAAGACTGGTTTCAAATCTCACCTCCTGCAAGAAGTCTTTTATGATTTTTCCATCTTCTGTTTCTTGCTGTTCGTGATTTCCCTCTAAGATGATCTAATCTTAGATCTACTCTACGTACTTTGGATGTACATAGTGATTTGTGCATTCCTCCCCCCCCCCTTTACAATGTGAGCTCCTTCAGGACAAAAAAATAAATAAATTCTTTTCTTTGTATCCTTAGTACTTAGCCTGGCACATAATAAAGCACCACTTGGTGATTGACTGACATTGTACTTCAACCTGGAGGTAATAGAGGGTCACTCAAGTTTATTGAGAGGGGAAGTGTGACACGGTCAGACCAATGCTTTAGAAAATGACTTTGGCAGCTGGTGACTGTGTGAAAGGAGAGAAGGGGACTTTATAAAAAATATTATTATTAGTCCCTTTGTTTTAGTCAGTCCATGCAAGTAACACATACTGGTAATCAACTAATTTTATACACATCCAAAAACTTGTCATAATTTTCAGCCTTGAGGATGAAACTGAGAATGAATAAATGAAAAATGTATGCTTCAACACATTCAGAAAAAATGGCCTTTTCCCTCAATCCTTTGTTATAAATTGTCTTACTTGTCTTCTGTCCTTCATTCCATCTCTCGTTCCTTTCAATCATTAAAAAAGCACAAATCATTAGTTAGAGTTCAGAGATGTGATGATGCATTGTAGAATTGAAATTTAACTGTTTCATGCTATAAAATTCTAGTTCCTATATTTTTTTAGAAAGAAGGTGCTACTTATGTTATTCATAAATCATGATACTCCAGGTCTTCCATTTCCATTCTTAGAAGCCATAATACTTGGTTCTTAAACTGATCTGAAAGTAAAGAGCCGCAGAGGGCACCTAATGTATTTTGTTCCATAGATTGTTGTAGTTGGATGTGACATCTATTAGAAAAGAAATGTATTTTCTGGATAGAGCCCATTATTTTCTGTTCTTCAAAGAGAATTACAAAGTTGTGAAAATAAGACATCTGGTCATTTTATCTTGTTGGCAAGTTCTCAGAAATGATTGATGCCTGTAGCACTGCTATCAGTATGCACATGGATCAGTACTGGATATTCCTTCATAGTCCATATATCTCGATTAAATTTTCAGCACTGTTGCTCCAGTGTCAAGCTACCTCAGGTGCTAAGCCTCAGCAGTAGGAGCAAACTCACTGGAGTAGATTACATTGGCTAAAGTGAATTAGGTATACTCACTGGCTAGAGGGGTCCCTCTGATGAACCTAACTCAATTGGAAGAGAAAATCAGGCTGGATATCTCCAAGAGACCTAGCAGCACTAAGAAGCAAAAACAAAGAAAAGTTGGGAGTCCCCAGCCCTTCAGAATTAGATATCTGTGCAGGGCAGTCAGTTTTAAGCAAGTGGGAAAGATGAAAAAAGTTGGATTCATAATTATTCATAAAGTATCCGAGTCATGTATCTGTTTTGCTTATAAGAATTCAGGGATTGCCAACTTCACCTCTGACTGTCAGTTCAGAGAATGAAGGAACTGACTAAGTTACTAAATGCAAATATTCTAGGCAGGGAGTGGGGATCCAGATAGGAGAATTGAGGAGCTGACTAAAGTTTTCTCATTTGTCCAACAAAGACAAGCAGGAGTGAGAACAAAACACATTGCTGAGTGTACAGGTTTCAGAAGAGCTGAAAGTCCTGTGCACTGTAATAAGCCTTGGGCTTAAAGTCAGAAAATTTGCATTAGAATCCTGATTTTGCCACTCAAGAGCTCTGTGACCTTGAGTAATCCCTTAGTCTCATTTCACATTGGTTACTTTATAAACTGGAATATTTTCTTTTCTTGCTCTGCCTCTCAGGGCTATTGTGAGCTACCTAGCTAGGTAGGTAATTTGCTAGCTAGCTAAGATATATTTTTAAAAAGTGTTCCCTATTTGTCAGGCATTGTTCTAAGAACTAGAAATACACATACAACCAAGACAGACAGTCTTGTCCTCAAAGAGCATATATTCTAAGAGGGGAATGTTCTAATAAGGATTACAGGTAACTGAAGTGATCATGGATTAGAGTTTGTAAAGCTCTTTACTCACAACATCTTCAATGAAGTCAGCAAAACAGGTAGTACTATTCTCATTTTCAATAATTGGTCCATAGTCATATAACCAATAAAATCAGAAGCCAATTCAAACTCATATTTTAATTCAAATTAAGAATTATAAGCTTAAATTCCCTGTAACAAATAAGACTAGTTAAGCAAAACAAATTCCTTCAGGGGCTGTGCACAAAAATATGCAAATCTTATCCTGCATCCTAATTGTCTGCTCTCTGGGAGGTGGTTGATAGAATGTTTTATCATCAGTCCTCTGGGACTGGTTATTGTATGGATCATAATTCTTACAGCTTTCAAAATTACTTGTTTTTACAATGTTGCTGTTACTGTAGCAAGTGTGATTTATATAATAAATTGATTCTGCTCATTTATTTTTCATTAGTTTATTATAATGTTCAAAACTAATATTGATCATATTTTTTTTCTTCTGGTTCTGTTCTCTTCTCTTTGTATCAATTCATACTAGTTTTTCTGAAATCATCTACTTATTTAATTTCTACAGCAAATTAGTTTTTTCATCATATTCATATAATTCAACTTACTGAGTGAACTGATAGGCATCCTTTTCATTTCCAAGTTTTTGTTTTTTTATCACCACAAAAAGAGCTGTTACAAATTTTTTATATACATAGAACCTTTTCCTACTTTTTTTGCTCTCTTTGGGTTATAGGTCTAGCAATGGTCAAAAAGCATCCTATTAATAACTTCTTATTTTCCAGAAGGTTTGTACTCATTTTAAAAGTCTATCACGTGTCTATTTTCCCACAACCCTCCTAACATTTATAATTTTTTCTCTTTAAAAAAATCATCTCTGCAGGTCTAATGGATATGATATTAATTTTAACTTTAATTTTCTCTAATTAGTAATAATTTGGAACATATATTCATATGGTTATAAATAACCTGCTTTTCTTCCATTGACTACTGTCTGCTCATATCTTTAGACTATTCATCCTTTGGGAAATGGCTCTTATTCTTATACATTTAAATCAATTCCTTATGCAGGATGTTTCAAAAGTCTTAAGACAACTTAAAAGTTCTAAGCGATCACTTAAAATTTTAGTGAGACTTTTGGGACACTCTGTATATCTTGGAAATGAGATCATGCAGCAAAGATCTACCTCCTAACTCCCAACCTTGAGAAAAACTGCAGAGACTAGTCATTTTTTTGTGCTAAATTCCCCACCCTTCTTGACCTCTGTACTGGACTCTGGCACAGAAATACAAAGAATACAAAACTACTCTCAAGGAGTTTACTTTCCATTGGGATAGATATTTATATAAGATAACTACAAAATGAAGAGTTAGGGTGATAGAAGTAAGACAGAGAGATAGAGTGCTTGAAGTGAGATTTAACAGGAAAGTTGGTGCTTGAGCTGTGTCTTGAAAGAATAGAAGAATTCTATGAATCAGGTGTGATAAAGGAGGGAATTTCAGAATTGGGAACTGGCCAGTGCCAAAGCATAGATGTGAGAGATGGCATATTCTGGGTAAGGAGTAGAAGGAAGACACACAGAGCATGAGAAGGAGAGTAATGTTAAGCTTTGCTCTGCTAATGCATTGTGACTATCTATACCCAACTATTATATCAGTGTCTCTAGATATGAGCTGTTGGGGTGTAAGCTCAGTTCCATGTGGACAGTCTCGGGCGGGTAAAGGTGAGAGCTTCTAAACCTTAGAGTTCTCATGAGGCCCCCCAGGAAACAGCAGGGAATTGAGGAGTGAGATCTCGTGTATTTCTGCTTCTTCCCGTGAGAACGTGATGGGAGAGAGCATCCCCGCCCTCAAGACTGGCCCGGATCTGGGCACACCTATTGTTATCTAACAGGCACGGTATTCAGGTGCAAACTATGCGGCAGGAGAGCTTAAGTAGGGTCAGGAAAGCCTGAAGGAGCTCTTAGCGCGGAGGGGCCCTGACAGGACAGAAGGCCCCTTTTCCTCTCTTCGCTCTTCCCTCCCCCCTCTCTCCCCACTTCCACTTCTGCTTTTATTCTCTTACTGTAAGATCTTGCCTCCTTGGGAGATTTCTCTCTCTCTCCTAAGGAAGAGTTCCCCCTGCACATGTAACCGGGACCCTGAATAAAGCCTAACCCTTGTTCGACTCCGGAAAGTCTCTTCTCTCATACGTTTATCCGGTTTGGCCAGCCGAAGACCTGCGATAGGTAAGGTAAGACTCAGGTAGCCCTCAGGCCTCTGGGCCTGGCAGTTGGCACATCCAAACAGGGACAGACACAGATATCCTGGGTGGTTGGGACACCCGGAAGGGGCTGTGAAAGACGCGAGTCCCGAATCCTAGATTCGGAAGGAGAGAAAGAGTGAGTAGCTTCCCACACCCATGGGAAAAGGGCAGGGATGAGGAATCAATTGCTAGTAATAAAGCCAGAGGAACAGGAGGTCTGGGCTGATATACTTTACAGGGAATGCAGGGAGGCGGGGGTCACTATAGAGTTAAACGACCTCCGAGAATTTTGTAAAAGGATTTGGAAGGTCTCTCCCTGGCTCGAGCAGACCGGAATATCAAGAGAAAGATGGGGAGCAGTCGGAGAACAAATGACCGCTTATGAACAACAATGCCCCGGGGAGCTGGAGGATTTAGATTTCCTGATATTCGGTGTGATTAAAAGTCTTTTGGAAGGCCTGGAGAGACCAGGGCGGGATTGGAATGAGAGTGGAAGTGGAGAGAGGGGAGGGGAGAACCCTGGCAAGCAGAAAGTTAAGGAGTATAGAGAAAAAATAGGTTCGGAGCTCCATCTAGCAGATGGGAAAGGTGAGGCAGGGGAGAATACACTGTGTCTTCCCTCTGCGCCTCCTTACAGCACGCTCCATACTGGAGCAGATAGGACCTGCCTTAGCGGTCGCTCAGTACCCCAGCACTGGAAGCTCAAAGAAAGCCAGAGACTAGTGTGGGGAATAGGAGGGTGCCAAAATACCTTAGAGACAATGCACCCAGTAAAATGGGAGGCAGAGGATCGCCAAGGGACCGTATGGCCGTTGGTGATTCCAGGACTTAGTTTTGACATCTGGGGCAGAGATATCATGAGCCGCCTGGGGATGAGGCTATCAAATTTTTAGTAAGGGCCATTGCAGTTGCACTGGAGTCCCCACCCTTGAATTGGAAGTCAGACACCCCGATTTGGGTGGAGCAATGGCCCCTGACTCCAGAAAAACTGCAGGCACTCCAAATACTGGTTAAGGAGCAGTTAGCACCCTGGAATGCTCCTGTGTTTGTTATAAAGAAAAAATCCATAAAATTCAGGTTCCTTACAGATGTTAATCAAGCATTTGTAAGCACCAGGCAGCAGCAATACCAAAGTAAACAGCCAGTATGCAGCCTTATCAACTTCACCATAAAGGCGATCCTTGCTAAACAAAAAAGGGGAAGAGGTCGCCTAACACAATCAGAGCTTGATACAGCTGTATATACACACAATTTTTTGCATATCTCAAAAAAATCACATACTACTCCAGCTATGAGACATTTTGTGACTATTCCAAGACAACCCTGCAAGGAAAGTAATACCCAGGCTGGAAATAAGGACACATGGGCCATGGTAAAGGATATGGCCTCAGGGAAATGGCAAGGTCCGTATAAGATACTAATATGGGGTCCAGGGTATGTTTGTGTCTCCACAGGAAAAGGGGACGCGTGGATTCCCATTAGAAGGTTCTGTAGGTGGAAACTGGTGTCGGAGACGATGGAGATGCAGGAAGCGACGAGCCCGGAGACCCTGGAGAAGGATCATGCACCACCTGAGTCTGCTACTGACAGCTTTGACCTTGCTGCCCAGAGAGGAAGCAGCACTGATCCCAACCACTGACATTGCTGCCCACTCCATATAGGCATCTCCTTTCAGCGGCTGAAGGAGGACTTTGATATCACGAACCCAGGACACACGGGGGGTGACCAACTTTTCGCCTGAATACCACAGGCTTGGCCGTTGAGGTCCATTTGCATGACTGAGGGGGTGGTGATGTGTAAGGCGCCAGCACTGAGCTACTTCTCTTAGAATATGCTTTGCAATTAGTGATTGCACTTCCTCTTGTTGTAATTCAGCCATTTAGTTTCATCTTTGTTTTGTTGGATGCCTCTCTTTGTCAGTTGTTGTGCTAGCTGCAGATTTCTGCGTAAATGAAGTTCTTGTTGTGGGGTACTCATATGCTAAAGGCCTTCCTAACCCACTCAGCCTCCAGCCGCTATTTGCTCTAGGGCCATGTGCGTTCTGCGCAAAACAAAAAAGGGGAGATGTTGGGGGTGTAAGCTCAGTTCCATGTGGACAGTCTCAGGCGGGTAAAGGTGAGAGCTTCTAAACCTTAGAGTTCTCATGAGGCCCCCCAGGAAACAGCAGGGAATTGAGGAGTGAGATCTCGTGTATTTCTGCTTCTTCCCGTGAGAACGTGATGGGAGAGAGCATCCCCGCCCTCAAGACTGGCCCGGATCTGGGCACACCTATTGTTATCTAACAGGCACGGTATTCAGGTGCAAACTATGCGGCAGGAGAGCTTAAGTAGGGTCAGGAAAGCCTGAAGGCACTCTTAGCGCTGAGGGGCCCTGACAGGACAGAAGGCCCCTTTTCCTCTCTTCGCTCTTCCTTCCCCCCTCTCTCCCCACTTCCACTTCTGCTTTCATTCTCTTACTGTAAGATCTTTGCCTCTTTGGGAGATTTCTCTCTCTCTCCTAAGGAAGAGTTCCCCGTGCACATGTAACCGGGACCCTGAATAAAGCCTAACCCTTGTTCGACTCCGGAAAGTCTCTTCTCTCATACGTTTATCCAGTTTGGCCAGCCGAAGACCTGCGATAGGTAAGGTAAGACTCGGGTAGCCCTCAGGCCTCTAGGCCTGGCAATGAGCATTGGATTTTAATGTCATTTGGAATTAATGTCATTTGGAATCAGAGTTCCCAAGTTATTTCAGAACATGGCAATGAATCTAAAACATAGGAAAAGTGACTTTCTCCTACCTGAAGTCATAGGGATACCATTTTCCCCCAACCTCCAAATATTGAGTTCTTATCCAAGTCCTTGAGGTTCTTTCATTTATTGAATACTAGGGCACTAGATATATTTGCTTCTGTATGGTGTGTACATATATATTCTGTCTTATTATCAATTTACTTTTTAAATCAAAATCAAATTTCTCTGAAAATTATTACTTTGTTGTGGAGTTTGAGATCTAGTACTAGCAGACCCACTTCATTTCCACTCCTTTCAATTATTACTTTTGAGATTCTTGACACTTTTGTATCCATATGAAATTCCTTATAATTTTTTTTATTCTATAAAATAAACTTCTGGTAGTTTGATATGACATTGAATAAGTAAATTAATTCAATTGATAAAAATTATTTTCATTGTATTGACCCAGCCCCCCCCCCATGAGAAATTAATATTTTCCCCTAACTACCTAGTTCTATAGCTCCTTAAATAGAAGTATATAGTTATATTGATATAGTTCTTGTCTCTCTCTTGGTAGGTAAACTCTCAAATATTTTATTCATTTGTAGTATATTTAAATGAAAATTTCTATCTCTTCCAACTGTTTTAGAAAAAAGAACAAACTGAAAACTCCTAATTAAATACCAAATTAGAAATACTGAAAAGCAAAGGAACAATTAATAGAATTGAAATTAAGAAAACTATTGAACTAATAAATAAAACTAAGAGTTGATTTTAAGGAAAACCCAATAAAATTGATAAACACTTGGTCAATTTCATTAAAAAAAGAAAGAAGATAACCAAATTACCAACATAAAAAATGAAAGAGGTAAACTCACCTGCAATGAGGAGGAAATTAAAACAACAATTAGAAATTATTTTGCCCAACTGTATGTCCATAAATTTGACATCTAAGTGAAATGGATGAGCATTTAAAAAAATATAAATTGTCCAGACTAACAGAAGTGGAGGTTAAATACTTAAAAATTCATCTCAGGAAAAGAAATTTAAGAAGACATCAAGGAATTCCCTAGGAAAAAATCTCCAGGGACAGATGGATTTGCAAATGAATTCTATCAAACATTTGAAGAAGAGCTAATTCCAATACTACATAGACTATTTGGAAAATTGGTGAAGAAGGCTTTCTACCAAATTCTTTTTATGATACAAATATGGTTATGATACCTAAACCAGGAAGAGCCAAAACAGAGAAAGAAAATTACAGACCAATTTCTGTAATGAATATAGATGGAAAAATTTTAAACAAGATATTTGCAAAAAGATTACAGCAACTTATCACAAGACAAATACAGTATGATCAGGTAGGATTTATACCAGGAATGCAGGGTTGGTTCAATATTAGGAAAACTATCAGCATTATTGATATCAACAGCAAAACTAACAAAAACCATATGATTATCTCAATAAATGCAGGTAAAGCTTTTAACAAAACACAACACCCATTCCTATTGAAAACACTTGAAAGCAAAGGAAAAAATGGAACCTTCTTTAAAATAATAAGTAGTATCTACCTAAAAGTAAGCATTATACATAATGGGGAAAAGCTAGATCCATTTCCAATAAGATCTGGGGTGAAACAAGGATGTCCATTCTCAACACTGTTATTAAATATGATATTAAATGTGAGCTATAGTAATAAGAGAAGAGAAAGAAATTGGAGGAATTAGAATAGGAAGAGAAGAAACTGTTATCACTCTTTGCAGATGAGATGATATACTTAGAGAATCCTATAGAATCAAGCAAAAAACTGCTTAAAATAATAAACAACTTTGGCAAAATTGCAGATTACAAAATAAACCCACATAAATCATCTCCATTTTTATGTGTTACTAACAAAGCCCAACAGCAAGAGATAGAAAGAGAAATCTCATTTAAAGTTATGGTAGATGCTACAAAATATCTGGGATTCTACCTACCAAACCAAACCTAAGAAATCTATGAACACAATTACAAAACACTTTTTGCACAAATTAAGTCAGATCTAAGTAAGTGGAAAAACATCAGTTGTTCATGGGTAGGATGAGTTAATATAATAAAAATGACAATTCTACCTAAATTAATTTACTCATTCAGTGCCATACCAATCAAACTACCAGAAAATTATTTTCTAAAGTGAGATAAAATAATATCAAAATTCATTTGAAAGAATAAAAGGCCCAGAATATCAAGGCAATTAATGAAAAGAGATTCTAGAGAAGGCGGCCTAGCCATCTCAGACTTGAAATTATCTTCCAAAACAGCAATCATCAAAACCACTTGGTACTGACTAAGTAATAGAGGATTAGATCAGTGGAATAGGTTAGGTACTCAAGACACAGTAGTCAATGAATATAGCAGTCTACTGTTTGATAAACCCAAGGACCCCAGCTTCTGGGATAAAAACTCACTGTTTGACAAAATCTGCTGGGAAAACTGGATAATAGTGGAGTGGAAACTGGGCATAGACCAATACACAAAAACAAAATCCAAATTGGTATGTGATCTAGACATAAAAGTTGATACTATAAACAAATTAGGAGAACAAGGGATAGTGTATTTATCATATTTATGGAGAGTGGAGAAATTTATGACCAAACAAGAGATAGAGAACATTAAGGAGTGTGAAATGGATAATTTTGATTACATTAAAATGATAAGTTTTTGCATAACAAACCCAATGCAACCAAGATTAGGAGGAAGGCAGAAAACTGGGAAAGAATTTTCACAACCAGTGTTTGTGATAAGAGCCTTATTTTTAAAATATATAGAAAACTGAGTCAAATTTATAAGAATACAAGTCATTCTCCAATTGACAAGTGATCAAAGGATAGGAACAGGCAGTTTTCACAGGAAAAAATTAAAGCTATTTATAGTCATATAAAAAAATGCTCTAAATCCCTATTGATTAGAGAGATGCAAATCAAAACAACTCTGAGGTACCACATCACACCTATCAGATTGGCTATCATGAAAAAACAGGAAGATGATAAATGTTGGAGAAGATGTGGGAGAGTTGGAACACTAATTCATCATTGGTGGAGCTGTGAGCTGATCCACCCATTCTGGAGAGCAATTTGGAACTATGCCCAAAGGGCTGTAAAAATGTGCATACCCTTTGAGCCAGCAATATTGCTTCATGTGGTATCCCAAAGAGATCATAAAAATGGGAAAATATTTATAGCACTTCTTTTTTTTTTTTTCCAAGCACAGGCATTTATTGAGCATTGATGTCCCTCAGAAGTAGAACCAGCAATTTAGTAAGATAACAAAAGCAAATTTATAGTGTAAAGATGCTGATTATATGACAGAAATTACTAACATTAAGAAAGTAGGAGGAATTTGTTAAAGTTTTAGGTAATGGAGAGGGATCCCTTCCATGGTTCAATGGTTAAACATCCTGGCCGTGCTGCTTTCTGATTGGGTAGATATTGTGGTCCTGTCTAGTCAAGATGGATAGTTAGGCATTGTGGTTCCATCTTGGGCTAAAGGGATGATGTGATCATGGTTAAGTACAAGGATACACCAGTTCAAATATGTGAACTGGATCTGGGGGCAGTGGCTAGCTAGAGGCAGTGGCTAGCTAGAGGCAGTGGCTATATTGAGTTCAGGGGCCTGTGATGTGGTGAAAGCCAGATTGTTTGGTCAAATCAGGGCATGCCTGTTGCTCAGTGGAGCCCATAAAAAAGTTAAAATATTGAGGCTGGGGGCAGCTTTATTAGGATTCCATCATAAGGAAGTAGTCATGCAAGCAAGAAAATAATAACATCAGGGTCTAAGATGGAATTTAATTTCTTAGCTGAGAAGTAGTCATCAGAAAAGACTACAATCTCAGAGAGTAGCAGTGGCTCACGCCCACAACTGAGGCTTGATGACCACATAGCCCTTTTTCTCAAAGTTCAGGTGCTTCCAATCTAGGACATTAGGACTAACAGTTCCACCAAGGTACACAGTATTAATTTCTTCTGGTAACAATACAAAGTCCCACATGAACACATCTCCAATGTCCCCGACCAGGGACTGAGTCTTTTCAAATCCTGCCCCAAAAGAATCCTGATCTTGCCCAAGGATAATCTTTGCCTTAATCCCCAGAGAGTATCCTTTTTGCAGGGACTTCCTCACCATGGGCTTCCCATTTACCCAGAGTTCAGCAATGCCTGACTGTGACTCCCAGGTGGCACAGAAGTGCATTGGAGCAGGAACAGTCTCAGGGACCTCAAAGAATAACTCTTTATTACCCACTTCAAAGATATATAACCCAACCTTTTTCTTATACAGGAGAAACTCATTAAAAATTGACTCAGTGGCATAGGAGAAAAGACTACAGCTTCTTTGCAGGTCAGTGTAGACTTTCAGGCACACAGTGAAGGCCTTTAGGGACTTCTCCAGGCGTGGTATCAGGGTCACATAGGAATCATCAGATTCAAGTGGGAATACAAAGGCTTTGCCACTCAGGTCTTTAGCATAAATGCTTTGTAGTATCTACTTTGTCTGCTTGTAAATAGGCCTGAAGTTCTTTTGGCTTCCTTCTTGATTCCTGGACCAGTTCAGGTGTCCCTGACTGAGCGCGGACCGCCCTACAGCGACACGTGCCCGGGCCTCACCGTGCACCGGCTTCGCATCCCCGACTTCTGCCCGCCGGCGCCTGAGCAGATCGACCGCTTTGTGAGCCTAGCACTTCTTTTTGTGGTGGCCAAGAACTGGAAATTGAGGGAATGCCCATCATTTGGGGAATGGCTGAACAAGTTGTAGTATATGAATTAAATGTTATACTATTGCACCATGATGAACAGTATGACTTCAGAAAAACCTGGAAAGGCTTACATGAACTGATGCTGAGTGAAATGAGCAGAACCAGGAGAACATTATATACAGTAACAGCCACAGTGTGTGAGGATTGTTTCTCATAGACTAAGCCCTTCACAGCAATGCAAGGACCTAAAACATTGCCAAAGTACTCCTGAGGCAAAATGCCATCCACATCCAGAGAAAGAACTATAAGGACCTAAAACATTGCCAAAGGATTCCTGAGGCAAAATGCCATCCATATCCAGAAAAAGAACTATAGAATTGGCAGGCGGAATGAAGCAGTCTCTTTTCTCGTGTTAGGTTATGTTTTGTTTTGTTTTTCTCATGGTTTCTCCCTTTCATTTTAATTCTTCTGTGCAACATGACTAATGTGAAAATGTTTAATAAGAATGTATGTGTACAACCCATATAAGATTTCATGCCATCTTCGGGGAGAGAAGAGAGAGGGAGGGAGGGAAAACTTAAGACTTATGGAAGTGATTGTTGAAAACTGAAAAAAAAGTAAGTTAATTAAATTTGTGAACATTTATTTTCTAGCCAGCAAATTTGTTGAAATTATTGTATTAAATAATTTTAGTTAATTATTTAGGTTTTTTTAACTATATCATCATACCATCTACAAAAGTGATAATTTTTTTTTCCATTCTTATTCCTTCAATGTCTCTTTTTCTATCATTACTATACCCAGCATTTCTAGTACTATGACAAATAGAAGTGTTGATAATGAACGTCTTTCTTTTTTTAAAATTTATTTATTTAACTTTTAACATTCATTTTCACAAAATTTTGTGTTCCAAATTTTCTCCCCATTTGTCCCCTCCCCCCACCCCAAAACACCGAGCATTCTGATTGCCCCTATCACCAATCTGCCCTCTCTTCTATCATCCCTCCCTTCCCTTGTCCCCATCTTCTCTTTTGTCCTGTAGGGCCAGGTAACTTTCTATACCCCATTACCTGTATTTTTTATTTCCTAGTGGCAAGAATAGCATTTGACAGTTGTTCCTAAAACTGCGAGTTCCAACTTCTCTTCATTCCTCCCTCCCCACCCATTCCCTTTGGGAAGGCAAGCAATTCAGTATAAGCCATATCTGTGTAGTTTTGCAAATGACTTCCATAATAGTCGTGTTGTGTAAGACTAACTATATTTCCCTCCATCCTATCCTGCCCCCCATTACATCTATTCTCTCCTTTGATCTTGTCCCTCCCCAAGAGTGGTGACTTCAGATTGCTCCTTCTTCCCATTGCCCTCCCTTCCATCATCCCCCCCACCCTGCTTATCCCCATCTCCCCCACTTTCCTGTATTGTAAGATAGGTTTTCATACCAAAATGAGTGTGCATTTTATTCCTTCCTTTAGTGGAATATGATGAGAGTAAACTTCATGTTTTTCTCTCACCTCCCCTCTTTTTCTCTCCACTAAAGTCTTTTGCTTGCCTCTTTTATGAGAGATAATTTGCCCCATTACATTTCTCCCTTTCTCCTCCCGATATATTTCTCTCTCATCGCTTAATTTCATTTTTTAAATATATGATCCCATCTTATTCAATTCACTCTGTGCTCTGTGCTCTCTGTGTGTGTGTATGTGTGTGTGTGTGTGTAATCCCATCAACTACCCAGATACTGAAAAGTTTCAAGAGTTACAAATATTGTCTTTCCATGTAGGAATGTAAACAGTTCAACCTTAGTAAGTCCCTTATGATTTCTCTTTGCTGTTTATCTTTTCATGCTTCTCTTCATTCTTGTGTTTCAAAGTCAAATTTGCTTTTCAGCTCTGGTCTTTTCATCAAGAATGCTTGAAAGTCCTCTATTTCATTGAAAGACCATTTTTTCCCCTGAAGTATTATACTCAGTTTTGCTGGGTAGGTGATTCTTGGTTTTAGTCCTAGTTCCTTTGACTTCTGGAATATCATATTCCATGCCCTTCAATCCCTTAATGTGGAAGCTGCTAGATCTTGTGTTATCCTGATTGTATTTCCACAATACTTGAATTGTTTCTTTCTAGCTGCTTGCAATATTTTCTCCTTGATCTGGGAACTCTGGAATTTGGCCACAATGTTCCTAGGAGTTTCTCTTTTTGGATCTCTTTCAGGAGGTGATTTGTGGATTCCTTGAATACTTATTTTGCCCTCTGGTTCTAGAAGCTCAGGGCAGTTTTCCTTTATAATTTCATGAAAGATGATGTCTAGGTTCTTTTTTTGATCATGGCTTTCAGGCAGTCCCATAATTTTTAAATTGTCTCTCCTGGAACTATTTTCCAGGTCAGTTGTTTTTCCAATGAGAAATTTCACATTATCTTCCATTTTTCATTCTTTTGGTTTTGTTTTGTGATTTCTTGGTTTCTCATAAAGTCATTAGCCTCCATCTGTTCCATTCTAATTTTGAAAGAACTATTTTCTTCAGTGAGCTTTTGGACCTCCTTTTCCAATTGGCTAATTCTGCTTTTGAAAGCATTCTTCTCCTCATTGGCTTTTTGAACCTCTTTTGCCAATTGAGTTAGCCTACTTTTCAAGGGTGTTATTTTCTTCAGCATTTTTTTGGGTCTTGTTTAGCAAGGTGTTGACCTGCTTTTCATACTTTTCTTGCATCTCTCTCATTTCTCTTCCCAATTTTTTCTCCACCTCTCTAACTTGATTTTCAAAATCTTTTTGAGCTCTTCCATGGCCTGAGCCCATTGAATATTTATTTTGGGTGTTTGGGATACAGAAGGCTTGATGTTTATGTCTTTCCCTGATGGTAAGCATTCTTCTTCCTCATCCAAAAGGATGGGAGGAGATACCTGTTCACCAAGAAAGTAACCTTCTATGATCTTATTTTTTTCCCCCTTTTCTGGGCATTTTCCCAGCCAGTTACTTGACTTCTGAGTTTCCTTTCCACAGCCATTTGGCCTCCAGATCCACCCAGCTAGTGCTTAGGGGCTGAGATTCAAATGCTGCTTCCCAGCCTCAGGGCTTTCGTGGTGATGGTGGTGGCTGCTATTCAGTATGAGATTAAGTTCAGATGCTCAGGTGGGGGCAGAGCCACCACACGGGGCTCAGTTCCTTCAAGGGGTTTATGCTGAGACCTTCAACAAGGGATCCGAGCTCCTGCCCTTGTCCACTGCTGCCTCTGCTGCTGCCTCCCGAGGGGGCCTGAGTTAAGGAGACACCCCACTTCCCTCTTGCTGAGCCAAAAAGACCCTCTCACTGACCTTTGATGCCTGTGGGTGGAGGGACCTGCACAGTAGATGGAGATTCTGTCCCTGAAGCCTGCTTGGATCTGCTCCTCTCAGTGCTGTGTGGTCAAGGCAGGGCTGGGCTCTGCTCCAGGTCTGGTGAGTGATGGACCTTTTGTGTCAGTTTTTCAGGGCTCTCTGAAACAGAAATCTCCTCCACTCCATTGTTCTGCTGCTCCAGAATTTATTGGGAGTTCTTCTTTACAGGTATTTTATGAGCTGTTGGTTTGGAGCTAGCATATGTGTATCTTTCTACTCTGCCATCTTGGCTCCTCCCCCCACATCTTTCTTTTTTACTTCTGATTTTATTAGAAAGGATTCTAGTTTCATTATACGTGGTGGAGTAATGGCAAGTAAAATAGAATCTTTTGCTGTTTTTGTGTAATCTATATAAGTATAATGCCTCTATTTGAATGTGACTGAAGAGGTTCTTTCTCACCTGTTGTCAGGCCTGGCAAGACTGGAAAGAAGGTTCATGCCTTTTGTTAATGAGGCACTGGTTCTCAAGGAATATGATGCCCTCTGGCTCTAAAGAAGTGTATAAAGACTCTAATGGCAAGTTTTAATTTGAGGCTTAGTTTTTTTAAGAGTGTTTGGCCAGATGAGGACTCTGGGAAGCTGCTAAGGAGCCCCTCATCTTTGAGAACCCAGATGTTGTGCTTCCCTCTCTGGTAACTATGGTCAGATAGTTGGGGTGCAACTGTCCATTAAATTCAGGCAGAGGAAGCCATGTTTATTGATCTTTAATTTCTCTATATTTTCTTTAAAGTTTGGGGTGCGGACTCTCCTGAAATAGGTGAATGATATATGTTCTTGGTTAAAGGACTGATACATGTGTTTGATTAAAGTGATTGTTAACTCCTCAAAAGTTGCCTTTCCTTTTATGAATGCAGATCTAAGAATCTGTGATAGCAGGATTTCCTTTGTATGTTGAGGTGCTTACTGATACAGATGGTAGCTTTGTTTTACATATTTACTATTTATCATTTTTAAGGAAAGACCCATTTACTTTTGTATTGTAGTTCTTAAAAAAACAAACAGAAATCTTTGTTGTAGTTTTTCAAAAGCTTTTTTTTCCCCTCAATTGATTTTTACTACTATTTCATCAGCCCTTTAATTTTTTGTGTGTAGGTTGTGATCTGTAAAGAATGCATATAATATTTCTACTTTTTGGTATCTGTGAGGTTTTTATTCTTAAGATATGATCAGGTTTTATGCAACTGCCATGCATAACCTAGAAATACATATACACATATCATTTCCATCCATTAATTGCTAGGGGTAAATCATCTTTAATTTTTCTCAAAATTCTATTCAGATCTTCGGGTTAAATTCCTCATAATTTCTGAGCCTTAACTTTTTATATTTTTGTATTTTATTTTTATTTATTCTGTTATTTTTCATTTCATAGGATTGTTGTTCACTTTTTAAATTTTTGTTGTTGGCTTTCTATTTTTTCTATATTTCTTTTGCATTCCTTTCTTTCTTTACCTTTTAAATTGTATTTCCCCATGTTTTACATTACACTACATTACATTAATTTAAAACTTATTTCCTCACACTTTCCTCCCCCTGCCTAAATAATTTGTCTACTCTAACCTGTTTTTAAAAAATTTTCTAAATGAATTACCTTTCTTTTGTTAATTTAGTTATCCATTTCTACCCCTTTTTTGCTCTTTATTTCCCCTGACTGGTTAAACAATAAGTTCAAAATTCTCCTCCCTCTTCTTCCCTCTAACTTCTCCTTTATAGCAATTCTTCATTATTGCAGCCTTTACTAAGAAGTTTTACTTTGTTTTATTCTCAGTATTTCTCTTTCTTTCCAGCCTATTTTGATTTTTGTTTTCTGATTCATATATTCTATTCTCTTTTCTCTTTTATAATTTATGATTCTCCTGGGTTAAAATTTTCTGAATTTCCAGTTTTGAGCTTCTTTCCTATTTATGTTATTGCTTCTGTAGTTCTTATGCCATCCTCTGTTTTTTCCTGCTGCATATCACTCTTTGAAATGTCAATTGATGATAGAAGGATTATTATATATGGAAGGAGTTATTCTCTTTCCTCATTTGAGAGGTCTGGCCCTCATCCTTCCTTTATCAACATTAGTCTCCTTTCCATAGGTCATACAATCTTTGCTTCCCTTTGTCTTTGTGTCTGCAATGACTACTCTTCATGCCAGCTATCTCTAGACACTTACATCCCTTCTCATGGGGTGGGATGCCTTCCATGGAGGTATAACACATAGTGAAGATGACTTCTCAATACACAAATGAGTAGTCTCCCATCACAGGCAAATGCTTCTTTCCCATTCTATTCCCCTCCTTTCTGCATCCTCTGTCCCATTATCCAGTAACTCTCCCTCTCATACCCCTCTTTTTGAAAGGCTATAGAAATCACTATCACTTCAGTGTTCAGTCGAGGACTTGAGATGAGTGTATCACTTATTCCCCTTTATCTTCTCACATCAAGTGTTCTAAGGTATCTTCTAGCACTAGTATCTGTATTTCTTTGGTTCTAGGGAATAATAGAAAAACATTGGGAGTATAACTAAATGGCTGCTGCTTTTCAAAGATAGAGGACAGACTAGAATTTCAACTCCTTGTTGGTGTTTCTTTTCTGCTTATTGGCAGTATTTAGTGGAATTAGACACTTATTGTAGTCTCAAATTCTTCAGCATTAGAGTGCTGCTGTTCAGGTGGTTAATAATACCTGTATTTTTGGAATGCCCTTTCCTCTATATAGGAGCTGCGAATAATTGACTTCACTGGAGTCTTGCCTTGTGGTAATATCCCTGCATGGCCATCTATAGAAACTCACTGAAAAACCCAAAGCCTTGTGTCTTTTCCCTGCGCTGGCTATCTTCCAGTTCTGCTGGTGAGACTTTCTCAAGGTAATGCCTTTAGCATTGTCTTGGAGTTTGTGCTTAAAAACACTGCATTGCCTCCTCTCCTCCTCCCCCAGAAAAAAAAAAATCCAATAACAAAACACCCAGCCCTTATTCTAGGAGTTGCACCTAGAAATTATCATGTTGCAGGTCTGTCTGTGTGACTCTGCCACAAGATTCCATGTGCTTTTTGTGTTGTGGTAATGGACTTTCCTCATGGGCATCTGCTTGCCTCTGTATATCTGTGCAGGGCTGAGGAGAAAAGACTTCTGAGTGTGTCAAGTTACCAGAGATAGGACCCATGGTGCTAACTGAATCCATGTTACATAGTAGAAAGTTGCAAGATACTGGGGTGCAAGTTTCCTCTTCTGACTTTTACCACTGGCATAGATCCATGCCCTATATGCTACCTCCTTTCTTATCCTTGAAACAGACAATCCAGAAGAAGATGTTGTAAAAGATTTTATGAGCAAGGGGAGGAGGGCTAAAAAAGGGGAAGGAAATAAACATTTATATAGTATCTACTAATAACTTAATAAAACCCCAAATATCTCATTTTATTCTCAAAACTACCCTGTGAGGTAGGTGCCACTATTGCCCCTATTTTACAGTTGGAGAAACTGAAGCAAACAGAGGTTAAATGACTTGCTACACATACAGCTAGCAAGTGTGTCAGGCTAGCTGCAAACTCAATTCTTTCTGATTCTAGACACAGTGCTCTATCCACAGTGCCACCAGCTGCCTCTAAAAAAATTGTTTTAAAGAATTAAAAATGTATAAAGATATGAAACAGCAGATAACCTGAACTCAGAGGACAGAATCATTTAATTAAAGGGACTAGAGATTTTAGCTTAAGATACTCTTAGTCTGGCCATTAAAACCACCAGTACAAACTTAATGAAATTTTGGCTTTCATCCTACTAGAATATGATTTTAGCTTCATGTGGAGCTGACATCTCTTCTGCAGAGCAGTTGCCTGCTAGTCTGGTCATCAGGCATACTTTCATCCCATTTTCATCCCATTGATGATTGCTGTGCTATTATGGTAAGCTGAAGCCCTGATCTTGGAAAGGTCATAATTCCTGATACTTTAGAGGTACTAATGATAACACATGTTCTCATATTGTTTTAAATTTTGCAAACTGCTTTATATGCATTATGTCATTTGATCCTCACATGGACATGAAGAGGTTATTTCCATTTTGAAGAAAAGGGAATTGAGACCTAAAGAGCTTGACTTAACCAGGATTACAGTGGGCCTTTGTGTTATAGGAGAAAGAATTTTGACTCAGAAATCAGAAGACTTGGTTTCAAATCCTGTCTCTGCCACTTATTATCTATAATCTCAGGCAAGTCATTGAATCTCCTCTTGGCCTTAGTTTCCTCATCTGCAAAATAAGGTGGTTGGATCAGACGACCTCAGAGGTCCTTTCTAGCTATACATTTTTTTGATGGCAGGGGCTATTTCATTTTTGTTTTTGTATGTGTAGAGCTAAGCACAGTGCCTAACACATAGTAAATGCATAATGAGCTGTTTCAGTCATGACCGACACTCGGGGTTTTATTGGCAAAAAATACAGGCGTCATTTCCCATTTCTTTCCCCAACTCATGTTCCAGATGGGAAAACTAGGCAGACAGGGTTAAGTGACTTGCCAAGGCTCATATAGCTTTTGTCTGAGACGAGATTTGAATTTGGTTCTGTCTGACTCCAGGCCTGGCACTCTATCCACTGTGTCATATAGCTTCCCTACTTAATGAGTACTTGATTGAATGATTAAATGAGTGACTTTTTCCTTCAGATCTTGAAATTATCTTTAAAAATCAGCTATTATCATAAATAATAAAAAGAATGGGGTAGAGAGGGAAGATGAGAATTCCAGATAAATGGAATAATTTGAGTCAATGACCAAAAGAAGGAATATGAATAAGAGAGCAAACCAAGAGAATATAAAAGTAGATTTTGTTTTTAAGTAAGGAAAAACTATCAATTAAAGATGACTGCAGATAGTTTGGGAGGGTGGGAGTTCCATATCAGTGGAGGTCTTCAGCTGGAGGCCATTCTTAGGAAAGTTCTAGGCAAGCTTTTCTATATGGTGGATTAGATGTTTTCCTGAAGTCCTTTCTGACACTTAGGTTTTGTGATTCCACAAATCAAGAAAAATTGCAAACTGTGGCAAAAAGAAAACAAGATATGGTAGGAAGAACATTTAATTTGGAGGTCCAGATACCTTAGGTTTCAATCCCAGCTCTGTTGCTTTCTACCCACGGGACCTTGGGAAAATTGCATCACCTCACCATACCTCACTTTTCTTTTTTATAATTAATTTATTTGTTTTGAGTTTTCAACAATGACTTCCATAAATTTTATATTTTCTCTCCCTCCTTCCCCCCTCCTTCCCCAAGACAACATGCATACTTATGTGGCATACTTCACTTTTTTTAGAAAATTGAGACATTGATCTAAATAATTTCTAATGTCCCTTCCAGGCCTAAATCTTAAAATCGTATGATCATCCCTATGGGAATTCAGAGAAAGGAAAGAAAAATATGGACTGGAGTTGTTGGACCTTGAAGAGCATGCAACATTTGTGTCAGGATAAAGGAAGAAAGTAGAGAGATGGATAGACAGAGAGGATGAACTAAAGCTCCAAAGCAGGAATGAGGATGGCTTTGGAGAAATGGCAAGAGGAGCTAGAGAGGAGCTTGGTTTAACTAGAACAGAGGTCCAGGCAGGTCTTTCTTCTGCAGATTTCCCAATGCAAACAATGTAGGATCAAGCAAGCCCAAGCTCTGCTTCCTCTCTAGGACTTTCTCTGTGATACAATAATCACTTGTCATTAGTTATTCCCCTATTTTACAAGGCACCATCAACCACAGAATGACTAATGCATCATAAAATACCAAATGAAAAAATAATTACATGTTCCTGAGTGTGCTCGCTGGTTATCCTTGAAAATATCAAATCATTCCAATGACTTGCTTGATAATGTGACTTTTTTCCTTTAATTTCATGATAATGTTCCAATTTCCTAGTCAGAAAGCTCCCCTACATTCCCACAGTCATGGCAGGGTGAATATTTTAGGCAGTTTTGACAGTATAATTGGGGTTATTAAGAGAATATTTGTTTCCTATCAGTTTAATAATAATACCTTGAACTTAAAATATAGGTTTCTTAGGAAAGCTCAAAGTGTTTCATCAGAAAGTATTATTCTTTCCAATGAGGGGGTCTAAGACACTGATGTTAATAACTAGAGGATTCAAAGTTAATACTGGATGACCAATTCTTGGGAGTGTTGTAAAAAGTGCAACTGCTTTAGGGGAGGGGAGGACTAAAGGACCTCTGAGAGTCTTGTCAGTTCAGAGATTATATGATTCTAACTTAGCCAAGGTAGGATGGTTTGATAGTAGTGGAGCCAATCGATCAGCCAATCATTTAACAATCATATATTAAGCATTTACCACATGCCAAGCACGTAGTATTTAAGCATTTCCTAAGTACCAAGAATACAAAGAAAAAGTGAAAACAGCTTTTTCCTCCTAGAAGTTTTCATTCTAAGTGGAGACTATCTATCTATCTATCTATCTATCTATCTATCTATCTATCTATCTATCTATCTATCTATCTATCTATCTGTCTATCTATCTAGATATACACATATTCATACATAGATATTTACATAGATATGTGCATATATACATGTACGTACATGTGCACACATATATTACATATGATTATATATGTATATATCTGTATATTTAAACATAAGATATATTTCAGACTAGATGGAAGGTCACCTTAGAAGGGAAGGTACTAGCAGCTGGGAGGAATGAGAAAGAGGCAATTACAAAAGATAAAATAGATCATTTCAATTACATGAAATTGACAAGCTTTTGTATGAATATAATTAATTCAACTAGGATTAGAAAGTAAATGTTTGCCTGGGTGGGGAGGAATTTTTAATCAAATATCTCTAATAAGGTACTAAGATATACAGCAAATTAACATAGTTTTAAAACAAACATGGAAGGGTGTTCTCTATAGTACGTTATATCCCACTCCTGGGTAATCCAGGCTTTCTAATGAGCTATGGAGATCAGGGCCAAGGACAGGGGAAGGGTTTACTCAGCCTTTATAGTAAATTATAAAGTGGCTTGGGAGCAAGAATATAATCTGGTGCCTAGAAACCAAATATGCAGCCAGCAACAAAATCAGAGAAGCTCAAAGCCAGAAGCAGGAGAAATGGGTTAGATGTTCCTTCTAGGTCTGGGAATCCATGCTAAGACACCTTCCAGCTCTGACTTAAAGCCTTATACATTTCTTTTTAATAACTTAATACCAAGTCTGTACAAAATATGACCAACCAACCTGTTTGAGGAAAGATGGGCAGAAGAAGAGTCCTCTGTGTAATAGTGCCTTGTCCTGTCATTAAGTGGTGGTGGGTCTGTCCAAGGCTAATGATGAGCTGCACAAGTTGGGGTCAAGGACAAGACAATGTGTTCACAAGTTTTACAGTGCTATCAGGTCCAAATATGCAACCAATAGCAAATTCTAAGAATCTCAAAGGTGATGCATTACCAGAGATTCATGCTAAGGGATCCAAAGGAGAGGAAATGGACTATATGTACTCTTCAGTTCCTTCTAGTTCTAATATTGTACTTTTTAAAACTTTCTTCTAGCTTTGAAATTCTGTATTCTGAGTTCCTTTCCATCTAAGCTCATCATTCTAACATTTGACTTTCTATTCTCTGTTTCCTTATATCTGTGACATTTTATATTCTAAGCTTCCTTCCAACTTGAACATCATCATTCGAACATTTAATTTTCTATGTGCTGTTTCCTTCCAGCTCTGACATTTTATATCCTACAGTTCCTTCCAGCTCTAACATTCTATGTTCCTAGTTCTAATATTTTGTGTTTTAAGTTTTCTTACAGCTGTTACATTCTCTGGTCTAAAGTCCCTTCTATCTCTTTTACTCTGTGGTTCAAGGTGTCTTCTTGCAATGATAATCTAGGAGTTTAGGATAACTCCGGGGTGTGCAAGAGACAGTTCATATTGACTGAGAGTTGATTATAAGATTTTTAGCATGAGCTTATTTACACCTCTGAAATCATCAAACACTACAAAGGAGAGGTTTACTGTTTTGTTGATTTTCTAGGCTTAGAAAAGGGATAAAAACATGTTTATAACACAGGTTAGGCTTAAAAATTGTGTTCTGGGTACATGCCCCCCCAAAAGAAACCTGTGGTAAAACATTTGCCAACATACTCCTGACCAGATAACCTTTGCAATTCTATAAATGTTACAATGATCCTGGGTTCTACTGATGGATATATGGACATAATATAAGCAAGAAGAGAATTCTGTGACTTATATAAATGCATCAACTCTCAATGGGCAAATTTGCTTACTGTTCCACTAGATAAGCTGTATTGACCACTTGAATAAATAACCCATAACTTCTTTCATTAATTAGGCTGTCCTGTTCCTTTAGATGTTGCTTGTTTCCTCTACCCCCATAATCATTTCCCACAATGAATTTGACTCCTTCATCATGCCAGACTTTCATTGCTCATGGTTTATTTCCTTTAGATTAGTTTTCTAAAGTAAATTCAATGCTAAAAAAAAGAGAGAGGGTGATAGAGACAAGGGAAGGAATCTTTTCTCTAAGTGTTACCAAAATTTCTATTTCAGTCAATCATCTGGTCAGTCAATAATCATTTGCTAGATGCAGCGGATGACCTTTGACTTCTTCGATGTCTAACCAGTCTTTAACTGCTTCACAGAGCCTGCTTCAACTGCCTTTGTGGCCACTGGAACAAACTGCTCTCATCCACCTATTTCACCAGAGGAAGTCTTTACATACTTGGGTAGAGATCCCTCTAACCCACTAGTGGGTTTGAGGCCCCTTTGCTACCCTCCAACTGGTTTAACCTGTCTACTGAAAAGGTTTACTGGGTGTAGCCATTGTGCATGCTGCAGCTTCTTGAAGTCACAGGATAGAGTTATATGGTTCAAGTGGACACCAAAGGTGGAAAACCACCCTGAAAAAGTCTTGGCAGCCCTCACACCAGAGATACTAGTCTTCCCTGAACACACCATATACCTTGAGCTATCACTAGTCATCTTGATTCTGTCTGTGAAAACTGTGATGACTAGAAGAGAAAATGAGACCAGTGAGTTCATGCAACCGTGCTTCACTTAAATCCAATTTACACATGAATCAAAAGACATCAAAATTCCCCTCCCCCAAATCATTTACTAAGTGCCTATGATGTGCCAGGTACTGTAGTAAGCTCTGAGGGTATAAGAAAGGCAAAAGACAATCGCAGCTTTCAAGGAGCTCACAGTCTAATGGGGAATATGACATACAAACAACTATATACAAGAAAATTGGAGATAATTAACAGAGAGGAGGTAGCCGAATTAAAGGGAATTGAGAAGAGTTCCTGTAGAAAGTAGGTTTTTATGATGAGCAGGCATATTTCAGAAGAAACCTGGAAATGTTTATGTGAACTGATGCTGAGTAAAGTGATCGGGATCAGTAGAACATGGTTCACAGTAACAGCAACATTGTGTGATGATCAGCTATGACTGACTTAACTCTTCCCAGTAATACAATAATCCAAGATAATTCCAAAAGAAAATGCTTTCCACATCCAGAGAAAACTATGGAGTCTGGATGCAGATTGAAGCAGGCTATTTTCACTTTTTTTGTTTTTCTTGTTTTTTTCCTCTTGTTCTGTTTCTTCTTTCGCAATGTTTAAAATGTCTAACATGATTGCACATGTATAAACTATTTCAGATTGCTATGGAGAGGAGGGATGGAAGAGAGGAAGAAAAGAGAGGGAGAAAATTTGGAAATCAGAATCTTATAGAAAATGAATGTTGAAAACTATCTTTACACATAATTGAAAAAAATACTGTTTACTAAATACAGGAAAAGAAAAGATTTTAGCTGAGACTTGAAGGAAACCAGGGAAGCCAGGAAGCAGAGATGAAGGAAAGAATTCCAGGCATGGATATAGATTAGATCTGTGAGTAAAATCCCAAATAAGACAACTAGTGGTGCATTCTGCTGAGACTGCAGTCAGAAAAACCTGAGTTCAAATCCGAAGTCAGATGCTTCCTAGTTGTATCACCCGGAGCATCACTTTCCTCATCTATAAAATGGGGAAAATAGTAGCACTTACCTTTAGGGTTATTGTGAGGATTAAATGATGCAATATTTTTAAATGTCTTTGGCAAAATACCAGTCACATATGTGCTATATAAATATTAACTATTGTTATGATATAATACAATAATGATATTTATATAGCATTTTAAGATTTGGCAAAATATTTTCCCCTCAAACCCTCTGTGAAGTCATCTGCACAGATGTTATTTTCCCCATGAAGGTAGTAGTTTACTCTGTGGCAGTCAATGAGATTTCTGATGGAGAGAGTGTAGTCAGAGAAGAAAAGCAGGTCAATAGTCATTGCATCTAAATATCAAGAAGAGCCAAAGAAGACAGAGATTTAAAAAATCATTGGGAGCAGAGGCAGCAACCAGGAAAATGCTGGATATCTTGAAGCCTGGGTAAGCAAGAAGGAATGGTCAACAGTATAAGGATATTTAAAAAGACTTTGAATTTGGCAATTAGGAGGTGATTTTTGAGTTAGTTTTAGTAGAGGCATGGAAGTAGAAGGCAGATTGTAAAGGCAATAAGAGTGAAAGATATTGACAAAGTGGATTAATCAAGGATAAACAACTTTTTTAAGAGGTTTAAGCAGAGAAGAGAAAGGGTTAAAGTTAACACAAATTCAGCTTTAGAAGAAGGGAGAGATCATAGATTTAGGCCTGGAAGGGAAATTAGAAGTCATTACGTCCAACTCCTTTATTTTATGATTAAGGAAACTGAAACTCAGAGTGGTTAAGAGATTTACCCAGATTCACATAATTTGCAAATATCTGAGGTGGGATTTGAATCCAGGTCTTCCTGACTTCAGCATTCATCTAATAAAGCATACTGCCTCTCAGAGAGTGATGGTTACAATTGTATCTGAATGAGGTAGAAGACAAGATTTGTCAGAAAGAGAAAAAGAAAGAGTGAGAGACAGAGATAGAGAGAGACAGAGAGAGAGACAGAGAGAGAGAAAGAGAGACAGAGAGAGACAGATAGAGTGAGCATGAAATGCTGGAAAGAAAGAGTGTTAGTCTTGGAAAAAAGAGAGACATAAGTTCAAATTCTACTTCTAGACTGTTGGAGAATCACACCTTCGAAACCTCCGTTTTTCCACCTTTTAAATAGGGATTATAACACCGGTAGTATTAACTCTAGAGGGTTGTTGTGAGAATAAAACAAAATAACATACTTAAAGCATAAATGCCAGTTTATGGTTATTAATAGTAAAGGGAAGAATTTAGATGATGTTTAAAGTTTGGGGAAACCTGGAATTCTTTGCAAATAAATGGAAAAGAGCTATTGGACACAGAATATATGTGTGTGTATGTATCCATATAACTATATGTCTATATGATTGCAGTAATAAGATTTTGTAGAAGTCCTGAGGGAATAGACTCAGAGATGCTTGTAGGCAGATTAGTCTTTTTAAGATGCATTTTCATTTATTTTGTTAAATATTTCTTAATTGCATGTAAAATTTAACACTTTTTTTAAAAATTGAGTTTCAAATTCACTCCCTTCCTCCCACCCCTCGCTTTGAAAAGGCAAGCAATATATTAATTTTACATGTGAAATCATGCAAAACATATTCCCATGTTATCTATGTTGCAAAAGAAAACACACACACACACAAACAAGAAGAATAAACAAAGTTTAAAGAAAGTACGTTTCAGTCTGCACTAAGAATTCATCAGTTCTTTTTCTAGAAGTAGATAGCATTTTTCATCAAGGGTCCTTTGGAAGTGTCTTGGATCATCATACAGAGTAGCTGAGTCTTCCACAGTTCATCATCATTACAATTGTTGCTATGCATGATGTTTTCCTGCTTCTGCTTGCTTCATTGTGTATCAGTTCACAGAAGACTTCCTAGTTTTTTCTGAAGCCATTCTGCTCATCATTTCTTACAGCACAATGACATCCTATCACAATCATATATTGTAACTTGTTCAGTCATTCCCCAACTGGAGGGCATGTGGCAGATTATGTTTGTGCTTCATTTTCAAAGAGGACCATGACATCAGGGAAATGGTGACATGACTTACAGTTGACTTTGATTTGAATGAGGGGGGATTGCACAAGGTTACCAGCCTTACTTTCCCTTCCAGAGCCATCTGAATCCAGTGGCCAGATATTCATCAGGATGACTGGAGATGGCCCAGGATACAATGGGAGACCCTGACCCTTTTAGGCTAAGGGCTTTTGAGGTTCTCATTTTCAACAAAGTAATGCCCATTCAGTGAAGGGGCTTCTTTAAGAAGTGAGTCCAGGGGTCACCCCTTTAGTTAGGAAAAAAAACAAACACATCAAGCTGAGAAGGGAAGATCAGGGTTCCATAGAGAAACAGTTACCATTAACATCCACTTTATGCCAGAAGGGCCCAAAATATTGGAGCTTCAGAGTGAGATGGCTTCAAGGTTTTAGTCTTAAGGGGAATAGGGATATCTCTTCAGTGACTAGAGGGAAGGAAGATGATACTGAGAAGTTGTGGGGGGTGAGTTTATACTTCAGATCCTCCAGTGAATACAAAGGTTAAATCACCACTCTAAATGTGTTCAGCAAAGAACAGATCTGTAGCTCACAAGAATTATCATCCTCATTTTACAGGTGAGAAAACTGAGAATCACAAAGTGATACTGCCTAGTTATATTTCAAGATAATACTTGGTACTTAACATATTTGTTTGTTACTATACTGCAGTCTTCTTATACTACCACTGGCACAGTGCCTGAGGCCTTTAGGCTTACATAGAACAGGTCTAGTCTTAACCACAGCCCTTAAAAATTATTTTGACTCTTTACGTCCTCACTCAGAGTTACTCTGAGGAACCTCCTAATATATGTTGTGTCTATGTCTCCCTAGATGTGAGTAAAAGGATCCTCCAGTTACCATGTAAGTACTCAAAGTAACATTACCCTCTCAGGATACAAGGCAAGCTTCATTCTCTAACACAAAAAGCAATAAATAAGGCAGAAAGCATGAAAACACTCACAATAGTCTGTAAACAATTAATATGATTTTCTTGTTTTTTTGTGTTTCACTTTTCCTCTAGTATCTTTTAGTTCTTTAGTTTCAGATCATTACTCTATTTTTTAGATTTCACTTAACAAAAGGGACTGCTAGTGGGTTAGCCCCATGGCATACTATTAAGTACCTTTTTTATTTTTTATTCAACAGTGACACACATGGGCATTGACTATTAGGACTTTATTCTAAGTGCTTGGTTATCCTCTGGGAGCCAAGCAAACAGAAGATTGCTAACAGGGCAGTCCCATTCTTCTTGGAACCACATTGTCTCAATAAGTCATGCTAATATCAGAAACAAAATTCAATTCTTTTTCTCCCCGGTATCCTGGTTTTTAGTTCCTCGGCCCTGCTCCCTCTAGCATAAGGGTCACATGCATGGTCCCCTTCTCTTACTAAGAGGCACGATGCTCAATGCACTCATTTTATTTTATTTATTAAAAGCCTAAATACATGAATTCTTGAATTTCATTCCCTAGAGAGAAAATCCTAAGATGTGCACTGCTCAGGAACCTTCCTGCCTTTTATAGAAATATTCATCTAGAACTCTCCAGCTTGGGATCATTGAAGAAGCAACCTCTAAGGAGGAGTTCTTGACATTCCTCTAGGAACTATCTCTATTTAGATAATATGGTTTCCGTCTCCATAGCTGTAACATGCTAGAGTTGCCAAGAGTTTCTTTAAGACTGGGGCCTTAATATTTTATTTTCCCCCAGTTACATGTAAAAGCAATTTTTAACGCTTGTTTTTAAAACATTAAATTCCAATAATAAAAAAATGAAAAAAACCATTAAGTTCCAAATTTTTCTCCCTTCCCCCTCCTCCCACTGAGAAGGCAAGCATTTTGATACAGGCTATTATTGTGTAGTCGTGCAAAATGTTTCCATAATAGTCGTGGCGTGAAAGAAAACATAAACAAATAAAAGGAAAAGTCTCAAGAAAAATAAAGAGAGTAAAAAAGAAAAAGTGTGTTTCAATCTGTACCCAGACAACACCAGTTCTTCTCTGGGGATGGATAGCATTTTTCAGCATAAGTCCTTCAGAGTTTTCTTGCTTCATTGTATTGTGGATGATAGCTAAATCATTCACAGTTGATCATCTCATAATGTTGTTGCTTTGTACATAGTATATTTCACTTTGTATCAACTCAGGTAAGTCTTTTCAGGTTTTTCTGAGAGCATCCTGCTCATCATTTCTTACAGCACAGTAGTATTCTGTCACAATCACATACTGCATTTGTTCAGCCATTCCCCAATTGATGGGCATCCACTCAATTTCCAATTCTTTGCCACAAGAAAAGAGTTATTATAAATATTTTTGTACACATAGGTCCATTTATTTTTTAGTATCTCTTTTGGGATACAGACTTAGTAGTGGTATTGCTAGGTTAAAACGTATGCATAGTTTTGTAGCCCTTTGGGCATAGTTTTATATTGATTCACAGAGTGGTTGAATCAGTTCATAACTCCACCAATGGTGCATTAATGTCTCATTTTTTTCACATGCCCTCCGACATTGACCATTTTCCCTTTCTGTCCTCATAGGTATGAGGTAGTACCTCAGAACTGTTTTAATTTGCAATTCTTCAATCAACAGTGAGTTAGAGCATTTTTTCTTATGGTTATAGATAGCTTTGATTACTTCATCTGAAAACTGTTCACATCTTTTGATCATTTATCTTTTGGAGGCACCATGAAGTTTTGATAATTCACTACTTTCCTAGTTATTGCCATTTCCTGGACAAAGAAGCTTCCATTGTTGGGCATTTTGTCATTAGGTTCTCCTTTTAACCACTGCCATATGGTTCAGAGTATATGGTTCCTATGTACTATGATCCAAGACAGCTATAGATGATTCCTGGGTGTCTATATATGGAGGAACTCCACCCAAAGAACCTTGGTCCAAGGCTAACTCCACTGAAATGAAAAAAAAAAGTATTATTGGACAGCAACAGAGGAAGGGAGAAATCTGCTGGCTTCCTTTTGGAGGCCAATAAAAAAGAATAGCTTCTACCACAGACAGTATTTACCCCTACATCTCTCTCATGTATCTATCATGTGATATGGTGCATTATAATTATCTGTGCTTTTATTTTAACATTTTCCTGGATTAGACATTTATAAGACTAGGAATCATGTGTCATTTAAATTTTGAACCTTCCCTGATGCTTAGGATACAATGTGTGTCAAGTAAATATTTATTTGATATTAAACACATCTATTTAATAAATAACCATACACATCTGTAACCTGATTTGAATACTTTGGAGAAATATTAGGTCAACCTTGTAATCAAATTTGTTGAAGTAGGGAATCTCAATTTCAGTACTGAGAAGGTAAAAGGTGGTCATTCTCTGTCTCTGTCTCTTTGTCTCTTTCTGTCTGTCTCTCTGTGTCTCTCTTTGTCTCTCTCTCAGTGTCTCTCTCTGTCTCTCTCTGTGTGTCTCTGTCTCTCTGTATCCCTCTATCTATCTGTCTGTCTGTCTGTCTCTCTCTCTCTGTCTCTGACATCCCCAAAAACCACCTGCCCAATTTCCTGCTAGAGAGAGAAGCACAGAATATTACTCCTAGTACGGATGTGGGGTTGCCATTGTCAGGGAAGAAAGAAAATTCCCAACATATGTTCCTGTTTTATTTTATTTTTTTCACAATTTTTAGTAGGTTCACCTTGGGGAGAACACTTGATGTTCTATGGCTTGCTCAATATTTCAGTTTCTTCTGACAACTGAGGAGTCAGGGCTTGACTCTTAGTGGTAGACTAGTTTTTTTGGGAGGGGGCATGGATGGCATGGGGTGGCGGAGGTCTTGAAAAGACCTCATAGCCCTCTTTGAGTGTCCAAAATTGTCCTATGGCAGCACAATCTACACAAGACCCACTGTGTTGCAATGTTTCTTGGATCCGTACTTGTCTAATGATTATCCTGACTGATCTTGGGCAATCCTCATCACCAGTATTCAAATATCTAACTGAATAAACATGGAATCGATTTGGTGAGCATTCACAGTCCATTTCTGTCTTGGTCCCTCTTTAGTCAGATTTGTGTGACTATCATCTCAGAATGATTTCCTGACTAAGAATCAGGTCCAGGACCCTCATCATTTCACCTCTCAAATCAGCTGGTAGAGATAAAGAAACTGAGAGTCAGATATTTGTTTCTAAGGTTAGATGTCTGAAACCAAGGTCAGCTTATTTCACAGTACAATTTAAGCTTACCAAGGCCAAATGAAAGCCAGAAGGAACCTGTTAAGTATTTGAAATGAAGGTCATTTTCCTGCTTTCTCTGTACTCTGGCCCACACTGGTGAGAGATTGGGTGGGTGAGAGTGCTCTGGGAATATAATACTCCCTTCCTTAATGACACCTTTCTAAACTGCTAAAATGCAACAGGGTGTGAATCACTAATTACAATGCTGCTACACTAAATGCATAAGCAGACAGACCTCCCATGATAAGAGATCACCGCAGTTTTTTGAGGGAAAGCGTCCTTAGCAATTAGTCAAAATATGATCCTAGCCATTCATTAACAGGTGCCAAAAAGATATACTGGGATGTTAACATTGTCTAAAGGTTGATGTGGGCAATGAAGCAAGTGTCAGAGGATCATGAAGAAGAGTCTGTGAAGTAAATGCCCTGGTCCTACCTAAATAAGTGAGTCCCGATGCCTAATATAAGTATAAACCTTCAATAAAGTTATAGTCATGAAACTGACAAATGTGATTGCTCAGGAATTCACATTTGCCTTCATTTGTGCTGCTTGAATTGCTGCATCTGTATTATATTGGGGGTGCAAACAGCAATATTAGGAAGGGGAGAATAGAAGAGTATTTGGAGAAGTCTGTAGAGGGATGGAACTTGAATTGCACCATGAAGGATGAATAGTGCAAGAATAAGTGAATGGAGTGAAAAGGTGAGAAAACATAATAACTACAGAGGTGCGAATGGAAAGAAAGGTTTTATTTAATAGAATATTAGCTCTGCAAGGAGAATTCACAATTATTCAATCACAGAATCACAAGATATTAGAATCTTAGAGTTAGAAAGGACTCCATAGCTTTCAACCCATATTGATGCATGAATCTACAAAATCCCTAACAAATGGTCATCCAGTCTTTGCTTGCAGATATCTGGTAGGAGGGAACTATTCATTAAGTCCTAAGGTAGCTTATTTCTCTTTTGGACAATTCATTCTTAATTTTTTTTCCCTTTCAAGTTTGTCTCTGTAACTTTTACCAATTTTCACTACTTATATATCTGTTTTCCAGAGTCAGTATAAGTCAAATTCCTCTTCTACATGAGAGTCCTTCAAATGCTTTGACATCCTTCATCACCTTTCCTAAGTTTCCTCTTCTCCAGGCTACAGAACCATAGTTCCTTCATTTGACTCTCATTCCCCCTTTATCATCCCAAGGTCTTCCACCATATCTCTTACTTTCTTTGGAGAGTTCTCCAGCTTGACAAAAATGTTCCTACTAAATTCTGGCATTCAGAACTGAATATAATACTCCAAATGTGGTCTGACCAGAAGACAGGACAGTGGGACTCACCTCTCTCTTGTACTGGAGTCTCTGGTAATGAAGCTTATGATTGTCTTACGTTTTGGACTGCCAAAGTACACCATTGACTCATATTGAAACTCTAGCACACCAAAATTCTAGCATCTTTTTCACTTGAATGGCTGCCTAAATACATTGTACATCCTACATCATGAAGCTGATTTTTAAAATCCAAGTATAAGATATATACACACATCAACACCTGTAATACATTTCATCTGGCTAAATTGTCCCAACTCAGATCAAAAGGCATGGGACTTTCAGATAAACCAATAAGGTATAAAACAAGATATAAAGAAGTGAACCTTTATAATGGTGTATATTAATTCACAAAAGTGGGGAGGTGGGTGGGACAACCGAAACACCTAGGAAGACAGGAGAGAACAGGGGGAATAAGAGGTATTTTTGTCAGAGGATATTACCAGGTCTCAGTTCACAGAGGTGTTTCACAAATGAGATTAGTTACCATGGACTTAACTGTGCTGATTTTTAGTCTATGGCAGAAAGAAGGACGGGGATAGGAGAGTCCCTGATGTTCCAGTCCTATTATTTCCACTCTTTATTTCTCATTGATGTGTGAATTGCCTGAGCTCTTCATCTCCTTCATAAAAGGACAACTAATTGAGACAGATGGAGTCCTGACCTTGAAATCAGGAAGACCTGAGTTCAAATCCAGCCTCTCACATTTTCTAGCTGGGTGACCCTAGAGAAATCACTTAACCCTTGCCTGCCTCAGTTTGCTCAACTGTCAAGTGGGGACACTTATAGCATCTATCTCTCAGGGTTGCTGTGAGGATCAAATGAGGTAAAATTTTTGTAAAGTGCTTAGTACAGTTCCTAGCACATAGTAGGTGCTATGCAAATATTACTACTATTATTATTTAGCCTGCTGTAATATTTTTGGACTATCATAAATCTAACTCACTGTTTTAGTTTGTTAATATATTATTCAGCTTTTACTCTGTTAATTGATGTCCTAGCTAGCTCTCCTAGCTTCATGCCTTTGAAAAACTTGGTATATTGTTAAGGTCTGCATCCAAGTTAGTGACTAAAAAAAAATACATTATGTCCAGCACAGGGCTAAGGATGAATCATTAGGGCACTCCATCAGAGACTTCCCTTTACATTGGCAATCCACATTCTTTGTCTTACAGGCAAGGAAACTAAAGCCCAGACTGTACAAAGCTAGTGAGTTGCAGAACTGACATTTGACAAAATTCAATGTAAGAATAGCCTTTATTAAGTTCCTACTATATATGAAACATTGTAGCAAGTGCTGGGGGAGATATAAAGTTTAGCTAAGACACCATTCCTTTCCTCACATTATTTACAGGCTAGTAGGAAAATTAGTAACACACAGCTATACTATACAGTGTATTACTACTGTGCATTACCTGGCAGCTTCAGGAATGAACTGTCAAACAGAAAGCATCACATTGCTAAAAAAAGACTATTAAGTGCTCCTCATAGCTTTATTATTCATCCGGTAGATACTGTTGTCCTTTCTCATCTTTACTTGTCTGGATTCTTCTCTTCCTTCAAGAATCAGTTTAGGTTTCACCATTCTTATGAAAAATTTGATAAGATCTCCCTAATAGACAGTAAGCTCCTTGAATTAAAGGACCAAATTAAAATTTACTGTGCATCAGGCACCGTACTAAGTGCTAGGAATATACGTATAAACAAACCAGTAGTACCTGCTCTTACTAAGCTTACATTCTATTTTAAACATAAAAGAGGGGAGGAGGAAAGTCCAAATGAGGAAGGATAACTGTTCTGGGTCTGTTCTCAAAATGGAGTTTCCAGGAGGAACTAACCAACAGGAGAACGGAGCTAGGAAGGTAGAGGGAGGAGGCAGCTGGGGCAGTATGGTGATGTTACAGAAAGAAAGATGCTACTCTGGCTCCTTTCTCCAAATGGATATTCACCTTTACATCACCAGTGGCATGTGCATAGTAATTGCTTGATAAACTCTTGTTGAATTCTCCCAGGCTCAGCATGTCCTCTCTCTCTCTCCTCAAAGTTCTGTCACTATGTGGTCTGGATCATTTCCTTATCCTTTATACCTCCACAATATCTTGCATTATCCTTTTTTTACATCCATAGTGTTTTTGGACTATCATAAATTTAGTCCACTGTTTTAGTTTTTCAATGGATTATTCAGTCCTTACCGAATTAATGTGTTAATTGATGATAATTAACGTGTCCTTCCTAGTAGTTTGTAACCTCTGTGAAGGCAGGAACTGTGTCATTTTCATTTTTGTATCTTTGGGGTCTTAGCACATGGAAGGCATTTGATGAATATTAGTTCAGTTGAATTGCTTACACCTCTTTGCTTCTCTCTTTCCCTCAGCTGTCATTTATTATTTATATCTATAGTATATAAAATAATGATTCTTCATTTGATTTTCTATGGCATGGCTTGGCAAATAAAATTCTCAAAATAATCAGAATGAATCGTATGACATCCTGAGAAAGTAAAACCTGAAATCTAGTCCTTTAAGGGTCCAATCCTGTATTTCTAAGGTCATACAACTGTTGCTTCTCACAGTTTTAAAGGTCCTCAGAGATCTTTGTGTTGCATCCATTCCTGAAGTAGGAATTCCCATTTTGACTTCTAGCTAATGGATTCAGTCTGAAATCACTGCCTTAGTTCTTCTCTGTCCTGCTCTTGTGGTCCATAGTTCAGAGAATAGGAATCCCAGACATTAGTTGTCACTCTTTATCTACAAACTTTACCCACTCTTGACTCTTAGCAAATTCTTCTACTTGTTCTCTGTGGGCCTAGGAGCTTTCAGTTAGTCAGTAAATAAACATTTACAGAGCACCTACTATGCACCAGTCACTGTGTGAGGCACTGGGGATAGAAATACAAATGAAAGGTCCCTGCCCTCAAGCAGCTTGAAATCTAATGGGAAAAAGACAACAGGCAAAAAGAAGCTAAAAAGGGGAAGGGGAAAGAAGGTACCTAGTATGGGAACATGATGGAGAAGTCCAGGGAAATCCCACAATAGACAACTGGTGAGAAATAGGGAGAAGACTGTGTCAACCTCCTCCTTAAATGGAGATTTTTGGAGCCCATGTCAGTCAGAAAATACAATCAGAAGGACACAGGAATCTGATGAGATGTAAGTGCCAAGGCTGATTCAATATTGCAGGATAATTAGATTTCCCAGTGATGAGTTTTCTGGGGCAGGAAGGCATGGTGGTGAAGGTCAAGGCAGTACAAGAACATTGTAATTGGTGGGACATGGGTCAAGCCCTTGTTTTCCCCCCCTGCATTGCACCCCTTCCAACTTGATTCAAAATAGCCCCTTTCCTTTTGGATATTGCTAAGGCTTATCTGTCTTATTTACAGATTGAAACAAGAAATCAATTACTTGCACTTTTCTGGGGTGCTGGAGTTTCCTCCTGGAAAGTGCTGTTCTGAAAGTGATTGTTCTACCAATATGTGTATCAGGCACTGAACTTATTTGTGAAGATGGCTTTTTCACCCCAGAATGATAAGCAAAATCTCATGTTTCTTCTAATACCTTTCTCATAACAACCTTCTAAGGAAGATAGTATAAATTGTTATTCCCATTTAGTGGATGTAATGATTGAGGCCCAATGAATAGAAGACACCAGAATGCTCATAAGTGTCAGAGCCGAGACTAAAAGTCATTTCTTCTGATTCCTAGTTCAGTGTTTTTTCTCTTACATGGTGCAGGAGGCCTTGTCACTCTGGGGTCATATAGCCAAAGTCACCATAACCACTCCCTTGAACCTGATGTTTTCATGTGCTACATCTCCGAAATTGGTCCCCCATGTGTTGATCTTCTCCTAAAGCATACATCCAGCTATTGTTTCAGAATGTTTGGTTGGATTTTATTTCAGAGTGAGATGTCCTCAGGATTTTACTGTAGCATTAGAAAGTAGGTGATTGTTAGGCAAATTCCTTGTTGAGATCTTAAAATGTAGTGGGAAGGGTGCTGGGCTTGGCAGCAGATCTGATTTCTAATTCTATTGTTTTTGAGTTATACAATTCTGGGCAAATCCCTTTCTTAGTTTCTTCATCTGTAATATAAAACTGTGAGATAGTATCATATCTGCTTCCATTAATATGAGGACCAAATGAGTTTAACAGCAGCAGCAGCAGCAACAACTTACCTTTATGTAGCATTTATGATGTTCCAGGCACTGAATCTTTTTATAATTATTATCTCATTTGATCCACACAACAACCCTGGGAGGAAGGTGCTATTATTATCTTTATTTTACAGATGAGGAAACTCAGGCAAACAAAGACTGAGGGACTTTTCTAAAGTCACGCCTCTAGTAAGAGTCTTGAGGTCAGTGATGTATCTGAAATGCTTTGGAACCATGACAAGTCAGACAAATAGGGGTTTTTCTTTGTGATTATCAACAAAACACTACTTGTTTTTGGAACAAAAACAAGGAGCCACAAAGCTAGAAGTTCCTGTAGAGATTGGTCCATTCAATTCCTCTTTTACAGATGTTAAAATTAAGTTCCAGAAATGGGAAATGACTTACCCAAGCTCAAACAGGTGGAAAAACACAGTGTTGGAAATACAATTCAAGTCTCTTGACCTCTAGTCCAATAATCTTTGTATTTTCCCACACAGCTTTTTATGTTATTCAGTTGTTTCAGTTGTGTCAGACTCTTTGTGACCCCATTGGATTTTTCTTGACAGAGATATCATAGTGAGTAGACATTTCCTTCTCTAGCTCATTTTTCAGATAAGGAAACTGAGGCAAACATGACTAAATGATTTGCCCAGGGTCACACAACTAGAAAGTATCTGTAGCCATATTTGAACTCATAAAGATGAGTCTTTCTCACTCCAGGCTTGGCATTCTATCCACTGTGCCCTCTGGCTGCCCACATTGCTTTTTAACTGGTTTATTATTTTTAAATCAATCATATGGCAAGTTTTCCAGTGCATTTTATATCCAGAGATTGTGAGTCAGCTTGTCTTAATACCAAGATGCCAAGAGAACATTTGCAGAGGATAAGAACGTGATCCATGAGGATAACATAAGAAAAATGCAAGAAAATGTTACATGAAAATGACAGTGGAGGAAACTGAGGCTTAGATGATGTATCAGAAGATTGAAAGCCATATCTCCTGATGCCAGGCAAGTCCACTATTCTTTCTCTTGTCCCTGCTACCTTTAATTACACATGGGCATTTCTTATCTCCTCAAGCAATTAACTCACGAGCATTTATTAAACACTTACTATGTGTCAGGCACTATGAAAAATGAAATGAACAATCTATACTCGCAAGGAGCACATCAGGGGAAGATACCATGTATATAATAAACATGTAAAATGTATATAAGACAAATACAAGGTAGTTTAATTAACAGAAATCTATTCTCTTCAACATCCACCCCATTAAAAGAGAATAAAAATACGTTTATTGTAATAAGCAGGTATAGTCTAGTAAAACAAATTCTCTCATTGGCTCTGTTCCAAAAGCTATGTTTCATTTGGAGCATGGATTGACCATTTCTCTCTAAGAAGCTGAATAGCATGTTTCATCATAAGGCCTCTGGAATCAAGGATGATTATCATATTTATCAGACTTCTTAAGTTTTATCAGTCATTTTTATAGTGTTTTATAAATTGTCCAGGTTCTGTTTATTTCATTCTTCATTAGTTTTTGCAGGTCTTCAATTTTTTTTTGTTATATTGATTCCCCAGCATAAATTGTTCTGCTAGGTCTGCTGACTTCATTCTGCATCAGTTCCTACAAGTTTTTCCAGGTATCTTTAAATCATCTCTTTCTTCATTTCTTACAGCACATTAGTATTCCATTATATTTTTATACTGCAGTTTGTTCAGCCATCCTCTAATCTATTTAGGTTCCTGCTTTATTTTTAACCACCACAAAAAGTGCTGCTATAAATATTTTTGTATGTATGTGTGTATGAGTGTGTGTATGTACACACACATAAATATATATGTAACCTTTCCTTCTCTCTCTGATGTCTTTTAAGCATAGGCATCTGGAGATGATAAATTGCTGGGCCTAGAGTCAGGAAAATCTGAATTCAAATCTGGTCTCAAATTTGTGTGATGCTGGATAAGTCACTTAACTCTGCTTTAGTTTCCTCACTTTTAAAATGAAGGAGCTGGACTAGATGGCTTCCAAGGATCATCCCAGCTGCAAATCTACATATAGTTCATTATGTTCCTTCTAGGTTTCACTCTGTGGTCTTGTCACCATTCTCCTGTCCATTTCAACCTCACATTGTCTTCCTCATACCTTAGATATCTCCATAGTGATTACAGAATGAAGATCACAAGATTGGGGAATGCTAGAGAAATAATATACCCAAATATTGTATGCTTCTTTGTGGACCAGAGGAGGGCTGTGAACTAGAAAATAAAAGTGCTATTCCAATTTGGGACAGATAGAAAGACCAAACTTAAAGAGTAGTGATGAAAGGATTACTGTTAACCTGGAGGAAAGGATTTACTGAAGTGCCCTAAGGAAATATCTTTTGATCTTTTCTTGTTTGACATTTAGATCATTACAGAAAAGCTTGGAAAGCATGGTTATGAAATGTATAGGTGACAGGAAGCTGGAAGGAGAGATAACCTGGGTAATGAAATGATGATGCAAAAAAATTAATAAGCTAGAACGAATGATAGGACAAATTTCATAAGACAATATACATCCAGAATGAACACAAAGTTCTCTACTTGGGCCAAAAACATCAAATGCATGTACAAGACAGATGAAGTGGCACTAAATAGCATTATTCATGTGAAAAACATCTAAAGATTTTAATGGATTTCTAGCAGATGAGTCAGTCTCCTATATCCTTGAAAAAATTGAGGCTGCCTGATGGGAGCTCCCTCAATTCCCCTCCTGAACCACTGAAAAGATCTCAAAACCATCACCTATTTTCTCCATCCCCCCATGTTGAAGAAGCATCATTGTGCCCGTGATCCTATCTGCTACTGCTTCCTCCAGTACCTTGCTCTTGCTTTCTCCTATTCTCTCTCATGCATCTTCAATTTCTGCTTCTTTCACAATCCCTGCCAAAAAATGTATAGCTCTCTTTGATTAAAACATCACCAGTAGCAGTAGTTCCAACAACAATCAAACCTTACCCTTAACTTTCTAGTCCACCTAAATATTAATCAGATTTCTTTGTTCAACTTCACTGCCAAACTTGCAAGGAAAGTTTTTTAAACTTGACACTTTCTTTTCCTAACCATGCTCTCTTTAAAGGCTGTCAATAAGGCTACTGACTCTACCCATTTCTCTACTGAAAATTTTTTCTCAAAGGACACCAGTGACTTCTTAATCCCAAATTCAATAGCATTATAAAAGTTTTTATCATTATTGATTTTTTGGACTTTTTACATAACTGATCACTTCTATGTTCTTGGTAATCTCTCCTTCCTTGCTTTCAGAGACATAACATTCTCTCGGTTCTGTACCTTTCTAATCACTCCTCTCTTTTCCCTTTATGGTTTCTTTGCTCTCTTCCCAAAGTCTTCAAGTGGGTGTTGCACAAATGTCTGTCCTTAGCACTCTTGTTTTCCCTCTACATTTTCCCTCTTGGCTAAACCCTTCACTCTTGAAAGTTTTAACAACCATTTCTATGCAGACAATTACCAGATCTAGATCTATAGCCCTGACCTCTCTAGAAACATATCTCTAGCAATCTGGGTGCCTTTTCTAAGTGTCATAAGAAACACCATGTCCAATATGCCTAAACTCATTTATTATATTTCCCTCCAAATCTGTTCCTCCTTCTAAATTCTCTATTTCTGTCATTGGCATCATGATTCACTGGTTCCCCCATGTTTGGTATGTGGTGTTATCTTTTGACTCATCCTTTTCCCTCACTTTTCATATCCAATCTGTTACCATGTCCTGTTGATTCTACCTCTGCAGTATCTCTTGAATGCATTCCCTCCCCTCTATTCCCACTGCCAATATCTACTAAAGGCCCTTCTAGCTATTTGCCTAACCTAGCTTTGAAACAAGTCCCCTACCTACCTCCATTCTCCTATCCCATTTCCAGTCTACCCTCCATACTGCTCCTGGATTAATCTTTCTTCTTTCTGTCAGCTTTAATTGTAGCATCACTTTACTCAAAAATCATTCTGTCCTTGTAAGCTACAAATCAAACGTTTAGGAACCTCTGCAATCTGTCACCTATTATCCCATTTAAATTTACAACAGCTGTATGCCCTTTGGCTAGAGCATTGGTTTTGGGTTGAGTAAAACCCAAGTTCAGTCCAGTCTCTCAGACAGTTACTAATTGTGTGATCCAGGTCAAGTTACTCAACTGATATCTACCTGAACTGTAAAATGTGTATAATAACATCTACCTCATGGAATTGTTTTGAGTATCAGATGAGATAATATAGTAAAGCATGTAGCATAATGCCTGGCATATAGTGGGTGCTTAATAAATGCTTGCTCTGAACCAGGAGGACTTTGTGCACAGCAACAACCACAGTGTGTGAGAGTTTTTTCTGATAGACTTGGATCTTCATAGCAAAACAATGACATTAAAAAAAAATCCCCAATGGTCTTCTAAGGCAAAATGCCTTCCATACTCAGAGAAAGAACTATGGGATTCAATTGCAGAATGTAGCAGATCATTTGTGTATGTGTGTGTGTGTGTGTGTGTGTGTGTGTATTATGTTTTGGTTTGTTATACAATTTCTCCCATTCATTTTAGTTCTTCTACACAGCATGACTATAATGAAAATGTATTCAATAGGAACATATGTGTAGATCCTATATAGAATTGTATGTTGTCTTGGAGAGTGAGGGGAGTAGTGGGAGGTAGGTAGGGGGAAAGAAATTTAAGTTTTATGGTAGTGATTGTAGAGCATTAAAAATAAAATAAAATGAAAAAAATGCTTGCTCCCTTCTATCATTCCTTTCTACACATTCTATGATTCAAAAAAGTTTGCCTTTTCTCAAGACACATTCTGTGCTTTTCTGAAGTCATGTTTTGCTCACAAGATTTCCCATGTCCGAATTATACTTCCTTTTGTCCCTTTCATCCTGTACAATTTCTATGTATCCTTTAAAGGACCAATCAGATGATATCTTTTCCAGGAAACCTTGACTGATCCCCACCCAATTATGAATGATATTTGCCCCTTCCTCTCACTTTGAACTTATCATGAAATTGCCTACATTGTCATTGCTCAGGTATATCTATTTTTTCTCATTATTAGACTATAGGTGAGTTCAGGGATTATATCTCATCAGGAATGTGTATATTCAGCAGCAGTGATCACAGTACTCAAGTTTGTCAACTTGAGGTGACTTGATTGACTCTCTGGCCAAACAAATCCATTAAAAAAAATCAGTCATTAAAATGATTGTGAAGGAGACCTATTGTGTGTGTGAGTATGTGTGTGTACATGTTTGTGTTTGTATATTCTATATACATAGTTCTTACATTCTGTCTTTCCTTTTAGAGTATGAATTTCTTGAGGGCAGAGACCACAATAGGAAGTTGAGAATTGATTACATACACTATATATGCAAATTCTCTTGAAGATTTTGCAGAAATGAGAAAGTAGATAGGGATTGTTGAACTTTTTTGAAGAGTAGGACTGTGGTTTTTGTTATATTATGTACTCTTAATTTATTGATTACATACTGGTTAAGGACCCAGCTGCAGTGCTTTCTAGGAGTGTGGTTTGTTTGTTTTTGAAGAAAGGAATTCTTTATTATATTGTTTGTTTCTTGGAAGGTATAAATAAGTACATACCATCACTGTAAACAAACCTGAACAGACTAACTAGTAAAGATCAGAAGCAAAAACAAAACAAAAAACTAATCTCATTCAAAATCCTCTGTGCTCTTTGTACTGTGCTGAACAATTTGTTCCATTTTGGGGACTATTTCTTCCATTGGCTTAGATTCTATGTTCTTCATCTGTTTAGATTTCCTCGATTGGTTTGGGGTTGGTGATTCTTAATGTCTTTTTAGTCACCTTTTCCTTGGGGTTAATATTATTCGTGATATTTTCCATTCTTTTAGAAACGTCTTTTTTTGTGATTTCAGATTAAGCTCCTGTTTCCTCAGTAAAGGAGAATAATCATTGGAGTGGGAAGGACCAAACAAAAATAGTAAATAGTGAATTTAAACCTAAGATAAATAAAAGGATAATAAGATAATACTTAGATGCCTTTCAAAAGTTTGAATCAACTGGTCCATATGAATTATATCCCAGGGTAATGAAAGAGTTCATTCGTATCATCACTGGATCATTGTTAGTGATATATGAAAGATTGCAAAGAATGGAAAGGAAACTGCAAAAATGGAGAAGAGAAAACGTTTTGTTTTTTAAAAGACAGGAGGGAACAGAGTTTTGACTCTAATTCTTATCAACATTTTATGCTATATTGTTAAAGAGACAGAGTATGAATAGGTAGAAAAGGAAGCAGTAATCACAGAAAGCCAGTATGGGTTCATCAAAAATAAGACTTGCCAGATTAACCTTATTTCCTTTTGTGATGAGTCTACTAGACTGGTAGATGAGAGGAATGCTGCAGATATTGTTTATCTGGACTTAAGAAAAATAAAATAAATTTTCTGAAGTTATCTCATGCTTTTTTTGCCATGTGGGCAGGATGATAGAAGAATTAGATGTGTTTGGCTTAACTAGACTCAAGGATTCAGTTGTGGGAATTGGAGATAATAGAGGTACAGGCCAAGTCTTGTCTCCACTGTCAATTTAGGAAGAGATATATAGTACAGCATTGGCAGTGGACCATCCATGGTCCTGTCCTGTTTAACATTTTTTCTTTCAGTGATCAGGATGAAGTCATAGATGGTGTGCTCATCAAATTTGTGGATGACCCTATACTGGAAAGGATAGTTAAGACATTTGAATGATAAAATCAGGACCTCAAAAGACCTCAAAAGGTTAATATGATAGATGATTATAAAATGGATAAATGTGATAGGAAGAAATGTGAAGTACTACACTTGGGTTAAAAAACAATCAGTTTCAAAAACACAAAATGGTGGAGATATAACTAGATGGCAGTTCATCTGAAAGAGATCTGCGAATTTTAGTGAACTGAAAGCTCGCTATGACTCAACAGTGGAACAGCAGCCAAAAAGCAAAACAGATTTAGGTTGTATTGAGAGGCACAGTGTTTAAAATGTGGAAGATAATCTCACTGTACTCTGCTATAGTCAGGTCACATCTAGAGGACTGTGTTTAGTTCTGTACACTATACTTAAGGAAATACATCACTAAGCCGAAGAATGTCCAAAAGAGAATGGTCATGATGGTGAGGATCCTTGAGGTGAGGCCACTTGGGGATGATCTGGAGGAACTAAGGATGTTTTGTCTGGAGAAGAGAGGACTTGGTGTGGGAGAGTACCATAACAGCTGCTGTCAAACCTTGGTGCCAAAGAGTAAACGATGAGTCATACGTATAAGTTGGATACAAAGAGAAACTCTCTGACAATTAAGACTGCCCCAAATCAATACCAGTCACCTGGAAATGTAATAGTTTGCCTTCCTGTGGATATTTCCAAGTGAAAGCTAGATGACCATATATTGGGATTGTGGTAGAGACATTTGCTATTCAGATATAATAGATAGATGACCTCTGAGACCCCTTCCTATTCCAAGATTCTGTGTGATTCTGGTGAGAAAAAATGTGGTTAACAATGAAATGGGGGTTGCATTTGTGCTGTTATACTCAGGACTGAGACCAGAGACTGTGTCTGGAAAGGTTCTATGGTTCTGACTAAAGTTTTACTTTGTTGGAGGTACAAGAGAAAGATTTAAGCTGGTATGTTCTGGTCCAGGCCACAGGCTGAGGATGGGACTAGAATCCCAATACGCACAGGTAAAGGATGGTACCTGAATCCAAGGATTCAGGCCCTGGAAGTGAAAGAGTTAGGTGGCAGCATTTCTGAAAAGGAAACTAAACCCAGTATCTGGGTTTATTGATTATGATACAAAATGGACCAGAGGGAACAGAAATGTCAGAAGAATTTGGGTCAAAATGTGGATCCCAAAAAGTTTCAGGGACTTAGTAAAAGCAACTGAGCCTTCAAGAACCAAGAGTCTGGTGTTACATGAACAATGATATTGAGCCAGATCAAGAGAAGTCTAATTTTTTGTACTCACAAGTCTATGGACAAATGTATCATATTGCATGGCCAAGCCTTGCTCTCCAGTATCCCCTAAGTTACCTTTTGCTGGAGAGCTCCTAATGCTTTTCACAGAATCATAAAATGAATGCTAGAAGAAACCTAAGAGATGATTTAGTCCAATTCCTTGATTTTATAGAGTAGGAAAAGGCCCAGGGAACTTAAATGATTTACTTGGACATCAAGGTCATACCGCCTCTCAATAAGTGGCAGAGCAAAGATTTGAATTAAATCATCTGTGCTAAACCCTGGTCTTTACAGTAAAGTCTTTCCCTTTTCCCACTAGACTGTCTTATCTTTTGTAGCAAACGTTCAGTTAACTGCAATCAATCAACAAACGTTTATTAAACTCTTACTCTGTGCTAAATGCTGAGGAAATAAAGATTGCTTCATATATTTGTTTACACATTGTCTCTCCCATTAGACTGTAAGCTCCTTGAGGGTAGAGACTGTCTTTTGCCTTTTTTTTTGTCACCTCAGAGCTTAGCACAGTGTTTGGCATATAGTTGGGGCTTAATAAATGTTATTTATTGATTGAAAAACAGTTCTTGCTTTCAATGAGGTTACACTGTAATCGAGTAGTCAGAGTGTAAACAAAAAGGTACGTAAATATATATATATATATATATATATATATATATATATATATATACATACACACATGGAGAGAGAGAGAGAAAGAGAAAGAGGGAGACGGAGAGGGAGAGGGAGAGGAAGAGGGAGAGGGAGAGGGAGAGGGAGAGAACGAGAGAGAACCAGAAAAAGCAGGTGAGTGAGGCAAGAGGATCAGATAAGTATGTCCTGCTTAGAGAAGATACATTTGGATTTGGAAACCACGAATACTCATTTATGAAACACACTGATGATGAAGTTAGGACAAAAATTCATAAGAACCAGATTAACAAAGGAACATGAAATTTTACAATGAATACATTAGTGACAGAAAAAGGACAGAGATAGAAAGAAGAGTCATACTAGGCATGGGCAGATGGAGACAAGGCTCTAGGACTGTTAATTGGTCTGGGACAACAGAAACAGGTCTTAAGAGATGAATCAAAAATTAAGTCTTAGGAAAAGAGAGAGAGAGAATCAAGTCGGTAAGTCAGAGATAGGCAAAGTAATGGCAGAAGAAGGTCCAGAGGGGTAGGATATCAGTAGGCAGATGGGCAAACAGAAAGCAGAAGGACAAACAGTGGAGGGCATAGCAGGTCAAAGGGGCCAACAGTGAGGGACTGGGAAGTCTGCTGTTAGTGAAGGTAAAGGGCAAAACAAGTAAGGGAATAGGTGGGAGGAAATGACAAGAAAGGAGAGTGACCTCAGGATGGGTACTGCTAATTATTCACTGTCTTCATTCATTCCATAAATATTTATTGGGTTCCTATTTATGCAAGATATGGTACTACGGATACAAAAATGAATAAGACACATCTGCTTTAAAGGAGGTTACAGACTAACTGGGAAGAGATTTGATAAATGTGGAAAAGCTACAATGGAAAGCAGATATTTCCAGGAGTTGCTGGTCCTCTTCTACGGAGTCTCTTTACACTTAGCTAAGCTGGTGCTTGGATCATTGACATATATAAAAATAAGAGCTCATCTTTATATACCACTTAAAGATTTGCAAAATACTTTACGTGTACTATTTTATTTGATCCTGTGTTACAGCCTTTTGAGCTGGTTGTTACTATGATCTCCATTTTACAGATAAGAAAAATGAGATTGAGAATAAATAAGTGCCTTGTTCTGGGTCACATTGCTTAAGATAGAGGTTCCCAAACTTCTTCCATTCACGGAGTCCTTAATTTCTCACTAATATTTTTCATCACCCCTAGATCAAAAGAAACACCTAAAAGTTTCATTTAATTGGATCTAAAAAATTCAATATGCATTAATGTTCTAATAACTTAATGGTCATTTGAAAAGCATTGCATAAGTTGAAAGAAAAAATTTTTTTACATCTTAGTAAATAAGAATTTAGATATAGATATTTTGGGAGGGTTCCAGGTCCAGGGAAGAGATTTCACCTGAAGATCTAGGGCTGAAAGTTGGAGCAGAATGCTAATAAAGATAAATCAAAAGTTGGTGCCCAAGGATTCTGACCTTGAATATATGTGTATACAAAATGTGTATACAGATATGAGTGTATGTATATACATACATATACATATATATGGGTGTATATATATATATATGCATATATATATATATTTGTGCGCATGTAGAGAGGCATTTGTTCACATCTACACAACCATATTATATACAGAGATACATCTATCCCTCTACCTAGTCCGTGACCTGACTTTTCAAACTTAGTGAGGCTTACCACATTTTGTATTGCACTAACATGGTCTCCAAGAACCTAGAGCCACCTCCATGAGTTGGTGGTGCACTAGAGTAGGATTTTAGTGGCATAGACAAAGCATAATATGAATTCAGAAGCAGGAGAGATCACTTCCAGTTAGGGCAGTTAAATAATGTTTCTTTTTCCTTTCATTCATTGTGTTTGTATCCTTTGTGTCTGGCACAATGCCAGGCATATAGTAAGTAATATTTAGCTTAATAAATACTTGTTAACTGATTAACTGATTGATTGATTGATTAAGGAGGAAGACAGTCCTCAATAAGGCTGAGGTCCCATAATTGGACATATGAGGAAGCATCTGGCTATTGTGAGTATTAGGGAAACAGAAAAGGGCAGTATATTAATTAACGAATATTAATATTTGAAGAGACCTTGGAATAAAGAATGTTAGACATAGAAGAACCTTGGAACTTAGAAAATTAGAATATGAAATGTTAAAATATGGAATTGTAGGGTTAGATGAGATCTTACAACAAAGGTAAAACACAGAACATAGAATTTTAAAGGGAGAAGAATTTCATCTAATTCAGTGCCTTTATTTTTCAAAGAAGATGAAAGGTTTGGACTAGATAATCTCCACATTTTTTCTAGCTTTAACAGACTGTGATTTAAATTTAACATTTGCATTGCTAATAGCTCACTTTCAAAGTGTGCTTCAGATGGGGTTTGAACAGTCTTTAACAGTTTTCTGCATTTGACTAGATAGGTGTGCTGTTTTGCAAACTTGGCTGGTTTCCACATGAGCCACTGAACACATGCAGATAATGAAATGTTGAGTAATAAATACACATCTTCTTCCACACCCCCTTCTCTCATTAGAGGGTTAACTCTGTACCTTTTGAGACTATGAGAATGATGTAGGGTGATACACTGCTTAACTGCAAGGGCTTATCTATCAAGGGACCATAGAAAGTTAGAGGTGGAAAGGATTTTAGAGATGAAGTTTAATTTTTCATAGTCCCAACTTTAATACTTGAAGTACTTATGGTTTCATTGTTTTAGGCACTCTCCCACTGGTGCAAAATGCAACCCCTCTTTGCAAAAGAATATAATCTCTCTCTTTCTCTCTCTTCTCTTTGTCTGTCTGTCTCTCTCTTTATGTATGTATGTATGTATGTATGTATGTATGTATGTATGTATGTATATGAGTTGCTAAGACAGAAATAATGGATGACCTCAGTGCTGGTCTTCTGGCGATGAACTTCTCCACATTTAGAATGGTCTTCTGATAAGACATTCACAATTCTTCAAAATCTTAGGGCAGCTAGGTGGTGCAGTGGATAGAGTAAGAATAAGCCTGGAGTCAGGAAAATCTGACTTCAAATCCAGTCTTGGACACTTACTAGCTATGTAACCCAGGGTAAGTCATTTAACTATTTGCCTCAGTTTCCTCATCTATAAAGTGAGCTAGAGAAGGAAATGATAAATCACTTCAGTATCTTTGTCAAGAAAACCTAGAATGGTTTGGAGATGATTGGAAATGACTAAAAAAAATATCAGTCTTTCCACCTAGTTAGAAACTGTCGGAGCTCATGTTCTGTGGGGACATCCTTTGAAAGCCAGGACCTGGTACATAGTAAGTCCTTAATAAATTCTTATTTGCTGGCTTTCTGACCCCGTGGTCACTTCCATGTCACAATGAAATTTTGATGTAGAACTTTCATGGAGTTTATAGATAAAAATGTTTGGGGGTGAAAATTTCATTCTTAAGAGAGAGAACAGGACTGTTAAGTTATTTATAGGTGAAGTTATTGAGTTCCAGATTAATATAGCAGCATTTTGAAGAAAAAATAATATAGCAGCTTCTCCCTAAAGGTTGAAAGTGCAATAATAGATAAAGCAATTTATATTTGCTAAAATGAAACACAGCCAGTTCAGATTCACACAAATACTAGTGAAAAAATGTACTTCTCTTCACACAAATATATTGGATGCATGTTAGAAATTGAATGCTGATCTTGGAAAATCAGAACATCTTTTCCTAGTCAGAATGAGAATAAGCTAGCTATTTAAGAAGTTGCTGAAAGGTCAGATCTATCAAATGACTTGACCTTGGAAAGGGAAACTCTTCCTTATTCAGACCCAACTACTCTCCTCCCCATGTTAGCTCCATCTCCTAATCAGTCCATTAAGTTGCAGGATAGCAGCAACCCTACTAAAGATAGGAACTTCCTCCTCTTTTCCTTCACCTTAGCCATTATTCATTCTAATCAGTATAGATGAGTAAGAAGTCACCAAATAGAGTCCTTCCAGTAAGTTGGAAGATCTACTTGACCATTTACCCTGTTTGGTTGATGTATCCCTAGACACCTGGGCCTTGTCATATGATTCACTGATGTGCCCTGAGGACTCTAGTTCATCCACACACTGATTGATTGTTAGGACTTCTGGGCTTTTCCATTCACTTTTCAGCTGCTCAAACAGATGCATGTGTACCTACACACATCCGCATCCTCCCCTCTGACACACATGCACGTGTGCATGTGTGATCAGCTGTGAATGAATGAATGAACCAATGAATGAATTAAAAAGTTTACTTGGGTTGTGTGTTTCACACATCTTCCCTAAATCACAAATCACAATGCTACTTAGATATCTAGAAGACCATAAATTAAAATCAGGTGCTACTCTACATTGGTAGAGCAGCACCTCATCAGTAATTTCCTATACAAATAGAATTACAGTTTCAGGCAAAAACAATATCTATGTTTTGTATTTCCTTAGAAATGTGCATTCTGTTCCTCCCAATAGAATGGAAGCTCTTTAGGATAAAGAAATATTTTGGTTTTTGTCTTTATAGCCTCATCACTTAACACAGTAGCTGGCACGTATTAAGCCCTTAATAATGCTTGTTGATTTAACTAAGGTATAAATGAGTAATAGAAAATACAGTTTTGTGAATGAGTTTTGAATAAGGGAAGGGGATGAAGTGGGAGATAGGTAATAGTGGTGGTGAGCACATTAAGAAGAACACAAAAGAGTAGAGAACTGTGACAAAGTGGTGAAGAAATATATTTCTTTCTTGAAACTCTAAGGCTGACTTTGCCCTTTAGCGTTGCCTAGGTTAGGGCCAAAATGAAGAAACTTACCTATTTATTGGAATCTATACTAATTATTGAATTACAAAAGTGGTACGCACTTAAGAATTTCTTCCCTCTGAGACTGTACAGAACAATTGGTTTCATAGGCCTCTGAATCACATATGTAGTATTGTATGTTACTGCTATTTATATTTAGTGGCATGCCTGTCTGATTGTGAGCTCCTGATTCACTTGAAGACAGGAACTTTGTTTTTTCCTGATAAGAAAATCAGGCTTTGAACATGGTAAATGATTGATAAATGTTAATTTTTGTTTTATATAATTGAACAGATCTGCATGAGAATAACCAGACTTCTAATGCTTATATCCAACTTATCTTACTGTTTTTCATTGCCCTTCAAAGCCATCACAATAACATTTTCAGAGATTGACCCTTCTTAAATGGTACATTGTTTTGTCCTCCCTTATTCAAATAAGAAATAGTTTCATATTTGTTTTAACAATAGCTATCCCTCAAGGGCCTCTGACACTACAGGTGATTTTGACTGACTTTAATTGGTCCTGTGAACTTGTGGATTATTCTTTTGTCAATGAGAAGATTACTGCATTGATCCTCAAATGGACATGTCTCTATAAGAGAAAGATCAAATTGTGTAATGTGATCAAGTGATTCTGTAGCAGCTGTTTGGATGACCCAGGTAGCCATCCTGATTGGTTCTCAAAATAGAGCCCTCCTCACAAAGGAAAAAGTATTGACTTCATCTAATTTGAATTTAACTTGGTCGTTTTTGTCCTATGAACTGGAAAAGGATAATGTCACCAAATAAACTATATTCACTTGCTATTGTAGTTTTCAGCAGATCAAGTTACAAAGTCAACATATGGAAAACTAGTTATCTTCCTACTCCTAAGTACAAATGTTTTTGGTAAGATTTGAGGTACAGAATTGGATAAACCTGATTATGCGCATTTTTTCTTCTCTAAACTGACTATATTCAGACTTGACCAATTATTTGTCACAGGAGACTGACTTCTGGAGATCAAGACTTTTGAAATCTAAGTAGGACTTATGATGTTGTAGTGAACACTCTAGATTATCTCAGCATCCCAGGTTTTAAGAGTCATAAGGATTCTCAGAGGACACATAATCCAATCTATCCTTGAAAAAAAATTCCCTCTACAACCTCCCCAACAAGTAGTCCCACAAGTTCTATTCAAAGACTTCCAATCATGACCTCCTGAAGCAGTCCATTCTATCAAAGCACGCTTTCTTGACCTTTTGAGGTAACACAGACCCTTTGGCAATCTGGAGAAATCCATAGAACCCATTCTCAGAATAATTATTTTGAAATGCATAAAGTAAAAGGCAGAAGATTACAAAGGAAACCAATTACCTTAAAATATAGTTATCAAAATCTATTTAAAAGTTCACTAACCCTCTGTACTCTCTCCAGGATCTAAGAACGCTTTGTAAGGCATAGCCTAGCTGAATGGATAGCGAATTGTATTTCGTATGAAGAAGGCCTGGGTTGAAGACCTTCCTCAGACATTTGCCAGTTGTAGAATACCCCATATGTCACTTACCCTCCATAGTTCTCAGTTTCCACATCTACAAAATGACAGACTTGGATGATATGGCACCCTAGGTCCCTCCTAGCTCTAGATCTGTGATTCTAAGACCGATTTATGGAAAACTCAACTCGTTAGGAGGTCTTTTCCTTATACTAAGACTTAGTTTGCCTTTTTATGACTTTCACCCATTTGTCCTCATAATGTCAGTCACAATAATCTGATCCATCTGTCAAATGGGAAATCTTCTAATACTATAAAACAGTTAACTCATCCTTGCTATGTCTTCTTTTCACCTACCCAGTTGTGCCTCCAGACCAGCAGTTAGAAGAATGAAATGCTTGAGCAGCATGACATAGTAGAAGAAGCACTGGAGTAAGAGTTGTTTTCTGGTCTGGCATCCTGAACTCAGAGCTTATTCAGGGAGGGCTTACTTTTGAGGGCAGCTTCCCAAATCATTCTTGTTGCCTTTTCTTGCAAAAGGGTCAACCCCAATGCTCACACTGTCTGGGCTTTTTCTCTTTCAGTAGAAGTCTGGGTCTCTGAGCTCTCCAGGATTCCACATTATTCAGGGAATCTCTCCTGGACCCAGAAACTCACTGTCTGGTAACACTCTTATTAGCCCAGGACAGCACCCATAGCTGCAGTGTTTTCTTTGCCCCACACTGCTACACTATTGGTGGCTTCCAGGAGAAGGCAGGATGTATGAAATAATCCATGTAATCCCAGGGTTAGAAATGCTACACTATGGAGGAAAAGAAGTCTGAAGACCCTGTTCTAATACTTATTAAATATGTGCTCTGGGACACACAGCTAATCTTTCCAGCTCTCACCTTCCTCATCCATGTAAGCATCTTATAAAATGCTATAGAATTATAAAAGATGATGATTAGTCCTGGTTCCACCATTAATTTCCTGTGTGAATTTGAGAGAGTTTTCGTGGATTTCAGTTTATCTGTCTCTAATTAGGGATAAGAAATGCTTTGTCTTCCTGGGAGAATGGGGAAGGGGGGGCTACCGTGAAGACTGGATGGACATGGAAGTGCTTTACAAGATTAAAAAAAGCTCTTCAGATTTAGGACATAATTCTCTGTACAGAGACCATGTTGCAGAGTGGATAGAACTCCCCTGAACTGCCCTTAAGTCCCACTCTGCATATATACTGGCTGTGTGGCCTTGGTCATAGCCTTTAACTTCTCTGTGCCATGAACATTTCTCTAAGACTATAAGTTGCAGAGAAGGTGCTGCGCTGCGTTAGTGCAAGGAGTTCCCTTATTTAAGAGTTCTCTATGCCAATGAAATGAGAGGTCCAGTTCCCATTTCTTTGTCTATTTGTCTATTTCTGTCTCTATCTCTGTCTCTATTTTTATCTCTATCTCTTCTCTATCCCAGTGCCTTACCATTGTGGGGTCATTTACTGTTTGAATAATCTTGGCCAAATCACTTTCTGAGTCTCAGTTTCCTTCTTTGAAAACTGAGGGAGTTGAACTCAATGGTTTTTGAGGTCCCATCTAGTTCTGACATTCTCTTATGTTGCTTCTCCACCATGCTCCTCTTGCATAAATAGAAATTACAGTAACTACTCGAAAGGGTTGTTGTGAAGCTCAAATAAGATGTGATTCTGAAAAATGAAAAGCTTTAGTACCAAGTAAAGGACTATTGTAAGCACAGAGAAGCTTACTACATACCTTGGATGGCTGGATATTTCATTGCTGCTACCCAGATCTCTTCTGGATAGGAAGCTTAGCGCTTTCTTACTAAAAGTTTAGTGTTTTCTATAGACTGGAGAAATATTAATTCATACAGTGAGAATGGGCTATCTTACTCTCTGGAAAGCTTGATCTCTGATATTACCATACTTGAAGGGAAAAAGAGTGATCTGAGACATTACTAGAGAAGCAGTTTTCTAAGATAGTTTGGACCTCTAGGCTGCTTCAACATGCATCAACCGCAATGGAGTCTGACCCAGGGAACATAGATTGGACAGAGCCTGAAGATTTCCATTCTTGGAAGAAAGTGTCTAACAAAGCACAATAATTCACATCTGTGGAGAAATACGCCTGGTGAACTGAACAAGCACAGCCAGACTTTCATAGAAATATAGAATCTCAAAGTTGTAGGGAACTTGGAGGTGTCTAGACCAACCAAACCACAACCAGTGGTTATTCAGTTTTTGCTTGATAACTGCCTCTACTAATGGCAAATTCACTGCCCTCCAAAATAGCCCATTCCTCCACTTGGAGATCTCTAGGTTTTTCTTCATCTCCAAGCCCAAATTCTTTGGAGTTTTCTACCTACGTTTGTAGAAAGAATAGCTTTCAAATAATTGAAACCAACTATTATATATACCCCTAAAAGGTAGCATGGTATAGTAGAGGGGCACTGGATTAGAATTAGGCAGATTTGAGTTCAAACTGAAGCTCAAATATTTACTACTGAGAATGAGTCTAATCAAATTATTTAACATCCCTGTGCCACTGTTCCCTCATCTGTAAAATGAGGGATGGGAATTGGTGTCTTTTATAAGGGAAGGGACCATTAGGTCACATTTGATTCTGTGACACTCACAAATCATTCAGGAGTTAACAAAAGGATATATACTTAAATCTAACACAGTAAGGATTTGCAGCAGGAATATAGTGGCACTTAGCTTCTACAGATGTGTCACCAACCCTTCCATCTCCCCCCATCCCTTATCTTTTACAAATACCTGTCTGGTCAGCATGGCAGGGGTGGTGATCTCCATGGTTTTCAGATATTCACCAAGTCAGAGAAATTTCCCATCTCTACTTATCTGGGATGTTTTATACCTTTTGGTGACCATGACCATGTGCCAGGTAAGGCAACGGCCAATTAGGGACAGCTTTGCTGCCTTTTAGGGAAAAGTAATTCCTATGGTGGCAGAAGGGCCAGGGGAACCCTGGTAGATGTGGGTCCTACTTCCCTTCTGATTTTAAATATTTGCTATACCTCTATTTCATTATAAAAAACTGTCTCACACTTTGTCCCACCTAAAAACAATGATTTGTTATCTTGTATAGGGATAGGAATGCTAGATAAATTTCCCATTACAAACAACCAACTGTACCTCCTTCCCTGTTCAGCTATGCTGCTTACTTTCTTTGCTACCAAACAAAGCTGTGATAATGAAAGTATAGACACTGTGGCAGTACAGTGGGAGCTGTCCTAGGAGTTTTGTCAAAAACTTTTAAATCATTCTGCGTGGCCTTTATCCACTGGTATGGGTAGCCCCGTATGCACATGACTCTTCAGGGGCCTGCAAAGATTTGTCTCAATGTACAAAGCTTTCTCTTGCCTGGGGGAACTTTAAGTAAACCTAGTCAGAGAGGGGCTTCTGATATGTTTGCTTGCTGGGAGAACATAGATCTATGTCATTTAAGAAAACATATGCTCTTTTGTATCTGGATGTAGCTAGAACCTTTACAAATCAAGTCACATATTTAATGTATTAGTCCAGTGTTTTGCAACATTTTTCAGTAGTTTTTAACTCAAAATAGATCCCAAGCATTAGGAGTTCTAACAATAGTGAACATCAGCTGAGAAAACATAGAATTATATTTGAATGAGTTCAAGTGAATTTGTATTTTATTATCCTGAGTACCTATATATATATATATATATATATATATACATATATATATGTATATGTATATACACACACACATATATAATAGTAATAATCAAGAAGATATCGTATTTATTAATTTATTCAATCAAATTTATTATACTGACTTGCAATAGATATTTGCTGGAGTTAAGTCAAGATCAAAATGACAGTGCTTCATTTGGACATAGATTTGTGAACCCTTGAGAATAACTCTCTGTGCCTACTAGAAGTTCATGTTGGAAAACTTTGGACTAATAGGACCATAGAATAGAAAAAAGTCATAGAGGTCTCCCAGTGTCATCTCTCTACTGGCCACTAAAATGAATCCTGCATCATCTCTTTTTTTTGTAAAGGAAATTATCCTTTAGAAAAGCAAATTACCTTTTACTTGTGCATTTTGTAGGGAGACAGTGAGATTTTGAGTGGATCAGACTATGGTAAGAGTCAAAGGTTTTGTTACTTTCTTATAATGATAGTAAAGGTAGCAAAATGGGCCAGGAGAATTGGTGGGGAGGGGCAATCACTTAGTCTCCTTTTGCTAAGCTTTATTTACTTACCTTCATTGATATGTCAGCGATGAGTAAGAAACTCATCAAAATGAATCAAAATGGGTTTTGTAGCCCCAGTTTCCACTTACCACCCGTAGATTTTTTTAGGTAGTCCTCAATTTGGGTATTAGGAGTAAAATATTCACATAAGGAGGTAATGGGAGTTACAAAATGTATAACCTTAAATCAGATAGTCTAGAACTAAGACCTTTGAACCAGTACCATATGTAGGCTGTCAACAGATTGGACTTAATCTTAGCCCAAAACATCCTGGATCACTTTTGTAAGTTTCATTTAGCTAAGTAAGGTAAGTTGTTCATTCAAATGAGAGAAAGCTGCTAGACTATCCTTGTCAGGGAGAAGATTGTTAGAAAGTGCACTTTAGCAGATGGGAACCAAGAAACTTGCCAAAGACTTTGATAAGTCCTGAAACATAGATGATGATAGCATAAAGAAGTTTGGCAAACACAAAATCAGCAGAAACGGGATGCCCAGCACACCTAACAGAGATGAGAGGTGTGATGTTCAGCATCTCTCACATGGTAGAAAGCTGTGTGATTATATCATCAGATGATACTGGTAGCCAAGTAACATCAGAAGTACAAGTTACCCTAGCCACACATGTGAATTAGCCATAGGGATTCTTGGTGTGTACCTCTTCATCATGATCCCTGACCACACATGCTCCCTTCTTATATCCCTCCATGCATCTTTCCTAGTCAGATGTATTCTCTGTACTTGTCCCTTCCTCCACTGGTGGCATGATAATGTATGATAGAAAGTACCCAATGTATTCATGAAGGGAATTTTATAATTGCCTTCTAAAATTTACTGTGCTGATTGAATAAATGTCTTTTAAAAAACTAATATGCTTTTTGACTAGCTGATAATACTAAAAATATCAGCGAGGGCTGATGAAGCTATGGTTTTGAGTGACCTCATTAAATCTGGGGTAGCCTTTCTAGGAATCTACATATGAGGAGTGCCCCAGGTACAGTGCAAATTTTTGGGAATCAGTTTGTTTACATTAAAGTACACTTGCAACTTACATGTCTGTTGATGTGGGACCAGATTCAGTGTGCTGGCAGATATTTAACAACCATCTCTCCAAAAAAAAGTACATGCAAAAGATACTTTTAAGTTAAATTTATATTATTAAAATATTACTATCTCAAGTCTAGATAATCAGCAAAGCAATAAATCAAGACTTGATTTTAACATTTGCCTATTTCAAAAGTGTAAAAGGTCTCACTGAAAATTTAATTATTGTCTTTTGGGAGTCCGTAGGAGCAAGATGCAGTGAACCCTTGGATCAGTATTTCCCTAAATGTTTTATCAATACTTTTGTCAGCAGAACTAAATTTACTAAAATTTTTCATCAAACTAATCCTGTGCATTCATATATTTCAGAGATCAAGCAGATTCATGAGTGGCCTCATCTTTATGGCCTTCCTGTTTGGATTTCTGTTGGGTTCACATTCCCAGTTTCAGAGAGCTGCACAATGAGCTCAAGGTAGAGTCTGCTGGAATTGGTCCTCAGAGCCAAGGTGAATTGTGACCTCACAGCACTCTATCACTCAAAGGGCTTATGTCTTATTCAAATTCTATATTTCTTCTATCTTAGAAGAGTGCCCTGAACCTAGAAGATGCTTTAATAAATATTTGTACTAATGAATTCTATTTCATTCCTGAATGACCAGACTGTGTTAATTCCCCTGGAGAGGACATGTAGATAGAAATAACTACAACAATTCATGCATATAGGAGTATGTATTCTGCCTAGGAACTCTATTTTACCAACCTTCACGTACTTTCTCACCTGGTTTACCCATGATTAGTGTAATCAGATATCTGGAGACTCTCTGCATGACTGAAAAAGGTTCCATTTTCATTTGCTCTTTTGAGTATAGAATAATATGCCTAACAGCAAATAGCTCTTGGACCTACACTGTAGCTCTTGTTTAGGGGCAGGATTGCCTGGACCTACCATATAGCTTTGTCTTGGAGACCAGAATACATAGTTGAGAAACTGGTTGGCTAACAGGGTTGATTAGCATATGTATCTTTGTATGTTTTACACATGTGCAATTGATTGTTTATTACCAATAAATTCTATAAAGCTAGATTTAAATAGTAGGCATACTTTTTGTTCAGCTTGCACAGCTTTTATGCAATTGTGCTTTTGAGCTGTCTTTGAGATCTAGCACAGAGCTAATGTATTGCATTGCATTGCATTAATACTCTCCTTCCCTCTCTCAAAAAAAAAATAAAAAAAGAAATTTCCTCCCATCCTACCATAAAACTAGAGTGTCTGCTATTAGCTTCTTCTTTTGGGTTAGTGTATACTGTTTTCAGGAATCCCCTCTATTAAAAAAACAAAACAAAACACTGATTTAGAAGAAAATGCAAACTCCGAACTGGTTAGATTTTCAGATGATTTGAACTTTTGGAAAATAATAAGTTCTAGAGAGGCTAGAGCAACAAGGAAGAATTAGAGTGTTTGGAAGTTAGTGACTTAATAAAGATTAATGTAAGACAATCCACCCTGGGGGGAAATCATAATCAGGGTAAATATAAAATAGGAGCCAGTGTCTTGGAAGATAGTGAGGCAGAAAAGACCTGGGGATAATAATGGATAAGAAGTGATGAGTATTGAATGCAATGCTTACTTAGGGATAAAAAAGTGGCTCTGAAATGTTTAATAAAGATATTTTGATCAGATATGATAACGTATCATCAGATTTGGATTCATAAGGACTTAAAGTCTTGGAGCTGAAAAACTTCACAGATCCTTTGATTCAATAACCCTTCCCAGTGCGGTAATGAATATCTTTAACAATATCCCTGACAGATAACACCAGTGTTTCCTGTGGCCCAGATGGACCTCTGCTCTGTGGTCATATGGTCCCAGATTCATCCTAGGCACAGAGGTGTTGACTACAAAGGTGAGCATCAGGCCTGACACCAAACTAGAGCAAAATTCTGGGAAAAATTTCTAAAACAGCTTGTGGTTGTTGTTAGCTTAGGTCAGGGGTGAGGAACTGTGGCCTCGTAGCCACATGTGCCCTGCTAGGTTCTTGGGTGCTGCCTTTTGACTGAGTCCAAGTTTTATGAAACAAATTCTTTTGTTAAGGGAATTTTTTCTGTGAAGGCTGGATTGAGTCAGAGGGCTGCATTTGTGGAACTAGAGGGCCACACATGGCCTTAAGGCCACAGGTTCCTCATCCTTGACTTAGGTCTTCCTAACCCTAAACCTAGTGCTCTATTCACTGAACTATCTATCTGCCTCTAAAAACAGCTCTTAGATATGTCTAATATCTAGTTTCTCCACTGCCCTGAATCTGAGGCTCTTTCTTGAAAAGGTGTTAAATATACAACGTGGGTGTCAGATATGAAACAACTTCTTTTTTCCTCCACCGCAGAAAATACAAAAGCCATAAAAGACTCATAGGCATACACACAAAGAAATATAGAAAACATAAAACAACTTAAAAGCACATTATGCTCATTATACTCCCCTTGGAAAGTAAAGACAATTTTGTGGGACTGCCGACCAAATATTTCACATTTATTTCAGACCTACACTGCATGAGTAACTCCACAGCTTCTCATCACTTGGGACATGACTTTCTTTTGTCCTTCAGCTACCAGATGATCTGGCATTGGTTATCTCCCCTGAAAAGTGCTGTTCTGTAAAGGAAATCAGATAATACCTGACTTAGGAGCTCTTGAGTTAGTGACTGAAACTGGAAATGTCCATTTTTCAGGATCACTAGTCACTGGCCAGTGTTCAAGGGAGGAAAAAGAAAGTAGAATAAGGAGGACAGGGACTCAGTCTCTTTTAGACAAATATTTATTATTGCCATCATATATTTTTTATACCTACCATGGCTGCCATAATTCCTTCCCTTGTTCCCTTCCCCAAAACACACACACACACACACACACACACACACACACACACACACACACACTTTGTTGTAAGTTTAAGGAAAAGAAAGAAGTGGCAAAGAATTTAAAAATAAAAAGATCACCGGAGGGAAGGCAAACCATTTCCATAGACTTCCAAGACCTAGGCAGCCTTCCCCAGACTCTCAGTCAGCAATTACCTTTGACACCACCCCAAATAGCTAGAAACCAATTAAGAGTTGATGTAATAAGAGTAATCCCAGCAAAACACCTATCATTTCACCTCTACATTTCACAGTTTTCATGACTATAAAATGGGGGTGGAGTAGGGAGGAAGTCTGGATGCAATAGATCTTAAGGGCCCTTCCAGTTTTAAATCTATGATCTTATGTCATTCAGCAAACTAATCAATCCATCAATAAGTAGTTATTAAACACCTACTATATGCAGAGTCACTATGCTAAGGGTATGCAATAAAGAGTTGAAACACCTGTCTCATTTCACGTGGAGTGCCCCAGTCCAGCAGATCACGGGTCTTCTTGATCTCTTTACACTTGTGAAAATGTTCATCCTTGTTGGTATTTTCTCCAAAATGTGCCAACCTGCCTGTGCCTGCCCATCCTATGTAGCTCTTGTTCATATTCACCCATCACATTGAGAAATGGGATACAAATATCCTTAGAAGAATCTTTGTGACTTTCCATTGGTATTGACATGGTTCAGTGGCACAGTGGATCGAAAGCAAGGCTTTGAGTCAGGAAAATCTGAGTTCAAATCTGATCTTATGCTCTTATGAGTTGTGTGACCTTGAGCAAGTTAGTTCATTTCAGTTTTCTTTAGTTTCCTCATTTAAAAAATGGGGTTAGAGGCAGAGCCAAGATGATAAAGTAAATTAAAATAAAGCCTGAGCTCTCCCTCAAATTCCTCCAAATACCTTTAAATGATTACTCTAAACAAATTCTAGAGTAACACAACCCACAAAAAGATGGGGTGAAACGATTTTCCAGACCAAGACAACTTAGAAGGTGGGAAGAAAAGGTATGTTCCACGAGGGTGAGAGGAGAACTCAGACTAGTGCAGGTTGTACCAGCACGTAACAGGACCCCAGCAAACCAGGAGCAGGCGTGAGGGGACTAAAGCAATGGCATCAGTATGGTTTCCACCTCTCAGCCCATAGATGGTACGGGGATTGGATAATGGTTCAGAAAGAAATTTACAGGGGTCCCTTTACTGGTTCCAAGGTCAGGACTCTGCTGCATTGTCTATACTTGGTCTGGGTCTTAGTCCCAGTGTGAGCAGGAACACTGGCAGAACAGAACTTGAAGTCACAGGGGAGTAGGGTCCTAGTCACAGTTGCAGGGTTGAAACGAGTGCTTGTGGTCATTCAAAAAACAGTGCATAGTACAGGAGAGTGGTAAACAAGCCTATCCCTAGACCATACCACCTTAGAAGAGCCAAAACCTTACAGATCCCAATGTTACCTCTGAAAACAGCTACCAAAAACCCTGAAGCTTGGGGCAATGGCCCCTCTATTTGGGAGGCAGAGCCCTACTTTAGCATAGAGTGAAAAGTCAAGAAATAGACTAGAAAATGAGCAAACAACAGAAAGGCATACTGAGCAGAGAAAGTTAATAAAGTTACAAGGAAGATCAAAACACACACTCAGAAGACCACACAGTTAAAATTCCCTCATCCAAAGCCTCAAAGAAAAATATGACTTGGTCTCAGACTATGGAAGAGCTCAAAAAGGATTTTAAAAATCAAGAGAGGTAGAGGAGAAATTGAGAAGAGAAATGAGAGTGATGCAAGAAAATTATGAAAAAGGTCAACAGCTTGATAAAGGAGGCACAAAAAATACTGAAGAAAACACCTTCAAAAATAGAATAGACAACATGGTAAAAAGAAGCACAAAAATCCAATGAAGAGAAGAATGCTTTGAAAAATAGAATTGACCAATTGGAAAAGGAGATTTAAAAAACTCAGTGAAGAAATAAATTCCTTAAAAGTTAGAATTGGGCAAGCAGAAGCTTTATGAGACATCAAGAAACACTCAACCAAAATCAAGAGTGAAAAAATAGAAGACAATGGAAATATCTCACTGGAAAAAAAAGTGACCTGGAAAATAGATCCAGGAGAGATAATTTAAAAATAATTGAACTATCTAAAAATCATGATTGAAAAAAGTGCTTAGACATCATCTCTCAAGAAATTATAAAAAAAAAAAACAACTGCCCAGATATTCTAGAATCTAGATAGTAAAATTGAAAGAATCCACTGATCACCTCCTGAAAGAGATCCCAAAATGAAAATTTCAAGGAATATTATAGCCAAACTCCAGATCTCCCAGATCAAGAATATAGTGTAAGCAGCCATAAAGAAGCAATTCAAATATTACAGAGCCACAGTCAGGATAATACAAGATTTAGCAGCTTCTACATCAAAGGATCAGAGGGCTTACAATATGATATGAGCTAGGATAACAACAAAGAATCACTGATCCAGGAAAACTGACTATATTTGGAGGAGATAATAGTTAGAAGCAAAACACTTTGAGAATGGATAGGGTAAAAAGAGAGAGAGTAGGATAAACAGGAAGAAAATAAGATAGAGGGAAATACATAGCTGGTAATCAGTACTGGGAAAAAAATATTCAGTGAAATAGAGGACTTTCAAGAATTTCTGATGGAAAGACCAGAACTGAATAGAAAATTTGACTTTCAAATACAAGATGCAAAAGAAACATGAAAAGGTAAACAGAAAAGAGAAATCATAAGAGATTTGATAAGGTTAAGCTGTTTATATTCTGACGTGGGAAAAAGATATTTATAACTCCTAAAAGCTTTTTTTCATTATTAAGGCTGTTAGAAGGAATACATATAGAGAAAGCAGAAGTGTGAGTTGAATGTGATTGTATGATTATCGAAAAAAATAAGAAATGAGAAAGAAAAATGCACTAGGAGAAGGGGAAAATGAGAAGAATGAGATAAATTATCTGACATAAAAGAGACCTGAAAGAGATTTTCCAGTGGAGAGGGAAATGGGAGAAATGGGGAGAGGAGCACATGAACCTTATTCTCATTGGAAAGGACTCAAAGAAGAAATAATATACACACTTCGTTGGGTGTAGAAATCTATCTTACCATACAGGAGTAGGAAGGAAAGGGCATAAGAGAAGAGGGAAGAGCTAATAGAAGGGAAGGATATTTGGGGGAGATAAAAGTCAGAAGCAAAACACTTTTGAGAATGGACAGGGTAAAGAGAAAAAGAGAGAGAGAGAAAGAGAGACACAGAGAGAGACAGAGAGAGTAAAAGAGACAGAGAGAGTAAGATTAACAGGGAGAAAAGGGATGGAGGGAAATACATAGTTGGTAATCGGTAATGGGAAAAGATTTTTAGAGAGGCTTCATTTCACAAACATATAGAAAAATGCATCAAATTCATAGAAATGAATCATTCTTGAATTGATAAATGGTTAAAGGATATGAACAGGCAGTTTTCAGACAAAGTAATCAAAGCGATCTGTAGTCATATGAAAAAATATTCTCTAAATCACTATTGATGAGAGAAATAAAAATCAAAACAACTCAGAGCTAGTACCTCACACCTGTCAGATTTGCTACTATGACAAAAAGGGAAACAACAAATAGGGGAGGAGATGTAGGAAAATTAAAACATTTGTGTACTATTGGTGAAGTTGTATGCTGATTCAACTGTTCTGGAGAACAATTTGGAACTATGTTCCAAGGGCTATAAATCCGTGTATACACTTTGACCAAGCAATACAACTACTAGGTCTATATCCCAAAGAGATAAAAAACAAAAAGGAAAAGGATCTATGCGTACAAAAACATTTATAGCAGCTCTTTTAATGGTAGCAAAGAATTGAAAATTGAGGGGATACCTATGGATTGGAGAATGGCTGGAGAAGTTGTGTTGTATATTATTGTGATGGAATACTATTGTGCTTTAAGAAATGATGAGCAGAATGTTTTCAGAAAAATATGGAAAGCTTTCATGAACTGATGCAAAGTGAAATGAGCAGAGTCAGGAGATCACTGTATGTACCCAGTGACAGCAATATTGTATTATGATCTACTATGAAAAACTTAGCAATTCTCAGCATTATAATGATCAAAAACAATTCTGTAGGACTTATACATATATATCCATCTCCAGAGAAAGAACTTATGGAGCCTGAATGCAGATCAAGGATTCTTTTTCTTTATTTTATTTTTCTTGTTTTGATTCTGTGTTTCTTTCACAGAATCACTCACATGGAAATGTGTTTTTCATGACTACACATGTATAACCTATGTCAAATTGATTGCCTTGTCAATGGGGAGAAGGAGAAGGAGGGAGACACTTTGGAATCCAAAATTTGAAAAAAAAAGAATGCTAAAATTGTTCTTACATGTATTTTGGGAAAAATATTAAATAAGATACAAAAAGAAAAATGGAAATTAGATCAGCACCTACCTCCCAGGGTTATTGTGAAGCTCAAAGGAAACACAGAATGACAAAAATTTAGAGTATTCACCCCCAAATGTTCACATGAACTATTTGTGCCCAGTCTCTGGTAGACCATTCCGAGCTTGCGTTGGTCTGATCAGTCACGTTGAAACTTGACTTTAGCATAGTGATGTCATTTTGGTCCTCTTCGAAAATGAAGATCAATGACAGACCAATTGTGAAGATCACATGAGGTCATATTTGTAAAGTGCTTAGCTCACTGTCTGGCATATACTAAGTGCTTAATAAATGCTTTTCCCCTGCCTATGGCAAGTCTGCATGTGGAATATATGGGCTCTTTATTGGTTATTATTCCTTGCTTTCACTATGTGACTGTCTAATTTTCTGTTGCAATCATGCGTTTCTTTGATGATGTCTTTTATACTTCTTCTCTGGTATAATTCCTTGTTTTTAAATGTTACAACTTACTTATCATAACCATGTGCCTCTTTATTGCCTTTTAGGAGATGTGGAATTTTAATTATTAAATTATGAACTTAGCAATATTCAACAAACTTGGACTTTCAATGTACAATTAAAAACAAAAGAATAGATTTAATTATAAAACTGGTCATTTCTATTATGTCCAATTCATTTTTAAAAGTATATATTAAAATTTTTAAAGTATACATTAAATTTTGCACAAAAGCAGCAACTTTCTGTTTCCTCCTCAGAACTTATTTTTGTTTCTTTTGTGTATTTCAAATATTATATTAGCGCTCTTTTACTTCTCTTTTTTTGGACTTTTATTACTAATTCTTCCCCTCCCTGATTAGAGGCCCTCCTTTGCAACAAATAAGTATTTTCAAGAAAAATAAATCATCATTTTGGACATATCTGAAAATGCCCATCTCCTTCTGCACCTCTAGTTCATTACCCCTCTGCCAAAGAGAAATGAGATCTACTTGATCATCTGTCTTCTGAAGTCATCACTGCTCACTGTACTCTAATTCTTCAGAGACCATAGTGTTTCATGACTCGTAGTCATAAAACATGACCAAAAGAATATTGATATTATAAATATGTGCCCTAGTTGCAGGGTGAAGCATAGAGAAATTGAAAGAGCTTTTCAGTTTTCCAAAACAGTCCAGTCCATCCATTGTCCCTCTCGTTATCACTCATTGTTCATTTGGAGTATGTATCTGAAATGGCTATGTCTGCACTCTCTATTTCTATATCATCCAGATCTATAGCTATATCTATCTACTCTTGTACATACATACACACTGATGGTTGAGCTTGATAAGTTTTATTTATCATGTACATAACTTGCTTTGTATATATTTGTTAGCGTGTTATTTTCTCTGTTAGACTGTAAGTTCCTTGAGGGCAGAGGCTGCCTTTTGATTCTTTTTTGTATCCTTGGTGTTTAGCAAAGTGTCTGACACATGTCAGGTGCTTCATAAGTGCTTATTAATCGATAAATTGCCCATCTAATTGCATGTCATAATCTCGACAATAGGTACTCTTCATCCACTTCGTTCTTCCTAAGTATGTAGTACGGCCAAATTTGTGAATTAATATGGATCTCATTTAAGATTCTTTTCATTGTCTTCATGCTTAATGCAATCAGTATGATGTCTTCTGCAAACAGAAGCATCTGGAGAACGTCTCCATTTATAGAGAATCCTCATTCAATTTGACTCTATCCTAGATCTCCTCCATGACTGTGGGGGAAGGGAACAAGCATTTATTTGAAACTCCTACTATGTGACAAACACTTTGCAAATATCTCATTTGGTCCTCACAATAACCAGGTGAAGCATATGCTATTATTATCATCATCTAATGTTACAGTCAAGGAAATTAAAGCAGACAGAGTTTAAGTCATTTGAACAGGGTCACACAGCTAGCAAGTGTCTAAGGTTAGATTTGAATATAAGTTCTTTTGATACCAGACCCAACTCTCCTTCCACTGTGCCACCTAAAAGCCCAACTAGTTGCCTAGTGGTGAACATCTTTGGAGAGTGCACATTTCTTTGTTTTGTTCCAAGGTTATCTCTGCTGATATATCTTTCAGAGATTATTGTATAATTTTGGCACATGCATGGGACATATTTTTTAAAGAGTTTTATGACTTCTAAATGAAAAGAGAAGATCTAGGCTAACTCAATACTTAGGTTATTCATCAAGAAAGATCCTAGGAATTTATCTTTCTAAGAGTTTCCACATCTTTCTTCCATCCCACCTTGGGAAAGGTTCATACCAGGAGAATGAAAGATATTTCCCATTTTTTAGCATTGTGCTCAGTAATTACTCAACAAAGGATCCTTGGTGATATATAGTACTGAGACCTGGTTGTTGGGGCATGAAAAAAGAAACTGGAGACTAGGAGGTCCAGCTAAGTGATAAGAACCCACTGAAGCACTCAGCTGGGGAGGGTTGGAGTCAAAACTAAGATTCACAGAGTATTTAGAACTGGGTTAAAACTTTTCCTAAGAGTTATAAAAGCAAAGGATCTAGGCTGAAAAGAACATTAGAGATCAACTAGCCTAATCCTCTTATTTTATAGATGACAAATGTGAGTGTTGGAAACATACATCACTTGCCCAAGGTCACATAGTCAGTATCTGAACCCAAGTTCTCTGATTACAAATATAGTGTCCTTTCCACAACAGGTTGCATCAATATTTTCATCTAGGTTCAAAATCAATCAGAAGGGTTTGAAACAAGTCATGGACTTCCTTGGGACTTTGTTTCTTCACCTATAAAAGAAATAATTTAAGTTTTGCTCTAAGATCTCTCATATAGCACCTTTTATATATAATTACAAATATACATCTAGAGGGAACATCAGAGGTCATTTAGATCAATTTCTTTATGTTACTGTTGAAGAAACTATGGTTCAGGAAATTTGACCAACTTGCCTAAGGTCACATAAGTAAGAGTCATGAGAAATGAGATATGAATCAAGGTCCCTGGACTCCAGAGTTCCAATGTTCTTTCCATTGTACCACACTGCCTCTGTTTCCAACCAGAATATTTTATGATACTGTGATTCTGAGACATAATATGCCACTGTCTAGAAAACTTAGAGAGAGACCCACTGTAGAAGCAGTTGAACTTCTGTTACTCTCCGCCTTCTGATGAGGCCCCAGAGGTAGAGTTATTCTAGAAGTCAGGTGGGAACTGATCATAACTTTGCATCTGCCTTATAGAGGAGGTTAGGAGGCAGGATAATGAATAATAACAAAAAAGTATAGCAGTTCGTATTTGTATAGTGCTGAATTATGGACAATGTCCTTTCTTCACAATAGCTTATGAAGTAGATAGTTCAAGTATTACTATCTGTGTTTTAAAGATGGGAAAACAGTCCCAGAGAGTTGAGGTAATTTTCTAAAGGTCATACAAGTAGTAAGAGGCAGAGAAATTTAACCTTAGGGTCAATACTCTTTCCACTGTACCATATTGCCCCATGGGGAAACTTAGATAGCACCCATTTCTCAGAAGAAAAGGATTATCTCTGACTTGGAGGGAAGGAGGTCTTTGAAGGATGCCTGAAAGAACTGATGCCTCTTGAGTCATCACTGGTTCTTTTCTCAGTAGTGCTGGGACGCTGAGGATGCCTGAGTCCTGATGGAGAACAGAGTCTCCAAAGAATTAGAGGCTCTGAGGTTCCCCCTGCTCCTAAAGAGGACTTCTTGTTTACTTTTGTATCTCTTCCAGTGTGTAGAACAGTGCTCTGTTCACAAAGTTATGACAGAGTAAGCTATTAATAGAAGTTTTATGAAATTGGGAATCCAAAGTATTTCTAAAGCAAGCTTCCGTGTCAACATAAAAACCAGCCCTCACTTCACCAACAAATAGCCACCGAGCTTTGAGTTCAGAATTAATTTCCTAAGTTAATGACATGGATATACTGCTTCTTAGTTTCTTTTCACCTTAGTGTAGGTTGACAGTTCATTCTCCATTCAATAGTTGATCATGTCAGGATAGAGAATGATTTTTCTATTTTGTTGAATTAGTCAATGAGATTATGACATGGTATCTTTGTTACACAAACTTAAAACAAGTCTTTAGGACTTCTGGGATTTACCTTTTTGTTCCTTTTAAATTAAGTGACCTTTTATATCTAGGTTCTGTATCTATTTATAACTAATAGTGACATTTGGTGTGAGATGTTGGTTCACACCTAATTTCTACCTGATTTATTTTCAATTTTCCCAGTAGTTTTTGTGGAATTGTGAATCATTAGCCCAGTACTTAGGGTTCATTAAACATAATTCTGTGAAGATAATTTGCTTCTGGATCTTATGTAATTTGGAAGACTATCTCCTTGTTTTATATCCTGAAATTCAATCACAGAATTTTAGGATTGGAAGGGATTTGAGAGGCTAGCTTCAGAGTTGGGCTATGTGCACAATCTGTACTTCACTACTCTTATAAGATCCCTAATAATGATCATCCAGGATTAACCTGAAGAATTTTATTATCTTCTGAAAAGCTAATTCCATTTGGCTTAAGCTCTAATTATTGGAAGTTTTAAACTGAGAATGCTATAATAGGATGTGATTTTTAAGGCCATATAGCCAACCACTTTCATTTTCTTAGAGGAAGAAACCTAGGCCCAGGGAGGGAGATGACTTGCCCAAGGTCATACAGGTAGTTAGTGATAGATCTCAGATTTGAATTCAGATCTCCTGAGTACCAAGTGAACTAGATTTCCATTATACCATCCTTAGTGATGAATGTTTTCTCATCCATCCTGTTTCTTCTTGTAGTAGCTAAAGGTGGAACACCAAAATGTTGAAACTTAAATAGAAGTTTAAGAGATTAGTCACCTCTAACCATCAAACTTGTATGACACTTACTTAGCAAGACACTTAGCCAATGTGTGCCTCAATTTCTTCACTTGTAAAATGAGAATGTTGGACTCGTTGGATGCTCAGCCAGATAATCTTTGAAATTCACTGGTGTCTCAACTACCTGAGATAAAGACTTAATAAAAGCTTACAGTACTGATGAAAGATGATTGATTCTAATAGAATTGAATGAAGATGTGCTTTGCTTATACCAAGGAAAATGGGTCCTGGGTATTGAAAACAGAGTTTTACACATGATAAGCACTTAAAAATTTGCTGAATTTAATTGAGTTATCCTGATCAGACATCTGGAATACCACTATTCATTTCTGGGTACCACATTTTAGGAAGGACAGTAATAACTTGGAAGGTGTCCAAAGGAGGGCAACCAAGATAAAGAACTTCAAAATCATTCCATATAGGTTTGGTTGAAAGAATTAGGGCTATTTAGCCTGGAGAAAAGAATTCTCAAGGAGGCTGTCATGGGAAAGAGAGACTCTATTTTTCTTGGAATGGGAGAAATAGGTAGGAGTTACAAAGAGGTAAATTTAGGTTTTGTGCCAGAAACCAATTGGGGATATCCAACACTTCTTCCCATCAGAGGTATCTCAGAGTGGAATAGGCTTGGGAGGCAGTGGAGATCTTCAAACAAAGACATGAGGACCAGCTGTTATATATGTTGTAGAGCTGATTCTTCTGCTGTGATTGGGTCTAGAGAGCTCCATCCTTCACAATTCTGTGATTCTTTGAAGCTACTGGGCCTGACATCCGGACTACTGGCAGGCTGCCTGATCACTAGAGCTTCCTGGTCCAGTGGTACAGGAGGCAGTCACCCAGAAGCTCTGATTTGGGGAGTGCAAAAACCAGCCCATGCACCTCGGTGACCCCATATATCACACCTACTAGCCTATAACGGGGTCAGAAAGTTCCACTCTCAGTCTGTCATTGATGTTAAGATTCTATGCTTTCAAAAGGCCACTTGCTTGGGAAGCAGAACATCTTAATATCAAAGTTAATCATCTGTTTTCACAAGTATTCTAAGTGACATTTATTAATTATGGCAGATAGGTGGTATGAAATATTGGACCTGGAGTCAGAAAGATTTGAGTTTGAATCCTGTTTCAGATACTTGTGTAACTGATTAAATTTCCTCAGTGACAATTTCCTCATTTGTAAAATGGGGATAATATCAGCACCTGTAACACAGGGATTTTGTGAGAAATAAATGAGACAGAATATGTAAAACACTTTGCAAATGATAAAGCACTGTATAAATGTGAGTTGTTAAATACTTAGCAAGTGCAGAGCACTAAATATACAAAGAAGGAACGTGAAATGTTTACCTTCTACATATGACAAGACACACCTGCTCAAGGTAAACGATGACAATGAGAGTTGTTTTCATTGAAGTAATTGATAGAGAGTTGGACCTGGAATCAGGAAGATCTGGATTGAAGTCTGGCTGTTGACACTTACCAACTGTGTGACCTTGGGTAAGTCACTTAACCTCTCTTTGCCCCAGTTTCCTCAACTGTAAAATAGGAACAAATAATAGCACCTACCTTGCAGGCATTTTGTGAAAAGCAAATGAGATATTTGTAAAGCATTTAGCACAGAGCCTAACACATAGTAGGATCCATCCATCCATCCATCCATCCATTTGTCTGTCTGTCCATCTGTCTATCTAAATACATACATATTATTGCATCATAATTTATATATATACCATTTTCTTCAAAAAAAGAAATATTTTAGAAACTTTAAAACACCATATAAATGCTAATTATTATTTGTGTTTTAATTGTCTTTTGTTGCTGTTCTTATCAAGTCTTCCACAAGTGCCTCATTATAGACTAGCACCACACTGGTACAAGCTTTGGCAGATCCTATCAAACTGAAAATGCTTTGAGTAAGGACCTGAGATTGAGTCACACAGGGACCATCCTAACAGAGTGAGGAGAGACCTATCACTAGGGGACACATTAGGACAGGAATGAACAGTGACAAGAGCCCCAGTTGTGGAGTCAGAAGACCTGGATTCATATCCTCCTTCTGACACTTAAGCAATCATGTGACCTATGGTCTCCCTGGACCTCAGTTTCCACAAGTGTAAAATGAAGGGATTGTACTAGATGATCTTTGAAGTTACTTCCAAGTCTAGATTTATGATCTGAAGAAGACCTTTTTTCTCCTGCTATTGCCACAAATGAAGACCATCTACTTAAGGCAAAGAAAAGCTGAAGAAAGGGCTGGAATCTGAGTGGAGGGAGTCCCCTATCACCCCCATAAAATCATTGACTCTTGGAGTATCAAAATGTAAAATTTGGCATTTGAAAAGCACTTTTTTTAACACTAGAAAACAATTTACTGAATTAAGGAAAAGGGTTAGCACCAATGTTGGTGAAGGGAGGAACCGTTCCAATCATGGATCCTCAAAAGTGAAATAAGTTGACATTCATTTTGCTCTTACAAAAAAGTTTTGCAATCCTAAAAGCCCTATAGAAACATGGATTATTTAATATGTACTTGTGCACTTTGGTCATATTTTAACACAGTGCATGTCTTTATAAACATAACCCTATTACATTTCCATTTCTTAAGATCTGGAATCCCAAAGCCAAAATAATTACCATCTTTCTCAGATACAAATGTATAATCTATGTCAACTATACCCTTCATCCAAGTCACAGATAAAATTATCAAAGACAAGAATTAGAAAACACCCATCTGTGTTTTAAGTTACTGTGCAGTCATCCAGTGTGCTGTACTTTTGGAGGGATGCAGACCTGTGAAGTTACTGGTATAGAGAACAACTAGTAAAAAGCATCCCTCTTTCAAGGCAGATCTGCCAGTTTTTCTTTAGTTTAACATGGTAAAAGAGTTTGCTTTAGGCCCCCCAAGGCTAAGTGACTTGTCCAGGGCCAACACTACTCCAAGCTGTCATTCCATTCTTTTTGTTTCAAAGTGCTTTCTTTCAGCTGTAAACTCATTTTCTCTATAGTTCTGTACCAGAAGCTATGCAGTACAGGAGATACTCGCTTATCTGTTCATCAAGAATGAATTCATTTTATATGCAAAGCAGAGCAAAAAGCTTGAGTAAAATCTTAGCCTTCTTTGTTCTGTTAACACATTCCCCCTCAGTTGATGGATGGGCCAATGCTAGGCAAGTAACTTCTTCCAAAGTCATTTGATTTGACTCTCTTAATCCAAATAAGTTACAAATAACCTCATATTTGTGAAAAACACCAAAATACAACTACCTGTGACTACTAAATGAATCTAAATAAAGATGGGGCTTAAGTTTGCTTTGGAATGACAGACATGGATTACAAAACTAGTTGTACTAGTTGATATTTCTCTATTTTAGATATATCCTAAGTGGATTTGCAAATTCTGAGAAGTTTAAACTTCCTTCTAAGATGAACAGGAAAATATAACAGCTGAAGCAAATTCAGTTCTGGGTTCAAAGACAAATATTTTAGAAAAGGCCTCCTTACTTTGCTAATTGCAACATAAACAAAATCTTCAAAAGATGCTTTAACACCTATAGTGCCTTTGTTGATTACAATATAAATAGCTCCCAATGCCTCTGCTAAGCAAATAAGGCATGTGGATCCATCCTAAAAACAAGCAGTTACCTAGTCCAGCCCACCACCCACTGGTGCCACCCATACGACTGCATTTCCAGATGTGCATTGTCCTGTACACAATCATGGAAGAAAATGTGGGAACAGATATAGAAGAGAAACTCAGTTCCTGGGCTAGAAGAGACTGATGCCCTTACTCCAGGGGCTAGAGGACACCATGAAACTTCATATGTCAGGGGAATTTCTCCTGCTCCATGAAAGTTTTTCCACAGATTCCACAGGAGCATCCCCCTCCTTCCTTGTTGTGAGAGCACAGGATATGTCTGTCATGGGAAGCATCGGAGGAAAAGCTTTGCCATAGTATTTGCACTTGAAGGGTTTCTCCCCAGAATGTTGCCGGATATGAGTTCGAAGAAAGCTGGAGGTGGTGAAGGACTTGTTATAGTAGACATACTTGTACAGCCTCTCTCCAGAGTGGACCCTCATGTGCTTATTGAGGCTAGAGGACTGTGAGAAGCTCTTTCCACACATGGAGCACCTCTGGGGTCTGTGTTTCTCATGGACATGTAGGATGTGAATTTGGAGCCATCCCGCTTCTCAAAGCATCGACTGCACAGGTTACAGGGGAATTTACTGTCCCCTTAGTCCACACATCGAGTGTACTTGAGGTGCTTGTCTCTGTAATACTTGTAGGCAAACACTTTACCACACCTTTCACATTTGTGACTTTCTCCAGACTCTTCTGGAGGCTCAAGCTGCTGTTTCCCTTCGTCCACAATGTTCAGATTCACAGGGATACCCAAGAACTGTTGGTAGCAGTCTCCATACCACACCAGCAGCTCCTGGTTGGGAAGGATTTCTTTGCAGCTCTGGTAAAATATTTGGCCTTGACACTGGACTGCTGATAGGTTCTATGCCTCTGGAAAACAGACGCAGTTGACTAAAGACATCCAATTCCTACTGGTTCCTTTTTCATCTATGAAGTGACTCAAATGGCCATCTTCAAAGATCTCCCACATCAGGGAATTGTCACCATAGGTCTTGATCTCACTTGCATTGACCCGTACTTAGAAAGGGACCGAATCTAACCCCCTTGGGAACAAGATTGCTGCAGAATACACCAAACTGAGGGACGTCACCACACATGGTCTTCAGTACACACAGACCTTCAGGTAAAGTCAGGGAGTCTTCATCCAGAGACAGAATCACTGATTCTGATCCTGAGCCGTCCTCCGGTACCCGGAGCCCAGAGATAGAGCAGTGTAATCTACTGGTCTGCTTCGGGGAGTGGACAGCACCATACAAGACTAAGCGCAACTCCTCCTTGGTAAAGTGATACTGCCGCGAGGCCTCCGGCTGTGCGCACTGGGAGGTAGGAGGACCCGCATCTAGAGAGTGACTCTTTCGGGGGGAGTAGGGAAAGAACCGGTTGGGCGTGGGGCCAGGAAGCCACTGGGGAGAAATCTTGGGTGAGGAGATCTTAGTTGGCCAGGGGACCGAGGTGTCCGCCAGCGGAAGGATGAGGCTGAGGCTGTGGCTGCTGCTCTGACAATCTTTGTGACTGCCGCTGCCACCGCCAAAGCCGCTGCTGTCCACAGTGAGCAGATCCTCCTTGGGCAAAGGTGGATGGCCTTCCTCTGGGGACACACTGCCAAAGAAGGGCAAGGATCCTGAAGGCAAGTTATAAAAAGGTTCTCTAGGCAGGGACGCACCGTGGTTCAGGAAAGTGGGCATCCGGTTGAAGCCAAAGTGGGACAGCGCCCTGGAGTTTATCCCTGGTCTTCCCAAAGTCTTGAGTTGATGGAAAAACTCTGGGGAACTGCTCAGGGGAGAGCTATCCAGGGGCGAACTGGTCAGGCTATCCCCATACAGATTGTGGGGCTGGAGAGGAGTGTAGTAGCCAGCCATGTGCGCAGAGTTGCTCCGCAGACTCTCCTCGGGGAGAGTACAGCTTTTCCTGGGGTCGCGTTCACCAGAAAAAGATATGGCCATGCCGAGGGCAAAGGTGCGAGGTTAGGGAGTGAGGAGGGATGAATCTGCAGTCCTTGGGGACCGGCGATTCTTAGGAAATCCAGAGACACCCAGCTGGTGTCTGAGGAGGGATTTGAATACAGTCCTTCTTGGCTTCCAGGCCGGTAGGCTAAGGATAAAACACTTTGCTACTGTCCAGCTCGATGTTCCTTGAACCAGTTCACCACCCGGTTGTATTTTTCTTTTAGAGTGCCCGGGGCAGCCTTTCTGCTGTCTCTTGGGGCACCACTCATTACCCCAGCCTAGCATAGCTGTGGCCAGGAGACTGGACACTCATCTGGGAGGGATGCCCTCTCTCCAGCAGGTTACCCACAGGGCTTCACGACTGTCTAGAACATCCCCAGCCTGGAGTTGATCACATCATGGAATCTAATCTTAGAATCATAGTTGGAAGGGACTTTGCAATGCCATCTAGTCCAACACATACCCCAAAGCAGGAAAACTTTCTGGTGCACAAGTTCTTCACCTTTTCAATGTCATCGACCTCTTGGGCAGTCTGGGGAGAAAAGCACTTTTTTACACCAACACCATGAGGTGAATAGTTTTGCTGACTGCCTCCATTTACAGAAGAGCATTCCCTTCCACCTCCATTTACGCAGGTTGTAAGTGGCTCTCCTGATTTCCCATCCATTTCATTGCACCATGGCTCCCATCACAGCACATGACTTCTCATGGTCCCTTCCTTCCCAGGCAACACATGCAGCTCTACAATTGCTTAAGCAGTACCCCATCCTTAGGATCTTTTCTTTTCTCCTGCCTTTATTCCTATCTCTTTGCCTTGTGTTCCATTTCCTTACAACCCTACCTTCTGTCAATTGTATGGTAAATGCTACTGAGAATTCATAGATTATATTTCCTACTTATATCCTATAATAGAATATACCATTCATTTACTTCCACTTCCTTGTATTTCTTGGAAAGAGTATTTGTTCACTTAACAAGCATTTCTTTAATGCATACTATTCATTGATATAAGAAACTCCTGGTGGAAGGGGTGGATTCACCTAATGTGCCATTAGAAAATTGGGAAATACAAAGGTGATTAAGACAATTTTTGCCTTCAAGAAGCTTATAGTCCAGCAGGAGAGATAAGACTAAGATATAAAAAGTTAAGATAACTTAAGATATGAGAAAAATATAATAGACACATTATATTAAGATATAAGAAAAATAATAAACATATTGAGATATAAGAAAAGATTATGCAAATCATAATATGCAAAAATGCATAGTGGACAACTGGATGGCACAGTGGATAGAACGCCAAGTCAGGAGTAGCAAGCCTCCTTATTGAGATGACCTGAGTTCAAGTTTCACTTCTGTCCGACTCATATTCATTATATGACCCTGGATAAGTCACTTAACTTCCCTTTACACACCCGAGCACTGCTACTGTGAATAATTCATGGGTCTGATTGCATAGCATATTGAACTGTTTATTTATTCAACAGTAAATTAAACATTGTTCAGTGAAGTAAAGCATAACATTCATAGCAACATCCCCAATCAATATCAAGTATCCATGTAAAGTTCACACCATCCACCCCCTAGGTCACAGTAAGAAAAATCTTAATCAATACCAAGTGTCCAAGTAAAGTTCTCTTTCATCTTAACTCCAGGTTGATTTCCAAGTCCCGTGACTCTTCCTCTGTGGGCTGACCACTCCTGACTCTTGCCTGGATTCACACATAGACAGCTGTCCACTCCTGTTCCATATCTCTGCTCAGGGGGACTGCTCCACTCCACACCTTCTGCCTCTGGGAAAATAAAGCTCAACAGGGCAATGACAATACTGATACACACCACTAGCAACCTCATCTCAATTCATCCCTAAAGTCCAGAGGCTCTGTGCTAACAGCTCAGTTCACTTCAACAGTTCTCAAAAGGAGCTTAGCCTCATGGGTGTATTTCTGCCCTATAACCCTATTGTCTTTCAAAGTTTGGAGGCTCCTTCAACAAGTCTCTGCCCTTGTTAAGAGAGGGAGGTCTCCTCTTTCTGTCCAGAGGTCTCCTTCCAGATCTCTTCTTTTCAATGGTGACTCACTTCGCATCTGCTTTCTCAATACCGGTTTTCTCTTTCTATACAGTTCTATTCAGTATCTGATTGGCTAGAACCCACATGCATGTATATGATTTTCTAGAGCCCACATGCACATGTCTGATTGGTTAAAACTCAATCCAGAAAAGTAGCAAAGATCCTACTTTGCTTGCTGTTATAGCTATAGAACAATTGTTAATTGACATTGATAGAAGCCATTTCCCTACTGAGTTTCATACACCCATAAAATCACAGATTAGTGGCCACCTCAAAAAAGTGTTTAGAGAGAACGCAAAGAATGGTTCAATTGAATTCAACAAACACTAATTGGATACCTAAGGTCTGTAAAGTATTGTGTATAAAGTGCTGTCCCTTTAAGTCTCATTTCATTTGGAGCAGCTGAGATATAAAAAGAAGAAAAGCTCATATTTTTGTATAAAGAAAAAGAGTTAAATCAATAGGTAAAAGATGCAAGCTATTACTACTATTATAGATGAACATTTTGATGATTGAAAGGAGTAAGAAAATAACTTAGTTTAATAAAATTGCTAAAGTATGAGTATTAAGAAACATAGCTTTCAGATGATACTGGAGCAGTCTAAGAAAGAAAATGAACTGTGGCATAAAGATACAGGATGATGCCCCCATTTAAATGTTAAAAATTGAGTGGTATAAAGGGTGAAAAGAAAGAATTTTTTTGTTTATTAAAAATTGGATAAATAAAATTCAATGAAACTGTCAAAGACAAAGAACGTGTGTGTGTGTGTGTGTGTGTGTGTGTGAGAGAGAGAGAGAGAGAGAGAGAGAGAGAGAGAGAGAGAGAGAGAGAGAGAGAGAGAGAGAGAGAGAGACTACTTAACATTGGAAACTGTGTGTGAATAAAGTCTAATGTTTTTATAGAAGAAATTAGTTGAGTTGTTACCTTTTGATGATAGTCAGGAACCTCTGATTTAAGCCATTGCAAGGTATAGGATAGGAGAGAGACAGGATAGAAGAAACAGATTGAAGAATGAAGAAAATCTAGAAGATCAAGACCAATGTTTCAAGTTGTTTAAAGGGACTAACAGCAAGAGTAGTCAACTGATGAGAAGGTTTTGACTTCTAGTTCCTAACTGGCTGAGTGAAGAAAATGATTTTCGCAAATTTCTGTTATCATCACCTAGATGTTGAGAGGTGAAACTTTTCAGAAGCACCTTTTGGTCTTTTATATTCTTTTTGGTTTGAGAAGGGATGACAGAAAAGGGTAAGACACATACTGCTGCAGCTTTGCTGTATGAGAAGAACTGGCTGGTCTAGTTTGTTTCATCCATGAAGTCAAACTGAGCTATTTGTTGTAAGATCTCTTATGAGTGGACAGTGTAACTTCCTGGTAAGTGATGATCTGTGTAGCACAGAGATGGTCAGTCTGATGAGTTTTGCAGTTCTCTGGCATAAAGGGATTTATTATGCATACCTCAAGAGGTAACGCTTTCTAATTTGATCAGCTGATGGTGGTAAGGATCAATAGCCAGTCAGTTAGCAGAGAAATTATTTTATACGGTATAATTAATTCTAAATAGACCAATGGCATCAAAGCCTGCAGTTGACTTAATAGCTACTCTAAGAAAATGAGTCTTCCCCTTTCTAGTGTTTCCCTGACGTCTTCCTGAATGTGTATATTCATTCTCCCCGTTAGATATAGAGTACATTGATGAGAGAATATATAAGCCAGTTTTAGGTATGTATTGTAATATATGTACTTACATAAATTACATATATGTTTCTATTACATATGTAATATATGTAAATCATGTACTTGCTTAATATATAAGGACCTATGATAGTGTCATTATTTCTTTGGCATTATTGCTGAGTAAACAGTTATGATTAAAAACGAAAAGTTTCGTTATTATGAGCAGCTATTTTGTGCAAATAATGTCCAGTGCACAGAATGTCTACACTCACTGTAGCATGACACACTGTGTTTCATATGCAAAGATTGATATGACATAGACCCAGCCTTCAAGGAGCTTACAAAGAGAGAGAGAGAGATTTATTTGAATAAAAGTGATACAGATAAGAATGTAATGAGTGCATCAGAAAGGTACAGGAAAAATGCTGAGAAATCTGAGGAAGAGGAAGTGACTTCCAATTGATGGGAGCAGAATGCCAGGAAAGGTTTTCTGGAAAAGGTGGCACTCAAGCTGAGCCTTGAAGAACACATATCATTCCCTGAATTGCTAGTATTGTCTCCTGCCTCAAATAGCCACGTATCTGTGAATAAGTTCTAACTCTTAGAAAAATGCAAGTTTTTTAAATAAATGAATGAATAAAATGAAAAGCACTGATTTAGCACTTTGTACCAGATACAATACTAACAACTGAGGATATTAATACAAAAGCAAAACAGCCTCTGTCCTCGAGGAGTTTGCATTCTAGTAAGGGAAGACCACCTATATGATGGAGTAATGGTCTGGAAAAGATGTTTTGGCTTGGGAAGTCGTAAGGATGCTAAGTGGAGCTATGGAGGAGTTCATTCACCTGCCTTTTCAGAAGCAATGATGGTACTGTTGGATTGAATCTGCCTGGAGTAAGGAGGGTAGGATGGGCATGTTATCGCATAGACATAGCAGATGGCGAAGAGATGGTCAAGACAGACAGTTGGATTGTATAAAAGCATGGTATAGGGTCCAAGGTCAGATAGAGAGAGTGTGTCTGTTGACTTACCAATTAGGATAGCATGGCCCCAGCATGGCAGTTTTAAAGCTTAGTAGATTAACCTATGATTTCTGGAGATTGGTGATTTACAGCAATACTTCTTAAGCTGTAGGTCGTGACTTCATATGAAAAATTTGGCAATGGTAAAATGGCACAATGACCAAAAATTATCAAAAATGAAACGTGTAGTGAATTGAAGGTGTTTCTGGAAGTGTTTGCCCATATTGCATCATGCAACTTCACATAGCCTTGGTTCTAAACTCAAAGCATGCACACTTTGCACTGCGCATGCCCTCAGGCCATGCAAAGCCAATGAATGTTGCAGAAAAAAGTCTCAAAAGTAGAAAGTTTAAGAAGCCTTGGTTTAGAGGGATCTTCAGCATGAAAGATGGCAAGCAGACATTCAAAATATTTTCAGGGAGTGTTACCTTCCTGTCTTTGTATACCTAAGGCTTGGTATTCTTTGGAGCATTGTATTTAAGTATCTAATAAATGGAATCAATTCATATCTGTTTTGGGCATAGGGTATGGCATAAACAAAGGCACTGAGGAGATTGGATGAAAATAGGAGACAGATTTATTATGAGGTTAAATGAAGAAGAAATTATTTCAACTTGTGAGAATTTAGGGAAATTTCATAGAGAAGGTAATTACTGAGTGGAACTTTAAAGGACAGTAAGGAGATTAACCAGTAAGCATCAAGGGTAGGGCCTTCTAGGGGTAGTTAACTATCTGAGGAAAGGCTGAAAGGTAAGATAGAGAGAGATGAATTAAGGGAATAGTTCAGTTTGGCTAGAGTATGGAATATGTGAGGGAAAGTAGTGTGAGTTAAGGCTAGAGAAACTGGTCTTATCCAGATGGTAAAGATCTTTGAATGCTTGAACCTTATTCCGTAGATAAAGGGGAGTCAGTGAAGATTTTTGATCAGGGGAGTGATGTGGTCACAACTAAATGCTGGGATAATCTGGCAACAAAGTGAATTGAAGGGGGAAAAGACTGAAATCAGGAAGACTAATTAGGAACTTGTTCCAATAGTGCAAGGATAAGTGCAGAAAGCCCAGAACTAGGGCTATGGTAATGCTAATTGTAGAGTGACAGGAGAAGAGAAAATGCACATAAGGAGTGGCAGGAGTAGGGAAAGACCTAAGGACAGACAAGTTTGTTATGACCTGTCAGATGATATTAATTCTTCAATTACAAAACTGAGCTCAATGGACACAGAAAGAAGAAATGAAGTCAAATTTCCCCATATAAAAAAGAAAAAAAAATACAGTGATTCTGATCCTTAGTACTATAATATTCAGAACAACCCTAAATAGAATATCTTGAAGTTTTGAAGGTCTACTACTACTATCAAGCAGGAGTCAGGTTCTGAGATTGTTCTAACAGGAATCATTCCCTCCATGGACCAATTGACAAAGTGATTAAAGAAACCCACAGAAATGCTATCCAACTTTTTTTCTGAACAGCCAGAGAGACAGTTTCCTTTCAGCTCCTAGAAAGGATTTGGCCCTTAGGTGACCTCCTACTTTTGTTAAGACCTTGACTCTCTACTTTTCTATGATGGAATTCCGACCCTTTCCCTCCAAACCATAATCCAACTCTTGTGGCATTTCTTTGCATTCTGTACCCCCTTCAATGAGTATGTTCCTCTTGCAGATGTTAATGACATTTGGGTGTTTAAAAAAACACAGATGGTATTGTGTGATTTGAAAGCTAATTGCAGCAAATTTATCTGATAAGCAGCTTTCATTATGTACTCATCAAACTGTTATGGAAGTAAGTGGTTGCCTCATGCATATTTTGTCAGGGCTTTTTAATAAAAAAGGGAAAAAAATAGAAGAAAATAGAGTATAGAATGGAGTAGATGAAGCAAGTTCAGTAGAAAGAGTTTAGGATAAAGAGATGTAAGTTTAAAACTCTATTCTCCAATAAGCATTGCCTTGGGTGACATTTCCCTTTGATGGTTTGCAACTTGTGTCTCTCTAAAATGTAGGGGTTGAATTAGTTGATTTAAAATTTCCTTCCAGTTCTAAGATTCTTTATTTTTTAAAAAACAATTTTTATTAATCTTTTGTTTTTGATGTCATTTTTAGTTCTCCATTATCCTAGGTCAAGACTTACTTAGGCTAGTCCAGTGATTTGGGTTCAATAACAAAATACTTGTGGACTATAACATGCAACAAAAGTAACTTTACTTACAATAAAAATGGCGAAACTGGACCTGGAGATAGGAAGTTAGGAAGGTCTGAGTTCAAACTTAGTATCTAATGCTTTCTAGCTATGTGACTCTGGGCAAGTCACTTAAATTCTATACTATATCAATTTCTTTTGTTAAATGGGGATAATAATAGCACTTGCTTCTCAAAGTTGTTGTGAGGATAAAATGAGGTAATATTTGTAAAGAATTTCGCAAAACTTAAAACTCCATGTAAATGCTAGCTATTATTTACTATCATTATCATCATTAAAAACAGACATCCTCTACCTCAATATTTGCAGCCAAAAACATTGAGACAGAAAAAATATTTAGCAAGGTAACAGGAACTCTGTCAAATCACTGGAGGTCTGACTTCAAATAGCCTTGTTTTTTTTATACCTCTGGTCCTCTGAATGAACCAAGTCCTGCCACCCCAACATAGCCTTCTCCCTCTCCCTTCCCACTCAAGGACAGAGGATTCAGAAATACCTCCTACACTGGTAGCCTTTCATTTCCAGTGTGATAAAATGGTTTCATTTATGTGTGTGTGTGTGTGTGTGTATGTGTGTATGTGTGATGCTATTTGGTACTTGTCACATTCAGCATCTCCAAACTCTTCTTCAATCATCAGTCAAGGATTAAGTGTATACAATGTGCCAGGTAATGTGATGTACTAGGAAAAAGTGAAGGAATCCCTGCTCTCAGAGAGTTAAAATTCTGTCAAGAGAGACAATATTGACATAAGTCTATCAGAAATATGTAGAAAATAGACACAAGTTAATTGGAGGAAGGAACAATTAGAAACTATGGAGATCAGGAAAAGTTTCATATATAAAATGGAACTTGAGCCAAGTCTTAAAGGAAACTAGGGATTCTAAGAGGTGGAAGTATGGGTAGGTCCTAATTAACTCAACTTAGAGAATACCCTGAGGTGGTAGAATTATTCTAATCATATGTTGTTACTCAGTCATTTCAGTCTTATCTGATTCTTCATGACTCCATTTAGAGTTTTCTTGGCAAGATACTGGAGTGGTTTGCCATTTCCTTCTTCAGTTCTTTTTGCATATGAGGAATTGAGTGAGGCAAACAGGGTAAAGTGACTTGCGCAGGATCACGCAGCTAGTAATTGTTTGAGGTCAGATTTGAACTAGGCTCGACTGTCTCCAGGGTCAGCACTCTATCCGCTGCACCACCTAGCTGCTCTTTGCAGACATATGGGCACTTTATTGCTTTGAGTCATATAGGTGACCCAGTGTACTGGTCCTGGAGTAAGGAAGATTGGTTCAAATCTAAACTCAGAGATTTCCTAAGTATATGATCCTGGACAAGTCACTTAAAAACAACAACAACAAAAAACTTTGCTTGCCTCCGTTTCTTAATCCTTAAAATGGGGATGTTAAAAATAGCACTTACCTCCCAGGATTGTTATGAGGATAAGATGAGATAATATTTTAGAGTGCTTTATAAACTTAAAAGCACTCTACTTGCTAATTACCTAAAATACAGTGACTATTTAGAGGTAAACCTTTAGGAATTTTGATTCTTGATTGTAGTCCTAAATCTTTTGTCCTCTGAAATATCATGTTCCATGACCTTAGTTTTTTTTTTAATATTGCAGATGCTAGGTCCTGTGTAATCCTGATTTTGACTCCCCAATATTTGAATTGTTTCTTTCTGGCCATTTACAGCATTTTTTCCTTGACCTGATAATTCTATAATTTAGGTATAATGTTTGTGGAGTTTTATTTGAGATCTCTTTCCTGGGGGAATCAATGGATTCTTTCAATGCCTGTTTTGCCAATGGTTCCAAGATACAGGGCAGTTTTCTTTGATAGTTTCTTGAAAGATGCCATCCAAGTTCTCCTTTTTTACTTATGGCTTTCAGGTAGTCTAATGATTCTGATGTTGCCTCTCCTGGATCTATTTTCCAACTCAGTTGTTTTTTCCAACGAGGTAGTTTGCATTTTTCTTCTTTTCAATTTGATTGATTCTTGATATCTTATTGAGTCCTTAGCTTCCACTTGCCCAATTCTCACTTTTAAGGAGTTGTTTTCCTAGTTAGCTTTTGTACTTCCTTTTCCATTCTATTTTTAAGTATTTTCTTTCTTCAAACTGTTGAGTCTTTTTTTCATAATTTTCACTTCTTTTCCCCATTTTTTCTTCTGCCTGTCATATGAGTTTTAGTCTTCTTGAGCTCTTCCATGAGTTCTTTCTAGGCTTGAGATGACTTCCCATTTTTCTTTGGGGTTTCTCCCATAGGTGATTTGACATTGTTGTCCTCTTCTGCATTTGTGCCTTAGTCTTCGCTGTCATCATAATGACTTTCTGTGGTCAGATTCTTTTTTTGTTTGTTTTTTTACTCATCTTTTTCAGCCTTTTCTCTTTTTTTAAAATTTGAACTTTGTTTATAGAGTAGAATGAGGCACTGCCTCAGGTTTACTGTGCCTTACATCCCCTGGATGTAAGCCCTGACTGTTTATCTGGTGCTACACTGATGTTGCCCTGAGACCCATGGGACATCCTCTTTCTGATGCTTCACTAAAGGGGTTCAGTGTGGGGTGGTTGGTTCTGCTGGAGACTATAGAGGTCTGGCAGCTTACCTGATGCTGATCTGGGATCCTAGTGCTGGTGTCTGGCATATACTGAGGGTGGTGGGATGTTTCTGTGTTTCCCTGGGGCTACATGGAAGCACGTGGTGTTTTGGCCACTGAAGGTTACCTGTTTGCCCAGCTACACTTAAGCATGTGGTGGTTCTTGAAATTGGAATCTTCTCATTCCCCTGCCTATGCTGAGGCACATGAGGAGTCTTGATCTTGGTGTTTGTCTACTCTACCACAATGGGGCTCAGGATCTCCTACTGGTTAGCTGAGGTATTGAGACTGTACACCCATCTGAAACTTGAGAAGGGACTATGAACTGCTCACATGCACAAACAGCTCTCCTGGAACAGCTGAAGAAGGAAATAGAGGAAAAATTGGCCAATGATTTTAAAAGTATGCAAAAAGAATTCTCTGAAGAGAACACCTCTATAAAGGAAAATAGAACAAATGGAAAAGGAAGCACAAAACCTAACTGGGAAAATTGGACAAATGGAAAAGAAAGTACAAAAACTTACTGGAGAAAATAATTCCTTAAAAGGAATAATTGAATAGATGGAAAAAGAGATGAAAAAGTTAACTGAAGAAAATAATTTGATGAAAATTAGAATTGGACAAGAAGAAGCTAATGACTCTATGAGACATCAAGAGTCAGTCAAACAAAATCTAAAGAATGAAAAGATAGAAAGAAATGTAAAATATCTAATTGGAAAAACAACTGACCTGGAAAACAGGTCCAGGAGAGAAAATTTAAGAATGATTGGCCTACCAGAAAGCCATGACGAAAGAAAGAGTCTGGACAATATCTTCCAAGAAATCATCAAGGAAAACTGCTCTGAAGTGCTAGATCCAGAGGGCAAAGTGGTCATCAAAAGAATCCACTGTTCACCTCCTGAAAAGGATCCCAAACTAAAAATACCAAGATATATTGTTGCCAAATTCCAGAACTATCAAGTAAAGGAGAAAATACTACAGTCAGGACCACACAGGACCTTGCAGCTCCTACATTAAAAGATCAAAGGAATTGGAATCTGATATTCCATAAGGCAAAGGAGCTAGGACTACAACCAAGGATCAGTTACCCAGCAAAGTTCAGTATAAAATTTCAGGCAAGGAGATGGACATTCAATGAAATAGGGGATTTTTCCAGATCTTGCTGACAAAAAGACCAGAACTCAACAGAAAATTTGATCTTCAAATGTCGGTCTCAAGAGAGGAATACAAAGGTAAACGGGAAAAGAAAAACTTGTTTCTCAATTGGGGCAAACTGTTTACATTCCTATAAAGGAAGATGGCATGTGTTAATCTTAAGAACTGTACATCTATCATGAAATATAAAAGGGATATACATAGATAGAGGGAATGGGTATAAAGTAAATGATATGATAATAAAAATGTGATTTAAGCATGAGAAAGGATTATAAATAAAAAGGAGGAAGCAGAAAATGATAAATTACATCACAGAAAGAAGCACAAAATTATATTATAGTAGAGGGAAAGAGGAGAGGGAGAGGAGTATTGTTTGAGAGACACTCTCATCTGATTTGGTTCAAGGAGGGAACAATAAACTTAATTAAGTATATAAATCTAACTAGCTCTATAGACAGTAGGAGGGGAAGAGGTAAGAAAGGGGAGGGGAAGCTAAAAAAGGGGAAGAAGTAGTAAGAGTAAAGAGGAGGAAAAGGGAGGGGGAATGAAAGAAGGAAGTGAACACTGTGGGAGGCCGTGGTCAAAAATGAAAACTCTAGGGAAGAGGGGAAGGGAGATGGAAGAACTAAAAGCATAAATAGTGGGAAAGAGGATGGAGGGAAAGACACAGATTGTAATCATAACTGGGAATGTGAATGGAATGAACTCTGCTATAAAATGGAGACAGATAACAGAATGTATTAAAAGCCAACAACAACAGCAAGTTATGGTTTTTCCAGTAGCAATGTAAGACTTTGAGAGTAGGACTATAATGAAAATTGATTTCAAGTTGTGCTGTTGGAGAAGACTTTTGAGAGTTTCCTGTACTGTATTAAAGAAATCAGTTCAGACAATTCATTGGCAGGTCAAATACTGAAGCTGAAGCTTAATTACTTTGGCTACATAATGAAAATAAATTGAAAAAGTGTGCTGATGTAGGGAAAGGTTGAAGGCAAAAAGATAAATGGATGACAGAGGATGAGATGGATAGATAGTGTCATGGAAGCAATGAACATGAGCTTGGACAGACTTTGGGAGATAGTGGAGGATAGAAGGGCCTCACTTGCCATAGTCCATGGGATCACAAAGATCTCTATATAACTGAATGGCTAAACAACACCAACAAAAAATTGTCATATTATCCTTGGAGACCTATAATGTTTAACTTATTTCAGTGAATTCTGTCTTCATTGTTAGCCAACCGCAGCCAAAATAAGTGGCTTTGTTTTGTATAGAATTAACATATTCTTCAAAAGTTGTTACACTTTGCCACTCATTTGCCATTTTTTTCTTTTGCATTGTATTCTTTGTGTTTCAAATTCTGCATTGAGAGCTCTGATTTCTGACTTGATTTAATCCTATTTACTTTAATTTTTTTTCTTTCTCTTTGGAACTATTCTAGACGTGTGTGTATTTCTGTTTTCATGTGATCTCTGAGATGTCCACAGGATTTTTTATCTTATAGGGGAATTCTGTTTAATTTTCATTCATAGTCTAAAACTTGTTCATAGTATTTTGGGCTGAGTTTTCATTTATTCTTCCTTCTCTCCGCATGAACTACTTTGTTGGTTTCTCTGTGCACAACTTTTTTATTCTGACTTTTCTCTTGTATTCTCAGTTACTTGTCTCTGGTTTCTCCCCTCGCATTTGATGTCTTTCCATTTCTATGATGACACAGACCTCCAAGCCTGGGTGAGAGGGTTGTAGGCCCCCAAAGCCCAGCTTGCTGCTCAGAGCAAACTCAAAGTAACTATCCCCAGCTGATTTTCTAGTCCCTTTTACCTTAGCACAAATGGTCTTTCCTTTCTGGCCAGCTATGTCTGTGCTGCTCTAACTCTTCCCCCAATCCCTAATACTAGTTAGTCTACCCTTCTTTTGAGTTACTGAGCAGAATCACAAGGTAGAAACAGAATTAGTAACTAAGATTGGGAAGAAAAACAGCCAGGAACCTCCATAGTCATACCTCAAATGACAAGGCTACAAACTTGCCTACACAGCCTGTGTATGACCTGAAAAATACACGGGGGCAGAGAATCCAGTGTGGAGGATAGCTGGTTGGCAGAATCAATTTCCCCATTTTACCTTTTGCCCTTATGGAAAGGAAGCAGAGATTAAATCCAGAAAATTTAGTGGATAAATAGGAGTTTCTCCCTCCTCCAACACAGAGGAAGGGAGGAGAGAGAAGGGTGATGTCTATTTGCATAGTCTCACCAACCATTGTTCTCAGTGTGTAACATTCTTGACACCTCAATGAGTTCAAAAGCATTTATTGTGATTGCTCATAGCATCTGCAGCCAATCACAGTCTCAGAAACAGAGAGTAGGGACGAGGTGTATTCTCCTGCCTGCATGACTCTAAGATTGTGTATAAACCCTCTTAGCTCCTCCAGAGTTCTCTAAAACATGGTCTCAGAAATCCAAGTTCAAAGATATCCCTGCTGCTGAACTCAGGAAACACTCTTTTTCCTCTCTATCTCTTGGCTTCCCCAGCTCCCTTCAAGTCTCAACTAAACTCCCACCGTCTGCAAGAACCCTTTTCCAAACCCTTTACTTTTTAGTGCTTTTCCTCCGAAGTTATTTCCAAGTTATCCTTTGTTTATGAATGTACATATACCGTAGATGTGGTAGATATACTATGACATACACACTATATATACATATACATGTATACTATACATGATCATGTGTGTACATATGTGTATGCATGCATGGTTGTTTTTGTTGTCATTATTGCTATTGTTGATCATTTGTTCAGCTGTGGCCCTGTGGTTACTCTTCATGACCCCAAGGGGTTTTCTTGGCAAAGATTCAGGAATGGTTTGCCATTTTCTTCTCCAGCTCATTTTACATATGAGAAAACTGAAGCAAAGAGGGTTAAGTGACTTGCCCAGGGTCACAAAACTAGTCAATGTCTGAGGCTGGATTTGAACTCACTTCTTTCTGACTCCAGGTCCAGCAATCTATTCATTTCACTGCCAGGCTGCCCCATTATATATTATATGATATATGTGTATGTATATATAAACACATGCACATACATGCATCAAGATGCAAATAACTATGTACAAATATGTACACATGTTGCATGTACATATGTACTTATTTACACGTACATATATTACACATACATGTAATAATATATGTACACACTTGTATATAGTTATCTGCTTGTTTTCTCCCCCATTAGACTGTGGATCTCCTTGAGAAAAGGGCTTTTTTTGTGCTTCCTTTGTGTCTCCAATGCTTAGCACAGTGCCTGGAACACGGTAGGTTTAGCCCAGTGCCTGTTGACTGCCCTGACTTGACAAGATCTCCTTGAGGCTCTTGTTGCCAGGCTCTGAATGCCTCATAGCTTGAGTATCAGTTATTTTGTATCTGGTGCATAATTCCTTTTCTGAGGTCTTTCAGTTTCATAGCTACTCTGTCGTCTTTCCAATCAGGTGATTCTTCTATAAAACCTTTATGAGGAAGATCTACACATGTATGAAGGGTGTAGTTGATCACAATATGAGAAGAGAATAAGTTGCATTTGCTAATGACTTTCTACAGCAGAGTGTATGTTCACCATCATGTAATGGACTGATATGTGTTAGGAAATATACAATGTCATTGGGTTTAATGTTTGTTGGACATTTTTTTAAAAAACATGACTTGATAGAACAAAACATAGCCTCAACTTCTGCCTCTTAGAAATCCTGACTTTCTTCATTGCTCAGTTCAATTACTGCCTCCTCCGAAGGCTTTGCCCTGTTCTCCAAGATGCTAGTGCCTTCTTCTCTATTCTTACCCTCCATTTACTCTCTATTCATTGTGTAGTAGTAACTTATTCCTATATTGTCTCTCTTAATGGAATGTAGTCTCCTTGGTGTTAGAGGCTGTTTCAGCTTTTTTTTTATGTTCCTAGATCATTATTAATTGTGACTAACTTCAATAAGATGTCTCCAATGCACATGCTAATACATAATTCTAGTCAAAGATGCAACTATAATGGTTGTGGTCAATAGCCAATGAACATTTATTAAGTACTAACTATGAAATATTGTTTAGCAAATCTCTGATAACTATTAAATGAGTTATAATACAGAAAACATATCATTTTTAAGAATAGTAGCTTGAATTTAATACTTTGAAGTTTGCAAAGTGCTTTACAAAATTTTTCTCATTTTATCTTCTCAGCCTTGACCATAGCTGCTATAATTATCCTCATTTTGTAGATGAAGAAATGGAAGTAGACAGATGATAAATGACTTGCCCAGTATCACCTAGCATATATCTAAGGAGACACTGGAACTGAAGTGTTTCTGATTTCAGGTCTGACATTATTCACTGTGCTACCTAGGTATCCCCTATATGTGTTCACCAGAAGTATGCATCACTATCATGTAAGAAGTCCTTTACGCTGTTCAAATGGAACATACCCTTTATGGTTGCTGACATTCTCCAGTTAATACAATTTGTGAATAACTAATACTGATTGCATTAAATCCAAGAATACTATAGGGACTCCTCAATCAGCTATAAAACCAGAGAATTTAAAAAAAAAAAACTTCTTAAAAAAGAAAAACCAAAAGAATGAAGAGTGCCTCTTCTCCAGACTATGAGGTACACAGTTAGGGAGGTATTTCCTTCATGGTCTATTATGAAAACATATGTCTTCAACTGCTATTAAAGGGGGAAATGAGATGGACTTCCAAAGAAAGACTTCTGGAGGAAACCTTTCCTGAAGATTCACTAAGAGTATTACTTAATATATAAGTGCATGCTGATTTTATTCACACCTAAATAATCAAAACAACTCATATTTATATGGTGATTTCAGGTTTATAACACACTTTCTTCTGGTTAATTCTTTGTGGTCATTTGGCCAGATATTCTTATCCCCATTTCAGAAATGAGGGAACCGAGCTTCAGAGACATTAAGCAATTTTCCCAAGGCAACACAGCTAATTATCTTAGCTGCGTTGTAAACCCAGTCAATCGCTGTCAGTGAGTCAGGTGCTCTTTACAACTATTCTGGGACTCAGTCTCCTCATCTGTTAAATGAGAATGTTGTGACCAATAATTTTTTTGGTTCCTTCCAGTTCTAAATCCAGTAGTCCTGAATAACACTTTCCAGTTCATAGTATAAGCAACTGTCACATTTTGGGTGCTTTAAGAGTAAAATTGTTAACCAACCATTCAATCAGAAAGTATTTTTAATAACATCTACTACATGTGTGCATCGAATACTTGACTTAGTACTGTGAGGTATTAAGGAAAAAAAATCACAATCCTCAGCCTTAACACAATAGCCCACATTTAGATTTGTATATTTTGCATTCAAACTTTTATATTTATAAAAATATTTATCTTTATAGAAATATTCTATAAAACTTTTATATTTATATAAGCTTATATATTTATAAATTGATATATTAAAATATAAATGTAGGCATTTGTATAGCATTTATAGCTCTTTATATATGTAATCTCATTTCATCTTTACAACGACCATGTGAGGGAGGTGTTGTCATTATTTCAACTTCACAGATGAAGAAACTGAGGTTGAGAAAAACTAAGTGATCTACCTAGGGTCACATAACTAGTAAGTATTTGAGGCAAGATTTGAACTCCTGACTTCAAGTCCAGTACTCTTTCCATTGCCTCACTTAGCACTACTTGGTGAGGAATTTGCCATCTAGCATAAGAGACCCAACTTTTTAGGATAGTATAGAATCCATTGCTAAATTGTGGCTAATGGACCTCAAGTGTTGTCAAGAATTCAGAATGGGAAGATATTGTCATTGATGAAATTCTTGCAGAAAGCTTCTTAGAGAAGGTAGAATTTGAGCAGGGCTTTGAAGAAAGTCTAGGATGTGAATAGACCAAATGAAATGGAAGAAGGAAAAGCGTAAGCAAAAGTTTGAAGTGAGACTGACCCTGGAGTGTAGAATCTGAGAGGAGAATTGGGGGATGGGGAGGCCAGTAAAACTGTCTTGTTGCATAAGAGGCTGTTTGTGAGAAGAATGAGGAGGAGGAAGAAAAGGAAGGGGAGAAGAAAAAAGATGAGAAAGGGCTGAGTTTGGGAGGTTTAATGGCCCTAGGCTTTGGAATTTCTTGGAGGAGAATGAGAAAAATGAGTCATAACCCTTGCTCAGTGGGTTTCTGTCTCTGAGAAAAGCTTCATACTTCACATAGAAAAAACTTCCTAACTATATGAATGTGACTGCACAATGGCAGTTATAAATAAAGCAACAGGTACCATAGCAACAGAGAATGCTGAAATTAATCCATCATTCCATTGTAAAGAGTGAAACCCATACTATATATGTGTGTATGCACATACACTCACAAGTGCTATCTTCCTTCTGTTTTCCATAACTTTCCTAAGTTTATCCTCCTTTCTTGTATAGAACAAAGCTCAGGTTGGCTATATTCTAATGCTACAGTTAGGCTTCAATTATCACAGGCAAGCATACAACTTAATTCAACAAATATTTATTAAGCAGTTACAAGACATAAAGCCTTTTGCTAGATGAAATCAAGAATTGAGAAGGAGCATGCTGTAGTGGACACCACTTTTAGCTTACTCAGTCCAGCCCTTTCTCTCTTCCTTACTACATCTGGGAACTTAGATGAGACATTTTTTTAGTACAATTCCTTATCTATGAAGTGGAGCTAATGATAATTTTACTAACAATCTCATAGAGTTATCGTGAGAATCAAATAAGATAAAATATATAAAGGGACTGGTACTGGACCTGTAATTTCATTTGTACAGGGTAAATCTGGATGAATTAACTCGAGCTATCACACAAGGTCAACATTTAATCTTCAATTTATCAACTGAGAGTTTTATTAACAGCTCAAGTGTTTAAGTGACTTACCCATGGTCACATAGTTAGTCTATATCAGAGAATGCAGGGCTTCATGGATTTAATACTGACTCTTTACTTTGACATGTTGCCTCCTGTTTATGTTAAACTATTATTACTAAAATTGAAGAATAAGAAATAGCCTGAAATAGAATCAAGATGATAGAATAATTGAAAACATTTTTGCCCAACTCTCCCAACATACTTCCTCCACAACAATCTATAAAATGAGAATGATAAAAAAAAGGTCACTGTGAATCATGTTCCCAGCCCAGGGCAGCTTAGGAATACAAAATAATTTATAGACACTGGGCTTTGTGCTGACCAGAAGCACAATGACAATGGCACATCTAGAGCATTCCAGTGCCCAGGGATGGAAAGGGAATAGAAATAGATCACCAGGACAGGAACCACCAGGGCAAAAAAAGATCCCAGGGAGACTCTGGAAGCAGCACTGGAAGCGAGAAAGGTACCATCTGACAGCTTTATCACCCATTGGCAGTTCTAGGTCACAGATCCAGGGCAGAGGGAATCAGTTGTGATTGAATTCAGGGTATTATCTGAGTACAGTTATCCCTTCCATGACTCAGAAGTTAAGAGCATGGTGCCCCCATGATCCAGAAAATCCACATAAATTTTTTTGATCCTCTCTTTGTAATTCAGAAGATGCTTGATTTTTTTCTTTTTCTCTTATGTTGCTTACATCACCTTATTGTAAAATTTAGGTTGATATATCTAATACTATACATTTTTGTGCATTTCTGAGTCTCTAAACTTTTTCTGTGTAATTTGCTGGCCTTTGCATGTTGTCAACCACTTCTGCAAAACTCCTAAAAAGTTCTCAATTAGTTTCTTAAGCTGATCCATGATATCATGAAATCTCCATGGAGAAAGTGATGATGTGGAAGGGATAATGGTATGGAACACTAAAATAATTCCAGAAATTTAGCTGTGTGGCTCTAAGTACAAGAGCAGAGTAGTGCCTCAGTTCTAATCTTTAGCCTAGTATGTAAGATTGAAATAGAAAAAAAAAACAGGTCTGGAGACCAAGATCAAAGGGGAGTCAACAGCTCAGCTACTCTGAGTTGGCAGAAACTTCCAATGAGCTAACAGTTACTGAGACCAGAAAAAGTCTACTGAAACTCAGGGGGCAGCTAAGTGGTGCAGTGGATAGAGCACCAGTGCAGGAGTCAGGAGGACCTGAGTTTAAATCTTACCTCAGACACTTGACACTCACTAGCTATGTAACCTTGGGCAAGTCACTTAACCCCAATTGCCTTATCCTGGGTCATCTCCAGTCATCCTGATGAATATCTGGTCACTGGATTCAGATGGCTCTGGAAAAGAAGTGAGGCTGGTGACCTGCACAACCCTCCTTCACTCAAAACAAAGTCAAATGTAAGTCTTGTCATCATTTCTCTAATGATATGGTCTTCTTTGGCAAAGAAGGATGAACACACACACACTGAAACTCAACTGTACACAAGGCAACAGAACCAAACCTAGGCCAGGAACCAACAGCTCAGACCAGGATTACACATTTTAGAAGCTCTTAATACTTGCAGATCCTAGGAAAGAACTCTGGGAAAGCAGCATCAACTCAAGCCAGACATCCCCACCCTCAGAAGTGAGCATACCTCAACATTAGCATAAAGGCCAAAGTCTGGAAGTAGGCTGGAAGAATGAGCAAACAAAAAAACTCTGATCACAAAGAACTACTAAAATGGCAGGAAACTAAAGACATAAACATGGAAGTAGACAATGACTTGATAACATCTACAAGCAAAGCTTCAAAGACAAATACATATTGAACACGAGCTCAACAAGGATTCCTATAAGAATTAAAGCAAGAGCAAAAGAAATTTTAAGAGAGTGAAAAAAATTCAAACTAAGTAAGAACAATAGAGAAAACAATGGGAAAAGAAGTGAAAGAAAGTTATGAAAAGAGAAATAGCAGCTTGGTAAAAGAATGTAACACCTTACAGAAGAAAATAGCTCCTTGATATTAAAATTGGTTGCAGATTGAATATGCTTTTCCGTTTCTTTCTTTTCTTTTTTTTACATAGCTAATGTGAAAATATGCTCTGCATGATTTCATATGTATAACTGATATTTTAATTCTTTCCTTCTCAATGGATGAAGGGAGTGGAGGGAGGGAAGGAATTGGGAACTGAAAATAAAAATAATATTTAATAAATAAAGAAGAAAATTATAATTGGACACATAGAAGCTAAAGACTTCATGAGACATCAAGATATGATAAACAAGTTAAAAGACTAAAAGAAAGAAAAAATGAAATAATTACAACAAAAAATAACTAACCTGGAAAATAAATCCAAGAGAATTAATTTAATAATCATTGAGTTGTCATTAACAAAAAAAAAAAATTGAACTAGACATCATGTTTCAAGCAATTATAAAGGAAAACTGTCCAATTATTTTAGAATTAGAGGGCAAAGTAAAAATTGAAAGAATACACACTTGTTGTCTCCTGAAAGTGATGCTAACATGAAAACTCTCAGGAATATGTCAGCCATCCCAGAACTCCTAGGTTAAGAAGAAAATGCTACAGAAAGCTAGAAAGAAAGAATTCAATGACTATGGAGCTACAGTCAGAATCATATAAGATTTAGCAGCCACCATAAAGGACTGGAGGGCTTTGAATATGATATCCCAGAAGGCAAAGAATATAAGATTATTACCAAGAATAACTTACCTAGCAAAACTGACTAAAATCCTATGAGGAGAAAATGGATTTTTAATGAAATACAAGAGTTTCAAGTATTTCTGATGAAAAGACCAGAGCTGAATAGAAAAATTGACATTCAAACAGAGGACTCAAGAGAAGTATAAAAAGTAAATATGAGTGAGAAATCACAAGGGAATAAGAGATTATTATTGGGGAGATGATATATATAAGTTTTCAAAACTTTATCATCACCAGGGATCTTAAAAGGAGTCTAATTTTTCAAAGAGCCTAAGTGTGAAGCCTAAGAGAAACATGGAAGGCTTGAGAAAATGAATGCACTTAAAAAGCACAGGAGAGCAAAAATGGGGAAAGCCATTTTATACAAATGAAATGCTTAAGGAAGAGTTTATACAATGGAGGGGTTGGGGGCGGGAAGTGGGAAATGTTTGAATTTCACTCATCTCAACTCGTTCAAAAAGAAAAGATTACATATACAAACATAGTTTGGTAGAGAAATTTATCTTACCCAACAGGGAAGCTGGAGGGAAAGTTGTTAAGAGAAAACGGTGGGGAGAGGAAGGTGATAAAAGAGAGGGTAGATTAAGGGAGGCAGTGACCAGACATTAAACAGACTCTTAAAGAGGGAATAGAGTAAAAAAAAAAAAGAGAGAGATGGATAAATGTAAGAGAATAGGATGGAGGGAAATATAGAATTATCAATAATAACTGTGAATTTGAATAGAATGAACTTATCCATAAAACAGAAGAGAATATCAGATTAGAAATCAGAATCCAACAATATGTTGTTTACAAGAAACACATTTGAAACAAACAAAATAAAATACATAGGGAGTTAAAATAAGAAGGTGGGATAAAATCTATTATACTTCAGCTGAAGTAAAAAAAAAGCAAGGGTCAAAACCATGGTCTCAAAGAAAAAGCAAAAATTGACATAATTAAAAGAGCTAAATATGACACTATATTTTACTAAAATAAATACCGTAGATGATAGCATCAATAGTGATCATATATATACCAAACGGCATATTATCTAAATTCTGAAAGGAAAACAAATAAGTTATAGAAGGAAGTAGATTATAAAATCTTAATAACAATCTAGCTCTTTCATATCTAGGTAAATTTAATGATATAATAAACAAGAAAGAACTTAGCGAGAGGAATAGAATTTTAGAAAAGTCAGATGTCTGAATAATAGTGACTAAGAACAGAAAAGAATATACCTATTTCTAATCTGTGCACAGCACCTTCACAAAAACTGACATGTACCAGGACATAAAAATCTCAAAAACAAATGTGGGAAATCAGAAATATTAACTGCACCATTTCCTGACCATAGTGAAATACACATTGCATTGAATAAAGTGCCTTTAAAGCACAGATCAAAATTATTTTGAAGCTAAACAACTTAATGCTAGACAATGAGTGGACCAAAGAACACATTGGGGAAATAGTAATTTCGTTAAAGATGACAGATGAGACTATATATATATATATATATATATATATATATATATATATATATATATATATATATATATATATGTATGTATATATGTATATATATATGTATGTATGTATATATGTATGTATACATACACACATACATATATACATATATATGTATATGTATGTATGTATATACACATATATATGTATATATGTATACACACACACACATATATACACAATTATCCCTTCCACATTGTGACTTTGGATATATCATGGGTTGGCATAAGAAATTAAATGGGAATTTTGGGGGAGTTTTGTGGAAGCTGCAGATGACACGTGAAGACCAGCAGACCACATAGAGCCTATAACCAAATACTTAACCCAAATTTTACAAAAAATATACTGTAAACATCCCACAAAAGGAAAAGAAAAATAATCAGACCTCTCTGGTATGAAAGCAGGGGACAAAAAGTTTTACATGGATTTTTCAGATCATAGGAGCGCTGTGTCCTTAACCCCTGTGAGTAGGAAGGGACAATGGTATCTCTAAATGCTTACATTAATAAAAGGGAACTCTTCCTCTTTTCCGCGTGATTCTGTTAGTCTGGACTATGTTGCATTTGTGTCAATTGTTTTGCAACACTTTGTCAACTTCCTTCTAACAAATGTGATCAAATCCTCCTTTTCAACTGTATAGTGCAGTTGTCTTGACATCACAAAACAAGAGCTATCTACATGGTTTGTATATTCAGCAGGAAGTACGGGTTCACCAAAAGTACTTTTCAGAATTGCTATGAAGGCTTTAGAAGCCAGGATCGATATAAGTGACTTTAGAAAACTGGAGACATCAGACAGTAGTTGAAAAGAACATGGATTGAATGTATCTGGATACATGCACACATTCATTGTCCATTGGAAGGGGACAGAGGAAGGGAAGACAAGTTTAGTCTATACAGGTTACTAGATTTGGCAGATAATGGGTATTTGAATCTAACATTTAATATCTTAGTGTGTTCCACTGCTCCCACATCTTCCCAACCAAGCATTGAGTTTCTTCAAAGTTCATGGTTTTCAAGTCTTGATTTGAATACAAATTTATCTTCATCATCATTTGATATTACAGTACATTTGAAGTGCTGTATTGTCCTTCTAGCCTGAAGTGGAGTGTATGGAGTATACGTCACAGTTTCACCTGAGTTTTAAGACAATTCTGTGCTTGAAAAGCTCTTAGAAATAAAGTATGGTTAGCTTATTAGAATTCTTTAATTGTATTGATATTGTACATAACTGAACTTTGGGAGTAATGTAATTATTCATCTTGAATTTCTGGACCCAATCATTATTGTGAATTATTTTACTTTGAATATATTTTCATACTTAAGGTAAGTATCAAAAATGAAAAAAAAAAGAATATAACTAAAATGTTAGAAAACCAACAAATTAAAAATCTCTAATTAAACAGCAAAATATAAATACTGAAAATCAAAGGAGATACAAAATCAAAATTAAAAAAAATTGGATTAATAAATAAAAATGGGAGCATTTTTGAAGAAAAAATAAAGTATATAAACCACTGACTATTTTTTATTTTTTCAAAAATAAAGAAAACTGAATTACCATTATAAATTTTTTTTAAAAATGAGGAGCTAAAACTAGCTCTTCACAAATACTATAGTGGTTTACTTAGAGAACTCTAGAAAGTCAACTAAAAAAGTAAATTGAAATAACAGCCTAGCAAAGCTGTAAAATGTAAAATAAAGGCACACAAGTCATTAGCATTTCTACACATTATCAACAAAACCCTGTGGAAAGAGACGGGAAGAGAAATTCCACTTAAAATAAATACAGACAAAATAACAAGAAGTATTTCATACTTGGGAGTCTACTTATCAAGACACACACAAGAATTATCTTAACACAATCACAAAACACCTAACACAAACACAGAGAGATCTAAATAATTGGAGATATAATAAACAAAAGGAAAGACAATCTCTGCTCTCAAGGAGCTTACTATTGGGGGAAGACATGCATAAAAGAGAGCTGAAAAAGTATGTGGGGAGAGTCGGAAGCCGAAGAGTCTAAGAAGAAGTCAGAGCCTAAGAAAGGAAGGAAAGTTTGCTAGCTTGTGACCTTCTTCAAAAGGAAGGCTCCAGAAAGAACTTGACAGTGAGAAAAAGGGAGGATATGGGTGGAGAGATGTTCCAGGGTAAGAAGGCAGATAGGGAATTGTGACAAAGTCTGGAATCAGAAGCAGAGCCAGGAGGGAAAGGACAGATGGATGTCTTGAGCCTGTATTCAAAGTGTAGATTTTGGGAGCAACACTCCAATGGAAAAAAGAATTTATGATCTAATGAAGGAGATAATACATGCTCATAGATAATTACATAACATGGGATAGCAAACTAGATAGGAAGAACATTTATTTAACTCTATATGCCAAGCACTGTGATTAGGAATGAAAATAGAAAAACAAGCAAACAAGACAATCCCTACCTGAAGAAACTTCTATTTGAATGAGGAAAGAATGTTGCTGTTTGCCCTTCATTCTTGAAGAGGACCAATAGAATCAGGAAGGTGGTGTCTTGACTTGCAAGCTAATTGAATTTAAGTGAGGCAGGGCTGTGCAAAGTCACCACCCTCATTTTCTCCTCTGCAGTCTTCTGGACCCAAGGGCAAAATATCAGTCATGAGGACTGGAAATGGACCTGGATGCTGTGGGAGACCTTGGTCTTTTTAAGCTAAAGTCTTCCCCAGGTCTTAGTTTGTTTGAGGAAACGCCCATTCAATGATTAAGGCTAGGTAAGAAATGAGGCAAAGAATGATCTCTTTTACCAACTTAAAAAAATAATAATCTGAGAAGGGAAGATGCTTAGGATTTCTGGCCAAAATAGAAATAATTGCTATTTACACTCACTCTGAGCCATGGAAACCCAACAATGACCAAGTGAGGCTAGGGCTGAGATCTATTGTTGCCTAATCAGTGAGAGCTAGAGTGATTGGGGTATAAGGTATGATGCAGTAGCTTGATTTGAATTCCAATGTGCCTTACCAAAGCCTGAGTTTTCAATGCTATATTTGAAGGCCACATATAAAGAGAAAAGAGGAGGAAATGTGATGGAGAAAATATGCTCATAGAGGCAAGGCTGCTGGCAAGAATGTAGAGAAGTGTGGAGACTTAGTGGTACAAGGAATGAAGTGAGCTGGCTTGGATCCATTATGAAATAAGGGTCTGAGTTTTGGACTCATCAGTTAGGAGAATGGGCCACAGTGTGGAGGCATCTTCAGAGCTAATGGGAGGCCATAGAATAGTTACAAAGTGTCATGGGAGTTAAATGGAAAGAGATTATACAAGCTAAGAGGAAAGGTGAGGATCATGGAAAAGCTTCATGGAGAGCATTTAATAGAAGCTTTAAATCTCAGATTTGGAAGAGACCTTTGAAGGCTTGAAGGATGGTTAAGTTTTCGCTCACTGTTTAAAAATAGGTAGATAAAGCAACATAAGCAAAGATGTGGAGGAGAGAAATGTTCATGGAATAGTAAATAGACCAGATTAGGTGGAGAATTGCCAGGCCTAGAGGCCTGTGTGGGCTACCCGAGTCTTCTTACCTCACCTCCGAGGTCTTCGGTTGGCCAAAACTGGATGCTCATATGAGAGAAAGGACGTTCCAGAGTCGAACAAGGGTTGAGCTTTATTTCAGGGTCTAGGTTACAAGTGCAGGGGGGTCTTCCTTAGGAGGAAGAGGGGGAGATTTCCTAAGGAGGCTAAGATCTTAAGGGATTGGAAGTAGAAGTACAAGCGGGGAGAGAGGGGGAGGGGAGAGAGGAAAGAAGAGAAGTGGAGCCTACTGTCCTCTTGGCTCCTCAGGAGCTAAGAGAGCTTTTAGGCTTCCTCAATCCTACTTAACCTTCAGCCGCACAGTTTGCATCTGAATACCGTGCTGTTAGATAACAATAGTGTGCCCAGATCCGGGACGACCTCGAGGGCAGGGAGACTCCACCCATCACGTATCTCCCGGGGAGAGGCGGAAATACCCGAGCTAGCCGAGCTAGCTCAGTCTGACCTTCTCGAATCCCTGCTGTTCATGGAGGGCCTCGTAAGACTCTAAGATTTAGAAGTCCCACTTTTACCCGCCCGAGACCGTCCACATGGATTTGAACTTCCAATCCCAACAGAGAATAAAGTATATAGATGGAAATAGTATAAGATAAATCCTCTACTTATTCAAGCAATCCCATTCCATCTGATGTACTTCAGCAGATTGCCCCCTCTTGTCATCTCTACTCTTTGACGATTTTCAGTCTATCCCTATCTGCTGGCTCATTTTCTATTGCCTACAAACGTGACCATTTCTTCCCCATCCTGAAAAAACCCTACATAAACCTTACATTGTCATCAATTATCATATTATATCTTTTCTGCTCTTAGTAGCTATCTACATTCCTCAAAGTCTGGGATAGATACCTCCACTTTCACTCTCTTCTTAATCCCTTACAATCTGGCTTCTGATCTTACCCTTCCACCAAAATTACTTACTCCATCCTTAACAATGATCTCTTAGTTGCCCAATCCAAAGCCTCAATCCTCATTTTCTTTGGCCTCTCTGCAACTTTTGGTACTTGATCATTCTTTCTTCCTTGGTACTTTTGTCTCTAGGTTTTGGGGACACCACTTTGTCCTGATTTTCCTCCTACATATCTGGCCTCTCCTCACTCTCCTTTACTGGCTACTTTATCCATATTACTCTTTATCCCACAGGGTCCTATCCTGGACCCTCTTCTCCCTCTATACTGCTTCCTTTGTATTTTCATCAGCTTTTACAGATTTAATTACCATCTCTATGATCTATTATTCTCTATAAGAGTCTCAAATCTACCTATCCTGCTCCAACTTCTCTGTTGACCTCCAGTCTTGAATCTCTAACTGCCTTTGAGGTATATCAAAATGATGTCCAGTAGACATCTTAAGCTCAACATGTCTAAAACAGAACTCATTTTTCCTTCTAAGCCCTTTCCCCCTCCTGCCTTTCCTTTTATTATAAAGTAATCCTTCTAGTCTCTCATTTGCAACCTAGGAATTATCTTCAAGTCTTTTCTATTCTTACCCCAACAGCCTTCTCCCACTGAAAACACCTTCAACCCTGAGGCCTCTTCTCTAGCTATGAGCTCCCCTTTGGAACTGTGATATATAAAAACATTAAGAGACATAATTTCTGGATAATTAACAATTTTATTAATTATTCTAGTTGATAGTTAATAAAAGGGGTCACAGATACTCTTGAATACCAAACATCCCTCATGGATCTCAATCAACTTTTATATGCCTTTGGAAGAGTGGATAGTCTTGAAGGTGGAAAACAATTCTGATTGTTTAACAATTAATGAGAAGAATGAATATTATAATGAGAAATGGATCTATTTTAATGAGGGGAGTGGGGAATGTGACTGTTCACTCAGTCTTGGATAAAGAGACTTATCTTTTATCCAGACTACCTTTGCTTAAGGAAGTCTAGACAAATGGGGTCTACCTCTAATCAAACATGGTTGACTAAAAGCAGAATGGGCTGATTTCATCAGATTAGAATCTCTTTGTAAGATTTTTTTCTAATTGGTTGGAGCAAGAACTCTAAATAGATAAGAATATTTGGTTTGGGTAAATTTTTGAACAAAGTCAGAGATCTCCCCAATAATTTGTTATTTAATAATCATTTCTCTCAGAACTTCCATTTGAGGAAATGCCTGTGTCCACTATGCTCACTTCTAGCTTGCCTCAGTCTAACCTTTGTCAGGACTTTTCCACTTTTCTCTCTTTCTCCTTTCTCCTTTCCCCCTTTCTTTATTTGTACAACTATTTTTTAAAATTTCAAGTTCCAATTTCTCTCCCCCCCTCAAGCCTTTCCCTCATTCACTGGGAAGGCAAGCTAATGCTTGCATAATCATACCCATTATGCATGTAAAGTCATGTGAAACCCATTTCCATATTAGTCATGTTGAAAAAAAAAAAACAAAGCAAGAAAAATAAAATGGAAAAAATGCTTCAATTTGCACTCAGAGTTCATCAGTTCTTTCTCTGGAGGTGGTGAGTAGTTTTCATCTGTTTTCTCTTGCTTTTCAGCTTTTTTATGTGTGGTCTTTGCCTCTTTGACGGGAAGTTCCTTGAAGGTAGGGATTGCCTTTCTCTTTGCTTTTATTTGTATTTCTAGAGCTTAATCCATCACATAGTGAGCACTTAATAATTGCTTTATCTAATCTTTTGTTGTTTTTCAGTTGACTCCAACTCTTCGGGACTGCATTTGCAATTTTCTTGGAAAAGATACCAGCTCTTCTCCAGCTCATTTTACATATAAGGAGACTGAGGAAATAGAGTGAAGTGACTTGCGCAGAGTCAGTCATTCACTAGGAAGTGCCTGAGGCCAGATTCAAACTCAGGAAGATGAGTCTTCCTGACTCCAGGCCCAACACGTTATCCACTGTGTCACCTCACACAATAATCCCTACCTCTGCATTGCTGCCTTTGAAAGTAAAAGGGTCTCTGTAAGGTTGAATTTCATCTAGTTTCTAAAAGGTAATGATATAAAAATAATTAGGAATGTCAGGTAGTGGATATTAAGGAAGGAACAGATATGATTGATGGCTCAAGGATACTGTCTATTCTGAAAATAAAATCAATTGTGGGTAGAATGAAAAGCCCTTGTCAAGAATGTGGGGCCATGAGAGAGAGGTGAGTCAAAGAAGATTGAGACCTGAAGTGGGAATAAATGAGGATGGCTCTGCTATCAATAGAAATTGGAATGTAAGGAAGATAAACAGGTTTGAGAAACATGAAGAGAAATCCATTTTGTCACATATTGACACACAGACGTTTATATATGATAAACATAGATTCTCACCATAGATACCATCAAGTCTAACCTGAACCAGAAAAAGAATCCACTCTATGGCATCCCTAACAAATGACATTAGTGTTAATAGCTTGTATTAATTAGCAAATTATATTAACAACTTATATTAGTGTTTTAAGTAAGAGACAGTATGGTGTAGTGAATAAAGAGAGGGCTTTGGAGTCAGGGAGACCTAGACTCAAATCCCCACTAACACATATTGGCCGTATGACCTTGGACAAGTCAATTAACCTCTCCCAAGGAAACTCTTTAAGAATAAAAGGAGCTGAGAAGTTGCTACACTGCAATAGAGGAGGGAGTTCCCTCATTTGGGAGTGCCCTATACCAATAAAATCACAGTCCCACTCCCTGGTCCTTTAAGCTTTACAAAGCACTTTTCTCTTAACAGCCCAGCAGATATTATGTGGATATTATTATCCCCACTAAATAGACAAAGGAACTGAGTCCCAGAGAGGTGATATGACCTTACTAGGGAAGGACAATAGGGACATATCAGATCCAGGATTCAACCCTTGTCTGATTCCAAATATAGTGTTCTCTCCACTATGTGAAAGAGATATAGCATGATCATACACACACACACACACACACACACACACACACACACACACACACACACACTCACACTCACACACACCCCACACAGAGGAAAAGTCTGTCTGCATGAGCTCATCAGGGATAAGCTAGTGCGTGGCATATAACATCTCCAGCAGTGACAAAAGCTAACTCCAAGCTGGAGCGCAGAAAAGTAAAATCAGAGACTATTTAAGCCAAACTCCATGAAGAAAATGTCATAAAAACAGCAGCCACCCACTGCTTCCTGCTTCCTCTCTCCTGCCTTGTGTCAGCTTTGGCCAGCTGGTTTCTCTCTCAACCACACCTGTCACAGTTAAGGGCCCTGTTTGAAACATTCTGTTATATGCCCAGCCTTGTCCCAAAACTCAAGAGGCTCTAAATTTGACCCTGTTCTTTCCCTTCTGGAGGAACTGAGAGAAAGCACTTGGAGTATGTTCTGCCTGGAGAATATACTTCTGAAGTCATTCTCTGCCCTGAAATGCTCTAATGGAGGTCATAGCTTAGTTGCCCAACTTCAGGGTGACATTAGATAAGTCACTTATACACTCTGTTACCTTGGCTTCCTCATCTCAAAAAGGGAGATAATAGAGAAAAAATAATTTTAAAATAGACCTTACATTTCTACGGCACTTTACAGTTTACAACATGCTTCCCTCATAATGACCCTGCAAGTTAAGGGGAACAAGTTTTGTTTTTCCCTCTGTTCTATAGATCATGCTTAGAGATATAAAAATATCCATAATGAAACACACAAGGAATAAGTATCTGATTTACTGACTTCTCCCCAAGCACTCTTACCAATCTACCGTTGAATAATATATATGAAGTCATACTCATCATTGTTTCAGTCACGTCCAACTCTTCATGACCTTATATGGGAATTTTTTGGCAAAGATACTGGAGTGGTTTTCTGTTTCCTTTTCTGGCTCATTTTATAGCTGAGGAAACTGAGGTTAAGAGACTTGACCAGTGTCACACAGCTAGTAAGTGCCCAAGGCCAGATTTGAACTCATGAAGATGGGGCTTCCTGATTTCAAGGCCAGTGCTTTCTCCACCACTCCACCTAGCTGCCCCTAATAAGATGAAAGTGTTTCATAAATTAAGAAGGCCCAAACATATTTGAGGCATTTATATGATACAGGAGACAGCACATTGTAAAGTGGAAGTAGTCTGGGTTTAGATTCAGACCTAAAGCAAGCTGGGCTTTAGTTTCCTTCTTTGTAAAATGGAGATAATATTTACCCGGTCTCCTGATTCCAGGTCCAGTATACCACATACTACAGCTTAGACACAGAATGTATGATTATGCATATGGTTAGTCCTCTGAACTATTCCATACTTTCTTCCAAAATGTCTATTGAAACCTCTGTAACAGGAAAAGGAAGCCAACCCATGGAAGAGTTATTTCAGGCAAGACAGTGCCTTAAGAACCCCTCAATTTACACTGTAGTCCTCCCATTGCAGGTGGAAGAGGGACAGAGACATCACTAGGACACAGCAATCAGGGCTTTGTCCCAGAGCAATGAAATATAGTGGGTATTGACAGGACTCAAATAAATAACTAATTTCATATCTACTTAGCAAGAATAATTTGCTAAAATGTGAAGCTACCAGAAAGTGAGATTCCCCCTCCATTGTTTCTCTCAAATTCAATAGGCACAACCAGGTGATTTCCATCATGCCTTGGCGCAGCTACTCTAGCAATGATCTTATATATTCCCACACTTTCATCCCATAGGTTCTTGCTCCCCTTGGTATCTCGCCATCTCCTCAACAGAACTGTTCTTAAAGAATGATGGGAAGATACATTTTATACAGCTTGTCCAAGTTCCATTTTCTGAAGAATTTCCTGGATGCAATGGATATGGTCTTTTAACAGGCAGGGTACTTGAATAGGTTCAAAGGTATGCATAGGGGTTAATATTAGGCATATGAAACTATGAGGGAAAGATATTTCTCCCCCTTTCCTCTCCATCCCACACTACTTTTCCATAAATTTCACTCAATGGTTGAACAGTCAATCAACCAGCACTAGACCAACCAGGCAAAGTTTGAATTGCTTATGACATTACTGTTATATAGTCTGATGCTGATTAATAGTTCTGCCAACAAGTAACAGAAATGCAGGAATGTGTGAGGATATTGGGCAGGTTTATCTTCTCTTCCACTTATTTAATACAATAAGAAGACTTGGGATAAGCACGGATGCAAAGCATGTTTGCAAATGAAACAAAATGGCCTCTTCAGGATGTTGCTCGCTGTCTTCACCATCAACTGTTAAGTAACTGGAGAAGAGCCTGGGTTTGTGCAAAAGTGTGTCTGAAAGCATTTAGGTCTCTCCTTCCCTTAAAAATGGAAGTGATGACATGCAGACACATTGACAGAAATAGCCAGATAAGATTCATGAAGTATAGCTAGACGTACTAAAGAAATTGTACCAATTCAGACATTCATAGTTGCCTAGCTGACTTATAGCCTACAAATTCATGTATGTAGCAGGGTAGAGTGGAAAGAATGTGGGTTGAGACCCAAGGATGACTCCTTAGACATTTATGAAATCATCAGTGAGTCATTTGGCCTCACTTTATGCATCTGCTAAATGGGAATAATACTTCAGAAACGTAATATACACATAATATTTCACACACAATAGTACAACACATCTCAGTGGATTGTTGGGAGAAAAGTTTATTCCAAACTTGAAACTGCTGCAATATAAATGTAAGTCAAATATAAGTATGTCATTGTTATAAGAAAGGAGCTTTGCTTACCTTAGACTAATATGTTTTGCTCTCAGCTATAATGAAATAGACATCCCAATGTCTATGGGACACTCTGTAGTCCAAGGCAATTATCTGGTTTCCAGAGATCATAGGTATCACAGAATAGCTCCAGAATCAATTTAAAAGGCTGAGACTGGGGCTTGCTCCCTGTGAAATATGTATATTTCCCCTTTGTATCCTTTTCATCGCTGTCTTGTCTTGGCTATGTCAATAAACACCAATGGGCTAAGGTCTTGAAGAATTAGCAGCGTCTCTTTCCCTCAAATCACAGGCCAAGCCAGAATAGTTCCTAAATAGGATAGTTCTCCTCCAAAACCTGAGTGGGAACACTAGGTAGACTATTTTCTGTCTATCAAAAATAAGAACTCCTTAAAAATAAATTGTTTGAGATCTTTATGTAGCAATATCTCCTCTCATAAAAATATAAAAATATTGTTACACACCAACTTCATAAGAGAATTTATGTGAATACTTTTCTTGGTTCATATTTTATTCCAATGAAATTTAAAATGTTACAGTTATGTCACACAAATCTTACATAAGATAGTATAATGTATCTACTAAACTTTACACTCTTCATATTTATAAATAATAATAGTAATATGATAGGTGAAGGGAAGGGGAAGGGAAGTTTCTTAATATGTGGTATGGCTGATGACATCACTACAGCCAAAAACATCTTTTCACACAACTGAAGTATGGTAGTAATAGTAAATGGTAGTGAAATTAGTATTATTTTTTATAAGCCAGAATCCTCTTTCTTTTAATCATGGCAAAGACATAAGATTTTGAGCTTCAAACACTTGTTTTTAACATACTATCATAAGGCAAATCCATTAATCACTTGTTCAGCTAGACTAATTTTAAATGTATCATATTTGTCTATGGCGAAAGAGTTCCTAAGTCGTTTATATTTAGAAATATCAAGATCTTATAGAATAAGATGAAAATTGCTTCTGTAGTGTGGTGAAATGATTAATATATGGGTCTTTATTTTTTGCTATATTATTTGCAGGAAAGGGAACATATAGAATATAACCTTATAAATATATTTTCTACAGTTCTAACTTTTCCACAAATGTAGTCATTTCTTCAATATGGATCAGAATATAAATTTGAGGATCTTGAATTTATAGTATTTTATTTTTCAGAAATATCAAGCAACTATGCCAGTGGCAAAACGACATTTTAAAAAATAAAATGATTTTGTTTAACTTCTCATCATTAAGAAAAATAGTATTTATACTCTGAAGTCTTTTGTTATGAGAAAGCCACATGTTTTCCAACAGTATAGAAGTACCCTGTCTTCTGGCTACTATAATCATGGTATTTTGTAAAGAACCTTTTAGTGAACTTTTCCAAAGATTTTCTTTTAATGGACATTTAAAAAATATGCTTTTTTTGCTTTTGTAATGAGGCAAACTGTATGTAATTTCTCTCTCATATTTCTTAATACAAGTGGCCTGTGAAGCACGAAATATGTCAAACCTGCAAAAAAGGCCATATTTTTAGCTAGTGCTTATAGATTTGCATTTCATCCCGATATCACCTGAATCCTGTTAGTTCATAGAACAATACTATTTCCTCTCATTATGTCATTTTTATTAGAAATTCCACCATTTGTGGAATTGAAATTCACTCTTTATTTGCCACTGTCATGATAAAGTTTGCAAAGTAACAAGTCTTATCTAACATTAGTTTCAACAGCATATCTTAAATATATAATCAAAGGAGTTTCTTTGTATCTTTCCCTTCATCTACTTTAATGTAAAAGAGGAAGATGTGAGTTCCTCAATTAATTGATCAAAAGGGGTCTTCACACATATGGACAATTCTTTTTCCCAATTATTATGTGAAGTTGGATACATTCAAAGCTTCTTTGTATATAATTCACCAAACATAATTTTGATTGTATTGATAGCTATAGGTAACATCAACATTTCTTTTACTAAATGATGTTTTAGAATTAACAATTCTAAAGTCCCCTTATATGATACAAACAATCATTTTGATGTCACATAGTTTTTGCAAAAAAAAAAGTTTTCATTTTACTAAAAACACCTCATTTGCTCCAGAAAAATAATCTTATTTTATCAATGTAGACTTTCAATTTCTCTTTATTACATCTCATGTTCTTTGTACTTAAAGCATTCTTACCAGGAGACCATCTATCCTTTTTATCAGTATATTGTATTTTCTGGATTTGGGTATTTTTTACTTATTATTTCTGTTGTGAAATATATAGATATAGATATGTCTATATCTATCTATCTATCTGTCTGTCTGTCTGTCTGTCTGTCTGTCTGTCTATCTATCTATATATACACACCAACTGATCATAATCATGAAAGATTACTCCTGAATTAAGTTACTCTCTGGACTGCAAAATCATATTGTTTCTGTTGTCTCACCTTGAAGTTTCCCTCAGTTACTCAAGACGCCTTACTCTGGAACATTCTACCACTGCTGTGGTCTGCTCACTTTGGGATATGTCTCTACAAGGTCTTCCCTCTTCTCCCATGCATGAGTTCCTCCTAGAGCCTCCATTTTGTGAAGGGGTCCAGGGGCTGGCCTCTCCATCTCCCTGTCACTCACTTTTTCTGGACTTCAGGACTATGCCCCAAGGCCCAGTACCTTTCCCTTTTTCCCACCTTAACTCCCTTTTGTGTATTGTTTTCCCCCAATAAAAGGTAAACTTCTTGAGGGCAGGAATTATCCTTATACCTATATTTGTATCTCCAGCACTTAGCATAGAGCTTGGTCCAAGATAAGCCCTTAATAAATACATGTTTCCTTGTTCTTTAAGATTTAACTAAAATTTGGTGAGTTTGGAGTCAGGAAGACCTAGATTCGAATTCCATCTCTGCCATTTCCTAGCTATGTGATCCTGGGCAACCATCCAACCTCTAGGAGCCTCAGTTTTCTCATCTTTGTAAAATGAGAAACCTGAACTCAGTGACCTCTAAGGTTACATCAAGCTCTAAATTTGTGCTTCTATGATCTCAATTGCACAGTGTACTAAATAATTGCCATCCTGTCTTCTCTATGAATTGGAACAAATTTGCCTAGTTACTCTATTGCTGGATTTGATTTGAACATTGTTTTCATTGAAGAAATTAATTGTGTTGATGTGGGAGTTGTACTAAAAAACATTAGATCTGCAATTCCCACACTTTGGAAAACCCTTCTTTAGTACTTCCAGGAACTGTGTGCTACTATGTCCCTTATAGTAGATTACAACCACGTTGCGTGTCATGAGTTACTCTAGAACAAATATAGTCATACCTTGGTGGTCACCTGTCTGAGAATAAGTGTCTACAAGTTTAGCTAGACTGGTAATCAAGAGACAGGCTCACCATTCAGTGCCACCCCTTACACCCCTTAATTAAAACCTCTCCTGCTTGGTAGCCTTATATACTGGACATGCCAGTGTAAACTGGCTTTTGAGTATGCCTGCCTTGCATAACACAGAGCCCACTGTATCCCTAACATATGAGATGGGGTAGCTTCCTTGAGTGACTTGCCTGCATCTTTAAAAGTAGCCCAACCAAGCTGTTTGCTCTACTTAGGCTATTTTTTTGACTGTACTCCTAGCTGCTATGCACAGTCCATTATGGATGCCATGAAAAGAATTGTCTTTTATTTTAGCACCAAGAAAGGGGCCTGGTGTGTTAGTTATCTTAAGTTTTAGGTGTCAGAGGTGATATCTATCTGATCTGGAGTTTGAGCCATGGTGACTTTGGAGTTAGGATTGCAGGTGGTCTGGTACAACAGCCAGCCAGCCCAGCATGGAAGCCCTGAGAAGACAGTTTGCCTGGGACTTGAGCCTGAGAGGGGTTTTGAATTTGGACCTGGTCTTTGGGAGCTGAGCTAAATTGTAAACCTAATCCCGTTTCCCAACCCAGAGACTGAGGTGTTGCAGAGGGCGGAGATGTATGCTTCTCATGTATTAGGGGAAATAAACTTGTGTACTTGCGATTATTTTTTGAAGCAAATATTCCTCCTTCATGAAAAACATAAAAAATCCACTGTGCTACACTAGTAAAGAGAGAACAGTTGTGAGTAAAGAGAGAACAGTTGTGAGTCTGAGGAAATGCAAGTGCCTGTTTGTTCTTAGCTGTCAATAGTTCTCTAGGTGTTCTTGAAGACATCAAGACATTCTCTCTGCCTTGGTGACAGAGCAGTCATGATGGCAAAGACTTAGCCCTTGTGGTAGAGACTAGATCTGAGTTTGTGAAATAAGTGAGAGTGAAAGAGAAAAGAAGAAAATGTACCTATGAGTCAGAGAGATAGATTTGAGTAGTAGCGATTCTAGATAGATGGGCGAGTATGAATATGTGTGTTTGGGAGCGTGGAGCCCAAGCGGAAACCCTATGCAAGGATGACAATTAGGTTCAAAGACTGGAGATGGTAGTTTGTGTGGGAGCTTTGCTTTGAGGGAACTTGGAGAGTAAGAGTACTTATGAGTGGTTCAGGGGTTGCCCACTATATCTGAGAATCTATAATTATATGTGATTCTAGGTCTGAGGGTCTTCAATGAAGAGCTATCAGTCTTCAACAATGTTTCCAACCTTTTATTATTGTGCATTCCTCTCAGTTAAAAAAAAAAGTGAGCATGCATCCCTAGTATGTATATGCTTACTTAGATATAAATTACACTACTATTTACATATAATTATAAAATGTGAAGAATTTTTTAAAAAATTGTGAGATAAAGATAAAATGTTATTTAATTCTAGAATCAATAGAAAACTACCAGAGTTTATTGAATAGGCAAGTGACATTGATTTATGCATTAGTAAGATTACTTTGGCCACTATTGGGAGGATGGGTAGAAAAAGAAAGGACTTGAAGATGAAAAAACAAGTAAGAGGCTATTGTAATAGTCTGGGTGACACTGGCTTAAGCTAGGTTGGTGTTCATATGTGTAGAAAGAGGAATACATTTGAGAAATGCTATAGAGTTAGAAATCACAATTTTTGGCAACTAATTAGAAATGGGGGAGGGTGAAGGGAGAGTGAGGAGCTGAGAATCACAATTAGGTTGCAAAAAAATAACTGGATGATGGTGTCCTCAACAGTATTTGAGAAGTTTGGAATACATACAGATGAGTTTGGAAAGTGAGGAGGAAATAAGGCAATGGCATCTATTATCTGTTCCAATCTATTCCTGCTCATCCTGTGAGTTTCTCTCTGTCCCATTAAAAATGAAAGAAGAGATGGATAATTGTCCTCTTACTAATGGGACACACTGCCTCCGAGCAGGGAGCCCATGGGCTCCCTGCCATGGGCGAAGAGGGTAAGCAAGTCCTGAACTCTGAAGAAACTCTGAAGAAACTAAACAGAAACAAAACAAAACAAGCAGGAGCTTTGAGGCATCAGAAAAAGCCTCATATATGAGGTAATATTTAAGCTAAGTTCTAACTTCTCTACGAATTCCAAGAGGCAGAATTGAGAGGACAAAGAATATTCTAAGCATGGAGGACAGTGAAAAATCCTGTACACGATGCAGTAAGTAAGCCACTTTGTCTCTAAAATAATTGTCTTCTTCCTTTAGTCAATTTATTTTTCTACTATGAATCATCATCATTGTATGTCATGCATTCCACCATCTGTGTCTCTGATGTTTCACTGTCTCAGCACCAAGAACTGAACATAATACTCTATACGTGGTCTAATTGGAGCATTGGTCATTGATTCCATTAACTACGCCTTGAGCGGTCCAGCTTCCAATTTCCTCTCCCTCTTCATTGTCCCTCTCTGAAAGTGCTCCAGTTTTTCAATGCCCTTCCTAAAATGAGTGGCCCCAAATTTACATTATCTCACTTGGACAAAGTATAGAAGAATTAGGATCTCTTTAGTAGTTCTGAGTATTATGCCTCTCAATCTAGGATACCACTAGCTGCTTCTTTTTTAAAGTTGTCACGTTGTTAACTTATAGTGAGCTTGCAGTCCACTGAAGCTTCCAAGTATTTTTCAATAAATTCTTTTTTAGTCATGCCCAGTGAATCTTCACATAAGCATATAATTTTTGAATCTAAGGGTTAACTTAATAAATGCTTTTCTACCTTGCTTTTTCCCTTCCTTCCTCTTTCCCTTCCTTTCTTCATCTTTCTCCCTTTCTCCCTTCCTTCTTTACTTCCTCCTCTCATTTCCTCCTTTCTTCCTTGCTCCTTCCCTCACTCTCTGCCTTCTTTCCTTTCTTGCTTCCTCCCTTTATTCCTCCCTTCTTTCCTCCCTTCCTTCTGTTCATTTTAATCTTATCTTACTATATTGAGCTCATTTTTCCAGACTGGTAGTCAATTTTACATATGAACTTTGTTTTCATATGTTAACTATTTCTCCCACTTGTATCATCTACAAACATGGTAATTCTACAATTACTGATCCTACACATGAAGTCTGGTAATGGCCAGGGAAAGTTTGATGAAGAAGTTAAGGGTCCAGGCCACCTATTCCCTTCATCCAATTCGCTGATGAACCTTTAGAGTCTTTCTAAAGGCTGAAGCCTCTTTATTTTATGCTCACTTTAATGAAAATTGTTCAAATAGTTATTGCTGTCCAAAAAGGGTGAGGATTTCCTTGGAATTATCCCTCTCTGGAGAGCTCCAAGAAGATTCACATGCAAGTGCTCTGACCTCATGACTGGTGCTCCTTTGAAAACACTCTACAATGGTTCTCCATCTTCACTGGCCACAGAACCTCTTTTGATTCTTCCCCAGTCTGAAAAGGTACAGACTGAGAATCAGAAGAGGGATGGGTTTGAAACCCTGTACTGACACTTACTAGAAAGTGCCTGTGGGAGTTACACTGCTTTTCTGAAATTCATTTTCCTTCACCTATAAAATGGGGATACTCGAAAATCTTCCTCATAAACCTATCATTACTCCTTTACAAGCCCTGAAATACCACGTACACATGAGATTTCTTCAACCAACCATTTAAAAAACTTACAGTGCTCAGGTTAAGAGGCAGTATGGCACAGTGGATAGAAAACTGGCCTTAGACAGGAAGATCTAGGTTTAACTTCTACCTCTGACACATACTGGCTATGTGACCCTGGGTAAGTCACTTAACCTAAGAGCTCTAGACACCTCTCTCTGACTGTACTTTGAAGAAAGGTGTCAAACTTTATTTGTAGAGGGAATTTTCTCATCCAGGATTTCCCTATACAAGCAAATTCCTGGCTCAAAATGAATGTAAATAAGAACTTTTCCCTTTTGGCCTGCAACCAACCCTAAGGGTCTTCCCCTTCCAGTTTGATTTTCTTTGCTTTTTTTTTTTTAATTAAAGGGGCCATCCTGTGACTCACTTCTTAAAAAGGCCTATTCATCAAACGGGGGTTACCTCACCCAAAATGAGAACTGAAAAGACCTTTGTCTAAAAGAGCCAGGGTCTCCCATTGCATTGTGGGGCATCTGCAGTTGTCCTGATGAATATTTGGACCCAGATAGCTCTGGAGGAGAAAGTGAAGCTGGTGACCTTGCTCAACCCTCCCTCACTCAAATCAAAGTCAACTGCAAGTCATGTCATCATCTCCCTGATGTCATGGTCCTCTTTGAGAATGAAGGACAAACACACAATACAAGCAAATCATAGATCTAGTCCTTATTACTATTCTGTGTGTAACATATTCTAGTAAGTCCTAGGTGAGAGGGAAAAGAAAATTTAAAAAGGAATAAAACTATGTTGCTACTCCCACACAGCTTACCATCTAGTGTGTGTGTATGCGTGTGTGTGTGCGTGTGTGTGTGTGTGTGTGTGTGTGTGTGTGTGTGTGTGTGTAGGGGTGGTGATCCAATATGTTCACAGATAAATATCATACTATTTATAGAGCCAAAAAGCATGGTGAGGTTGGAGACGGGAAAGATCAGAGGGAGCTAGGTGACAAAGTGAAGTCAGGAAGATCAAGTTCAAATACAGTCTCAGACACTTATGAACTGGTGGTCCTAGGCAAGTCATTTCACTTCAGTTTTCTTTGTAAAAATGGGAATAATAGTAGCACCTACCTCCTGTGAGTATACAATAAGAGAATTGTAAAGTGCTTAGCACTTCTCTTGGAGCTGTGGGGATAACTCTAAATTACGCATTGGAGGGGGCTGCAACAGGCTCAGGGAAGGTTTTATTCAGGACGTGGCCTAACATAGTCTGAGTGCACTTTACTTTGACTCAGTTTCGATCAAGAAACATTTATTCTTCACCTCCTTTTCGCATTCATTTCTTTCTATTCAAAGCATAGCATAGCACAGTCTCCTGTTAATTGAGAGCTCTGGTTAACTGGATTCTGCTTATTTGAGATTGTGTCATCATCTTGTGGTCCTATATTCAAGCAAAAAATATCTTAGCCAGTGTGGAGCTTACCAGATTTTATGTTTGGTAAGGAAAGTTTGGTAAGAAAGTTTCCATTCTGGCTCTGATCTTGTTTTGAGAATGACTCAGATTTAGCAAGAAACAAGTGTTTTGGCTGCGCCTCAAGAACAGAGCCTGTTGTCACCCAAGACTTGGGACAGCATGCTCTTCTTCTCTCTAAGGCCCTGCTATTCCCTCCCTTTCCCAAATCTGTCTGCTGTTGGCTTGAAGACAAATACTCAACCAAACACGTATGTGTCAGATATGCAGAACTGTGTTTGCAACTGCTGATCCATCTGTAGAAGGCCAAAGCTGCCAAAGCTGCCACCAAGAAGGGAAATCCGTTTCCCACTCAGTTTAATTCTGCTCAGCCTTCCTAGTTTCCTTTAGGAAGTTTCTCCTTTATCTGGTTAACCTGTCCCTTGGCCTTTGATTAAGGTAGCCCTGATTCGTGAGGCTGGGGTTTAAGACTGCAGATTTAGGAGTTAAGCAATCAGTCTCATTACTGAGGACTCATTGTATGCTCATCATCTAGTTCTAGTGTTTAAAATGAGATTCTTTTGTAATGCTTCTTTAATCCTATTTCCTGTCTGAAATGCCTTAAAAATCCCATTTTCTCTCTGAAATATATTAGAGTGATATCCATATTTGCAGCATTTATGATGAGAGAAAAGAGGTCAGAGGGAGAGGAAGGAGAGAGATAATATGGACAGCAGAAGGGGAGACAGATGGGTGGCTAGGTGGTACAGGTGATAGATCACCAAACCTGGAATCCGGAGTACCTGGTTTCAAATCCAGCCTCTGACACTCACTGGTTGTGTGACCCTGGGCAAGTCACCTAAGCCCAATTGCCTCTACAAAACAAGAGCAACAAAAAAAAAGAGATAGAGAAAGAGTACATGGAAACTATTGCAGTACTCTCTTCAGGGATATTCCCCAACACCTATTCCCATTCGTAGGCCAGGTTCCTAGAGGATGGCTAACTCCTTCTCCTCTTAGAATTGTAGAGATAACCCAAAGCCGCTATGGGAGTTACCAGCTCTCTTGTTCATGAGCTCCTATCTAAGCGCACACCTCATTTATTATCAGAAAGTGAGGTTTTGTAAAGGGATGATTACAAACATGTAGTAAGAATAGTCTGATACAAAAAGCACTCCCTGGAAAAGTCTGGAACAAAAATCATTCACATTTAAACACAAGGAAGGTTTTTGGGGAACGTGGGCTTAAGCTGAGGGTAAAGCCACAGCTCCTGGTAACTGAAAGTCTTTTTACTCCCCTTTTAGAGTTCTCATGAAATTGTTGTTGGTGCAGCTCTATGATGGGTTCTGAGTTTAATTGCTCTTGTAGATTCCAGAAGAGGTCTATCCTCAATGTGTGTACTTTGTCCTCATATTTCTCAGCTGGATATGGAGACACTGTTATCAATGTCAGTCACTGATGCTGGGAGAGATTGCAATAATTTTTAGGGGACATTGTGACTGATAACAATCAGAACTCCAGATGTGATAACATTTTGAAATTCACAACATGGTCACCTGGACAGTGGTATTAGGGAGAGGGGACGGACTCAATCCTTTCCTCTGCCCCTTGGCAATTCTTTTGACTGCCAGGAGTGGTGAACTCGTGGCCTTGGGACCACATATGGCCCTCTAGGTCCTCAACTGTGGTCTTAAGAGGGCCACATGGTTCCCCACCCCTGGTTTAGTTGCTTCAACTCTTCCTGCAAAGCTCAATTCAAACTGTCTTTCTGAATACACACATATGTATAGTACATAACATATAATGCACATATAAATATCCATATATGTATATAGTATTTGTAATATTTAGCAAAATCAATATTTACATAGAGTGGAGAGCAATTACTTGTTCTCTCTATGTGTCTGTTTGTCTCTTTCTCTCCTTCCTCAGAGATGTATCTGATTCTTTCAATGAATCCTAATATATACAAAGATCACGGCAATTCATTTGCCAAATTTAATAGGGCTTGTTTGCACCTCATTTATATTTGTGCTTGATAATGATTCAATCAAGAATCTGTGTTTAATGAGGGTGGGTGGATTCCTACTCTTATACCAGATATACAGGCAATGGCTAAATCCAATAAATGACCATATTAAAGGCATATGCAATTGGTATAAGGGAAGGAACACTAGATGAGATCAGGAAATGGCTTCTAGCTATGGATTATTTGACTTCCTGGGTGAATACGGGCAAGTCAGTCAGTCAATAAGCATTTAATGAGCACCTACTATGTGTCATGTACTGTGCTAAGTGCCAGGATACAAAAAACAAATAGACAAAAGAGAGTCCCTGCTTTCACAGTCTAATGGGGATTTCTACATACAAACAGCAATGTGCAAACAAGCTATATGTAAGATAAATTGGAGGAAATGAATGGAGCAGAGTTAATAGCATTAGAGGGGATCAGGAAAAAGCTTCTTATAAAAGATGAGATTTTTAGCTCAGATTTGAAGGAGGCCAGGGAAACTAGGTGGCAGAGATACAGAGAGTATTCTAGGCCAGGGGAATAGCCAATGAAAATGCCTAGAATGTGAAGATGGAGGATCTTCTGGGAAAAACAGGTAGAAGTCTGTGTCATTGGATCTTAGGGTATGTCTGAATGAGCAAAGTGTAAGAAGACTGGAAAGGAGGAGGCCAGATTGTGAAGGGCTTTGAATAGCATCAGAAGATTTTATAGTTGATTTTAGACTTGATATAGAATAGTTGGAGTTTATTGAATAGGGAGAAGACGTAGTAAGATCTTCACTTCAGAAATATTAATTAGATGACTAAATGGAAGATGGACCAAAAAAAGGAAGAGACTGGAAACAGGGAGATCAACCACTGGACTATTGCAATTTTCCAGGAATGAAGTGATGAGGCCAGTGTGGTGACATTATTGAGGGGTAGGAAAGTTGGATGTGGGAATTTAGGAAAGTAAAATTGTCAGGCCTTGGTGAGAGATTGGATATGAGGGGAAAAGAGTAAGGAGTTGAGGACATCTTTTTATATCTCAGTTTCTGTATCTGGAAAAGGAGGAATTTGAACCAGATGATTACTAATCTTTCCAAACGTAAAATTCTGTGTCCAATATTCTAATATTCTATGTCATAAGTTCCGTTCCAACTCCAGCACTTTAACATCTAAAAACATAGGATCATAGATTTAGAGCTAAGTTTGCTTAGTTCAGTCCCCTTTTTTCATACATGAAAAACTGACGCCAAAAGAGGTGAAATCGCTTGTCCAAGATCAGAGAGGTGATAAGTAGCAGATTTGGGATCATTTCCCATGCTTTCTGATTCCAAATCCAGCATTCTTTCCACTTTACTGTTTTTGCTTTCCATCTCTAAGAGTATGTGTCCTAACAATTACTGCAAGCTCCCTTCTAGCCTGAACAGTCTGTGTTCTAAAGTCCCTTCAGCTCAGAAATTATGTGATTCTAATATAGCTGCATTTTTCATTAACAAGACAAGATCACCAACAACCCTGGAAACCCTGGCAGATGGCCTTCTGATACTGAAACAATTATTTCAGTCTTTATTTATACATAACCAATAAATTTTAGACAAATATTCCTTTGTGGTTTCTTTTCCTGAATTTTAGTTATGCACATGGTGGGAGATAAGAAGAGGAGGGAGAGAAGAGACTTAAGAAAAATGAATACTGGAAAATCTTGATTAACAATGGAGGAAATAGGAAATGGAGGGTTCTAAAGAATTGATTTTCTGGTTGCTTAAGGCTGAAACAGAAATCCCCACGTTCATATTTAATTTCATTCATTCAACCAAGCAATTAAGTGTGGCTAGATCAGAATAAATGTGCTAGGTATCTAGGGATTAAAAAGATGAAGAAGAAACAGTTTCTTGTCTTAAGGGGCTTAGAGCACAAGTAGGTGTGTGAAGGAAGAGGTGCGAGGCAGAAGGAGGGTGGTCAAGCATGTGTACCAATAAACATGATATTATTAATTACAAAATGTGACATGTGTGTAAGAAAAATACAAAACACTATGACATCAGATGAAAGAGGAGAGATCACTTCCAGCTGAAGAATTCAGGAATAGTTTTATGAAGATTCTGGTCTTTGTATCAGGTTTTGAAAGATGGGTATAACAGTAATAGCTGGAGATGAGCTGGAAGTGGAGGGTGGAGAGTAGAGGAAGGGCTGAACGTACTTTATCATAAGTAAGGGTGAAAACCATTGGAATGAAAGTGATCTTATTTGAAGCCATCGGTAGAGCCTTCCCCCATTAGTTCATCTTAGACTGTGTCCTCTGTACAGGTTTCATCTTGTGCAGGAGAGCCTGTAAGTCAATGGAACCCAAGACAAGTGATTTTTGATGGTATAGGGAGGCACATAGCAGAAAGCCTTGCTGAGAGAGGACAGACCTGGATAGAAGGAGTGGAGGAGGGCATCTAGATATCATGAGTGCACTGCATGCTCTTGGAGGAGATATATTCTACAAGGGTGAGATATTGTCACTAATAGCAAGTTATAGCTTTTCAATTTTATATATACACTGTATATAAAACACTTTTCTCATAACAACTAAGTGAAGAAGGTAAATACAGATATTGTTGCCATTTTGCAGATGAGAGAACTGAGGATTAAAGATAAAAAGTGACTTGTTAAGCTCTACAAACCCCACAAGTGGAAGCATGGAAGAGGGAGAGGTGAGAAGAAAGGAGAAAAAAAGTGGAGGGAAGAGATGAAAAGAGTGGAACTACAGAAAGGACAGTGGGCATAAGGAACAGTGATGGGGAAAGGGAGCAGGGAGGAAAGTGATTGATGGTGGAGGAAGATGTTCATGCTTAGGGATCAAAAAGGGGTAGTAGTATGAGACATTTTGGTACAGCAATAAATAATACTGGATCCTTCAACAGCCTTTGAGAGCATAATTTTATTAATGACAACAACAACAATTTTCATTTCCAAGATAGCAATGAATCAGCACAGTGGTTTTTATTTTTAATGATTTTTAAAAAAAATTTAAAATTAATTTAACTTTTAACATTCATTTCCACAAAATTTTGTGTTCCAAATTTTCTCCCCATTTGTCCCCTCCCCCCACCCCAAAACACCAAGCATTCTAATTGCCCCTATCACCAATCTGCCCTCTCTTCTATCATCCCTCCCTTCCCTTGTCCCCATCTTCTTTTTTGTCCTGTAGGGCCAGATAACTTTCTGTACCCCTTTACCTGTATTTCTTATTTCCTAGTAGCAAGAACAGTACTTGACAGTTGTTCCTAAAACTTTGAGTTCCAACTTCTCTTCATCCCTCCCTCCCCACCCATTCCCTTTGGAAGGCAAGCAATTCAATATAGGCCATATCTGTGTAGTTTTGCAAATGACTTCCATAATAGTCGTGTTGTGTAAGACTAACTATATTTTCCTCCATCCTATCCTGTCCCCCATTGCTTCTATTCTCTCTTTTGATCCTGTCCCTCCCCAAGAGTGTTGACTTCAAATTGCTCCCTCCTCCCATTGCCCTCCCTTCCATCCTCCCCCCCACCCTGCTTATCCCCTTCTCCCCCACTTTCCTGTATTGTAAGATAGGTTTTCATACCAAAATGAGTGTGCATTTTATTCCTTCCTTTAGTGGAATGTGATGAGAGTAAACTTCATGTTTTTCTCTCACCTCCCCTCTTTTTCCCTCCACTAAAAAGTCTTTTGCTTGCCTCTTTTATGAAAGATGATTTGCCCCATTCCATTTCTCCCTTTCTCCTCCCAATATATTTCTCTCTCATCACTTAATTTCATTTTTTTAAAGATATGATCCCATCCTGTTCAATTCACTCTGTGCTCTCTGTCTCTGTGTGTGTGCGTATGTGTGTAATCCCACCCACTACTCAGATACTGAAAAGTTTCAAGAGTTACAAATATTTTCTTTCCATGTAGGAATGTAAACAGTTCAACTTTAGTAAGTCCCTTATGACTTCTCTTTGCTGTTTACTTTTTCATGCTTCTCTTCATTCTTGTGTTTGAAAGTCAAATTTTCTTTTCAGCTCTGGTCTTTTCATCAAGAATGCTTGAAAGTCCCCAATTTCATTGAAAGACCATTTTTTCCCCTGAAGTATTATACTCAGTTTTGCTGGGTAGGTGATTCTTGGTTTTAGTCCTAGTTCCTTTGACTACTGGAATATGATATTCCACACCCTTTGATCGCTTAATGTAGAAGCTGCTAGATCTTGTGTTATCCTGATTGTATTTCCACAATACGTGAATTGTTTCGAATCAGCACAGTCTTAATTAGAAAGACCTGAGTTCAAGTCCCATCCCTGACACATACATACTTTGTGACCCTGAATATGTCTCTAAGCCTCTCGGAGCCCCCAGAAAATTCTCTGCCTATTATCTAACTAATTCTCTGACTGGCAAATACCAGTCTACATTGGTAAATTGAGTTTCTTCAATGGGGGAGCACCCTATCTTGCTGAAATTATAAATCCAGGTCAAACACGTCTGTCATATGACAGTTTACAAAGTGGTTTCTACATAATGACCCATGTGAAGGGACTGTCTCATTTCAGTGATAAGGAAACTGAGGCTAAGTGCCTTACGGTTTGTAACTTCTCTGTGATTAAAACTCAATTGGTAGGTATCTGATGTGGGATTTAAACATAAATGTTATCCTAAAATCAAGCCCTGCTCTCTATTCACTATCCTTAACTGCTTCCACTAATGTAATCTCTTGATCCAATTCAATTTGGCAAACCTTTACTAAAGAATCTACGACGTGTAGGGAATTATGCTGAACACTGACAATACAAAGGTGAAAGTATTTTTCAATGCTTGCCCTCAAGGCACTAGAATCTTATATGCTTGCACGATGAAAATTGTACAAAAAATAACTACCCTAATGTCCTTTTCTGAATTCTCATCCTTCTTGACTCTTCGGTAGTCTTTGACATTGTTGATCAACCTCTTCTTGAAATTTTCTTCTCTAGGATTTTCTGATACTGCTCTCTCTGTTCTCCTTTTACCTCGCTGACCACTCCTCAGTTCCTTTTGCTGGATCTTCATCCAAGTCATACCCGATCAATGTAAGGGTCCCCCAATGCTCTGTCTTGGACCTTTATCTTTTCTATACTCTTTTACTTCATAGTCTCATCATTATCCATGGTTTCAATTACCTCTACACTCACAATTTTCAATCTTCTTATGCACCCCTAACCTCTGTGTTCACCTCCACTTTGCATCTCAAACTTGATGTATATATATAACTCAAACTCAACATGTCTAGAACAGAACTACTCATCTAACCTATTGCCATCTCTTGTGTTAGAAAGGTCCATCGTCTCATTACTGACCTGTGCTTAGAATGCTCAGTGTGTTAAATACATGTAACCCCCAAGTGCTCCTGGACCAATGTAGCCAATACTACTTCATGGTGGGGGAAGAGGAGGAAGGAGGTAGTCCATATTCTCAGGATTTACCTTCTTTTCTTTCTTCCATGACCCCTTTAGATCATTTCTGTTGTGAATTTCTCAGTCTTCTGAACAGGGAAAAGTAAAAGGGAAACCCCCAAAACAGACCTCAAGTCAGTGACCTTCCTTTATAGTGACAGGAAAAGACAAAATAGCAACCCCTGATCAAAGAGTTAATCTGCTTGAGTCTCAGTCCTGGAAATCAAGGAGAACCCCACTCACTAGAAACCAAACAGGAATTTTCAATATATTCTTAACAAAATACCAATGCATATGCCATGTACAACAGGGGCAGAGATATTCAAAAGGATCTAAGGGAATCCTCTTGGCAAATCCTCTCCTTACAGAGACATATCACCAATTAGAAAATAATAGGTATCTTGAATCTTTTGAGACTAGAAGGGAAAAAAATCACCTCAATTTGGGACATCAGAAAGAGCTTCATGATAATGGCATTGGACATGGGTCTTGAAGCATTTGAATTTTGAAGTTATTTCAAAAGGCAGAAAAAGAAGTGGGGAGTTCGAGAGTCAGGATGAGCAAATGTGTGGAGGTAGGAAATGTGACTCTTTTTTTTAGTCAACTAAAATGAGAAAGAAAACATTTTTTTTAAAAGTACTTGTCTCACAATTCATGCTGTAGTATTCACATAGGGAGAGAATGAAGAGTAAGGAGAAGAGAAAAAAAAAAAGAGTAGTTAGAAATATCCCTAGAAAGGGCCCTACTGGTAATGGATGTTGAACAGATAGCTCTGCTGAGACTTGGCAAAAACAGGAGTAGAGATAACAGGGACAGAGAACACTTAGCTAGACAGTCATTCTGTGCTGTTCTCGATTTCAAAATTGTTCCCTGCAATGCACTGTCTAGTTACTTGTTAGGATTGTTATGATCCTAACAGATTGCAACTGTGTAGAAAATAGCTTGACTCCCAAGCCCAGAAAACCTTTAATTCAGTCTTGATAGTTCTTTTATAGCCCAGGCAGATTCCGGAGGGAAGCACATGTGTCTGTCTGGCTTGGTGGCCCATTTCTGCAGGATTACACAAAGAAGCAGCATTCATAAAGCAGATATTAAAAGTCTAGAGATGTGTGGGGGCAAAATGCCTTCATTTCTAATAGGTACACCCTTTGTAAACCAGCAAAATGGTGCTGTTTGAAAGCTTCAGTGGGGGCTTGGGCAGAGCAGGTGATTCAGGTGCCACAGAATCATAGACAGAACAGGCCTGGAAATGTGGATATAAATAGTTTTCTTGGGCTGAAATCGTCAGGCTGGCCTTTATTGAGTTAGATCATGAGGAAGAATTAGGCAGTGATCGGGAATAGGTTGGACATGCTACTGGTAAGATGAAATCATTCCTCTGTTTCCTTCATTCTGAGACAACTAGGTGGCACAGTGGATAGAGTACTAGGCCTGGAGTCAGGAAGGAGTTAAAATCTGGCCTCACTTAACTTATCTGCCTTAGTTTCCTCAGTTGGAAAGTGAGGTTAATAAGAGTGTCTACCTACCAGGATTGTTGCCAGGATCAAATAAGATAACATTTGTGAAACACTTAATATCATGGTTGGCACATAGTGGGTGCTATATAAATGTCAACTATTATCATCATTCATTATCATGATTATTTGGAAAAACTCTCTTGAAAGTCTTCCTATGGCTCTTTCTCGTATATTATTACCACTCTATTACTTGAGCTTGCTAACAAATCATGGGTCACTAATGGTGATGTGCTTTCTCCTCTCTCTAGCCCTCTATTTTCTCTTGTACTGGGTGAGGGTCACGGGTTTAGAGGGGATAGTTTTAGAGAAGGAAGGAAAACCACCATCACCACCACCACCACCACCACCACTTAGGGTGCTATATTTATGTAAACCATCAGGCGGTGATGTAAAAGTTCTATACATGCTCACTGTCTTTGTGCATGCACGAGTAAGACCTAGTAATGCTTACCCCTCTCTTGCCTTAACCTTCTAGTGCTGTCTGCATGAATCCAAAAGTCTAGGGGGAAGGATATTACATAGAATAATAGTGCATAGCATGCCTGACACATGAGTACCTTCCCCCTCAGCTCTCTGGCCTTGTGTTCCCTCCTCAATGTGTCTTCTGCTCAGAGTTTTCTACTAACACTAATTCAAAAGTATTAATAGTTTTCAAACAAAACGGTGATTCTGCCACTCCTGGTAAGGCCTGTATTTTTGACTCCTCCCACCCTGTCTTCAGCATCCATTTTGGAAGATATGCATAAAGGCATGTTTTTGTTTCTGAAACCAAGCATTTTTGTTATCAAAATACAAGGGAGGAGAGTAAAGCATTTTATTACCTCTGATATCCTGTAATGTTAATGGTATTTATGTAAATGCAAGTTAAAGATCTTCCTATCCCATTAATAGGCCTCATGTGGAAGCCAATGGGGGAGGAACTTGTTTAAAGGAAAAGTTTACTTATGGGGAAGTTTGCTTGCTTGAAGGTTTTCACACCTTTTATTAATTAGGCACTGAAACAAGAGGTTGAGATGCCTTCTGAATCTGAAAAGTCTATATATACTCTGACCTGAGGTTTTACTTAGGGGCTTACTCTTTGGAAGAAGGTTCCTGTGCCACATGAGACTCTGGGTAGCCATTAAGGAGCCCCCTGTCCCCCCCAGCTTTGAAAACCCAGATGTTGGTGCTTTTCTGTCTGGTAACTATGTATGCATGTAACTGTCAAACAGTTGGATCTGTCTGTTGATCTGTGCTGTATGTATTACTTATAGTCAGACAGTTAAAAGCCCTGTCTGTTGGTCTTTATTTCTCTGCTTGCATTTTCTCTGTTGGTGTATGTGATTAAAGAAGATTGCTGACCCTCAAAAGTTTCTTGCTTTTTAGAAAAGCATATCTAAGAACCTGTGCCAGCAAGTCATCCTGGATGTGTGCTATTGTGCCTCCTGTTACAGATCCCAATATCTGTTTCCACAGTGAGTACCTCTTAAACTTAGGGTTGCTATGGATGGCAAATCTGCTGTTTGATACCTTCACATGTTGGTGTCTAGGGACCTGGGTACCCATGGGGTCAGGTGCTTTCTTGACATTTTTTCCAGTGTTATCATCAGTCAAACTGAAAGGGCAACCATTGGCAGAATGCATGCTGCAAGCTCAACCCCCATAAGAGTGAGAATGTCTGACAGAAAGATGCCAAGCACTGTATTGTCCTTTTAAAAATCCCACCAGAGCTTGTGACCTATGGTGATCCTGACAGTTGTCCTTCAGGACATCTGAGCCTGGAGCTAAATAACACTACTTATATTTCTCCTCTGGTGCCTAAAGTCAAAGAAAATGATAGCCAGAGACAAAAGCAGAAGCAACTATAATAATAATTTTTCCTTTGGAAACGTTTTAAGGTTCACAAATTGTTTTCTTCACGAATCCTTTGTCTGGAATTTAAAACCCTTTACAATTTGTTTCTAACCTCTCTTTCCAGGTTGATAGCACATTATTCTCCCCATCATGCTCTTCCTGACAGTCAGATTGACCTACTTACTACACTTCATATGTGACTTTCCATCTCTCATTTTGTGCCTTTGAATCAGCTGCCCCTTGTGCCTGCAATGTTTTCCTTTCTCATTATCATCTCACAAAAACCTACCTTCTTTAAAACACAATTCAAGTACCACCTCCTACAGAAGGTCCTTCTGGTCCCCTCATTGTTACTGGTCTGCCTACTCCTAAATTTACTTGGTACTCACTATGTATATATTTTCTATATGCTAATGCGTTTACATGCTGTTTTCATTTAGTAGAATGTAAGCTCCCTGAGGTCAGGAAGTGTTTAGTTTTTATCTCTAATCCCTGATGCAGAACCTAGCATAATGCCTGGACAAAAAAGGCACTCAGTAAAGGCTTACTGAATTGAATGAAAATGAATTGAGGTAAGCAGTGAAAGTAGCATAGTCATGTATTTCTATGTATCCCTCAGGTCAAACACTATATAAGACTCTCCTAATGGTTGGAGGATGATCATTCAATCCAGGCACGGAGGTGCCTTCATGAAGTGCAGAGTTGGAAAGAGGTTGAGAAAAGAGAGAGAGCAGCCATGTATCTCCAGATTCTCTTCAGGGGAAGGTCCCTGAAGGAAGATAAGGAGTCTGAGAAAAGGACATTTAGAAGGGCCAGCCCCTTAATCAAGTCCCTTTTCCCATTCTACACTGCGGACTTCAGAGTGAGATCTGAGATACTCTCTCTTGTTTGAGCTGCGATATTTCCCTCTTAGTGGAAGAGAACTCTTTGATTGTGCATGTATATTCTTACCTGTATTGTCTCTGATTTCTGTTTACCATCAGCTTCAATAAATGAGTTTATTTGCTAACCACTACATGTGTTCTTTGTGAAACTGGCATTTATTGGGGAGCGAGGCAAGTATGTAAACCTTGGAGCACTCCTTCCTCACTATGCCATGAGAAGCATAGATCAAACTTAAAAAGTATCTTCCCTGGACTAACAATATTTGGGGGGGGACAGATAGATTTAATTCTGGCCTGTTAACTTTTCTCTGAGGAGAGAAAAGTGGCTGGCTTCTGGTGCCAATCTCCTGCTTCCCGTCTTGGTAGGAATCAATCTCCCTTAGGGAAGAGTGGGTGAATGAGACTCTTTAGTTGTTATTCAGTTGTTTCAGTCATGTCTGACTCTTGTAATCCCATTTGGCATTTACTTGGCAAAGATACCGAAATGCTTTGTCATTTCTTTCTTCAGCTCATTTCACAAATGAGGAACTGAGGCAAACAGGATTAAGTGACTTGCTCAGGGTCACACAGCTAGTAAGTGTCTTAGGCCATATTTGAACTCAAGAACATGAGTCTTCATCAGCATTCTATCCACTGTGGTACCTAGCTGCCCTTGGGAGGCTCAAGAGATATTTATTCATGCCTCCTCTATGTGAGTCATATCTAGACAGATCTATGTGGACACATATAACTTACACAGGCAGCATAATGATATGAAATAAGATAGTATTTGTAATGAGTTTAGCACAGCACCTGGCACATAGTAGACACTTAGATGCTTGTTCCCTCCTTCCATAACTCCCCCAACTCAATGAGCACACATATATGTGTATGTTTCCATATGTATGTATACACACATGTAGCCATAGAGGAAGTAATTATAACTTGAGGATGATATGTGATTTCCCCAACACCACTCAATTAGTGTCAGAATCAGGATGAGAAATCACCCTTTTTCTTAACCTTTAGAACTTCATAAGAGCAATGATCTCATGGGTCCAAATTGCCCTTCTATGGACACATTGAATGACCCTTTCATGTCACAGTAGGCAGTCTTTATGAGTTACTGTGGCTAAAACAAGATGGTCATCAAGGATTTACCTTCTCCTGACAAGGAGCCCCAGATGTTGCTAAACTCATAATTGCTGGGAGCTTCTGCACCTTGGCAGGGCTTAGAGGAGCTGTTCTAGGCATATTCACTGGAAGATGTGATGTAATCACACTTTCTGTCTGATTCCTTATGACTCAGGCATGGATCCTAGAGGTTTCTATGAATTAGAAGCATTCTATGGGTTTTAATAAGTGTGAAAATTAAAGTCGGGTGCATTGTGTTCAACCCTTTGTCTAAAGAGGGCATGGAAAGAACAAAACAGGTGGTTTCTCATCTGGAAAGTAGGGAGATTGTACCAGATAAACTCTAAGGCCTCTCCCAGTTCTATATCTATCATCTAGTTCTAACCTTTTCAGATCCTAATACTAAACTTTTTAATGACCCCATCATTCTCTTGATGCATCAAACTTGGTTTTCCAAGGAAATCTATGCTTACTTAGAAACCAAACATTCATTGCCTTTTAAAAAGGACCCCAAGATAAGTTCCTAAGAAAGTCATTTTTTTCTCCAGCCAAGAGCCCAAGGTCACCTCCATAGCATCACAAAGAATTAGGATTGTAATATCATGGAGGCAGAGAATCATAGGATCTTAAGATATTGAAAGAATTGCAAAGGTCATGTTGCTCGATTACTATGTAAAGCATGAACTTCATTCTACCTTTTTACTTCCCAGCCTTGCCTAGTCCACTGGCATTTATTTCTTCATCGACTCAGTTTATCTACCAGTCTTCTGAGTTATTACTTCTTTTTACACAAGGTTGGCAAGTTGTCTTTAAGTAGTTGCTTACCTGCTGCTACTGTGGACTCAAAATCCAGAGGAAGCAGTGGGAACAGGACACGTGTGCTATCCTAGACTGCTCCTGTGGTATAAGATGAACAACTCCATCTTAATGAACTCTCCTAGCTTACTTTGTCCAGTATCCCTGCATATGGCTTCTTTAAGCAGGCATGGCTGCACACAATAATCTGCCATGACCCTTCTATAGAACTCTAAATTTTGATCCTGAGTCTGCATGCTTGCCTCTCAGTTTGGAACATCCAGTTACTTTTCCCCCCTTCCCTTTTTTTCTGGTGAAGCACCAAATTCTGTTTCCAGGTCTTTGTCATAACCTTTGCCTGGAAAACTCTAACAAGGATAGATATACCACTCAAGCCTTTTCCCGGACCTGGTCCAGTTTCACTCCCCTCTTGAAATTCCTTCTCACCTAGGCTCAGTTTTGTAGCTTCACTGATGCCTTGAAACCTATAATTCCTCAAATCAATTATTACTGTGTAGGATAAAGAGTTAATAATTATAATATATATTCTTTTCAATTGTCTTTATATTTTCTAGAGTGCTTTCATACAATTTGAGAACTGGGAGGGTACTTAGACATTATGATCCATCTCATTTGAGCCTTTAAGAAATTCTTGGAGCCAGATATTGCAAATCTTATTTTAAATGAATTTTGTTGATTTTTTTTTACACTATCATATTTTCTCCCTCCTCATTCCTTTGTCAAAGAGCTATCCCAAATAATGAATGGTGTTTTAAAAAATAATTTTATTAATGTTTTCTGTTTCTTACATATCCATAATATACCATGTATCTCTCCTTCTCCCCCTATTCAAGAGCCATCCCATATGACAAATAATATTTCTTATGACAGAAAAAAATGTCAGCACAACTGATTGATACATTGAGAGAGTCCAAAAACATGTACAACGTGTAACACCTGTGGTTGTACCACAGTCAGGAAGGGATATATTGGGAATATGTTTTCCTGTCTCTTCATTCATGTCCCACATGACCTTTATAATTTTGTTACATTCAATTTTGATTTTTTTTGGTGTGTTATCGTTCTTTTCAGTTACATTATTGTAGTTGCTATGTACATTGCTTTCTTCACTCTACATCAGTTTGTACAGAAATTTTGATGCTTCACTATATTCATTACACACATCATTTCTTACTAATGTAATATTCCACTAATTCATGTTCCAATATGTTGGCATCTACTTTTTCCATTCTATAAAAAAATACCGTTTTTCAATTATATGGGAACTTCCTTTTTATCAATGGCTTCCTTGGAGGCATAAGCTCAGTGATAAAATCTCTGAGTTAAAGGGTATGAAGGGGGACTTTATTGGCATAATTCCAAATTGTTTTCCAAAATGGTTGTAGCAGTTCACAGATCCAACAACAATGCATTTGCATGTCTATCATGCTTCAACTCCATCATCTTTGATTACTGCCATTTTGGGCATCTTTGCCAATATGTGGGTTAGTGCAGATATTATCATTTCCAGTTTACAGAGAACAAAACTGAGGCTCAGAGAAGGGAGACAAGTAGATTACCCATGACTAGGAAGAGTCAGTGAAAAAGGAAACCTGTAGAATTTGCTGACTCCCAGTTCATTGCTCTTTACTCCACCAATCAGCCTCTAAGATGCTAGGAGCAAAAGCTATTACAACGTCCTTTCTCCCCCTCCATCTTCAATTTATTATTTTGTTTGTGTGGTGTTTTTACTGGCAAATAACTTCCTTTGCTGATAAAGAGTACCAATTGTTAGTATATTTATTTACATATATCATCGTATTTGATTCTCATAAAAACTCTGAGAGGGAGGTGCTATTGTTACTTCCATTTTACAGATGAGGAAACTAAAGTGTGAGAGGTAAAGTGACTTTCCCAGGGTCAAACAGCTAGGGAGTATCTGTGGAAGGATTCAAACAAAAGTCTTCCTGATTTTAAATCTAGCATTCTGCCAACAAAACCATCTACCTGCCTGCATTGATATTTATGGCCTTATAACTTCTTGCTGTGTAAACCTGGTCATCTCACTGTCTCTACCCTCAGTTTCCTCATCAGTAAAATGAGGAGAATGGTACCTTTTTCACAGGGTTGTTTTGAGGATAAAATACGACAATACTTTTAAGCCCTTCACAAACATTAACGCACTTCATAGATGCTAGCTACTTTTAGTATCATAAATCGATCTACAACTGGAAGCAGGTGTATGCTGAAGCCAACTTGAACTGAATGGATCAGAGATAGTACTTGAATCCAAGATCACATGCACACTGAAATAGGAAACACAAAAAACATAGTAGAAGATAAAACATTCTTACTCAGGGAGGAAAAAAGCAAAAGTGAAACCAAGAAGAACAAAGGATGCCCTTGGTAGGTATTATGAAGGAAGGGAAGGAGGTTGGCCTGGGGGTGAAGTGGTTAATTATTCCCACTGTCCCTCTCAAGGTTCCCACTCCCACATTCCATGGAGCTGAAATGACCATTTGCAAATGTATTTAATAAGATCACTAGGTATTTGTGTACAGATCATTCACCTTCACTCCAGACCACCCCAGACCCCACTGCAAGTAAGAGACTTCAAGATGAGAAGGGAACACCTGACCTCCCTGAGGGTTGGCTAATGAAGCGATGTGCTGTTCTGCTTTGCTTTGACTTCTAAGACAATTAGAAAATAGTTTCTCATCTGTACAGTTCAATTCAATTCAACTTGGACTAGGCAACCTTGAGTATCCTTCCATCTCTGGCTTTGTAACTCCACATTACAATAAACTTATGATTTCAGATTTTCTCCTTGGAGCCACAAACATTTGAAAAGGCCAAAATGAATAGGTAGTAATTCTATTCAATACAATTTGATTCAATTCGACAAGCATTTAATTAAGGTTACACTCCATGCCAGGCATTAGAGGCCATGAAAAGGCACAGGTTTAGTGGATTGAGTCATCTTAGGAGCCTCTCAGATTCATGAAGATGACATTAGATTCTTAGTGCCTCAGGCAGCTCTCGAAGGCTGGGAGCTGTATAGTGGTTACTGTTCTGTGTCAACATTGATGAAATCAGAGGTCTAGGTGACCTGGTCCCTAGGGGTGTGTGTGTGTGTGCGTGTGTGTGTGTGCATGTCGATGACTGGGTAGGATACAGATACATATACATATGCATACACACATATGTATATGCACACATGCATATGCATATGTATACATATATGCATCTGTATTAACATACCTATATTCATGTATTGGTATAAGTGTGTATATATATATGTATATGTATGCATGTATATACACACATCCACATGTACATGTTTCTACACATGCATGTGTATGTGTGTTCGTATATGTATACACATGTGCATGTGTACATGTTTGTGCATGTGTATTGTATGCATATATGTATACATATCTGTGTGTGTGTTTAGTTGCTGTTGTTGCTTTGCTGTTGTTAAGTCACTTTCAGCTCTTCATGACCCCATTTGGAGTTTTCTTGAAAAAGATTAACATCTCAGAGATCTTATCCAGTCATTGGCTTGCCATTTCCTTGTCCAGCTCATTTTATAGATGAGGAAACTTAGGCAAGCAGAGTTAAATACTTGCCCTGGGTTACACAGAGAGTAAGTATCTGAGACCAGATTTGAACTTGGGTCTTCCTGATTCCAGACTCAGTGCTCTTTCTACTGTATCCTCTATCTGTCCTATGTGTACTAACACATGCATACATATGCACATGCAAACATGGAGACACACATATATGTTGTTATTGGGTCATTTCAACTGTGTGTTTGACTCTGATTTTAAGGTAGATTTTGAAAGCTACCTGTTTCAACTTTGTACTTAGATTAATATAAGTAAAGGAAAATAAAATTTTTAGGTGGAAAAAATTTCCAAGAAAGTTTTCCAACAAACTACACAAACCACCCAGCAGAGAGGGAGAAGGTAGTGATGAAGAATCTGGGGAAAGTGAGTATCTTCAGGGACAATGTACTTTTCATTCTGGTATATTAGAATATCCTAAAATACATGGACCTGATTCATTTATCTTCTCTGACATCTATCCAAGAAGACAGAAGAGGAAGAGCTTCGGATCTATATTAAGTGAAATTTAGATATAATCTGACTTCTGAGCTAGTTGTGTGATCTCGGGCAAATCATGTAACCTCTCTGAACTTCAATTTCCTCATCTATAAAATGGGAATGATAATACCTGTAGTATTTACCAAAAAAGATAGGAATGAGGATCACATGAAATAGCCCATTTAAAATGCTTTAAAAACCTTAAAATATTCTCAGTTTTTTTTTTATTGTTATGAGTATCACTATATCAACACATTGGGTGGACACACAGGGGTGTGCTTATATGGAAGGTCATAGCCAAGAGTCACACTGGATGAGTAGGCATGGATGAGTTACAATGTGCACTGAGATTACAGATTCATTCAAATATTAGAGTCTAAACTACTGATGAAAATTGAAGAAAAACTTTTGTTCAGTTGTTTTAGCAATTGTGACGCCATTTCAAGCTTTTTTGGCAGATACTGGAAAGATTTCCCATTTCCTTGTCCAGCTCATTTTGCAGATGAGAAAATTGAGGGACATAGGGTTAAGTGACTTGACCAAGGTCATACAGTAACTAGTAAATATCTAAGGCTAAGTTCAAATTCAATTCTTCCTGAATGGAAGCCAGGATCTATCCATTGTACTTCCTAGCTGCCTTTAAGAACCTCTAGTCCCCTTATCAATAATACCTCCCTGAACATGCCTGAGATATCTTGATGGAATGGCAATAGGTAGAGACGTTTATGGGTAAGTGCACATAAAGGTGGACATTCCATGCACAAAACCTATTATAAGCAAAGGTAAAGTGGTGGAAAAGGAGGGACTCAGGAAACAATAGAATGTGTTTGGAGATCTTCCGATAATCCAGCTAAACTAACTTGGTTTCTAGTTTTACCTCTACTATAGGCAGATTGTGCAAATTTGAACAAATTTTAGCCTCTTTCAGTTTTAGCTTTCTCATCTGTAAAATGGGGATAAAAACACCCACCCTATCTGCTGTACCTCACAGAGTTTTCCATGAGGATCAAACAAGATAATGGATGTGAGAAGCTAAGTGGCTATGCACATGTAAGGGATTATTAATCAGGCCGTTTATTAGCTGTAAGCATCCAGAAACATGCCTACCATCCTGGGCTTAATAAATCTAGCTGCCTCCTTCGTACATAATCTCACTTCCCTCACTGCTGCTGTTAGTGCTGGGCCATAAATCAGGGCTTGTTTACAAGCTATTTGACTGGAAGCAAGCTCAGAGAATCATTAGTGCAGGTAATGACGCATTACCTTCTGTGTCTGCCATGGAGGTAGGCCAGAACCCCTCATCTAGGCAGCAAGCCATCCAATCAATGTCCTCCTTGATGCTCAAACTGGAGATATATTCAGCTCTCCCCCACCCCCTAAGCCAGAGTAAGAAGAGGACTACAAATTTGCCTTGGGCTGTTTCCTTCCTGCTGCGTGTTTGCCTTCATCAGAAACATCAGAACATATCAGATCATGTTTTACGGGAGAGATCCACAGAGGTGGGTATGGAGATGCCATCAGAATATTGACCAAAAAAAAAAAAAGTTGTCACCATCAACTAAATAGTTATCACCATTAACTAAAAAGTTATCTATCATCATTAATTAAAAAGTTACCTATCACCATTAGCTAAAAGGATAAGATGTGTCCTAGTATTGTCGATTTGCACCTGAAGTCATTTGGTAACTCTGTTTTGGTATTTGGATTAAGATTAGTGTTGAGGATACTGGGCAGGACCTGAGTTCTAGTTCCAAGTATTACAGGATTTACAAATGGAAGGGCACTTTGAAATTATTTAGTCCAAACCCCTTCATTTTACAGAAGAAGAAAGTGAGCACTAGAGATGGAAGTGACTTGTCTAAGGTCACACAGATTTTAAAAGGAAGTAATAACTAAATGGAGTATATGAGGTGCTCAAGGAGGACTCATACCTCTGGTTCAAGGGTTACAGAGTCCTTTTCAGGGCTGTTCATCCACTTTTGGTGTTCACCTTTCACCCAATTCTCACTTGTGGCTCCAAGAAGTTGTTGCATGCACAGAAGCCACAGACTGGTAAAACCACCTTGGCAGATAGATGAAATTAGATTGAAGGTAACTGATGGGCCCATTGGTGAGTTGGAGAGGGGTTTCTATCCCAAACATCTTAAGACATCTCCCAGCAGAATGGGCAGATGAGAACAACTTGTTCCAAGGCCCATGAAGGTATCTAAAGCAGAAGCTGTGGAGTGCTTGGAGTTTAGTCAGACATCAAAGATGTGAAGTTCACCCACTGTATCCTGGGCCATTGCCAGTCACCTTGACTTTTCTCTTATCACTGGACTTTGATGACTGTGGAAAAGAGAGTGAGATTGATAACTGCAATTCTGCCTCACTTAAATCCAGTTCATGCACATATACCCTGTGATGTCATTGGTCCTTTTTAAAAATGAAAGAACAGTAGGATGAGCGATTGTCTTCTGACTCCAAATCTAGGGTTCACTATTCCTTTTTAAACTAATTCAACATGATAATTAGCTAGCTTATTGATTGATTGAATAAATGGCAATGTTTTATTTTGTTTTGTTTGGGTTGGGAGAACACTGGCTTAAGAGCAGGATGCCTGGATTTAATTCCTGTTTTATGCCTCTAATTAGCTGAATGGTCTTTGTCAAATTACTTTAGTCAACAGATGGAAAGCCTAGAGGATTTTATTTAGGTGAATGGAAAACTATTGCTCAGCAAGAGTATAAGTGAGAATTCTAGCATCTAGGCCAAGTTCAGTAGACCAGGAAGTCATGGAGATGAGGAGAAGGGATCAAATTTAGGATGTGCCAAGATTGATGTACATGACCATCACTGCTGACATTGGGTGCTCCTGCACCTACCAAGATTCCCTAGGCAGCAATGTACTGACATCATGCCCAAGTTGTGTGCTCTTAGTCTGTGCTTGAGTAGGAGATGAGCTGTTGGAGAGAAGTATTATAGTGTGTGTATGTGTTGGGGGGAAGAATGACCAAGGGTGGTGCCATTTGAGGTTGTGTGTATTTTTCCCACTACTGTTCTCTGAATCTCACGTCCTCCACCTGCCTCCTCTCCCACTGAAGAAGCACACAGCCTAGCTCCCAACTTGGTACCATATGGATTCTTTCTATTTCTACTTTGAATTCTCATTTTATTCTTATAAGATTTCTTGAAATAGGATTATCTAGGATCTTTTCTCAGTCCTAGTGGTCCGATAATACAAATGGTTCTTACTTTTTCTCCCTTGACGTTTTCCAGATCAGTTGTTTTTGCTATCAAATACTTTATATTTGCTTCCATTTTTTAGCCTTTTAAATTCATTTTAACATTTCTTATTTTACAATCAGTGTTTTGCTCTTATTTGATCCATTCAGATTTCCAGGGAGTTTGTGCTTAGGTGAGGTCAATATCTCTTGGTCCAAGCTGTTAATTCCACCACAAGTTTTTTTTTTTTCTTCCACGGCTCTCATGTGTTTTCCAGTCTTTTCCTTGAGTACTCTTACGCAATTTATTAAAAAAGTTTTAACTTTAAAAGCTCTTGCTTAATCTTTTCTAAGAATTCTTGCTGAGTGTGTGCCTAATCTATGCTTTCCTCTGAGGCACTGCTTGCAGACATTTTGGAGTCACTCTCATATTCTGTTTGTGTTTTGAGTGTTCCTGCTACCAAAGTAGCTCATTGTAGTGAGGCTCTTTTGTTGTTTGCACCTCCTCAGACTTGATATCAGGAGTGGGCACTGCCACATTTATGAAAAGAAGATCTAGATTGGCCTTTTTCCTTGGGGTATTGAGGGATGTGCCATTTTAGGATTTTAGGGACAGGCCAGGGACTGGCAAACTTTCATTGGTTCCATAATGGTCTGATCCAGTACAAAGAATGATGATTGCTGCTCTTCTGACCTGAATTCTATGATTTTCTGACCTGGATTTGGGTTGCTGCCAGAATAGAATGTTGTTGGTTTCCACTTCTGTCAGCCAACTGGAAAGCTCTTTTGGTTCAAAGTAGCAGAATTATAGGTTCTCCTTTGTTCTGGGTTTCTTACTTAGGTTACTCCTCTGCAGACTAGCCTAGATACTGGAAGTAAGACCCTGCTTTGCACTTGAGGTCTGACCCATGCTCCTCTCACTGCTGCTGACTTCAGAACTTCCTTCTTTCTTGGTACACCTTCTTGAGATTCCCTATGATATGCACAGGAGCCCTTATCATTCCACCTTGGATCTATAACTGGAAACTGAATAGTGAGTGACAAAGTTCTCACATGGCACTGTCTCTAATGTAGTGCTAAGATGTGGGTCCAGAGGTGCTGCAGTATGGATCTGGGACCTCCTTTTGTGCTACAGTGGTCTGTATGCCTCATACTCCTGCCCCAATCCTGTCCTCAGTATCTGTCTACCTCTTTTTGTGTCTCTATGATGACCTGAACTCAACAAAGGAATCATTGTGCCATTTTCTGTATTTTTCTATCAGAATTTGGTTTGGTACATTTTGTTGACCTGTTTGGAGGAGCTATGGACCAGAGTTCAGCTTCATTGCTACCTTTTATTCTGCCGTGCTGACTTTACTTCTCATCTGAAATTATCAGTTCTTGGTTCTTTCCCTTAAGGACCAAGTTCTCTGTTTTCCAAGATGATCTGATACACCAGTCTTTACTAATGCTATATGTTAATGGACATTTATGGTTTCCTAGGCTTTCAGTGCCTTAACCTAAAGAAGTGACTAATAGTGGGGATTAGGTATGGGGAAGTCCAGTGGGGGAGATGTTTGATGGTAAGGTGGGAAAGTGTTTTTCATGTCCTCTCACTAGAAAACCTCTTTAGGCAGCTCCTTATTCTTCCTATGGCTGGACATATCCTTCTCAGCTCAATATTATCCCTTAAAGTGACAGCAGAGAAAATCAAAGATGAACAGACTAGGTAAGGCAATGAAAAACAAAACAATAAGCATTCATTAAGCATTTAGGAGTATTTGTACCCCGCCTGTGGTAGAACCTTCCAAGCTCATACTGGTTTGATCAGCCAAAGTCAGACTCACTGTACCTTAACCCCAGCATAAAGATGTCATTTTGATCCTCTTCAAGAAAGAAAGACAGCAATCAACCAACAAGGTGCCAAGCACTATGCCAAGAACTAGAGAAGCAAATACAAGCAGAAAAGAAAGAGCACTGACAGATTAGTTTAAGGGTCTGGCATGCAGTAGGGTACATTCTAAGGCACTGGGACCCACCCAGGTGGGGCAAACACACCACTACTTAGCCTTCCAGTGAGGAGTTTGAATTTGGACAAAAGGTGATCTCTCTGGATTCTTTGAATGTTGATGGTCTGAGTTTTGGCAGATTTTCTTGTCTATTAAACTCTGACCAGCAATAAACACTCACTTTGGCCTTAATCTCTGAGACTTTAACCTCCTGCAGGTATTGAGATAATTGAACATGGAGTGGCCTTTGGTTTACATCCATTATTTTCCCAGATCAAGCCTCACCTCCTCTTTCCCTAGCAAATATTACCTTTCTTAACCCCTATTTCTCCAAATACTGGCATGCATTAGCTGTTTCTAGTGGCACATAGAATTAGGAGAGTCCAGGACCATTTGCATGAGAATCTAGTTCTCTTGATGATATGAGAAGGTTGTTTTCTATCTTAGCATGTTTTCCTAAATCACAGATGAAAAATAGATCCTCACCAAGGGATCCATGATTTCTCGAAAAAAATATCCACTGGACAACCTCACTGGGCTGCAAACATTGTAGAAAAAAATCCGGGAATTTTGAACAATTCATACATAAAAATGGAAGGGATGGAGTTCCAAGACAATGGCTAGGACAAGAGTTCTCTTGGATTCATGAGGCTATTGTGATTTATTGAGATGTGGCTTTGGTATTGCATCTCTTAGCTCTGGGCATTTTCTTTCACCTTCCCTTATATCTTGAATTCTCTCCTTCAGCTCAGTCTGCTGATTTGCCTTAAGTCTCAACTAAAATGCCACCTTTTAGAGGAAGTCATTCTCAAACTGTCTATATTTTAGAACTTCCTCTCTGATAATTATTTCCTGTTTATCCTGTATGTGGCTTGTTCTGTACATATTTGTTTGCATATTGTCTCCATTAGATTATGAGTTCCTTGAGAGAGGGACTGTTTTTCCCCCTACTTTTGAATGGTACATAGTGAGTGCTTAATAGATGTTTATTTATTCAATGACCTAATGCTACTCAATCAAATTAAACAAACATTTATTAAGTGTCCACTGTGTACAAAGACAGCATGGCATAGAGAAGAGAGTTGGCCTGGACATCACACCTCTGACACATGCTAGCTACGGACCATGGAAAATCAAACATGTCTCTAAGACCATAAATTTCAGACAAGACTGAGTTTTCTCACTGGAGGGAACTTCTATACTGGGGATTTCCTACACAATTAATTTACAAATCTGGGGTTCTCCCTCAAACCCCCAGTAAGGAAAAAAAAAGAACAAGGCACTTTCACAGATGGTGGGACTACAAAGACAAAAATAAAGCAGTCCCTGCCCTGTCTTCAAGGAGTTTACAAGTCTATTGGAGGAAGGTCTAACATATATGTATATATATATATACATACATATATATATGCATATATATATACATATACATACATATATACATATATACATAGATAGATAAGTATTTATAAAATAGGACAATCCAAAGAAACTTCACAGTCCCGAGAAATGGGCAATCAGGGAAAAGTTATATGAGGAGCCATCTTAGCTGAATCTTGAAGAAAGCTAATATAATAACCACAATCTGATCTGATGTTCCTTTAAATAGCCTAATTTCTAATGAATATCACTAAGGAATGATCAGGACAACTGTGGCTAGTGGTTGGTGGACTGCTTCTATACCTTTACCATAGCATCCTGCTACTCAGTCTCTGTCTCCATGGTTGATGGGTCTTTCTTGCCTTCCATGCTGGCTCCCTGTGGGAGAAAAGGGATGCTTTCATGTCTTGGTAGAGGAAAATGGTTCCCTCTAGGGCACCCACTTTGCCTAATGCTCTATACTCTTACCTGATAATGAAGTTTTGGTTCAAATCCCTCTGACTGTGATTTGGCAGAATTCTACTTCTTTGTCTTACCTGAAATGTCCTTCTCTTCCTCCAACCTTGGCAAACGTATTCCTTCTCACTGTTTAAAGAGGGATCCCTTACTGCTGCCACCTCCATCTTTCTTTTTTCTGTTGCTGACCCTGTGGCTTCAGAGCATTATGGCAATAATACAAGGCTTGAACTTGGCTTTGAGGCTCAGCTGTGCCACTCACTGTGTGTGACCTGGGTCAAGTCTCTTAGCCTCTTTGAGAGTTAGGAATTTGAGCCATTGGAAGAAAAATTCACATCAATGGATTTACAAACCTTTCAAAGTAAAGCATGAGGCAATGGAAAAAGATCTCTGTATTTGGAATCAGGACAGATCTGAGTTTGAATCCTCACTTGGACACTGACTTGTTATATGATCCTGGGCAAATCACTTAATGTCTCTGAGTCTCAGTTGCATCATCTGTAAAATGGGAGTCATAATAGCACTTACCTTACAGGTTTTTGTGAAAGTCAAACAAAGCAATATATGTAAAATACTTTAGAGACCTTAAAGAGCTCTGTAAATGTGAGTTATTATTATTATTAAAATAATTGTAAGTAATAGCTTAATAAATGTGTTCTGAATTGAAAACATCTCATACATGGCAGCTTCAAGGCATAGGACAGAACTGGTCTTGACTTCAGTGAATGCTTACCTGGCAGTTTGACAAGTCACAGTCAAATATTTCCTACTGGAAAGACCCAGAAAGAAAGCCAATCAGGTCTGGAGTTGTTCTCAGCTGAGTCAAGCTGTATTGACCAGCCTCAGTTGGGAAATAAAATACTGAGTCTCATCCATAACAAAATTCAATCTGGAGTTGGGACCAACTATGCTCTGAATTTATTATTAAACACTTCACAACCCAGACCACAGCTAAATAAAGTAAACATGCCCCAAAGAAATGGGAAAAGTGTTTTTGTTGTGTTTTTTTACTAGATGAAAATGACATTACAGTTAGGTAATAGAAGACAGCCTAATACCTTGGTAACTGGCCATTTTTTAATAACCAACAAATCAATGCATCACCAATGCTACTTCTGAAGAGTTAGTCCAAGATATTGTATTAATGATAGGGAAGGAAAACAAAATTAGCTCTCCAGCTAGATTTTTTCAGTATTTATAGGACAGCAATGAAATTTCTTTAGAAACTACATTCTATCAAGTGCTCTAAAATAGTCATTTTACTTAATTAGGAAGAGAGCTGTAGGTAAGGACTGGAGGGATTAGGGGTCATGGGGGAAGGAAGCTAGTGCATAGAACTGCTTCCTTCAAGCAGGGCTACTTGGTAGAAAATCATTGTAATTGCTGCCGTTGTTATGGAATATTAAAACTGGTTATATTCTAGTGTACTTCACTTTACAGTCAATGGATTGCTGAGAAGTTCTAGGCAAATTAAAATGTTTGTAAATCAAGTACAAACACAAATGCTTCAAACAGGCTTCAGAGATCTGATGGTTCCAAGGACTTTTTTGGAAATCCTTTTGCAATTGCAAGTAAATAAACACTATCTTTTAAAAATATGTTTGGTATGTTTGGGTTCTTCTACATGGGAAATTCGAAAATAATCAGAATTTTCCTGTGCATATGTGTGCGCACACACACACACACACACACACACACACATATTCACTTCAGGGCTAAATAGGTAAAAAGTGACCAAAACACTGAGACAAAGAATTTACTGTAAAATTGTGAAAAACAAGGAACAAAAACAACACCAGAGGTCTAGGGCATGTCTTTTGTCTCAGTACATATTCTGACCAAATGTGTTTCTTCTACATTTATGTCTATGACCAAAAAAAAGCTTTATACTTAGAATAACATTGAGACCCAGTGGTCAAAGGTGAAACCTACAAGAGGAAGCATTCAGGTAAATGTTTACCAATCAGTTCAATGGGAATAAAGTACACAAAACATTAACTTTAATTTGGATTATTAACATGTTCTTCATCACTTTAAGTATAGGCAACCAACAAAACAATAAATCAAGCTCTGATTTGTAGAATTTGCTGGTAAATATTCACACTGAAAATTTAACAATCTGCTATGGTTCTAGATGGCTGAAGCCCACCTCTTCCCCCAAAGTGGCATGATCCCCTCCAAGAAAGACATAAAACTATTAATGAGAAGGCTTGTGGCTGGATGAGATTCTCAAATCAAAGCTGAATGGGAAGAACACATTTAAAACAATTAATAATTACATAATAACAATATTAATGTACATTTTCAGGACTACAAAATGAACCATGAAAGATTTGGAAAGTACCTTCCCCCCAAAATGATGCAAAATTAAAGAAACACAAGATCAAAGATTTATGACATTAGAATGCTCATCACCAAAAGTTAGATTTTACTTTTCTTTTGAATAGAGACTATGAAATGACTGTGAGTCAATAATAGCATTAGAAGGCTATTAGAACTCAGCCATGAAGAAAAAATGCATGAAATCTCTTCTAATTAGAGAAACACAAATTAAAGTGATTCTGATGTTCCACTTCTGCCAACAATATTAATAAATACTGAACAAATGATGAAATAATGCTGATTGGTCTTTGAAAATAGAAGGAATTATGATAGAGATTTAAGACCAGGTCATGGCCTCAAAAATCTACAGAATTATTTTGCTTACAGAGTCCAGACTTATTTCTCATGTAAATTATGCAAGGAAATGGAGAAATTGTGCAACTTATTACTGTGGACTATAAAAATTTAGCTGCTACCGAATACCTGGAAAGACATGTATGACTCAGTGTCTAGAATTTTACATCAGAAGTTTGCTGTCTTTCATGAACGAAGATGACAAATCACCATTCTAAAAATGAAGGTCTAAAAATATCCTATAGAGTTCAACCTATAAACTATAAGTGGACCATTATCACAGGCCAAATTTTATTGGTCAAACTAGAGAAAATTGCATGGCACAGTAGGTAGAGTGCTAAGTTTGGAGTCAGGAAGATCTGATTTCAAATTTAGCTTTAAACTCTTTCTAGCTGTGTGACCCTACGCAAGTCACTTACCCTTTGTCTGCCTCAGTTTTCTCAAGTATAAAATGGTATTAATAACAGCACCTACCTCCTTGGATTGTTGTGAGGATTAAATGAGATATTTGTAAAGTGCTTAGTTCAGTCTTGACACAATAGAAGGCACTTCATAAAGTACTCCTTCCTTCTTTTCTAATCTTTTTCCCTCAAGCACCTGACCATAACATTATCTAAACATTTTTACAACAATTTTTTGGTGGATCTCACCATGTCAAATACTTTCCAAAAATCTCCAAACTACATAAAATGAAAAGCTTTCAAAATATAGAGACTTTTCAAAAGAGAGAAAAATCAGTTTGGAACAGAAAAAATTGCAAAGCATTCCTACTGTCCTGTTTGGTTCTTGAGTTGTATTGAGGAAGTTTTCAGTAAGCCTAGGGGATGAGTTTATATCCTAATATCTTCATTCAATTAAAAAAGCAATTATTATCCAACTGGACAATAATTGTCCATAGAACATCAAATATAAAAGAATAATAGTAGAGTGTGAATTGTCCCAAGATTCCATCTAAAGTTTACAGAATAAAAGACATTGGAAAAGCAAGATAATAACATCAAAAATGTGATATTTATGTGTGTGTGTTTATCCTTGGTTGCTGAAGAAGACCATGCCATCAGAGATATAATGACATGACTTGCATTTGACTTTCTTTTGAGTGAGGGAGGGCTGTGCAGGTCACCAGCTTCACTTCTCCTCCAGAGCCATCTGAACCCAGTGACCAGGTATTCATCAGGATGACTGGAGATGACCCAGGATTAGGCAATTGGGGTTAAGTGACTTGCCCAAGGTCACACAGCTAGTAAGTGTCAAGTGTCTGAGGTGGAATTTGAACTCAGGTCCTCCTGATTCCTGCACTGGTGCTCTATCCTTTGCACCACCCAGCTGCCCCTATGATATTTACATAGCAATGTAAGGGTTCTAAGGCAATCTTACAAATTATTTGACTGCAACTACATGGAACAGGTGCTGTGCGTATTCTTCTTCCTCTCTTTTTTCCTTTTACAAATGATGAAATCAAGTCTATAGGAAATTAAGTAGCTTACCTATTGCTACACAGCTAGATTGTACCTGAGGGAAGACCTGAAGGCAGGTATTTTGATTCCAAGTCCAACAGTCTTACAGTGGTGTCAAACTCAAATAGAAATGGTAGGTTTCATATTTAGAAAACTACAAATTACAACTATTTATATTTTGTTGGATTTTTATTTATTTTGTTAAACATGCCCCAATTTCATTTTAATCTAGTTCCATCCAACTCTGGAGTTTTTCAGGCAGACTGCTTGTAATTCTTATCAATATAATCCTTCTCATAGACTAAATGATTCCTGTGGACCAAACTAACTAAATAGAAAGTGCCTCATCATCAGGAAGCCTTCTTCTAGGTGACAAAAGATCATGGTGAAACACGAAACAAAGGAGAAAAATTAAATGGCTCTCAGTCCTCCACAACCCCATTACAATTCAATCTGCTTAAATCCAACATGGGTTTATTAAAGATGTACTATATGCAAGGCACTGTCCTTGGTGACCAGGATGCAAAGGCAAAACCGAAGAAAGATCCTGCCTTCAAGAAATTTGAAATCAAAATGGCAAAGCAGTGGAAAAGGAGGCAGAGAGTAGAATGAATCACACAGTTTTTTGACCATGTGTGAATACTGGAATAATTGATGACACTCTAAAAACAAGATTGTTCTTCAATGGCATACTATTAGGAAAGCTGAACTATACCAATATTGATTAATTGCTGAAATTAGAAGAAAAATGGAAATTATAGCTAAATGCTATATGGATTCTCTTTCTAGAGGCAAAAAAATGGTGGTTAGTTTCTAAAAGTTTGCAGCAACCCTATGTCAAATAAGTCTATTGGTGCCATTTTGCCAACAGTCTATGCTCATATGCTTATCTCTGTGTTACAGTAGTAATTCTCACAATATTTCAAATTTTTTCATTACGTCTGTTATGGTGATCTGTGATCAGTGATCTCTGATGTTATTATTATAATTATTTTGGGGCACCATGAACCATGCTCATATAAGATATTGAACTTAATTGATAAATATTGTACATGTTCTGATTGCTCCACAGACCAAACATTTTCCCATCTTCCTCTCTCTCCTTGGGTCTCCCTATTCTCGGAGACATGATAATATTGAAGAATATTGCATAAACTTAATTGATAAAGCAGTGGCAGGATTTGAGATGATTGACTCCAATTTTGAAAGAAGTCCTACTGTATGTAAGATGTTTTCAAACACCATCACATGCTAAAGAGAAATCTTTCATGAAAGGAAGAGTCAATTGATGTGTCAAATTTCATCATTGTCTTATTTTAAGAAATTGCCACAGTCCCTCCAACATTTAGCAACCACCACCTTGATCAATCATCAGAAACCAATATCAAGGCAAAACCCTCCACCAGCCAAAAGATCATGATTTCCTTAGAAGATGGCAAGCATTTTTAGCAAAAATTTAAGGTATATACGTTTTTAGATATAATACTACTACACACTGATTAAACTAGAGTACAATTATACTATATATAGTACAATATAAATATACCTTTCTATAGATACTTTTAAATTTTGTGTGACTTTATTGCAGTTATCTGGAACAAAACCCACAACACATCCAAGACATGCCTGTATAAACAAAAAAGATTTACTTAGACATAAGTACAGATTTTATGTCATCTATTATGAAAGATAAAAAGATGGGGAATTTTTATTAAGAACTTTTTCAAGGAACTTACTGACTGGAAGTATTTTTTGGCCAAATGAGGACTCTGGGAAGCCGCTAAGGAGCCCCCAGACTTTGAGAACCCAGATATCATGCTTCCCTCTCTGGTAACTATGATCAAATAGTTGGAGTTCATCTGTCTGTTGAATTCAAGCAGAGGAAGCCATGTTTGTTGATTTTTAATTTCTCTGTATTTTCTTTGAAGTTTGGGATGCTGACTTTCCTGAAATAGGTGAATGATATATGTGCTTGGTTAAAGGATTGATACCTGTGCTTGATTAAAGTGATTGTTAACTCCTCAAAAGATGCCTTTCCTTTTATGAATGCAGATCTAAGAACCTGTAATAGCAGGCCCCCCTCTATATGTTGGGGTGCTTACTGATACAAATGCTATTGGGTGATAAGAAATGATGAACAGGTGGACTTCAGAAAAACCTAAAAAGGCTCGTATGAACAGATGCTGAAGGAACCAGGAGAACATTTTACACAGTAACAGTTGCAGCATGCAAAGGCTGTTTCTGATAGACTTAGACCTTCACAGCAATGCAAGGACCTAAAATATTTTAAAAGGACTTGATGCAAAATGCTATACACATCCAGAGAAAGAGCTATAGAGTCAGAATGCAGAATAAAGCAGACTATTTTCTCTTTTGTTATGTTTTGTTTTGGTTTGGTTTTTCTCATGGTGTCTCCCATTGATTTTAAATCTATGCAACATGACTAATGTGAAAATGCGTTTAATAAGAATGTGCATATAGAACTCACATAATTGCATGCTGTCTTGGGGAGGGAGCGGGAAAGGAGGGGGGGAAAATTGAAAACATATGGAAGTAATTGTTGAAAACTGAAGACAAATAAATTAAAAAAAAAAAAAACTTTCCTAAACCCTCCAGACCAAGTCAAAAGCTCCTTTGATGCTTGGTAACTTCTGAACAAATGTTGGTTCAGATTTAAGAAAGACACCAAAAATCTGTAGACTCCTCAGGAACTTCATGAATAATATATTTCAGAAAAGAGTTGGAGGTTACTAGAGCAGTAAGCAATGCACAATATCACAAAATATAAAATTGCCTATGTCTTTACGGGCAGAAAATGATTGGCTACTGATGTGCAGTAATTTCACAATCAGTTATTTGTTTTCAGGGAGACCATCAACTAATTAGAACAACAGTCAAATCAATATGAAATCAGAAAAAATGATAAATAAAGAAGGCAAAATGAACAACCGCAATCACTTCAACCTATCCTATTCTAGAAAGTCCTCCATGCCATAAGATGGGAAATGGAAAAAAATAAATAAAAGATGTTGACCATGATTGTCATAATTATGCCACGTTTGACAAATTAAATATAATTACAACAGTGACCCAAAGAAGCTTGGATTTTCTTAGCCAAAAAACACTGGATTTTCTTATTAAGTGGAGAGAGATGAGAACAATGGGTTAGAATGCTAAAATTTGTTTGTAAAACATTGCCAGAGAAGATGGTAGAAGACGATTCTGAGCAATATGTACTAAGGATGAGGGTTGAATAAATGTTTCTTATAAAACAAATAAAAAGCAGCAGAAAAGAAAAAAATCTGAATAAAGCTTGGTATGGAATCTAATCAAGATCCATCATACAAAGAATATTCATACATGACTCTGGCAAAAGGACAATAGACATAGGTGGAACAGATGTTTTCATGAAGCCAAAATGATCTATTTTCAATATCAGAAAAAGTGAAATAACCACATTTGTACTCTGACAATTCATTTTCTGAAGTACAAATGGTGCTTTAAAGAATGGAGGTAGAAAGAACCCCTGGATCAGATTAAATATATGGTGAGAAAAACCTGTTCTTGAGACAACACAACATCACAATCATCGAGGATATTTGTCCTTCATTTTCAAAGAGGATCAACGACATCACAGGGCATTCGTGCACGAATTGGATTCAAGTGAGGCAGGGCTGTACAGAGTTCTCAGCTTCACTCTCTCTTTTAGTCATGGAAAACCAGTGGCACATTATAGTCAGGATGACTGGTGATGACTCAGAATGCAGTGGATGAGCTTGGCATCTTTGATGTCTAATCAAGCTCTAAGTGCCCCATAGCCATGTTCATGGCTGTTGGAACAATGTGTTCTCATCTACCTGTTCCACATGGGAATGTTTTCACCTACTTGAGGTGGACACCCCCGCTAACTCACCAATAGGTTTGGTTATACTCGACCTAGTTTAGTCCATCTGTAGAGATGATTTACCAGGGTCTGGTTGCTGTGTATGCTACAGCTTCTTGGAGCCACAGGTGAGAGTTTAGTAACAGGTGGACACCAAAGGTAGATAAGCAGCCCTGAAAAGGGCTCACCAAACCCTAACACTAGAGGTGCTAGACTTCCCTAACCCATACACCCCAGCCATTGTTTGTCCTTCATTTTCAAGAAGGACAAATAACAAAAAATCATTGAGGCATCAATCAGTTCACAGAACAGCTTGGGATGGGGAAGATACCAAAGCACCATAAAGGTATCTGTGCAGCCCTTAGAGTATGGTCAGACATCTATGATGCCAAGGCCATCCATTGTATCCTGGGATCACCAGTTGTTCTGACTTTGGTGTTCCACTGAATTTCAAGAGGGAGAAATCACACATACATGAATATCTCCCAAACATAAAATATATTTATAACTCTATGATCTACTTTCTCATTCTTATAAGAATGGTCTGATCAAGTCTATTGATTTTATCTTCATACCTTCATACCATCTCTTTTTTTTTCTTCTTTTTTCTTTTTCTTTTTTTTCTTTTTTCTTTTTTTTTATTATTTTTTAATGTTTAACAATCACTGCCATACAATTGAGATTTTTATCCCCCCCACACCTACACCCCACTATCCCCCTCCCTCCCCACGACTGCATACAATTCTGTATAGGTTCTACATATACTTTCCTACTGAGTATATTTTCACTATAGTCATGCTATGTAGTCAGACTAAAATAAATGAAAGAAATCATATAACAAATCAAAACATGATACACAAACACATACACATACACAAACATGATCTGCTACATTTTGAGAATGACTTCCATATTTCTTTCTCTGAGTGTGGAAGGCATTTTGCCTTGAGAACCACCTTTGGGATTTTTTTTTTTATAAGAAGTTCTTGTGTTATTACAAAATTCCAAGTCTACCAGAAAAAACTCTTGCACACTGTGGTCGTTGCTGTGCACAAAGTTCTCCTGGTCCTGCTCTTTTCACTCAGCATCAGGTCATATAAGTCCTTCCAGGCCTCTCTGAAGTCTTCTTGTTCATCATTTCTTATGGCACAATAGTACTCCATTACATTCATATACCATAATTTATTCAGCCATTCCCCAATTGATGGACATCCCCTTGACTTCCAGTTTTTGGCAACTACATAGAGTGCTGCTATAAATATTTTTGTACATGTGGGACCCTTTCCTATTTTTATGATCTCTTGGGGATATAGTCCTAGTAGCGATATTGCTGGGTCAAAGGGTATGCACATTTTTGTAGCCCTTTGGGCATAGTTCCAAATTGCTCTCCAGAATGGTTGGATGCCCTCGCAGCTCCACCAACAATGAATTAGTGTTCCAATTCTCCCACATCCTCTCCAGCATTTATCATTTTCTTGTTCTGTCATGTTTGCCAATCTTATAGGTGTGATGTGGTACCTCAGAGTTGTTTTGATTTGCATCTCTCTAACCAATAGTGATTTAGAGCATTTTTTCATATGATTATAGATATCTTTAATTTCTTCCTCTGAAAATTGCCTGTTCATATCCTTTGACCATTTATCAATTGGGGAATGACTTGTATGATTATACATTTGAGTCAGTTCTCTATATATTCTAGAAATGAGGCCTTTATCCCCGAGCTTAGCTGTAAAAATTCTTTCCCAATTTACTACATCCCTCCGGATTTTGGTTGCATTGGGTTTGGTTGTGCAAAAACTTCTCAGTTTAATGTAATCAAAGTTATCCATTTTGCATTTCATAATGCATTCTATCTCTCCTTTAGTAAAGAATTCTTCCCTTCTCCATAGATCTGATAAATACACTATTCCTTGCTTCTCCAGTTTATTCATGGTATCAATCTTTATACCTAAATCATGTACCCATTTGGACTTTATTCTTGTGTACGGTGTCAGGTATGGGTCTATGCCTAATTTCCGCCACACTGTTATCCAGTTTTCCCAGCAATTTTTGTCAAACAATGAGTTCTTATCCCAGAAGCTGGGGTCCTTGGGTTTATCAAACAGAAGGTTGCTATATTCCTTGCCTACTGCATCTTGAGTGCCAAGTCTATTCCACTTGTCTACCTCCTTGTTTCTTAGCCAATACCAAGTGGTTTTGATAATTGCTGCTTTATAGTACAGTTTGAGGTCTGGTAGCGCTAGGCCACCTTCCCAAGCATTTCTTTTCATTAGTCCCTTTGATATTCTGGACCTTTTGTTTTTCCAAATGAATTTTGATATTATTTTGTCCAGCTCTAGAAAGTAATTGTCTGATAGTTTAATTGGTATGGCACTAAATAAGTATATTAATTTGGGTAGAATTGTCATTTTTATTATATTAGCACAGCTTACCCATGAGCAACTGATGTTTTTCCACTTACTTAAATCTGACTTTATTTGTGCAAAAAGTGTCTTGTAATTGTGTTCATATAATCCCTGGGTTTGTTTTGGCAGGTAGACTCCTAAGTATTTTATACTGTCTACCCTAACTTTAAATGGGATTTCTCTTTCTATCTCTTGCTGTTGGACTTTGTTGCTAATATATAGGAACGCAGAAGATTTGTGTGGGTTTATTTTGTAACCTGCAACTTTGCCAAAGTTGTTTATTAATTCAAGTAATTTTTTACTTGAATCTCTGGGATTCTCTAGGTAAATCATCATATCATCTGCAAAGAGTGATAACTTAGTTTCTTCTTTGGCTATTCTTATTCCTTCAATATCTTTATCTTGTCTAATTGCTACAGCTAACATTTCTAGTACCATATTGAATAATAGTGGTGATAATGGACAACCTTGTTTCACCCCTGATCTTGTTGGGAATGCATCTAGCTTATCCCCATTGCATATAATGCTTGCTGAAGGTTTTAGATAGATATTGCTTATTATTTTATGGAAAGTTCCCTTTATTCCTACGTTCTCCAGTGTTTTTAGTAGGAATGGGTGTTGTATTTTGTCAAAAGCTTTTTCTGCATCTATTGAGATAATCATGTGGTTTTTGTTAGCTTTGGTGTTGATGTGATCGATAATGCTAATAGTTTTCCTAATATTGAACCAGCCCTGTAATCCTGGTATGAATCCTACCTGATCATAATGTATTAATCTCGTGATAAGATGCTGTATTCGTTTTGCTAAAATCTTATTTAAAATTTTTGCATCTATATTCATTAGGAAAATTGGTCTATAATTTTCTTTCTCTGTTTTGTCTCTTCCTGGTTTGGGTATCAAAACCATATTTGTATCATAGAAAGAATTTGGGAGGACTCCTTCTTCCCCAATTTTCAAAAATAGTCTATATAGTATTGGAATTAACTGTTCTTTAAATGTTTGATAGAATTCACTTGTGAATCCATCTGGCCCTGGAGATTTTTTCCTAGGGAGTTCATTGATGGCTTGTTCAATTTCTTTTTCTGAGATGGGGTTGTTTAAGTATTCAACTTCCTCTTCTGTTAATCTGGGCAATTTGTATTTTTTAAAATATTCATCCATCTCGTTTAGATTATTGAATTTGTGGGCATAAAGTTGGGCAAAGTAGTTTCTAATTATTGTTTTAATTTCCTCCTCATTGGAGGTGAGTTCACCCCTTTCATTTTTAATATTAGTAATTTGATTTTCTTCTTTATTTTTTTTAATCAGATTGACCAAAGTTTATCAATTTTATTAGTTTTTTCATAAAACCAACTGTTGGTTTTATTTATTAATTCAATAGTTTTCTTAATTTCAATTTTATTAATCTCTCCTTTGGTTTTCAGTATTTCTAATTTGATATTTACTTGGGGATTTTCAGTTTGTTCTTTTTCTAGCTTTTTCAACTGCAAGCCTAAGTCATTGATCTCCTCTTTCTCTATTTTATTTATGTAAGCATTCAAAGATATAAAACTTCCCCTAATAACTGCTTTTGCAGTATCCCATAAGTTTTGGTATGTTGTCTCACTATTGTCATTCTCTTGAATGAAATTGTTGATTGTTTCTATGATTTCTTCTTTAACCCAATCCTTCTTTAGAATTAGATTATTTAGTTCCCAATTGATTTTTGGTTTCTCTTTCCATGGCCTTTTATTACATGTAATTTTTAATGCATTATGATCTGAAAAGGATGCATTGATTATCTCTACCTTTCTGCACTGGATTGTGAGATTTTTATGTCCTAGTACATGGTCAATTTTTGTAAATGTTCCATGTACCGCTGAGAAAATGGTATATTCCTTTCTATTCCCATTTAATTTTCTCCAAAGATCTATCATATCTACCTTATCCAGAGTTTTATTTACCTCCTTAACCTCTTTCTTGTTTATTTTGAGGTTAGATTTATCGAGTTCAGAGAGGGGGAGGTTGAGGAACCCCACTAGTATAGTTTTGCTATCAATTTCTTCCTTCAACTCCCCCAACCTCTCCTCTAAGAATCTGGATGCTATACCACTTGGAGCATACATGTTTAGTAATGATATTGCTTCATTGTCTATGGTGCCTTTTAGCAGGATATAGTTTCCATCCTTATCCCTTTTGATTAGATCTATTTCTGCTTTTGCTTTGTCTGAGATTAGGATTGCTACTCCTGCCTTTCTTACATGAGCTGAAGCACAATATATTCTGCTCCATCCTTTGACCTTTATCCTATGTGTATCCCCCCGTTTCAAATGTGTTTCTTGTAAGCAGCATATTGTTGGATTATGGCTTTTAATCCATTCTGCTATCCGTCTCCGTTTTATGGGAGAGTTCATTCCATTCACATTCACAGTTATGACTACAATCTGTGTATTTCCCTCCAACCTCTTTCCCACCATTTGTGCTTTTAGCTCTCCCGTCTCCCTTCCCCTCCTCAATAGTATTCACTTTTCTCCCTCTCCTCCTGCAGCCTTCCCCTCCTTCTTTTAGCCCCCCTCCCTTTTAGTCCCCTTTACTCTTATTGCTTCTTTCCTCCCTTTTAGCCACCCTCCCCTTTCTTCCCCCTTCCCCTCCTACTACCTATAGAGCTAGTTAGGATTATCTACTTAAGATTATTGTTCCCTCCTTTAAACAAATCAGATGAGAGTACCTCTCAAACAATGCTCACCTCCCTCCCCTCCTTCCCTCTACTATAGTTTTGTACTTCTTCCTGTGATATAATTTGCCATTTTCTGCTTCCCCCTTTTCACACCTCCTATTACAATCCCTTCTCATACTTAAATCATATTTTTGACATGACATCATTTACTTTATACCCGTTCCCTCTACATATATCCCTTTTATCATAATAGCTGCACAGTTCTCAAGATTAACAGGTATCATCTTCCCTTATAGGGAGGTAAACAGTTTGCCCTAATTGAGTAGCAAGTTTTTGTTTTTGTTTTTTCCCCCCTATTTACCTTTTTATGATTCTCTGGAGACCTGCATTTGAAGATCAAATTGTCTATTGAGTTCTGGTGTTTTGGTCAGGAAGCTCTGGAAATCCCTTATTTCGTTGAATGACTTTCTCCTTACCTGAAATGTTATGCTGAACTTTGCTGGGTAGTTGATCCTTGGTTGAAGTCCCAACTCCTTTGCCTTATGGAATATTGGGTTCCAATTCTTTCGATCTTTTAATGTAGAAGCTGCAAGGTCCTGTGTGATCCTGACTGTATGTCCTTGATATTTGAATTGTTTCTTTCTGGCTGCTTGTAGTATTTTCTCCTTCACTTGACAGCTCTGGAATCTGGCAACGATATTTCTTGGGCTTTTGAGTTTGGGATCCCTTTCGGGAGGGGAACAGTGGATTCTTTCAATGACTATTTTGCCCTCTGAGTCTAGTACTTCTGGGCAGTTTTCCTTGATGATTTCCTGGAAGATATTGTCCAGACTCTTTTCTTCATCATGGGTTTCTGGCAGGCCAATAATTCTTAAATTTTCTCTCCTGGATCTATTTTCCAGGTCAGTTGTTTTTCCAATTAAATATTTTACATTTTCTTTTACCTTTTCATTCTTTAGATTTTGTTTGACTGATTCTTGTTGCCTCATTGAGTCATTAGTTTCTACTTGCCCAATTCTAATCTTCATCGTATTGCTTTCTTCAGTTAACTTTTGCATCTCCTTTTCCATCTGACCAATTTTTCCCTTTAAGGAGCTATTTTCTCCATTTAATTTTTGTACTTCTTTTTCCATTTGACCAATTTTCCCAGTTAGGTTTTGTGTTTCCTTTTCCATTTAATCAATTTTCCCAATTAGGTTTTGGGTTTCCTTTTCCATTTGATTAACTCTTCCTTTTAGGGAGTTATTCTCTCCAGTTAATTTTTGAACTTCCTTTTCCATTTGTTCAATTTTCGTTTTCAGAGTGATGTTCTCATCAGTGAATTCTTTTTTTATAATTTTAAAATCATTGACCAGTTTTTCTTTTATTTCCTTCTTCAGCTGTTCCAGGTAATCTAGTTGTGCTTGCGAGAAATTCATAGTCCCTTCTGAGGTTTCAGATGGAAGTACAGTCTCAGCTCTGACCTCTTTGGTGTTTGTGTTTTGGTCCTTATCCCCATAGAAAGATTCTATGGCTTTTTTCACTTTTCGTCTGCTTTTTCCGATTCCTGATGTTGGCTGAGTGTTGTAGCTTCTGGTTCTTTTAGTCAGAAGGTACAGATCTTTGTGTTGAGCTGATGTGTGTCGAGGCTAAAAGCAGGTTTTTGTGTTTTGTTTCCCAGATTAGCCCTGGGGTTAGCTTGTTAGGTGTGTGGGAGTCGTGGTCTGGTCTCAGGAGATCTCCTCAGCTGATCTGAGGCAAAGGCAAGGTCAGGGGATGGTGATCCCAGCTTCCCTATTGTCTTCCCTTTTCCCCTGGAGGGCTGGGGCATGCCTAGAAGCTCATGCGTGTTCCCGCCCCTCCTGGGGCTCGTCTCCCGGTGCTGAGGCTTGTCTGGGTCTCAGTGCGAATTCTCTCCGCCCTGGGTCATCCGCCCCCCCAGATTGCCTCCGCCACAGCAGGAAGAATCCCCCCCCCCCGCCACTTCTCCAGCCTCTGGCGCCACGAGACCACTCGCCCCCCTCTGCTGTTCCTGCCAATCCAGGACCCATCTGGGGAAATACTCCATGGCTCTCCCATGGCCATCAGGGGGGAGGAGAGACCATCCACAGATCACTCCGCCATCCCGGCTCCCGGAAGTTCAAGCAGGTGACCCACCAAAGTCCAGTCCCCAGGCTGAAGGCCCCAAGGGCCGCCGCACCGACATCCAGCGCCCAGCGGCTCCCACTGGCCCGGCCTGGCCCGTCTCCTGCTCGGCCTGTCCCGCCCGCCACTCCCGGGCCTCCCAGGTCCCCCCCCAGTCCAACCTGGGCTCCAAATCTGCCAAAGTCCACCATGCACTGGACTCCGCACCTCCAAAGCTTGGTCAGATTCCCATACCATCTCTTGTATCCACCCACTTCTTTCTTCTGATACAGCATCCAGTTCTCATCATCTCATGCTTTGGATGATTGCAATAGCCTGCCGATTGGTCTCCTTGCCACAAGTTTCTCTACACGCCAATCCATTCTCCATTCAGCCAGCAGATAGATCTTCTGACCACTTCATCACTCATTCAATAAACTCCAGTGTCTCCCTGTTACCTCCAGAATCAAGTAGAAAATAGTCTCTTTGGCATCCAAAGAGTCATGGAAAACCAATGGCACATTATAGTCAGGATGACTGGTGATGACCCAGAATGCAGCGGATGAGCTTGGCATCTTTGATGTCTAATCAAGCTCTAGTGTACTCCCACCCACACACACTCTTCCCTCCAGTAACATTGCTCTCCTGGTTTTTCCTTGAACAAGACACTATAATTCTTGACTCCGGGTGTTTTCTCTGTTGCTCCCTGCCTAGAATTCTCTCCCTCTTCACCTCTGCTTCTTGTATTCCTTCAAGTTCTAGCCAAAATCTCATCTTCTATGAGAAGCCTTTCCTGATGTACCATAGTGATAGTGTTTGCCCTCCATTGATTATTTCCCTAGATTGATATTGTACATAGTTGTTTTTATGCTATTTCTCACATAAGACTGTGAACTCCTTAAGACCAAGAATTGCCTTTAGTTGTTCTTTATATCTCCAGGGCTTAGTGCCGTGCCTAGTATATAGTAGGCCCTTAATAAATGTATGTTGATTGACTGGCCTTGAAAAAATACATATAAAAGTAATTTGGAAACCACAATTGCAGACATTTTCCTTTTCTCCAGTTGGGTAGCTAAGTGTTACAATGAAAGCAGTGTTGGACTTGGACACAGGAAGACCCAAATTCAAACTGAGGAAATTGAAGGGATTAGGACAGCAAGGGGCTAATTGTGGAATTTAACAACTGACTCCATCTTGTTATTCAATTTTGGAGTTAGTTAAGTTCCTTTTCTATTCAGTTATGGTTCTAGTCAAATTCTGTCCTGTGAGAAAAGTTTATTCATTTGTGGGAATTGAGAAAAAGCTTATTGTATTATTTGAATGTAGCTCTGCATAGCTAAGAAACTGGACCACCTCTCTTTGCTGCTTAGAAACTCTTAACCAAGGACACAGGTTATGCTGACCAGAAACCCAATCAAATCCAAAGATCAATGCAAGAAATTTTCTCACAATTGTACATCTCAAACAGCCCATATATCTTACCTGAAAATTGGTCCTGTACTGCTCAGTCATTGTTTCTCTGTTCATTTGATTGCTTACAGACACTTGGGGGAAGCAAGACATCTATTTTTCTGAATTCAAGGAATTGCATCTCCTGCTCTAAACTTGGAAAGTCCCTAATCTTTCATCCAATTAGGAATCAAATTACCTAATGTTGTACAGTTTCTTTTTCATTAATTGGCCTTATTTGATTGTTTTTAATGTTTAAAAATCTGTCTTTCCCTGGATTTGGGGTCCAGGCCTAAATTGGGAAAGGGACCTAGTCCTTATTTGTTAGGCAATTGGCGTGCATTGCTTTAATAAATTGATGTTCTCAGGAAAGCGAACCTTTGTTCATCATTTCATCTTTCCCCTACCATAAAATTTTGCCTCAGACACTTACTAGCTTTATGATTCTAAGTCACCTAACCTCTGTCTGTCTCAGTTTCTTCATCTGTAAAATGAGAGCAATGAATAGCACCTGCCTCCCAGGATTGTAGTGAGGATAAAATGAGGTAATATACGTAAAACCCTTTGGAAACCTTGAAGTGCTATATAAATGTTAGTAGTTACAACAGATCATACCTTACAGCAACATAATGGGTTAAAGAAATATAGAACATACAAGATAAATTAGTTCTTGTTGTCTGTTGGATTATTAAAATAGAAAGCAAAACCACTCGACAGAATAGCAAATATGTCTTTCATCTATTTTTCTCCAAAAAGTAGCTTCTCATACCTATGTTAAGATCATACTCAATTTTATGATAAAACCTACAGAATAATTATATTGACCTTTTCACCACTAACCCCAGCTAATGCATAATACAGAGACACACACTTGCTGAGGATGTTTGTCAGCATTGTAGAAGATTCCCTGCTTAAAGTGCAAATGGAAGAGGGATTCTCCATAGTTGGTGAGTTTGTCCAGATTCTTCCATTCGGGGATAGCATTGTGTTAACTAGATCAAGATACAAAGCATTGTAATGCTTCCTTAATAAGAATCATGATTACTCAAAAGAGATCAGCCTTAAAATCTTTATATGAAAAACCAAATAGATGAAAATAACTATGATTCAGATTATGATTTGAAATAGGTTGGATATTTCATTGAGATAGACCAACCAACAGCTTTTTTTCTTCTTTGTTTCTGGTATTGAAATACTACCCATCACTCAAGAATCAACTCAGACTCATAGAATCACAGAACTGCCAAGTTAGATGAGACCTCAGAGGTCATTTAATGCAATGTTTAACTGAATTCAAATCCTTCTTCCTCCATGAAGCCTTCATTTCTAAGACTCTCTTCTCAATGTCTTTTTAACTTACTGGGTAGTTAAGTGCTTCAGTGAATAGAACCCTGAATGTGGAATCAGGAAGACTTGAGATGAAATTTGATTCAGATGCTTTCTAGCTATATGACCCTGGGCAAGTCACTTAACCTCTGTTTGACTTAGTTTCCTCAACTGTAAAATGTGGAAAAAATGGTACCTTACCTGTCAGGGTTGTTGTAAGGATCAAATGATTATAAAGTACTTAACACAGTGACTGGCACCTAGAACTATATAAACATTAGCTGCTCTTATTATTATCATTATTATTGTCTGTACTACTCATTTCACATATATCAAGTATTGTCCCTTATTTGTTAGTTGCTTTTCTTATGTCTCTATATACCTTCTGCTCCTAGCTACATAGCAAATTCTTTGAGAGAAAGAACTAAATTTTATAGTTACCCTAAGATAATTTGCACGGATGTGTGGGGAGGTATTATGATTATGGATTTTCATCTAGAGGGAACTAAGGGATATCTAGTCAATCAGATTCCTGCTTTTACATATGAGGAACCTGAAGACCAGAGAGGTTAATTAACTTTTTCAAGGTTATACAAGTAGTAAGTGGCATAGGTAGTATTTGAACCCATATCCTCTGCCTCCTGAGCTGATGCTCTTTCCTACTGCATCATATTGCCTCAATGCCTTGCATCCTTTTCTTATTCCTCCCACAAGTCCCTCATTAGTTGCAAGCAGACAGACAAGTAATAATAGTCTCTTTCATTTGAATAGTGATTTAGAGCCGACAAAACACTTCCATATGTTATATCATTTGTTCCTCATAGCATCTTTGTGAGTTAGGCAGAAAAGAGATTATTACCATTTCACAGATGAGGAAATAAAGATTCAACGAAGTCAAATGTTTTCCCCAAAGTCAGGAAGTTATTGTGTGATCCCGATAGGACTCACATCCAGGCTTCCCGGCTCTTAATATAATGACTGGATGGTCAGTTGTTGAAAATGTTCTATTTAGGATTACTATATTTAGGTAAGGATTGGATTAGGTGACTTCTGAGGGCCACTCCATCTTGAAGATGCTATCGCACTTAGTTTTGATGAAGCATGCTTCTCGGCTCTTAACAAAGGCAGCTGTCCTATTAATGAGAGGTTATGTCTATGTTTGACTGCTATATGATTCTGTTTATAAACCGGCAGTAGCTAACCCTTCATTGCTAGCAGGGTTGTGTCTATCCTTGGCTTAATATGGCTCGATTAATTGTATTTACTAACACTTATGCTACTACTTGGCTTCTGGGGAACCAGTCCAGTTTACTTTACTTCGTCTGTAATACTAAATATGAATGCTTTGCAACTCGGTGACTTTTGGTCAATCAACTTACCAATCAAGAAGCACTTATGAAATGCCATACTAAGACATTATAAATACACAGTCTCTGCCCCAAGAAAGTTACATTCTATTTAGGGAAGGCTACATGCAACAGATAATTAAAAGAAGATATATACATATGGTGAAACTTGGTTTTCCAGAGCAGAGTCGTCTATCTCTCCTCTTAAATTTCTAGGGTACTTCTGGGAGGTCCTAGGGGTATCTTTTTCTAATGCTATCGGTTTACGCTCCCCATTAACTGCCAGTAATAAATGCTCCAGTTTTACGTAGCCAATTAACTTTTACAAAATGTTATTTCCTAAGGATATATAGCAAATATATAAGTATGAATACTATCTCTTAATAGCTAGGGGACACACACTTCTCTATACCAATGCATAGGTAGAGAGAATGAACTAAATGCAATTTCTACACAACGTGGATCCCACAAAATTCATTTCTCAAGGCAACATAGCTATGGGATGAATTCTTGCCTTAGTTACCACTGGGATGGGTACTATTCAGGACCTGAATATTGGGTTGTCTGCCTGCAAAACATGGCCTGGATTCTGGCTCCAGACTTCTGGTTGTTCATAATTTTGACCTTTTAAAGCTAACAAAGTGACGCTGTTTCCAATAGTCCTTGACTGAAAAGCAAGAATAGATATAACAGAGATAGAAGGAACAATAAGGTTGTATAATAAATAATTGTTGGAGTTAAGACTGAAATCCAGACTCCAGACTTCTAGACCTGTGCCCCCTACCATATACCAAAAAATATGATGAGGATTTGATAAATGTATGAGAACTAGTGGCATGATCTTGAGAACAGTAGCATCAGGGAAATCTTCATGGATGATGTTTGAACCAAGATTTCCTACAATAAGCTTTAAAGCTAGAAGGAACCTTAAAGAGTGTGGAGCCCAACCCTCTAATTTATGGATGAAGAAATAGAGGCCCAGAGTAGCAAAGCAGATTTCCCATGGCCACACATAGCTAGTAAATTCTGAAGCCAGGATTTGAACTCAAGTTCTTTCGCTCCAAATCCAGGACTCTTTCTACTCCATAGTTGTCACTGGGTCAGTAAATTAGGTCAGTAATCTCTGAAGCCCATGTAAGCCCTTGTTTGTAGAATTTCAAGAAAGGGTTCAATGACTAGGATAACAAAATAAATAAATAAACACCCACCTCCAAACAAAGTTATATAGCTGAAGAATCCACATTAAGATCCTGTTCTCAAGTGTGCAGTGTCTCCCTTCCCTTCTGCTGCTTGTCTTTTTTTCACATCGAACCGGAGCTATTTCTGTCTATGGGGAGTTAGCAGAAAGATCACATATTGTGCAGGGAGCATGGTGTTAAATTTATGCAAAGTGAAGAAATGTGTTATCTCAAAAATATTTATTTCATACCATCTCTCATGAGATTTATTTTCTTGTTATAACTTTAAGGACAGCAGCTCTACATAAGCATCCTCTTGGATCCCCACTAAGCACCAAGAGCATTTATATAGAAGGAGTGAATGCCACCTGCTATATTGCACCTTGTATCACAGCATAAAATGTCTGTCTTCTTGCTATCCATGGACTGGAATGTTTGCACCCAAATTTGGCATGGAATAATGCAGTGACTAAGGGAGAAGTGTTTACCTAACCCTTGGGGCAGAGAAACACTATGATATGATGGGGAAAACACTGAACTGTCAGGAAATATAGATTTTAGTCCAGAATTTAATTCATAGTCATATGTTCCAAAGTTCAAATCTGGCCACAGACATTTTTACCTGCAATGTGATCTTGGCCAAGTCACTTAACCCTGTTTGCTTTAATTTCCTCATCTGTAAAACAAGCCAGAGAAAGGAATGGCAAACCACTTGAGTATCTTTGCCAAGAAAACCCCAAATGGGGTCACAAAGAGTTGTTTACAACTGAAACAAGGGAATACCAACAATATATATGGCTTCCTTAAATTTCAATACAACACAATGGTCTCTCATTCTATTTTTGTGGGAAAAAATGTCACAGGTTTGGGCCAAATGAGGACACATATGGACTTAGAATTGATTGAATGATTAAATTCAAAGAGAAGTCATTAATGGTAGATATCAGTCTGGTTTAAAGACCAGGCGAACAAATTCATCCCAAAGGTATTATTTAAATATGAAAATAGAAGCACTATCAATTAACAAAAAATGAGCCATCAATAATGGCAGATATTTTAACCATAGCATCACCAACCCAAACATAATGCATTAGGAATGGGAAATGCCATTGAAGGTAAAGATGATGGGAAAAGTATAATGACTAAACTGAATATACAGAGGGAGTCCATTTTGGAGGAAGCACCATTGTTTTTTCATAATTAAATTAAATTAAATTTTTTGTGCTTTTTAAAAGTTAATTTATTTTGTTTTCAATATTCACTTCCCTAAGTTTTAAATTTTCTCCCCCTCCTTCCTCCCCAAGATGGCATGCAATCTGATATAGGTTCTACATATGCATTCCTATTAAACATATTTTCACATTAGTTATGTTGTACAGAAGAATTAGAATAAATGAGAGAAACCATGAGAAGCAAAACAAAAATAGTGTGCTCACTCTGTATTCAGACTCCATAGTTCTTTCTCTGGAAGTGGATGGCATTTTCCATCATGAGTCCTTTGGAATTGTTTTAGGTACTTGCATTTCTGAGGTCAGTCATCATACACTGTGGCAACTGTGTACAATGTTCTCCTGGTTCTGCTCACTTCACTCAGCATCAGTTCTGTCTTTCCAGGTTTTTCTGAAGTCTGCCTGCTCATCATTTCTTATAACACAATAGTATTCCTTTACATTCATATAGCACAACTTGTTCAGCCATTCCCCAATTGATGGGCATCCCCTCAATTTCCAGTTCTTGGCCACCATTAAAAGAGCTTCTATAAATGTGTTTGGACATGTGGGTCCTTTTCCCATTTCTATGATCTCTTTGGGTACACACTAAAAGTGGTTGGTATTGCTGTCTCAAAGGGTATGCATATTTTTATAGCACTTTGCCATGGTTCCAAATTGTTCTCCAGAATGGTTGGATCAGCTTACAACTCCACGAACAATTAATGAGTTTTCCAACTTTCCCACATCTTCTCCAACATTTATCATTTTCCTGTTTTGACATGTTAGCCAATCTGATAGATGTTGACTAAAAAAACAAAACAAAACCAAAACTAAACCATTGGATTAGATTGAACAAAGCCCCACTATAAAGGTTTTTGTCAGCAAGGTATTTCCCATTAATAAGTCAAAATCACATAAGATTTTTTGAAATACGGTACAACAGATTTAATTTTTTAAGAACCTTCTGATTATTAATATTAAGGGAGGCATCTCTATCTATCCACAAGAATTTGTTTCTGTCATGGAGGATATCAAGAACAGAGTCTAGATAAAAGAGAGGTTATCTATAGATAAGAAGTATTCTAATTACTACTGCTTGAGGCTGACAGTTCATAAAGCCTTGAAAGGAAAAATACAGAGTTTTTGATGTGATCATCATAATCCCCAAAAAAGCTTGCTCTAACTATCCGCACACAAAGACAAATCAATAGATGAAGACTCTCTAATATCCAGACAATTCTGTACCATCCTATGGCTAAGCCATATCCTGGTCCATCAGTTCATATATCTGGGGACAGGCATTGCAACTAGACAATGAACTAGGCCACATCTGAGTCAAAGACAAAGGTTTGAGTCCCAGCTCCAATCACTCACTCATTTTGCTAAACATGAGTGACCTTATCACTCAAATAAAAAACATAACCTCTGCAATTCCTTCCAGACTGAAATTCTGTGATCCCTGGTCCCTTCTTCTGCTAATAGTTTCTACACAAATCTCTTCCAGCCCTAAAAGTCTATGATTATATCAATCAAAAAACATTTATTAAACACGTACTATGAACTTGAAATTAGCAAAAATAGCAAATCAATGTTGGAGGGATTGTAGAATGATAGGCAATCATTTTCCTATGATTTTCTGAAAGAGTATTAGTTGGAAAATAATAATTAATGGAAAATTTTGTTTATCAGATTAAAGAATCACAAAAAAATTGAAGATGATTTCTTTGTTACAGGAGGGTTAAATTTCAGGGAAGGAAGAGGAAGCATGTGGAAGGGGAGGTATGAGGGTGTAAAAAGCATTATACAGAAATGATGGTAACAAAAATTACATTCATAAAACATTTTTTAAAACAAAGAACTCAAAGGACTTTAGAACTGACCTAGACCAAATCCTTGATTTTACAGATGAGGAAACTAAGGTCCTAATAAAGGTACTGATTTGGCAAAAGTCAGAGGAGAGATGTGGCAGAGATGGTGCAGTTGGATCTCAGCTCTTCTCATCTCTCCTTGATAATAAGATTGAGGAAAATGAAAGCACAAAAGATGAAATCGGATGGCTGACCTAGATTATGGAATTTGCTTCTGTCCCAAATCATTTTTCTCTTCCTCCAGAGGATAATTAGCCCTTATACTTGTGAAATGCCCTTCACCCAAGGGTGCTGTGCAAGAAAATTCCTGGAGATACACTAAAGCAGCACTCTCAGGGAAAAAAAAGCCAATTAAAAGCATTTTTGCTGTAAAAGGAGCTGAGATTTCATCTTTTAGACAGTCGTCCTTTTGCCCGACTTTGTTCTCGAAAGCAATTCTTCAGAGGCATCAGAACTCTCAGACATTCTGACCCCAGGTCAGAGGTGTACTTGGATATGCAAATACTCTGGGATGGGTAGCTGGCTTCAGGAACCCCTTGATAGCTCCAGACAGGTTAATTTTATACATGCATAGAGGCAGCCTCATGGAAAGGAAAGAGTCCTAGACTAAGATTCAAGAGACCCCAATCCTGTGCCCAGCCCTTCTATTAAAGTCTTAAACATTGAAGACCAGATGCATTGAAAGAAAACAATTTTGAGCAGAAGGAAGTGGAAACAGGGAGCTTCCTATAGCTATTAGATTTGCCACAAAATTTTATTGACCATTAATAGAGTACCAGTAGATGACCTGGATGCTGAAAATAGAGAATGCTTTATATGTTTTCAAAGTCTTCTCAGCATGGTGTGTGTGTGTGTGTGTGTGTGTGTGTGTGTGTGTGTATGTGTCTGTGTATGTGTGTGTGTGTGAGAGAGAGAGAGAGAGTGACAGAGACAGAGAGAAACAGAGGCAGAGAGAAATAGAGACAGGGAGAAATAGAGAGAGGAGGAGAGAGAGATAGAGAAACACCTGGAGAGACAGAGAAAATAAGATTTTTTTTTGTGCTTTCAAAGTCTTTTCAGTATGCCGTGTATATGTGTGTGTGAGACAGAGACAGAGACAGACAGAAACAGAGGGAAATAGAGAGAGAAAGAGAGAGACCTAGATAGGCAGAAAGACAGAGACATGGAGAAAATAAGATGGTTTTGTATGTTTTCAAAGTCTTTTGTGCATGCTGTGTGTGTGTGTGTGTGTGTGTGAGAGAGAGAGAGAGAGAGAGAGAGAGAGAGAGAGACAGAGACAGAGACAGAGACAGAGACAGAGACAGAGACATAGAGAAGAAAAGGGGGAGAGACACAGAGACAGAGACAGAGTCAGAGAGAGATAGAGAGAAATAGAGAGAGAAGCAGAGAAAGATAGACACCTGGAGAGAGACAGAAAGACAGAGACAGACTCAGAAAAAGAGACAGAAAGAGTAAGAGAGCAAGAGTAAAGGAGAATAAAAGAGAAAAAATGCGAATGAGAATGGATCTAGGAAGGTGGTCTAGTAGAATACTGGACTTGGAATCAAGAAGACCTGAATTTCAATATTGGCTCAAATACTAGTTGTATAACCCTGGGTAAATCAGCTAAGCTTTCTTAGCCTTAATTTCTTCATTTGTAAAATTAATATAATCAGAATAACTATTTTCCAGGGTTGTTGTAAAAATCAAATTATCTGTATAGGTGTATGTATATGTATATGTATATATATATATGTGTGTATATGAATATATATGTAAATGCATACTTACATGCAATTATTTCTATGTATATATATATATGTGTGTATTAGCTTTGCAAACCTCAACATGTGACACAAATATTAGTTATTACTACTTCCCCACTACCATCATCTGGTACATTGTATATAACACAAGAGTGAGGATTGGTCCAATATAAAACCCAATAGTTTGGAGCCTTTGAAGAGTATGGAAAGAATGGTTAGAGGGACTAGTGAAGGCTGAAGTAATTTTCTTATACATCAATCATGAGGCCATATTTATATTTGTATCCTGGTGCCCTACCACATTGCAACAACAGGTTTTAGTAAAAAAAACCAATAGAGAGCTCTGGCAAATAAAAATATCTTATTAGTACAAGTCTTAATCCTCAGCATACGTGTACTCTCCACATTGGAAAAGAGAGTACATAGAAAGAAGCCAACAGATTCAGAGTCCGGATCTAAAGTATATATGTGATTCTGCTGCATGTGAGATGACTTAGGAAAATAAGTTGTCCTAACTTCAGACCTGGCATTCTATCCACTGTGTCATCTAGCAGCTAGGTTCCAGTCCTGGAGTCAGGAAGACTCCTCTTTGTGAGTTCAAATCTGGCCTCAGACACTTACTAGCTATGTCACTTAACCCTGTCTACCTCAGTCAGTTTATTCATCTATAAAATGATCTGGAGAAGGAAATGGAAATCTACTCCAGTATCTCTACCAAGAAAATCCCAAATGGTATTATGAAGGGTTTGGGCACAACTGAAACAACTGAACTACCTTTAGTTACTACTTAGTTTAGGAAAACACATCAACTTTTTGCCTCATTCAATTACTGAAAATTAGAAATAGTTTAAAGCCAAGTATATGTGACTTTATGTTGGAGAGTCATTGAGTCATGAATATAGGGTTAGAAAGGAATTTAGAGACTACTGAGTCATTTACTCTCAGATTATCAGAGCTGGAAGGGATCTTAGAGGTCATCTAGTACAATGTCTTACTTTTTTCACATGAAGAAACTGATATTGGAAAGGATATATAAAACAGGATACATCTGGGCTCAGTTCCACTGAGAGAATAGTTTCCTGATTTCTCTTTTTTGGGGGGATAGAGGGGGGACCTCTGTGAAACTACCAGAAATCTTTTTTTCCCTCCCTCCTACTGACATTATGGCCCCATTAAGAGTGGACTGAAATCCTTGGTACCTCTCATTCAGCTTTTCTCTTAAAGGAACAATTTTGGTAGCAAAATACAAAATGATGATGGCCACCATTAGTCATTTGTAGAGTTCATGGCAGGAAATATGATAAATATCCTTGAAATCTTTGAGAATTCTTGAAAACATATATTTTGTCACAGTCAGTATTAGTGTGGGTTCACCATTCCTTGTACAGGAGACACTATTTACAAAGTCAGATGTTTAGCAGAGTTCCTGTCTGCTGATATCTGTTGAAAGTTACTGAGTCCCAACACAACAGCCCTCTTCAAAGAGGAAAGACAGTCAAACCATCCTGATAAAGGCTTGACTTCAGAGGTAGAAAGATCTTTTAGTCCTTATTGCTCAGTACCAGCCAGGGGGGCAGGAGAGGTTAGTTCTCAAGTCTTAGCTTGATGACTTACTCCTAACGACCATGGCATAAAAAAATGAAAGCCAGCCAGAAAGCTTAGACAAATCACATCATTTCTCTGGGCATCTGATTCTTCATCTACAAAAATAGACAGTTGGTTTAATTATCTATAAGAACTGTCTGATCCCTAACATTCTACAATTCTAAGACCTTGCATCACTAATTCAGAATGAGTCATGTTTTAGTTTTACCCTGACCATGTGACTTTAAAGTTAGGGTGTGGATGAGGGAAATTTGGAAGTGTGAGGCAAACATTACTTACAAAGCAAGAAAAAACATGAAATTTGGAATTGAAAGATCTGAATTGAGTCCTTAATCCATTACTTTTACTTGTTGTGGACAAATCACTTAATTCCTCTGAGCCTCAGTTTCCTTATTCATAAAATAAGAATAATAATGTTTTCACAACCTACTTCATGGGGTTGTGGTGAGGATCAAATAAGATAATGGATAAGTAGCCCTTATTAAGGTGAGGTTAAGTGCAACATAAAGAAGATACATAAATTTTAGTAAGAAGGAGAATGGGGGAGCAGAGAGAACATGGAAACAGAGGACTTGGAGTTCTACTCCTGGCTCTGTTGGCTGTATTTTACCTTGGAAGAAGTAAGTGAGGGAGGGAGGGAAGGAGGATGTAAGAAGGGAGGAAGGGAAAGAAGGATGAAGGAAGGAAGGAAACTAGCATTTATTCATCAACTACCAAGCACTAAGTTTTAAGCACTCTATGAATATTAACTCATTTCATCCTCACAGCAAGACTGTGAGACTGGTGCTACAATTATCACCATCTTATAGTTGAAGAAACTGAGGCTGATGGAGGTTAAATGACTTGTCCATGGTCACACAGATGATAAGTGCCTCAAGTTGGATTTGAACTTGTGTTTCTTGATTCTAGGTCCTGTACTCTATTCATTGCGTCACCTAGCTACTTCCAAGGAGATACTTTTGTCAAGTATTGTTAGCTCTAGGCCCCAGTTTCCTGATATGTACAATGAGGGGGTTGGAACTCTTGATCTGTCTGGTTCCTTCTCATTCCCAATCCTATTACCCTATTATTGGACAAAAAAATAATCATTTCATTCTTTTGTGCCAATGGAAACCAATATTGTTGCCCTATTAGTTAGGGTCAAATTTGGAACTTTTGTTTTTCATACTGAAATGTCAGATGGAAGAGACCTTGGAACATACTCTGTGAGAGCTAGAAAAGACTTTAGAAAAGAGTAGAACCTTATGGTTGGACAGTTTCCTCAGAACACAGAAGGCTAGAGTCAGAAGGGACTTTGATCTAACACTCTCATTTCACAGATGGGAAATATGAGGGCACAAGAGGCACATATTGACCACAAGGCTACAGAACTACAGGACCAGGACTGGGATCCAAGTTTCTCGATTCCCAGGTCATTGCTCTTTCCTCTTTTCCATGGTACTTTTTGATACTGAGGGATTTTCTAAAATAAAATAATGAGATTCAGAAGAGTTGTAATGATCTCTTCACTATTTCATAGGTAGGTTACAAGCCTCTCAAAGCCTGCTCTCATTCCTGGTGATGCCTGGACAGCTGCCTGAAGTGGGAGGAGTGACTGACATTCTCTTCTGGTGCTTTCACTCCTATTATGCTGCCTGGAATGCTAAATAGCCTTGACAGTACAGCAGAAGTTTTAACAGAACAAGTGTTTCCAAGAGGGCTTGTCTTGGCATTCCATCCACACTCCCCATTATCGCTCCAACAAACCCATTAGTAGAGAAATATCAGAGCCACCTTGGGACCTAAGCTATAGCAGTCAGAAGACGCCAGGGATAAATCTACTATACTGGGCCACTGGGCTTAACAGCCAGTTTCTGTACTATATACTAGGCTTGAAATCTCAAACCTCCATATATAGATTTGAACAATCCTCCCTTTTAACTTGGTCATTTGGTTTTAACCCAAGTATGCTTCAGAAGGTTTTGCATTGGAAATAGCATGTTTTTATGGGACTACTATAGTCAAAGAATTCATGACCAAATGACCACTCTTCTAATGATGAATCTCAAGCTATTGAAGTAGGCTAGACTTTACAAAATAGATGTCATCACCTCCAATCCAGACTACTACAACAGCCTCCTATTTTTTTTCCTGCTTCTAGTTTCTCCTTTCTCTCACCTAGCTTTCACAGACTTGCCAAAATAATCTTAAAGCACAAGTTCAACCATATTACTACCATTCTCTGTCTCAGTCTATGTTTCTTTCATTCTCTCTCTCCTATAAATTATACATGATATATATATATATATATATATACATGCATAAATATGTGTCTATATATATGTTTGCATATATTTATGCATATGTGAGTATCTATGTATCTTCTTTATAAATTCTTGGAATCCTAATCCCCTTCTAGGGGATTCTAGGAATATACCTAAGGGACAATGGGGTTTTCTCTATTACTGGTTTGAGCCCCTGTTCTGATGTGTTGTGTCATTTCCCATTTCGTAATTTCAGCCACCAGTCATCAGTGCTTTAATTATCATTTGACCAATTAACATCAATTAAATAAGGAGTACAAAATTTCTTCCCAACATCTGACTTCTTACCAAAACGTGGAGGCATATTTTTCCCTAGACCACCATCTGTGGGGATGATGGGCTCACAATTAAAGCCAAATACTTCAAAGCATTGTCTCCACCAAGTTTACTTCCAAATGTTTCATAGGTAATAGATGAGCAACTGGCAGTATTTTCACCCTAGTTCCTGCTATGCTGGCTATTGGTACTTCTTTCCATATAGTATTGGGATGTCTGCAAATATGGACCCCAGCTCTCACACCTCTGACAGCTTACTCTCTCAGCCTTTTGAAGGTCACATATTATAATAGCCTAGTCTGAAAAAGTCCTTCCCTTAAAATCAGAAGAGAACAAATTAAAGAAGAAAACAGTAGCGACTTTTATTTGCAGCCACATCCGGGCCCTGGTAGGGAGATTAAAGCTGGTCATCTCTCTCCCTACCAGAGGTTTATAGCACGTCTTCCATCAATCATAGTCAAGAAGGAAAGAGAGGTGAGTTGTGCCTGTGAGCATCTTTTGCCTGCCTCCAAATTCATGTTCAGTAGTCAATTCAAAAGGCCCCTCTTCACTATTAGGTAAAAGGACCATAAATAAGCAGATTATTCACACATACTCTTCCATTATATATCATCACTACTTCCCCAAAGTAGATTTCCCAGCTTTTTCCTTATGGGTTGTCATCAGGCATCATGCTCTGGGGAAGGACCTCATTAGTCAGTCCTCCTATCATATAGATAAAGGATAGAGGAGAGGAGTGGGGGGGAGTCAGTGACTCCTCATTGCCTCTAGGGGAAAAAAATAAATCCCCTAGTGTTTAAAGCTATTTACAATCTAATTCTATCCTATTTTCCCAGATTGATCATATACTCTATAGTCCAACTAAAATGCTTCATCTCCGCAGTTGGCATACCATTTCCTGTTTCTACACCTTCCAATTGAAGGCTTCTCCTTCCAACCCTTCCCCCATATCTGGGATGTGTTTCTTCTTCACTTCTGCCTCCTACAATTCTTAGGCTCTTGAAGGACCAGGACATGGACCACACCCTATGAGGAATTGTTGCTTTTTTAAAAAATTGACCCCTTAGGTGTTGGTAATCTCTCCTTAAATTATCTGCTTATATAGTGCATCTGTCAACAGAATATAAACTTTTTGAGGATAAGGAACATTTGAATTTTTGTCCCAGTCAACTAGTACAATATATTTACATTACTGGTACTTAACACATGCTTGTCTAATTGAATTGAATGCAACTTCAGACTACATCCATTTTTTTGGCTGGCATAACTGTAGGGCTAGGGGGTAAGGAGACAGGCTGTGAGTTGGGCTTTAAAGGATGGGCAAGGAATTCAGTAGTAAAGAAGTGGGCAGCTAGGTGATGCGGTGGATAGAGTGCTAGGCCTGGAGTCAGGAAGACTCATCTTCCTAAGTTCAAACCTGGCCTTAGACAGTTATTAGCTATGTAACCCTGCGCAAGTCACTTAGCTCTGTTTGCCTCAATTTTCTCATCTGTAAAATGAACTGGAGAAGGAAATAACAAATCTCTTTAGTATCTCTGACAAGAAAATCCTAAATAGGGTTACAAAGAGTTGGATATGACTGCAAATGACTAAACAACAACAAAGAAGAGAGAGGAAGATATGGGAACGCATGGAAATAGGAAGGTATCATAGGGAAAAAAAGATCATCAGTTTAGACCTTGAAGGGCTCCCAGAGGTCATTTAGTCTAATGTTGCAGATGAGGAAACTAAAGAACAGAATGTAAATGACTAGTAAATAGAACACTAGAGTTGGAGTACTTAGAGTCAGGAAGACCTGAGTTCGAATCCGGGCTGAGATACTTATCTATGTGACCCAGGGCAAAGAATTTAATCTTTCTTGGCTTCAGTTTCCTTATTTCCTTATAAAATGAAGATACTAGCACTTAGCTCACAGTATACTTGTGAGGATCAAATGAAATATCATGCAAAGCACTATATATATCATATATATGCATATATGTATATACGTATGTGCATGTGTATGTTCACTATTCAGAGATGGCAGAGCCTGGCTTTGAGCCCACATCCAGCCCTCTTGACCACTGTACCACACGGCCTCAGCAAAAGTATGAAAGTAGGACATATATGGAGGAGGGAAGTGACCTAATTTGGCTGACATTAGAATAGATGAAGCTGCAGAGAGTGAGATAAGGTGGCAGGCGCTAGATTGTGAGCAACCTTGATAGCCTGGCAAAGGAGCTTGAAGAATTTATGAGAAATCAGAGAATTGGCCATCACTCAGATGGCTTCAAATCACATCAGCAAGTCATGCTAGACTAGACATTTCATTGCAAAAATAAGCTTTACTAGACTAGCAAATCAGAGGATATATACACATACACATATATACATATGGATATACATGTATCTATATTTCTATTTTTATCTCTTTTCAAATTACTGACTATTTGTGACCACATTTTTGGGACTTTCTTTGCAAAGATACTAGAATGGTTTGTTATTTCCTTCCATTTTACAGATGAGAAAACAGGCAAACAGGATTAAGTGACCTGCCTAGGGTCACACAGCTAGTTTCTGAGGCTGGATTTGTACTCAGGAAGATGGGTCTTCCTGACTCCAGGTCTGGCACCTTGCTGCCAGGTGCACAGTATGCCACTATCCACTGTGCCACCTAGCCTCCCATATATATAACAGATTCTATCGAAACAAAAGACAGGGACTATGTGAAATGTACTTTTTAATTCTCCAACCACTAGCAATTCTGACTGTGTATCTGTAGCCAGTCTAAGAGATTCCTGCTTGTTATATGGTAAGCCGACCAGATGCAGTTACAAAATGCTCCAAAGTCTCAAACCACTTCAATTATATATTGTCATAACTGTCCCAGAAGTAGACTCCTCAGTAGCCCAGCTATTGCCCATCCAGGATCCTGGGATAGTTAACTTCTGATTTTGCAGCCCCTCTGTGAAAGGATTACTATGTCTGAAATTCCTTCAGGCAGCTAGCTTCTCCCGATTAGAATGAACAAACGTTTGAAAAGTGTTAAGGTAAACTGTGGAAACCTGGGGTGGTTACCAGATTTCCTCCTTCAATTTAGCAATGGGTCCTTCCCCACTCCCAATTCCTTCTCAGTTGGTCCAAGAACACTGAATGAATTCTGATTAATTGGTGAAGTAGCTGGTTGTATCCAGGGATAAGAATTGATTCCCCAGGAGAGTTAAATAGTTCCATAAAGTATTGATCTCTTTCTAGTACACATACCAGTGATCACCTGTGCCAGTTTTGATGCTTGCTGTGAGGTAAGACTTCAAGGATACTAAGAGGATCAAGCTAAAAAAAAAAAAACCAAAACAAACCAAAAACCAAAACAAAACAAAATATTCTTTCCCCTTCTAATGGGAGAATTGACCATTATGAAAGTGAACGACTTAAATTTAAAAAAAAAAAATCTTGTATATGAGCAGAATCAATTCAAAAATGAATTCTTTGGAACCTTTTATATGATTTTGGTTGTGGAGAGGATACTGTGGAGGTCAAATAAGGAACTTGGGATCTAGAATCAGGAGACCTAGGTTCCAGACCCATTTCTGCCACTTCCCCTTTGTGGAATAATGAGCAATGCATATTTTGCCCATCGGTAAAATGGAAATGAGAATTCTCATGTTACCTTTCCATAATGCGGAGTCAGAAAAACCTGACTTCAAATCTGACCTAAGACATTTACTAGCTGTGTGACCCTGGGCAAATCACATAACCCCTGCCTGCATAAAACTGGAGAAGGAAATGGCAAATCACTCTAGCATCTTTGCCAAGAAAAACCCATGGACCAATTGATTAGATATGAGTTAGAGATGACTAAACAGAAACAACAGCAACTGAAGTTCATATTTGATCACATTATTTAAAGTTACAAGTGTGTAAAATACAGTAATTACTTTCAGTCCAGTGGAACAATGGAGTGAGAATTCACCAGATTCATTATTTGCCCTAATCAGCATCTACCTGTATTACCTGTAGGCCCTTAAGCAATGGCAGCTAATTCATCTTGCTTCTTTTTCCCCTCATCTGTAAAATAAGAGAACTGAATCCCACGATCTCAGCTAGAATTCTTTGATCCTGCATTCAGATCTGTGATAGTATTCTCCAATTATGTGCTCTAAGACATCTGCACTGACAGCCAGATGATAACTGAAAACTTAGAGAGCAATAAAAAATTAGAGTTGGAAGTTTTCTCAGTTAGAATACACCTGCTAAGCATCAAATGAGTAGTACAAGCTCCTGTGCTCAGTGTTTCCCAAACTGAAATGTTCAAGGAACAACAGACACCATTTATATGGCGTAATGAAGTATCAAAGAATTTACATACATTATTTTATTTGAGCTTCAAAGCAGCCCTTTGAGACAGGTATTTTAGATACTTTCATCATCCATCTTACAAACCAAAAAAATTGGAACTAAGAGAAGTTAAATGACTTGCCCAGGGTCACCCAGCTAGTAAACATAAAAAAGCTTGTCTAGACTTCACTGTCTCTAAGTCTAGCATTCTGTGAGAAAAACTAGCCTGCTTTTAAGAGAGGAGATCTTAACCTGAATTTCATTAATATATATGCACAAAGTATGTCCATATGATGTGCATTATATGTGTGATATATGTGTATATATACACATATACATACATATACAACACAATATACATGTGTGTATATGAACATGTCTGCATATCAATATAATTAGTTTCTCTCTGTAATCTTTTATAATTTATGCATTTAAAAATATTCTGAGAAAGATCAATAGATTTCACCAGACTGCCATCAGGGTTCATAGCACACACAAAGCAATTAACAGTAATAACTAGGGAATATTTTATAGCTTCATATCTATTTAAGGAGCTCACAAATATTTGTTTGGGGACATCCGTGTTAGGGGAAATGGGAGCAAAATGGAGGGAATTAGGCCTATTTTCACATGAGAAAATTGCCATGGGTAGCAGGAACTTTTGAATATGAATAATTTCATAGCTAATAGTTTAATTAAAAAATTTGAGGCATCTGAATTTCATATGTGAGAGTATAACCATATTTTAGAAGGAAAAAATATTTCTAGAACCAAAATGTTTTTGAAAAAGTGCTATTCATGTCTTGAAATTCACCAGAATCTCATAGAACACAGTTTGGGTAATGATACTATGAGTACTCAGAGGAGTATGAAAACACAATAGAATAGATTGTCAAGGGGAGACTTCTGGAATGGGACTGGAGAAGAAAGAGGGCTTCCAAGAAAGGTGTGTGTGTGTGTGTGTGTGTGTGTGTGTGTGTGTGTGTGTGTGTGTGTGTGTGTGTGTCTGTGTGTGTGTGTGTCTGTGTGCCTGTGTGTGTGTGTCTGTGTTGTCTGTGTGTCTGTGTGCCTGTGTGTGTGTGTGTGTGTGTGTGTGAAATAAGACATCAATCAATTAATCAAATGAAGAATTAACAAGCATTTATCAAGTGCCTACTATGTGCCAGGTACTCTACTATGTGCTTGGGATAATAGAACAAATGCGAAACAGTCCCTGCTCTTGATGAGTTTATATTCAATTGTGCTTATAGTCATCATGATCATCAGATGGTTTTTTTTTTTATTTTATTTTTCATTTTTAACACAGTTTATAATAGATAAAACAATTCAAACTTTTGGTCAGGTGATACTTCTTTTTAAAGCATTTACAATATGGACCATAAAAGAATTTTTTTTTAAACATTAACCACCTGAGACACAAATAATATTTATGTTACTAACTTCACAAGCTCTTGACCTAATTGTCTCCACAGTATTACTAAGAATTAAAGGACCCTAACCTGTTATTGTTGGTCTGAAGTCCTGTGTCTAATAGCTTAATTTTAGACTTAACCTCAGATGTTCCCCTACCAATAATCTATAATTTAATAGATCTGATATTAAGCTTACAAACCTTTTGACTGTAGGAAATTGCCACCAAGAGTAGCGACGATGCAGGGATACAATATCTCCCCAACTTCATGTCAATTCCAGGCAGAATTAGATAGTCCATTTGCATTCAGTGAGACTTAAAGTCTGCCAGGTGTCAGTGGGGAAATTGAGTCAGGAGAATCCTACCTCAGCCCAGGCTGAACAGCCGCTCTCCTTCCCTTCCCATGAGATCACCTTTTGCAGTTCATATCAGCATCTCACAGGCTTGCTGGCATCATGGATTGGAGGCTCGGACCACCTTTCTTGCTATCCATACCTGGAGTGAGACTAAGAAGAACAGTCACTTAATAGTCCCATAGCATCTAAAAATGGCAAGTTCCAATAACCAGGTTTCAGATATCATTATAATTTCACTTTGGCTAAGGAACATCTTTTGAGGCAAGTCTTAAATGGCTTACATGCCTTTCCATGCATGTTCTAGTTCCTGATTAAATAGCAATCAATCAAATTTACCACTAAAACCTTAACTTTTCTGTCAATGCCAAATTTTACCTGAGGTTACCTTCCTCTAGGAAATTTAGACTACAATTCTTTTCCCCAGACTAAAGATGTCATTGATTTATTCTCAGTAATTAATTCAGTCAATTGTTTTGATACTAATTGCTTTTACCTCACTTTGTAATATGTCCAATTTTTTCCCCATCACTCTCCTCCCTCTGCTTCCTAATACCTTGCATTCTGATTACTCCTTCCCTCAATGTGTCCTCCCTTCCATCACACCTCACCCTTCCCTTATCCCCATCTTCTCTCTTTTCGTGTAGGGCAAGATAAATTTCTATACCCTATTCCCCGTATTTCTTATTTCCCGATTATATGCAATAAAAATTCTCAACATTCGTTGCTAATACTTTGAATTCCAACTTCTCTCCCTCCCCCTTGCCCTCCCCAGTCCCACTGAGAAGGCAAGCAATGCAGTACAGACTAAATATGTGTCATTTTGCAAAAGACTTCCATAATAATCATGTTTTGAAATACTAATTATATTGCCCTCTGTCCTAATCTATACCCCTTTATTTTTCCCCCACAATTAACCTTGTCCCTTCTCGAAAGTGTTTATTTCTAGTGACTCTCTTCTCCCATTTGCCCTCCCTTCTAACATTCCCCTCACCCCACTTGTTGCATCCTCTCCCTACTTCCTGTGATGTGATATAAATTTTCATATCAAATTTAGTGAGCATATTATTCCCTCCTTCAGCCATGTGTGGAGAGAGTAGCTTCACTTTTCCCCTCTCCCCTTCTCCCTTTTCTCCTCCATTGAACAAGATTTTTCTTATCTCTTTTATGAGTTATAGCCTGCCCCATTCCATTTCTCCCTTTCTCTTCCCAGTATTTTCTTCCTTCACCCTTTAATTTTTATTCTATTCTATTTTGTGTGTGTGGAAATCATCTCTTCTGATTCAACACACCCTGTACTCTCTATCTATATATGTGTATATGTGTATGTGTGTGTGTATGTATAATCTCTCCATCTACCCAAATACTGAGAAAAGATTCAAGAATTATAAATATTTTCTTTCCATGTAGTAATGTAAACAGTTCAGCTTTAGAGAGTCTTTTATGATTTTTCTTTCCTGTTTACCTTTTCATGCTTCTTTTGATTCTTGTCTTGGGAAGTCAAATTTTCTATACAGATCTGGTCTTTTCCTCAGTAGGAATGATTGAAAGTCCTCTATACCATTGAATGACCATCTATTCCCTTGAAGTATTTATACTCAGATTTGCTGGGTAGGTGATTCTTGGTTTTAATCCCAGTTCCTTTGACCTCTGAAATATCCCATTCCAAGTCCTTCGATACCTTAATGTTTAAGCTGCCAGATTCTGTGTTATTCTGATTGTATTTCCACAATACTCAAATTTTTTCTTTCTAGCTGCTTGCAATATTTTCTCCTTGATCTGGGAACTCTGAAATTTGGTCACAATATTCCTAGGAGTTTCTCTGTTAGGGTTTCTTTCAGGAGGTGATCAGTGGATTCTTTCAATATTTATTTTACCCTCTGGTTCTAGAATATCAGGGCAGGTTTCCTTGAAAATTTCATGGAAGATAATGTCTAGGCTCTTTTTTTGATCATGGCTTTTAGATAGCCCCATAATTTTTTAAATTGTCTCTCCTGGATCTATTTTCCAGGTCAGTTGCTTTTCCAATGAGATGTTTCACATTATCTTCTATTTTTTCAAGTTTTTGGTTTTATTTAGTAACTGCTAGATTTAACTCATAGTCATTCATTTCCCTGCACTCAATTCACTCTTTCAACAAATTGTTTTGTTCAGTGAGCTTTTGAAACTTCTCCTCCATTTGGTTAAGCCTGTTTTTTAAAACCTCCTTCTCCTCATTGGCTTTTTGGACCTCTTCTTCCAATTGAGGTGGCCTCTTTTTAAAGCTGTTATTTTCCTCAGCATTTTTTTGATTCTCCTTTAGTAAGTTGCTAACTTGTTTTTTAAGGTCTTCTATTGCCTGAGCCCAGTTTAAGTTCCCTTTGGAGGCCCTGGAGGCAGAGGCATTGACTTCTTCTGACAGTATGCCTTGTTCTTCCTCATCCAAAAGCATGCGGGGAGACACCTGTTCCCCAAGAAAGTAACTTTCTATGGTCTTATTTTTTTTCCCTTTTTTGGACATTTTCCCATCCAGTTACTTCTGAGTTTCCTCTCCACAATCACCTTGCCTCCAGTTCCACCAAGCCAGCACTGGGGGCTGAGATTCAAATAAGCTGCTCCAAAGCCTCAGGGGCTTTAGGCAGGGGCAGGCTGCTGTTCAGTGTGAGATTGAGATCAGCTGCTCAGGAGGGAGCAGGGCTGCCACACAGGGCTCAGTTCCCTCAGGGGATTTACAATGAGACTTTCAACGACTGATGTGGGCTACTGCCTGCTTTGGGAGCCTTGTATGCTGCTGCCTCTACTGCTGCCACCTGAGGAGGCCTGAGTTATGGGGACTCCCACTCCCTTCTCGTCAAGCCAAAAAGACCCTCTCACTGACCTTTGGTGCCTGTGAGTTGAGGGATCTGTGCTGCTGCTGGAGATTCTGTCCCTGAAACCTGCTCAGATCTGCTCCTCTCAGTGCCATGTGGCCAAGTCTGGGCTAGGCTCTGCTCCAGGTCCAGTGTGACAGACCTTTCCCATTGGTCTTTCAGGTCACTCTGGGCTAGGTCACTCTGGGTTAGAAATCTCCTCCACTCTGTTGTTCTGTGGCTTCTGCTGCTCTAGAATTTGTTGAGAGTTCTTCTTTACAGGTATTTTATGGGCTGTGTGGTAAGAGCTAGCATATGTGTATCTTTCTGCTCTGCCATCTTGGCTCTGCCCCCAATCATCAGATGTTTGATGAAAACCTACTATGTGGTTTTGCAGGTAGAGAACAAGTTAACTTTGATTCTTCCTACAAGGTATATTGATGGGTAATTCTCAATATTTATTTGTTAGATGAACAAATGAATGAATGAATGTCCTGAGATGGCCATGTACTACCTTTTAAGTCATATCTCACTATCCAGGAAAATGTCTGGCACATTGTAGACACTTAATAAATGCTTGTTGGTTGATCGCTTTCACAGTGCTCCCCTCTAGGGAACTTTAAATTCCAGTCAAACTGGATTCCACCTTCTACTATTCAACCATGCTATCTGCTTTCCTTATCCTGTACAATCACATAAAGTCATATAGCTATCCGTTTTGAATTTCTATCCATCCTTTAAAGCTACTCTCAAATGAAATCTCTTCAGGAAGATTTCTCTGATTCTCAGAAACAAGAAAAATCTCTTTTGGACCCTGGTGAGCAGTTACTTTGCACTTTTGTACTGTGGTTATTGAATAACTTTGTGTTGTTATTATTATTGTATCATTATCTATGTATATATATTATCACCCTCTCTATAAAGTCAAGACTGTCTTTTCTTAAGTTGACTAGCACAGTGCTTTGCACACAGTAACTATTTAATAAATGTTCGTTGAATTTCTTGCTGGTTACCTAGACAAGGTCTAACTGACCTTTGCCAACTGACCTCTGTCCAATAATTGCTATCACAGTTTCAGCATGTCTCTTCACATGTTCCCTCTTCTTACCTTCTCAGATACCAGCTCCATTTCCTTTTTCCTTAGTCTTCTGGGACAGTATCTTGTTGACACATTTTCTAGTAATAACGAGTTCATTAAGTGTAGTGGGAGATTCCCTTAAGACCAAGAGATATGGGGCATTCAGATCTGCTCATTTAGTTTTGTTTAAATTTTTTAATCTATTCCCTTGTCTGCTCTTTGGTCAATAGCTTCTCCTGACTTCTTCATTACTTCCTAATTACACTGAGTTTCTTTGTTCATTTTTGTCTGTGATAAAAACCAGCTGAGGGAAGAAATTCAACTTCCAAAGTCCCCTAGACACCTCACAAGCAGTCAAACCTCCCTTACTTACTCAAATCTGGTTTTCTCTTTCTTCTCCCCTAATGTATTTGTAAAAAAATCATTCTGGTGCCCTGTGTGATTATAGCTAGCTCTACATTTTTACTGCCTTTACTTTTCTTTGCAAAATGTGATGGATAAAGCTACATTTTCCTCTTCTCTCTTTCCAGGACAGATTTATCCTTTGCTTATAAATCTTTGAGCAGTCTTTCATGAAGTCATATCAGATGTTCCTTAATCTTTGTATTATTCATCCCTGTAAGGAATTTTAATCTACTGGGCTTTAATTATACTGTCTCTCAGGAAGTACCAGACTTCTGCAGTGAGCTTTATGCTCACAATCCTTTAATTATATTGGTGAGATTTCTCTACTTCCTCCCCCAGTAATTTTTTTTCAGTAGAATATAGGTCAGAACCCTGTATTCCCATGGTGTGCCTCTTTGAAAATACTGGGTTGTCAACCCACCAAAATATGCCATCAAAAACAGACTTTGGACCAAATTACTTCATCACTCCAAAAATTATCTCCACAGTGACCTTGCTTCATGGACTTCCATTTAACTTTTCTGTGTCCTTGATGAAGATTTTCCATTCTAGTTTTCTTTGTTTCTTATGTTGGCTTTGGTCTTCTTTTCTCAGCAACTTAACATGGTTGCGTAGCTCTATGATGGCTTTCCACCTTTGCCTACCCTGGTTCAGATATTTATGGTCTTTTGTTAACATAGGAAACTCAAAAAGACATGTAAACTAACCTCTCCCTCACCCTGAGATTCAAATATGTCATAGAGTGATGGGACATATTGTCCAACCACCCAATCCCCTTATTGTTTTGTTAGGGGTTTCAGTGTCCACATTCAGTCTTACCACATTCAATCTAGCATTTTAAATGAGTCATAATCCAGAAAGCTAAGACTTAACATCTGAGGCAAAAAATAAAAATAGGACCAGGGAGAGCTGAAACATTTAGGTTGGTGTTAGATTGACTAGGTCAATTTACTATGCATGAAGGGCTAATTGAAGGAAAGAAGAGAGAGAGGAAGGGAGGAAGGAAGGAAGAAAGGAAGGAAGGAAGGAAGGAAGGAAGGAAGGAAGGAAGGAAGGAAGGAAGGAAGGAAGGAAGAGACAGAGAAACTGAGACAGAGACCTAGTATAGACAGACCATTGCAGGTAAGGATCTGGTATTTCCTAGATGATTTTCATGTGTACTTCTGTATTTCTTTGTGTTATGTATGTCCACGGAAGAGTCCAGGATTTAGGTGATAATAGTCCTATGTGGGTGACAACTGTTCGCTTGATATATTCTGAATCTTTCCCTAATAAGGCCTAGAGAAGCAAAGGAAAGATACCAGAGTAGCACCCAGTACTCCTTCCAACTTGGAGCAGTAACTAACATTTCAAAAACTAGGGCATAACACTGACCCCTCATCTGTCATAGAGCTACAGGACCTGACCATCTTCTCTGAATTTCTACTCAATTTCCTGCCCTCTCACTAATATCTTTGTCTTATGCTAGCTTCTTTGGGGGCCCCAACTCAATTTGATCCTCAACTTTATCTGGCTCTTCATTCAAAAATTCCCACCACACTTTAGCTAGGGTCTAATAGTGTTCATCTGAGATGTTTTCCCTCTAGCAAAACTCATGTTTGTCCTTCGTTGTCGAAGAAGACAGTACCATCAGAGAAATGATGATATGACTTGCACTTGACTTTGTTTTGAGTGAGGGAGGGCTGTGAAGCTCACCAGCTTCACTTCTCTTCCAGAGCTATCTGAATCCAGTTACCTGATATTCCTCAGGATGACTGGAGATGGCCCAGGATGCACAGGGAGACGTTGGAGCCTTTAGGCCAAGGTCTTTGCAGGTACTCACTTAGGGTGAGCCAATGCCCATTCATTGAATAGGCCTAATACTTCATAAGAAGTAGCCAGGGCATGGCCCCTTTATTAGGTCAAGAAAACAAAGACATCAGGCTGGGTGGGAGACAGCAACAGTTACTATTGATAATCACTGTAAAGCTAGGGGAGTCCAGGAGCAACTTGGCAGGGGCCCCTTGGAGCCCCAACTAAAATGTCGTGGGGAAAGAACTAATTAGTTGAAAAGGGCCCAACCAATCATGTCGTTCGTTGGTATGATGGACTGAGTGCTAATTCTATTCAGGTGAAAGTATAAAACACAGAAAATCTCTAAGGATCAATCTTTCAAAAAATGTATATAGATTAAATTGCAAAGTGTTTCTTAAAGAAATAAAGAACAAATTAAATTTAGAGGAATATTCAGTACTCATTACTGGACCATTCCAATATAATCAAAATGACAGCACTGCTAAAGTTAATTTCCAGTTTTCATGGTATTTCAATCAAATTATTTGAAGGATATTTTAGATAAATTGATAAAATAATGAGAATTCATTTTAAAAAAGATCTATATTATCAAAGAAAATAATGAAAAAAGGGTATACATGAAGAGCAAATAGCATTTCTCTAAAAGCATCAGTCATTAGAATTATTTGGTATTGGTAAAAAAAAGAAAAACAATAGAACTCAATGACCCACTGTTCAACAAACTGCAAAATGGAAATTATTTAGAAAAGAATCCCTTATTTGATGAAAACTACTGAGAAAACTGTAAAAAAAAAGGCTGGTAGAAATTTGGTTTAGACCAACAGGTTACACCATATAGAGTTGAAATGGATAGGTGGCCTGAATGCTAAAGACCATGCTAAAAAAAATTCAGAGGAAATGTAGATTATATACCTTTCACTGTTTTGAGCAAGAGATGAATTTTTTGTAAATTATATATATATAATTATATAGACATATACATGCATATATACATGTATAAATATATATGTACATATATACATGTGTGTATATATACATATGTATTTAGATAATAAAAACATGTGTTTTCTTATTCTCTGGCCCTTATTCCAATGAGAAAATTTTAAAATTCAATTGCAAACATATTGTCAATCAAACAAAATTTCCACATTTCCATATGGGCCATGCCTTCTCTCTCTACCCACTCATCCCATCCCTATCCCCCAAAGGCACAACAACTCTAATTCTGCACCCTGAGTCCTCTACTTTTTTGTCAAGAGCTCAGTCACATGTTTCATCATTAACCCCTTGGAATTGTGGTTGGTCATTACTCTGATAAGGGTTCCTAATTCTATTAAAGTTTTTGGCCTTTATCATATTGTTGTCATTATATAAATTATTATTTTGGTACTCTTCACTTCGCATCAATTCATATAAGCCTCCCCAGGTTTCTCTGAAATGATCTCCATCATTTCTTCCATCATAATAGTATTATAAATAATATTACATACAAATGATATTTCTGAATCATAACTTTTTCAGCCATTCTCCAATTTATGACTACCCCCTTAAATTCCTATTCTTTGCCAATTTAAGTGTTTTTGTATGTCCTTGATTAGAGTTTATTTTGCTTAGGACTAATCCATCCCTTATTCTATCATCCATCTAATTCTTTTCCCCTTTTCCCTTTCCCTACCATTTCCCTGTTAAGTAAAATGTGTTTCTATGTGTAACTCAGTCTCTCTCTCTCTCTCTCTCTCTCTCTCTCTCTCTTTCTCTATCCCCCTCTCCCTCTCTCTTTCTTCTTTCTTAGAAGATAAACTCTTTACTAAAATAAAGGATAAATGCAATTCCAGAAGATAAAATAGATAACCTTGATTAAAATAATTAAAAAACTTCTGGACAAATATTATGAATATGCCTTGGATAGATAAGGGAAGTGGTCAAATGGGGGAGCAAACTTGGTATCAAATTTCTCTGATAAGGACTTCTTATCTAAGATATTTATAAAAGCAAAAATCATTCACCAATGGACAAATTTGTCAAAGAACACATGCAAAGAGTTCTCAAAATAAAAATTTGCAAACTTTTAATAACCACATGAAAGAATGCTCCAAATTATTCACAATAAGAGAAATGAAAATCAAAACATATCTGAGGTTTTACCTCACACCCTGAAAACTGAGATTAATGATAAAAGATGGGAATAGTAAATATTGGAAAGGTTACAGGAAGACAGACATACTTGTTCATTGTGGGTAGAGTTTTGAGTCAGTATATCATTTTGGAAAACAGTTTACAAACTAATACAGTAACTAAAATGCCTGTACTCCTTGATCTTGAGATTACAATAAAAGGTTTATACCCCAAGGAGGCCACCAAAGTAAAGAATAAAGTCTTCATATACAACAAAATATTTATTGGAGCACTTTTTGTACTAGCAAAAAATTAGAAAGAAAGAATGCCATCAATTTATGAATCGTTAAACAAATTATCACTCATGAATGGAATGGAAAACTACAGTACCGTAAGAAATTACAAATATGATGAAGAAAGAGAAATGCAGAAATATCTATATGAATTGATGCAGAATGAAGTAAGCAGAGCCAAGACAACAATATCTGGATGATTACTATAATGTAAATGGATAGAACTACCAAAAAAAGGTAAAAAAGGAAGTTTGCAAAACTACAAATAAGAAGACTCAGAACAAGAGATAGGAAAGGACTTTTTCAGAGTTTGGAATTTTTTCAGAATTTTTTCATTCTTTTTCAGAGTTTGGAATTTCATTACTGTTGAACACTGGATACATGTTTCAGACTTTTTCAATGCTATACTTATTTCACCTCTTTTTTTGTCTACATAATAGTATATATTTTTTAACATGGAATGATTGCCTGGGAGGGATAAGGGAGAGATACTAGGGGGAAACTATGGTGATGTATAAAAACAAAAGATAACAATACTCACTTAAAAACTGAAAAGGTTCTTACAACCTGAAATTTTCCTGTACTCCCAGTCTTTTCTAATAAGTTTGCCTCTTTGCTATTTTTATGTAAACATGTACATGTGTAAAGCAAGTTAAAGATCTTCCCTTACCCATCAATAGGCCTAAGTGAAGCCCATTAAGGGAGGTTTGTTTAGGGGAGGCTTATTTTGTAGGAAGGCCCCACACTTTTTGTTAATTTCTAATGAGGCACTGGATGATAAGGGTTGTGATGATCTCTATTTCTGAAAAGTGTGTATATACTCTGAGGTGAGGTTTTGCTTTGAGGGCTTACTCTTCAGAAGAAGGTTCATGTGCCAGAAGAGACTCTGGGTAGGTGTTAAGAAGTCACCCCAGCTTTGAAAACCTAGATGTTGTCACTTCTCTCTCTGGTAACTATGTATGTATGTAATGGTCAGACAGTTGGATCTATCTGTTGATCCATGCTGTATATTATTGCTTATGGTCAGACAATTAGAAGCCCTGTCTTTTTTTTCTTTATTTCTCTGCTTGCATTTTCTCTGTTGATATACATGATTAAAGAAGACTGTTGACCCTTCAAAAGTTGCTTTCCTTTTAGGAAAGCAGATCTAAGAACCTGCGCTAGCAGGCCATCCTAGATGGGTCAGGGTACTTGTTGCTACAACATGAATGTCTGTACATACATATATGTGCACACATATACACACCCATATACCACACACATACATATATATACTGCATGTGTAGATTTCCCTTCTTTGGAGGCGTTTAAACACAGGCTAGACATTTATGCATATATATATATATATATATATATATTAGCAGGAATAGATGGCCACTGACATTCCTTCCAATTTCTAAATTCTATGATTCTGTAAATTTTTACATATTACTTCCTTTCATGCACCCTACTGTCCAACCATGCTGGTCTTCTTGGTGTCATTCTCACATTCTGCTCCATTTTCCATCTCCCATCAGTCTTTATGTGGGCTATCTATTATGCCTATAATGCCTTATGTTGGCCTTGTAGAATCCATGGTTTATTTCAAAATTCAGCTCAAATGCCACGTTTGGCAAAAATTCCTTTCTCAGTTCTTCCAGTAGTTAGTGCCTTTGTCAATGAGGTTACCTTTAAGGTACTTTTTATGTATTTCATACATAGCTTTATATATGATTTCTCCTACAATATAGGTCTTCAGTAGAGGCTGAACAATTACTTGAGTATGTTAAAGTTGAGATTCTTTTGTGGGAGGGTTGGACTTGATGACTGCTGAGGTCTATTACAACTCCCAAATTTTGTAATTATGGTATGTATTTACCCAACCTTTCGAGTGCAAACTTCTTTTTTTAATTTTTTTTACTTATTTATTTATTTAAGTTTTCAACATTCATTTCCACAAAATTTTGAGTTCCAAATTTTCTCCCCATCTCTCCCCTTCCCCCACCCCAAAATGCCTTGCATTCTGATTGCCTCTTCCATCAATGTGCCCTCCCTTCTAATACCCCTCCCTTCCCTAATCCCCATCTTCTCTCATGTCCTATAGGGCATGATAAATTTCTATACCCCATTACCTGCATTTCTTATTTCCCAGTTGTATGCAAAAACAATTACCAACACTCCTAAAATGTTGAGTTCCAACTTCTCTCCCTTCTTCCCTCCCCACCTATCCTCACTGAGAGGGCAAGCAATTCAATATAGGCTATATATGTGTAGTTTTGAAAAAGACTTCAATAATAGTCATGTTGTGTACGACTATATTTCCCTTCATCCTATCCTGCCCTCCATTTCTTCTATTCTCTCTTTTTATCTTGTCTCTCTCCAAGAGTGTTTCCTTCTAATTGCTCCCTCCTCCCATTTAGTCTTCCTTCCATCATTCCCCCCATTCTGCTTATCCCCTTCTCCCCTACTTTCCTATAGTATAAGATAGATTTTCATACCAAATTGAGGATGCATGTTATTCCTTCCTTGAGCCAAATGTGATGAGAGTAAGCTTCACTTTTTCCCTCTCACCTCCCCTCTTTCCCCTTCCACTGGAAAAGCTTTTTCTTGCCTCTTCTATGAGAGGTAATTTACCCCATTCCATTTGTCCCTTCCTCCTCCCAATATATTCCTCTGTCATGCCTTAATTTTATTTTTACAAATATGATCCCTTCCTGTTCAGCTCACCCTGTTCTCTCTCTCTCTCTCTCTCTCTCTCTCTCTCTCTCTCTCTCTCTCTCTCTCTCTCTCTCTCCATATATATATATATATATATATTTATATATATATATATATATAAAAATATATATATATTTATATATATATATATAAATATATATATATATATATGTGTGTGTGTGTGTATGTGTATAATCCCTCCAACTATCCAGATAGTGAGAAAAGGTTCAAGAGTTACAAATATCTTTCCATGTAGGAATGTAAACAGTTCAACTTTAGTAAGTCCCTTGTGATTTCTCTTTCCTGTTTATCTTTTCATGCTTCTTTTGATTCTTGTGTTTGAAAGTCAAATTTTCTTCTCAGCTCTGGTCTTTTCATCAAGAATGCTTGAATGTCCTCTATTTCATTGAATGACCATTTTCTTCCCTGAAGGGATATACTCAATTTTGCTGGATAGGTGATTCTTAGTTTTAGTCCTAGTTCCTTTGACTTCTGGAACATCATATTCCATGCCCTTCAATCCCTTAATGTAGAAGTTGCTAGATCTTGGGTTATCCTGATTGTATTTTCACAGTACTCAAATTGTTTCTTTCTAGTTTGCATTATTTTCTCCCTGACCTGGGAACTCTCAAATTTGGCTATAATATTCCTAGGAGTATCTCTTTTTGGATCCCTTTCAGGAGGTGATTGGTGGATTCTTTCAATATTTATTTTGCCCTCTGTTTCTAGAATATCAGGGCAGTTTTCCTAGATAATTTTATGAAAGATGATGTCTAGGCTCTTTTTTTGATCATGGCTTTCAGGTAGTCCCATAATTTTTAAATTGTCTCTCCTGGATCTATTTTCCAGGTCAATTGTTTTTCCAATCAGATATTTCACATTGTCTTCCATTTTTTTCATTCTTTTGGTTTTGTTTTGTAATTTCCTGGTTTCTCATAAAGTCATTAGCTTCCATCTGTTCCATTCTAATATTTAAAGAACTATTTTCCTCGGTGAGCATCTGAACCACCTTTTCCATGTGGCCCATTCTGCTACTTGAAGCATTCTTCTCCTCCTTGGCTTTTTGGACCTCTTTTGCCAATTGAGTTAGCCTATTTTTACAGGTGTTATTTTTTTCAGCATTTTTTGGGGTCTCCTTTAGCAAGCTGTTGACTTGTTTTTTATGATTTTCTTGCATCTTCCTCATTTCTCTTCCCAATTTTTCCTCCACCTCTCTTACTTGATTTTTAAAATCCTTTTTGAGCTCTTCTGTGGCCTGGGACCATTGTATATTTATTTCAGAGGTTTTGGCTGCAGGAGCCTTGATGTTTTGTCTTCCCCTGATGGTGCACATTGTTCTTCCTCATCTAAAAGGATGGGAGAAAATAACTGTTCACCAAGAAAGTAACCTTCTATAGTCTTATTTTTTCCCCCTTTTTTGGGCATTTTCCCTACCAGTTACTTGACTTTTGGGTCCTTTGTCAAGAGTAGGGTATACTCTAGGGACCTGTAAATTCTCAGTTCCTCCAAGGTGACACAGGCAAGGGAGAGGAGTTTATTCCTCAACAGCCTCCAGCTCCACCATGCCAACACTCCTCCTTACCCCAGGACCATGATCAGGGCTGACATTCAGATCAGTTGCTCAATTCCCTCAGGGACTTTAAGCTGAGGCTCCAACAATGGGTGCTGGCTCCTGCCTGCCACAGCAACTGCCACTGCAGCTACTACTGCTCCACCTACTGCTGCTGCTGCTGCCATTGCCTCCACCCCCTGAGACTAGGGGGTAGGGGAGGACCCTGCTCCCTTGTCAAGGAGGTGAAAAAGCCTTCTCACTGACCTTTGAAGCCACCTTTGGTGCCTATGGGTTGAGGGATCTGAGAACTGCTGCTGCTGCCTGGGATTCAGCCCACAAGGCCTGCTCCAGTCCTGCTCATGCTCCTCCCTAGTGCCTCACAGCCAAGGCTGGGCTGTGCTCCACTCCACGTCTGGTGCTACAGACCTTTCCTACAGGCCTTCCAGGTCACCTTGGGCTTGAAATCTCCTAAACTCTGTTGTTCTGTGGCTTCTGCTGCTCTAGAATTTGTTGAGAGTCATTCTTTATAGATATTTCATGGGCTGTGGTGGAAGAGCTAGAGTATGTACATCTTTCTACTCCACTGTCTTGGCTCCACCCCCTTGAGTGTAAACTTCTTGAGAGCCAGGGATTTTATTTTGGCTTTTCTTTGAATCGCCAGCTCAGAAGAGGCAATTTGGACTGGAGAAGGAAAATCATATCATATGGGCATCAGTTAAAAGAAATGGACACTTCAATGTCATAGCGTTTTTTCCTCAAATATTTATAGGGCTTTCATGTGGAAGAGGAATTAGCCTTGCTTTGTGTGGATCCAGGGGGCAAAACTAGAAGAAATGGATAGGAGTCCTAAAGCATCAATGTGACAATGTCACACTGACAGTGTCACCCTTTCGAAAAGCTTCAGAGCCTTATTGCCTGCAGAGTAAAATGCAAACTCCTCTGTTTGGATTTTTAAAACCTTCACAGTCTGACCCTAACCTATTTTCCAGACTGATCCAAGCTTGCTAGTTGCTGTTCTCTGTATGTGACATTTCCTTTCCTTTCTCTGGACATTTGTGTATGCCTTTAACTCCTTTTTTCCCCATGCTTAGAAGCCTCTCCTACTTCACCTCTTCTGGCTAGAATCTGTAATTGTCTTCAAGGCTTAGGAGATCTTATATCTCCCACCTAAGGCCATACCTGACCTCTTACTTCAGGTGTTAGAGCTTCCTCCTCCTAATATTACTATATATTATATCACATTACTATATATTATAATTCTATATCATATCATGTCACATCATAATGTCATATCATGTCATATCATGTAATATCACTCATATACATGTAACACATTGATGGATTGTAAGATCCTACAGCAGGGACTTTTTCATTTTTGCCTTTATACCCCTAGCAATTGGTGCTTAATAAATGTTAAATAGAATTAGATTGACTTTGCAGAGAAGCAGATTTGGGCTTGATATAAACTGTTGTTTGTCCTTCCTTCTCAGAGTAGAGCTTTTCAAATTTTTTCCACTTAAGATCCCTTTTTCCATTTTGGTAATATTCCTTGGTGCTGCATGGCCTGAGGGCATAGCCAGTACAAACTATACATGCTTTGTATTCAGAACCAAGGCTGCAGTGAAGTTGCAGGATGCAGCATGGGTAAGTTTTGGCAGAAATACCTCAGATACATTACTCATTTGATTTTTAATTAATTTTTGGTCATTGAATATTCAGAAACCATCTATTCTTGCCGAATTTTTTCATAACCCAGGTCACTACCCACATTTTAAGAAGTGCTGTCATAGAGGACCAGTGATATCATGAGGACAGTGTGTTGACTTGTGCATGGATTGAATCTGAGTAACTGATGAAGCTCAGAGTCACACAGTTTTCAAAGGTAAGATTGGAATACAGAATATTCTAACTTCAGTACCAGTAATTTTATATGTTAATGACTTAGCTTTATGCTAAAAACCATCTTGTCCTCTTCAGATGCCCTCATTATACTATTAATCTGTGATACATATTTAGTTGTGCACTGATTTAATCTTTGCTAAAGACCTCCTCTGATAACCTATAATGGAATAGAGGTGACCCTGGGTGCTCAAAGGCACAACCAATGAAATACAATTTTTGATAGATTCTATCAACTTATAAGGCCTTTAGATTCTGACCTGGTGACAGAGCATAAGAATGTTATCTGAAGACCAGTTCAGTTATGTGTGCAAAGGCCCATTTTCAGAAGCTTGGCCAAGAGTGGATGGATTTTATTCTTGATCACATTAACCCATCAAGATGCTTCTTAAATTAAGTTATAGAATATTTATGACCTACATTGTTCTACTAAGTCAAGTTATAGACGAGTTATGACCTACATTGGTGGAGGGATCATCCACATGGACAAAATTAAGGGACTGAAGTATTTCTAATCACCCCTACTACATTTTGTTCTCCTTAACTTTGAGGTCCAGGTCTTCTTTAACTTGGTACTTAGTACCAGGCATTTGAACTTAGAAACCACTTGATGAATGTTTGCCAACTAAATGAATGATGGAATCTAGCTTGGCTGGGCTGGAGAGTGAGTGTTAAAAGGCAGTAGGAGATAATGGATCTTGATAAAGTGCTCTACATGTACTCTTAGTCAGTCCTTTCCTCCTTCTCTATCCTATTTTTAGAATGCCAACATTGGTGATGCATATTCAAGCAACTGAGGGGGAAATTTTGCCTTCAAATGCCATGTATTTTTAAAAAAGAATGAGCAGAACTATTTGAGAAATAACCTTCTTAATGACCATAGGGATATAGGGATTACACCAGTGATTTGATTGACATAGGGAGGTTTCAGTTTAGGAAACTCCTTTCCAGGTAAGTCAGCTGGTGGCATAGTGGATCACTGAGTCTAGAATCAGAACCTTTGTTGTTATCGAGAAGTTTTTCAGTCATATCTGACCCTCTGTGGTGCTGTTTAGGGTTATCTTGGCAAAGGTACTGGAGTGGTTTGACAGTTCCTTTTTGAGCTCATTTTACATTAAGGAAACTGAGATAAAGAGAGTTAATGACTTGCCTAGAGTCACATAGGTAGTGTCTGAGGTCAGATTTGAACCCATGAAGAGGAGTTTTCCTGGTTCCAAACCCAGTGCTCTATTCACCACACCACCTAGCTGCCCCAAGACAGGGAGACCTGAATTCAAATAATTTACTAAAGATTTGACCCTGGGCAAGTCACTTAGCCTCTGCCTCCCTCAGTTTCCTCAACTGTGAAATGAGGTTAATAATAATAATACCTGCCTTGCAGGATTGTTATGGGGATCAAATAAGGCAATACTTATAAATGCACTTAGCACAGTGTGTGGCACATTGTAGCTTTTACAGAAATGTTTATTCCCTTACATTCCATTCTCTTTCCCTCTACCAATGCAAATTATTTTTCCTCTGCAATGTATAGTCTTTTGAGCACCTAGACCCCTAAGAAGTAAAGTGATTTACCTGGGATCACACAACCAGGTCATGGTAGAGGTACATCTTGAAGGGAAATCTTCCTGGCTTCAATGCTAACCTCTATCCACTATGCCATAGGAGCCATAAAAATTCAAATTTGTCCAGCCCTTTCATTAGTATGAAGGCGTTTGCTCAAGTGGAGGAAAATTCTCTTGACCTCTTAGAAGGTCCATCACCATTAGAGCTGGTGAGGGTCCAGTGATTGTGGGTCAAAGATGGGAAGTCAAACTGAAAGCAAAGAGTTTTATTTGCATGTTTTGGCTGATAACAAATTCAGATCCCTTGTGTACTCTTTGGTTTTTAGGTCTAGTTAAGTACACAGTCAATCAGCAGCACTTTATGGCAACTTGGGATAGATAAGCAAAGCATTCCACAGGAGAGGGAGGGCTAGAAAGAGAGAGGAATCAATCAAGAGAGAAAAGAGGAGTATTTGGAATGCAACTGGAAGAATTTATTATCAGAATAAGAAAACATTCCTTGCTCAAGGGTAGGAGACAAGAGATAGAGATCAAACACTTTTACAATTGTGAAAGAAGTTCTTTTAGGCAAAATTATAGGTTCTCTTATCCAAGATCATCAAGTAGTTGTTATAGAAGTGGAGAAGACCATTTGCTTCACTGTATACTTTCATAAGGATTGGAAACTTTCTAATATTAGGTTACTAGATGCTTGAGGGATTTCTCTATTGTTAATCTACTTAAGATGTTACAAAATAACTGTGGTTCTTATTTCCCTCCACACACACGCACAACCCCTTAATATTCAGGTGGTCCAAATGGAGGTGTAGAGGCTAAAACTGTATGTAGTGTTCTTTGCATACACATACCACAATCCCCTCAAGTATAGATCTCCAAGGAAAAGTTGGCAGTAGTCCTACTTGCAACCCAATAGCCATCCAAAGAATTTTCCTATGTACATGGAGAATTCTCACTTTCACATAAGTTCCAAAATTCTGTCATCTGCTTTTGAGTCTACCCAACCAACTCTTACCTGTGACAACAAGAAACTATAACATGTCAACCAGCTATACCCCAGTAAAACATCTTGGCAGATGGTCTAAATCAGTTTAAGGGTAACCTCTAAGCCTCAAGCCCAAGCATGTGAAGACTTCCCTGATGGAATAGGCATGTGAGAACAAGTAGTTAAGCAGATACTGTGGAGTGCTTAGAGCTTGATCAGACACCCAGGGTCATCCACCGCATCATAGGTCATTGGGAGTTGTCTTGACTTTGGTCTTTCCACTGGACCTTGATGACCCTGGAAGAAAGAGTGAAATTAACAACTTTGTTCAACTCTGCCTTGCTTAAATCTGATTCACCCATGAATTAAGATATCACTCATTTGTAATGACATTAGTCTTCCAAAACAAACAAAACAACAAACTCTACCAGAACTGGCTTGGACAGAGTGGGTTCTGACCCTCTTTGAGGCAGGGATGACCAGCTAGCTGTATTCTAACCTCTCTCGTCCACTAAGGATCCACAGAGCTCTGTCTATGAAGCTTCCAGGAAAAGCCCAGAGCCCATGGGATTAGTTTGGTCATCACCACCTTCCAGTACTACTGGAAGATCTTCCAAAGGAGTCAATATAATGTAGTAGAAAGAGCAAAGGCTTTGGACTCAAAGAACTTGAGTTCTATTCCAGCTCTGCTACTTGCTACCTGTAGGACTTTGAGCAGGTCGCTTCCTCTCAGCCTCAATTTCCTCATCTCTACAATGAAGAATTTGAATTAGATGACCTTTAAATTACAACAAGCTTTTGTGTATTAGTCCCGGATCTTGTACTAAAGAGTTCTGTGTCACTTAATTTTATCTGTACCTCTATTTCTCTGTATACAATGAGAGAAGTTAGGACTAGGAGTTCACTTAGGGTCATTTCCATTTCTAATATTCCGTGTTGTGTATTATAACATCCTATTCCTTTATGGACCTTCCATCTCTGCCATTCTGTGTTTCATATCCTAAGAGGACCCTTCCAAATCTGAAATCTCTAATTTTAAGAACACTACCCTATTTGAACATCATCCCAGGAACACATCAATTGGGATTCACTGTGGGAATAATGTCTCTCTTGTCAGGTTGCTGAGTGACTCATAATGAGGCCTAATGGACTGAATATGCCCTCTATCCAGGCTCCAGCAAAGGCTTTCCATAAAGAAATTAAGTTATTGCTGAATTTCTTCCAGTCTCATTCTGGGGGCTTCTAGTCACCAGGTTGTTTTTCTTTCCTCAGTACCACATGTTAAAACCAGTGATGAGCTGCCAGGTAATGTAATGTATCACTCTAACCCAAGTCTTTCAGAAATCTAAGCAGTAGGTGTCGTATAGAGCTCTCAGAGGCTTATATTAAATTAGAATGATCCAGCATGAGCCAAACTGCTATGGCATTCCACACTGTGAGTAGTAGATGTCTTTCATCTAGAGTCAGATGATCAGTGACTGAGGCTGGCTGCAAGGGTACCTCCTAGTCCCTCTAGCATATCTCTATAATGATGAATGACTGAAGGAAGGGAGATAAAAGAGGGAATAAAGTGCTACCTTTGCCACGAAACCCTCCCCTATCGTCAGGCCAGAAGTTGTCTTTTCCTCTTCATATTTTCCAAAGCATGTCCATATACTCCAAGGAAGCAGTGTGGTTCAGTGGAAAGAGTCTTGGCTCTTAAGTTAAAGGGCCTGGGTTCAGATCCTACTTCTGATGCTTATGACCCATGATTTGATAAAACCTTCTAAGTCTTAGTTTCCTCATCTGTAAAATGGAGATCTGTGATCCTATGCTCTCATTTTATTCTTATTACAACCTTGTAAAGTATGCAGGGAAGGTGTTATCAACCCTGTTGTACAGATGAGAAAACAGATCAAGGGAGGAAAAGTGACTTACCAAGAACACTCAGCTACTAGGTGATAAAAACAGTATTTGAATTGAGATTTCATGACCATTAGCCCAATGTTTCCATGATGCCACAACACCTATCAGCTCCCATTTCTACCAATGTTCACAATTTTTAAAAGTCTTTCTTCCCATAGTCACATCATGTTGTCAGTGTGGTCTGGGTACACACATTTTACAAGTGAAGAAACTGAGGCAATACATAGTTTTAGATTCCTCAAGGGCACATAAGCATTAGGTGGCAGACATGGGACATAAGCTCAGGTTTCCTGACTCTAAATGCAGGGCTTCATCCTACATACAACTTTTCTCAGGATGACTTCCTGGGATTCCAGGAACAGAAGCCAACTTCAGAATCAGCTGGACCTCTGGGGCTATTAGCTAATCTTTAGAAAATTCCCACTGACATATTGCTACATAGCTCTGAGAAAACAGCAGCCAATATGGAGAGAGTAGCAGACTTCATTTTGAAATTCAAGATCAAACTAACAAGAAGAAATAGGAGATTGCTTGTTAAAGTTGAGATGGTGGTTACTATATTCTATAGGGTGTTTTGGGGGTTAGAAGGGAGAAGAGGAAGGAGGGGTTTGGTCTGATTCTTTTTCCTCTATCCAGATCTTCCAACTCTTCCTTCTCCCAAATACTCATGGAATCACACAGTATGTTAGAGCTGAAAGCAATGTTAGAATGCAAGATGTTAAAGGAGAGAATATAGAAATTTTTCAGGGTAGGGTGGAAAGAGCATTGGATTTGGATTCAGAGTCAATTAGGGTTCATTAACTGATTGCTAATTAATAGCAGATTTCCCTCAGAAACTTGGTTTCTTCATTTGTAAAGATTCCTTCCAGTACTAGATTCAATAGGATTTGCAAGGGGTTTTAGAATCTTAGAGCTGCTAGCGACTTCACTGATTGCCTCGTCCTGACCTCTCATTTCATAGATAAGTAAAAGTGATTTATCTAAATTCACTCAGGAAATTTATTGTAGAGAGGGATTAGATCTAGCTCTCTTGACTGTATTCTTTGCTCTTTTCTATACTGCTTATGGGAATCAAGAGTTAAAATCATTTTGTTGCCAATGGCACCTTATGTATCTCTGAATACAGCTGGAAAAAATGATGCCAGAGACCAATTTTCAACTAAAAAGAGAAAAACAATAAAGGTCTTAAAAGAAGAAATAAACTTGAAGTTTGGAATGTGGTACTTGGGGAAAATCTAATGGCAGGAGGTGACTGCTGATGATAATAAAGTTGACATCTGACAGAAAAGCATGATGGGAAAAATGGAAGAGAGAAAAAGCACTAAGGACCAAAGCAAGGGTGACTCAGGAGGTCACAAGTTATATAATTTCCTACAAACTAGTTATTAAAATTGGAATTGAAAAATGGCATATTCCTTCCTTTTAAGGAAAAGAACGGTTGAGACCAAAAGTCTAGGCTCAAGACCTAGCCTGAGCATTTACTTCTGGGTAACCTCAAAGCCACCTTGACATACTCTCCAAGTCTGGGTTTAACTTAGCTGTAAAATGGAGATAATAATACTTACATTATGGAATGGAAAAGTATTTATTATGCACTTACTGTATCAAGCATCATGCTAAGCACTGGGAATGTAGACAGAAAGTTACTGTCCCTGGTACTGATGAGCTTACATTGCAATTGTGGCAGACAATATATGTAGAACGGTTTTTTTAAAGGTGTGCTGGTGTCAGATTGAATTGGTTTGAGAAAACTGGTTGTTAAATTTTCATTATGAGCATTTACAACTCAAAAATAGACAAATATTACAAAACAGCAATTGATTTGTTCTTTTATTGATTATCCAGATTTAAAAAGTATTGGAGAAAATGTTAATGAAGATTAAATTTAAAAATATTTCATGTGAATTTTTGTTTTGGATGACCAGTTGTTAAATGGGATTCAGGTTCAGGGGAATTAGAAAGACATGGTGGTTTTTAGTGTTCAATTAGAGGTCAGATGACAAGGCCCAGAAGTCCTTAGAATGCACCATTGAAAATTATGGTAGGATCTGGGTGGCCAAAGTTCTAGGTAGGGATGTTGGAAGATAAAGGGATCTCCTCCATCTCAGTTATTGGAGAGAAAACACTTTGAAAGCCACATAGATCTCTAAAAATGGTAGGTATTGATTCAGTATGTACTTACTGAGCTCTCATTCAGTGTAGGACAGTGCCCTTGCATTGTGGGAGATCATGTTGGAAAGATATGGGCTAGATGATAGTAAAATTAGGTGGAACTGAAACTGTGGAAAACTAGACCCAAGAAGAAATCACTGTATAATTCAAAGTCCATTAGGAGGAAGGTAGGTGGAGTAGCCTGCCCTTGGGTTTGCACTGTTAAATATATTGGATTAAGGCATAGATGACATGCTTATCCACCCAATTGGCAGATAATGCAAATCTGTCATTTTGGAGGACAGATCCAGGATCCCCAAAATTATGAAATTCTAGAACAATGAGAAGAATCTAGTAAAGTGAAATCTAATAAAGAAAAGTATGAAATCCTCTACATAGCTTCAAAAATTTAACTCAAGTATAAGAATAGGTAAACATTATTAGACAATGGTGGCAGGAAAAAAGACCTGGGGAAGGGGGAGTTTAGTAGACCACAGTTTCTCTAAATGTTAACAGTGTGATGTGGTAGCTGGAGGAAAAAGAAAACAAACAAACAAACACTTAGCATAATCCCTTAATTGGTCATCATGTCCAATACCTTTAATATTATTATTTTTTAGATTGAGTGTCTTTTCCAAGCTAATCATCCCCCACAAACACAGAATTAGAGAGCAGGAAGAGACTTTAGTGACCATCTAATCCAACCTACATATGAAGAACAATAATTCAATATTCAACAAACCTGATGAACGGTTATCTAGCCTTTCCTTGTAGCTAGATGGCCCAGTAGATTCAGTGCTGGAGTAAGGAGACCTGAGCTCAAATTCTGCCTCAGTCACTTATTAGCCTTGTGACCCATTGACAAATCTCTCATTCCTAAAATGGGAATAACAGGGCATATCTCACAAGGTTAATTGTCAGGATTAAATAAGATTATGTGTGACCAGCACTTTGCAAAGCTTAAATCATTATATAAATACTAACGGCTATCATTAAAGACCGCAAAGCAAAAGTGACCTCCCAGCTCTGGAGACAGCTCATTCCACCTTTAGATATTTTTAATTGCTAGGAAGGCTTTCCTTACGTCAAACCAGAATTTCTGTCTTTGAAACTTCTACAAGACTTATGTGCCCTGATCCAAAGGGGAATAAGGAGAAGCAGGGGAACACTGCGCACAATATCAGAAACTTGTGATGATCAACTATGCCGGACATAGCTCTTCTCAGCAATCCAATGATCCAAGGCATCATGACGGAAAATGCTAACCATATCTAGAGAAAGAACTGACATTTTGAATGCAGATTGAAGCATACTGTTTTCACTTTATTGTTTCATGATTTTTTGTTCTAATACGGAAAAATTTTTTACATGATTGCACATATATAACCTAAATCAAGTTGCTTATTGTCTTAGGAAAGGGGGAGGGGAGGGAAAATTTGCGACTCAAATTTTTATAGAAATATATGCTAAAAATTGTCCTTACAAGTAATTGAAAAAAAAATTCTATTAAAACACACACACACATGCTCCTTAAGAGCTGAAAAAGAAATTTCCACATATTACTCCTAGTTCTACCCTTTGAGATCTTGTCCAAAAAAAAAAGTCTAATCTGTCTTCCAGATAATATCTCTTTAAATACTGGAAGATAGCCCTATCCCCTCAGTCTTTTCTTATACAGGCTAAACACTCCCAGTTCCTTCAACCAATTTTCTATGGTATAAACCCAGTGTCCTTGTTCATCCTAGTTGTCATTCTTTAGACACTTGCAAGATTTTCCTCAAGTCAGGTGTCTTTGAATCCAAGGCTAGCCTTCTTTTCTTTTCAATATGTTCCTAGTTTGAGAATGGGTCTCTCTCCCTGAGCTAGGAACCCTATCTGGCAGCTGGCATTTTTCAAACTTACTAACCTTGGACATCTAGACCCTGTTTTGGGTTTGTTTTCCTTGACCAAATCTGAGAGCTGACTACCTACATGACCCAGAGCAGAGAAAGAACCTTTTATTGAGTCACAGACTGCTAAGGAAAAAGCCCCTAAACGGCTGAGAACAGTAAGCTGATTAATTTTGCTAGTTTCATTACTCAAGAAACAGCATGTTTGAGCCCTGACAGTTTTCCCCTGAAACAAGCCCATACAATATCCTCTGACCAATGACTCAGCATGAGAAACATTATTTTTCAGAGAACATTTCAGGAACACTTTTAGGAGCAGAGTAATTAGACTGACCAAGAAACCCACACTCTATTTTAGGCGAATGCTGGGTTTTTATTTGGGAAAGTTATAATAACATCCTAGCATTTAGAGCAGGATGGGAAATGAGGTCACCTGGTCCAGTCCTCTCATTTTACTGAGGGAGATACTTTGGACAAAAGAGGTAAAGAGACTTGTCCAAGGTCATGCAGTAACCATAACAACAACATCAACGATAATTTGCTTTTACATGACATTGCATGAGGCTTACAAAACTCTTTAGAAATATTATTTCTTTAATCCTCACTACAACCCTTTGAGACAGGTATTATTATCGTCTCTACTTTAGAGATGAAATAATTGATACTGAAAGTATTTGAGTAACTTGTCTGGAATCTCATACCTGATATGTGTGTGCCAATGTGAGGCAAAATTCAAATTCAGGTCTCCTTGACTCCAGGTCCAATGCTCCATCCATTATACCACCCAGCTTCATAATGATGTTAGTAGCTGACTATTGATTTAATGGTTACAAAGTATTTTCACTTATTCCCTCATGTATTCTCATCTGTTCTCTCATCTACATAGTACTTGACACATAGTAGGGACTTAATAAATGTTTATTGACAGACTTTTTACAATGACTCTATCAGGTAGGTGGAACAGGAGTATGGAATACAGCTCTGGGCACCATATTTTAGAAAGGAGATTGACAAACTGGGGCATGTCCAGAGAAGGCTTATCAAGTCAGTGGAAAGATATGTCCTGCTCAGGAGGACAGAATCAGGAACAATTGGATGGTAGTTGCAGGGAAACGAGGAAGATTTCTTTTGGCTGCTTGTTTGGCCTTGTGTACAATGTCAGTAGATAGAATGTTAGACTTGGAGTCAGTAAGACTCATCTTCCCAAGTTCAAATCTGGTCTCAGACTCTTACTACCTGTGTGTCCCTGAGCAAGTTACTTAATCCTGTTTGCCTTAATGTATTTCATCTGTAAAATGAGCTGTAGAAGGAAATGGCAAACTACTCTATTATTTTTGCCAAGAAAACCCAAATAGGGTCATGAAGATTCAAACATAACTGAAACAACTGAACAGCAATAAATAGCCCAGATTTCTGGCTCTTTTACTGTTAGGATGGCATTTATTTTGTACAGTGTCTCTAGAGCATCATTACATTGTTGGCCCCAAAGGATCTTTGTCACTTGAAGTGTGAACATGTACAAATTGTGTGATCATTCTGCAACTAAGTTTTCTTGTTTGGAACATTTGGGTGATAGCATTTGCCCTGCATACTTAACAGGAGTGTCGTGATGGCAGTACTTTTAATACATAAAATTATATAAAAATATTGTGCTTCTTCTTATTATTCTTAATGAATCCTGTTTGTGAGCTCTAAAATCACTTGGAGATGTCTATTAACACTCTACAATAAGATCCCTAGAGTCCAGGAGAGTAACATGCTCCTTTTAAAAAATATATTACTCATTGTCATTGGCCCAAGAGTCAAGGAAATGGAGTTAGATCCTTTTTTTCTGCAGGAGGTGGAACAGGACTATATTCCTTGTTAGGAAGAGGAATTATGAAGAAGGAACACTATAGGAATACTTATTCTACATAAACAGCCTTCATGGTGATGGATAACTACTATCTCCCCATTAGGAAAACAGTAAGCTAAATAATTTAACTTCCCCCATATTTTGCTACAAGTGAAAATGTTTAAGTTGTGTATAAAATTTTGTATAAGGCAAAACTATAGTGTGGCTCTTAAACAAAAGAAGACAGTCATTCTAAGCTATATTATTTTATAGGTTTATAGGATGTTAAATGCTGTAAGAGACATTAGAACATGGGTGGTTTGAGGTGGAAGGGTTCTTAGAACATAGATTGTCAGAACCATAAAGGATCCTAGAACACAGAATGCTAGAATATAAGAATCTCAGAGCAAGAAGAGAGATAATGTCAGGACAAAATGTTTCAGAGCTACTAGTAGGGGTTCCTAGAATACAGAACAGTAGAACAGAGCTTGAAGCAACTTTGAACACAGAATGTCAGGAGATAGAATGTCAGAGCTGGAAGGGACTCTAGAACACAAAATGCTAGTACACAGATTGTCAAAGCTTCTTGGAAGAGACCATAGAACATAAAATGATAGAACATGAGGAGAATAATAGAGCTGGAAAACATCTTAAAATAGAGACTATTTAAATATGAACTGTAAGAGCTACAATGGATCTTAGAGTGTTGATAGTCAGAGCTGGAAGGGACCTTGGCACATAAATTATTGGAACATTGAGTGTTAAAGCGGGAAATGGACTTTGGATAAAATCCTGAAATTACACTGAAGAATTTATCGTTTCTATCATTAATAGTTGAAATTGGATTAGAATGTCCAAACTGAAAGGCTTCTTAGAGAACATCTAGATCAAGGGTGAGGAACCTGCAGTCTCAAGGCTCTCTAGGTCCTCAAGTGCAGCCCTTTAACTGAATCCTAACTTCACAGAACAAATCTCCTTAACAAAAGTATTTGTTCTGTAAAACTTGGACTCAGTCAAAAAGCTGTACCCAAGGATCCAGAAAGCTGCATGTGGCCTCAAGGCCACAGGTTCCATATACCCGATCTAGTCCATTTGCATTCTTCCCTTCATTTTACTAGTAAGGAACTCAAGTTTAGTGGAAAAGGTTTGAGATTCTCTGCAATGGGAGATCTTGGAATCTAGAAAGCAAAACAAAAACTTTGGGAGGGATTGGGTGAAAGGGAAGGAGGAAAAAGTGCCAAGGAGAGAAGAAAGACATGAGAAAGGTTGGTGGTATAGACAACCCAAACCAAGTCCAACACCCTCCTTTTCTCCTTTTCTGTGCCTTGGAATGGGTACTTATTGTAAACAGTTAGTGAAGGAGCCAAGATTTATTGGGAGAACTTGTGTTCTGACATCTAATTCAGTACTTGTAGCACATTATACTTAATAAGCATACCATACTGAGTACAATGCACTAATCAGGATACCTGGAATGCCATATTGCCCTACCCTGTCAGCTCCACCTGTTCCATTTTTGCCAGTTTTAAAGCCAAACTCAAATGCCACAAAAATCTTAATCTTCAAAGAGATCATAAATGCTGCCTAATTCAACTTCTGGCCTAGCACAGTAGATCCTCCAGAGCATCAGTGAGAGGTCATTATCTTGATTTTGCCAGAACTTTTCTATAATGGAGGAGGAAAGGTACCCTGGGAGGAGGAGGGAAGTCCAATTTATTTCGTCACTTTAGGATAACTCTATTTCTAGTGTGTTATTAATCTTTTTTTCTTTAATTCTTTTGATCCAATTATTAAAATCTACTCATGGCTACCAAGTAAGTTTGTGTGTGCCTGCTATGGGTACTATGATGATAGGGGAAGAACACTGATCTTTCAACTAGGCTGTATGGATTCTGGCCCCATCCTTGTTTGATGGTATGAACTCAGGCAGGTCACAATTTCTTCAGGCTTCAGTTTTCTCATCTGAATGAGATTCAAGTGTTTTGTATTAGATTGGAATCAAATCCAATATGCAGTGTCAAGTGGACTAAGCAAGTACTTAGTACACTGCCCGGCAAATAGTAGATTCTTAATAAATATCTATTGGCTGATTGACTGATCACTTGACTTGGAATCAGGAGACCTCTGTCCCTCTCTGACTCCATCTGTTAAGCCCTGGGTGAGTTGTTTAACCACTTAGAGAATCGATTTTTCCTTCTGTAAAATGAGAGTGTTGGATTAGATGTCCTCTGAGGTCCCTTCTATCTCTATGTTTTTATAATTTCATAAAAATTATATAAAACATGCTATATAAATGTAATTTAAGCAAGCTCTGTGTGCAAATGCTATAGGTGATCTTCAGATTCTCTTCCAAAGCTAGATTTCTTTCTTGCTCCTACCCATCTGCTTTTGCTTTTGTGGCTACTAATCTTCAATTACCCTAGGGCTTTCCCCTCTCTTGTTACTTCCTCCTTTGACAGATGCCCAGCGCTGGAATTCTGTCCCCTGATTACCAATGACTCCTCCTCTCCAAAGGTTTTGACTTCTCATTCCTCAAGTCCAGTTTCCTCAGTAGTGAAATGAGACCAGAGAGGCAGTATGATGTAATCTGGGATACTGGGGATCAAATTCAAACTCTGTTACATATTGACTATGTCATCCTGAGCAACTCTCTTAACCTTTCAGAGAATCAGGCAACTCTTTAAGACAAGTTGTAAAGGAAGTGTCAATCTTCATTGGTAGTTAGGGAATTTTCTCATAAAGAGTTCCCTATACCAAATAAATCACAACTTCGGTCCCATCTCATCCCTAAAGTAGAATATCCCTAAGATTCCTTTTTATTTTGACCTTTAAATTGAAATTAATCTCAATTATAGAAGTTACAGAGTTGGTGTCACTTGGAGAAACAGCCTAGAGGGAGAGAGCCAGCCAGGAGCACTTAGATTCAAATATCCTCTATGCCATGCTTGAGTGAACACATGTAAATTACTTAATTTCTTATTACTCTTAGCCTAGAAATTCCAGTGAAAATACTGACCTGCATCCCTTGGGGGAATTTCCTTAGTTAAAAGGTTCCTACACCAAAGAATGAACAAATCTTGCTGCTTTATATATTCTGGGAGGTATATCACAAGGTTATTTTTTAAGTACCAGCAACTAAAAGCATCTAATAAAAGAATGGATTTAGGAAAAGAGAGTGGGATGTTCAAAGGTCAAGGCATTTAGGACAGATTTCAAGGCAGGAAAGATGAGCCTTGTCATCCTCAGGAAAAAGAGGAACTCTATAAGGAATTACAGTCATTCTGTTACTGGTTCTGGGTCTTGAACTTCTTTGGGCAGGGGGATGAATTAGGAGAAGTGGGAAATTGCTTTGCTTAGAAACTCTTTCAGGAAGTTGTCCCAAGAGGTTTCAGTCTGATGGACTCTCCTGCCTTCAGAAGAGAATGATCTTATAATATAGAAGTTTACCTTTCAATTAACTGGGCACAGTAGCTTTTTATTTAATATAATTCCTACATAATCCAATTTTGGTTTCTGTTAATAGGGCCTCAGGGACTTCCTTATTGTGCTGTTTCATAAACTTACTGAGAAACACTCAGAGATTAAAGGCTGATAATGGTGTCCTCCAGCTGTTGGCTCCCTTACTCTGCTTTGGGAAGAGAGAGTGAGGGTGTAGAGAAAATAGAAAGCCCAGATGCTCCCACTAGCAGAGCACTCAGATTGTTGGATTCAAGGTCCCAGGCCAGCCCAATGCATATGTATCAATGTCTCTCAGTGCTTAATGTTACCACTTATAATGTCTATAACTGGAATTAACTCAGCACAGTGGAAAAGATTCTGAATTTGGAGTTGAGAAACCTCTAACTCTGGCTCTAACCCTTGCTCTGTATACCTCAGAGATTTGTGAACGAAGTATTTAATATCAAGGTGCTAGAGAAATGTATGAAGTGTCCTGGAATAACTCTATGAGACCGAATAAAATGTCTGTCTGTTTTGACTGAGAGATCCCATCTTTGTCTCAAGAAGGCCAAAAATAGAAAGAACAAATATATATCAGAATATTTATAGCTGCATTTTTTATAGTAGCAAAGACCTGGAAATAAAGTCAGTGACCATTTCGTGGGGAGGCTGCCTAAACAAATTTCAGTATGTGAATGCAATGAAATATTACTACATGGTAAGAAATGATGAATATGAGTATTTTAGAGAAGCTTGAGATTCCAGGAAAATAATATTAATGATAACTATACAATGTATATCACATTCACACTTTGAATGAGTGAGACATACACCCATTCAATGAACAGACTTCTTTAACTCAAGGAATGGCCCCTTTAATAAAAAAAAAAAGTCTCCCATTGTATCCTGGGTCATCTCCAGTCATCCAGATGAATATCAGGCCACTAGACCCAGATGGCTCAGGAGAAGAAAGTGAGGTTGCTGACCTTGCACAGTCCTCCCTCACTCAAATCAAAGTCACCTGCAAATCATGTCATCATCGATGTAATGATTCTCTTTGAGAACGAAAGACAAACACAACAACAACATGAAAATGAACAACATCAGTACTAATATTAAAGCAATGCTTAAGTGTTATGGAAAAGTACAAGGGGACATTTACTTTATATTCTCAAGGTTACTGGAAGCCTGAACAAATTAACCATTTATTTGGCTTAGATCTGTAGAGAATCTATACATCTGCTTGCCAAGACAAAGCACATTAAGAAGCATTAAATATCAATGTATACCAAGCACTGTATTGTGTTAAGTACTTTTCTCCAGAAAGTCTTGACAAAAATATTTGAGTAGAAGAATCTCTATGAAGAGATAGCCTCAGTAAGTCAGAATAGACCAACTCTGATACTCTTTCCAAGCATCCAAATCATCCACTGGGAGAAAGGACTCCTTTGAAATGTAGCAGATTCCCATCACTGAAGGTCTTTAAGTGAAATCTGATGACACCTTGTCAGGATTGCTGTAGATGGTATTTTTTTTACTCAGGGGAAAGTTAGTTGATTTCTGAGTTTGCTTCCAACTGAGAGGTTGTGTGATACATGGACTATTGGCAATGACTAAATACTAAGCACAGGAGGGTAGATTAAATTATATCAAAGAATGATTAAATCATAAATCAGAGAAGAGTAGTATCTCAGAGTTAGAAGAGACTCCATAAGTCAATTATTCCAACTCATACTTAAACAATATTCTGTTCATCTACATTTATGAAAAGTGGTAATGTGTACCTCTACTCAGACATTTAGTGATATGAATGACGCTGGGAAAGATTGAAGGAAAAATGAAAAGGGGACAGCAGAGGTTGAGATAGATAGATAGGGTCATGGAAACAATGAACATGAACTTGAATGGACTTCAGGAGTTAGTCAGACAGAAAAATTTGGAGTGCTATGGTCCATGAGGTCACAAAGAGTTGGACACAACAAAACAAATGAACAACAAATAGCTGAATTGAAATAATATGAAATGGGATGGGTTAGTGACATACTGAATGACATGAACTTAATGAATAATAGAAGGATGGACTTAAGGAAGATGCAATTCCATTAGGGGAAATGTAAAGCCCTATGCCAATTACATCACAGGTCTAGACCCTATCATTATATTTATATTCACAGAGTCACATAACTTGAAAGCTGGAAGGAACCTCAGTGACCATCTAGTCCAACCCAAATTCAAAAAGATAGCCAGTCATTTAAGTTCAGAATGGTGGAATTGTGACTAAGTCAGACAGCACCTAAAATATCTGGGGCACTGAGTGGACTGCAAGATGATGGAAGACCATAGAACTAACATTGTGACATGAAAGCCAGAAAAACTAATGGGAAGGGGGAACAGAACAAGAATTTTTAAATGTCTGTGCTAGGTGCTTTATAACTATTATCTCTTTTGATCCTCATAACAATTCTGGAAAGTGTATGTTCTGAGAGAAATTATTATTAATAATCAATGATTTGGAAAGATCCTAAGTTCCTCCTTTTTCTATAGTCCTCATTGCAAAGTTCCTTCACTTGAAAGATATTAATAATAATGAGATTTAGTTAATTTTCCTCAATCTTGAAGAAACTTCACCCAGTCTTACAAAGAATTTAATCTAAGGTAGGGAAGCCGTTGGGTTCTACTCAGGTTTCAAGGGGGATAGATACTTTGATGAGATTACCCAAAGCTAGGGTTGGTCTGGATTGTAGAGTTAGTCTCTTTGTCCAAGAGTGACATGATGTCACTCTCAGTCCCACTTTGGAGTGAGCCCACAATATTCATTCTCTCATTAGTTGTTAACCAATCATATTTTATTGTCACCCTCTGGAATACACACTTTTCCAAGGGCATATAAGCCATGAGCCTATTGCCATGAGGATCTTTGGCATTTGAGAGTACCACTGACCTCTTTTATTAAAATGTTAGCATTATTAATAAAATGACTAATTACACAGAAATTATCTCTTGAACTTTTTAAATGTCACAACTCTTATCTCTGTTTTACAGTTGAAGAAACTGAGGCAGACAGGTTAAATGACTTGCCCAGTCAAACAGCCAGGATGTCTCTTGAGGCTGGATTTGAACTCCTGTCTTCTTGACTCTATCTACTATGTCATCTAGTTGTTTTTATATGCCATTCTTCATCAAGTGCCATAGAGTCTAAAATGAAGGTCATCCAATAAACTCTTTCCTGGTCAAACTATATCTAGAGTATTATGCTAATTTCTGGGCATCACAATTTAGGAGAATCATTGACAAACTAAAGCATGGACAGGAGAAGGTGATCAGGATGGCGAGAGGATTGGTCAATTGGAGAAAATGTGGTTGAGAGTACTATCAATGATGAGTTTATCAAAGACTTAGAGAAGATAGGCTTGAAATATATAAATACTTGAAGGTTTTTCAGGTAGAAAATAGATTAGATTTATTCTGCTTGACTTCAAAATTTGAGACCAATGGAAAGAGTTATAGAGTTGCAAATGTCATCTCAATTATAAGGACTGCTTTCCTAATTGTAGAGTTGTTCAGGAGTTGAATCAATTGCTCTGGTCAAAACTGAGTTCCTTACCACTGAAGGTTTTCAAATTGTATGACTACTTATTAAAGATGTTGTAGATTCATGTTCTAGGTATAGTTTTGAGTAGATAACATTAGATGTTCTTCCCAATTCTAAGATTCTATGATTCTCTACATTTTAATAATTCCAAAAACATTTCTTAATTATTTTATATGTGCAAGATTTTGTGCTGAACACGAGATGGAAAAATGAATTAAATCCCCTAAGTCAGTATAAGCAAGAAAGCAACGTACACAATGACTACAACAGTGTGAATGGAAAGAACAATATCATATAAAAAATCGAAAATGAATGTTGCAAAATTGTAAAGAACAAGAATATCATAGTTCTAAGAGACTTATGATAAAAAATGCTACACACCTCCAGAGAACAAACTGATGGAGTATGAATGCAAATCAAAGCATATATTTTTAAACTTTATTTTTCTTGGGCTTTTTTTGTCTGTTTTCTTTTGCAACACGTTTGATATGGAAATAAATGTTGCATAACTGAACATGTATAATCTATAGCAAATTGTTTGTCTTTTCAAGCTAGGGGGGAATGGAGAGAATTTGGAACTCAAAATTTTTTAAAAAAGAATGTCAAAATTGTTTTTGTATGTAATTGAGGAGGGAAAATAATAAGCATAGCCTGAAAGAAGAGATATGAGAAGACGCTCCCATCCCACCCAACCTCTTTGCAAAGGTGGGTGGTTCAAAAATGTTTCACATGGCACATATTTTCAGTCTTTTGAAATGTATTGATTGATTATGGCTATTTTTTTTCCTTTTTTTATCTCTTCATATTTAAAACACTTTGTTATATGAAATGGCTCTCTGGAGGAGAAAGGGAAGAATTGTAGGGTAAACTATGATGATACAAAAATAAAAGATCTTTTTAAAATATTTATTTTAAAAATTCAATTCAATCAGAATTTTTTAAGTGTCTAGTATGTTACAAACACCGTGATAGGCTGTAGTGACACAAAGGTACAAATGACGGTCACTATTCTCAGGGAGTTTATATATGTGTGTGTGTGTGTGTGTGTGTGTGTGTGTGTGTGTATGTGTATATGTATATAAACAGATGTGAGATTCCAACAATTTGGGGAATCAGAAAATGTCTTATGTAGGATGTGGCATATGTGTTGAGTCTTGAAGGGAGCCAAGGTTTGCAAGAGATGGAGATGAGTAAGGAAATATTCCAGGGATGGTGAATAGCCTGTACAAAGGAGTGGAATTATCTCTATCAGAAACAGCAAATTGGACAGTTTTTCTGCAAAATAAATGGAGTGTGGTGTATAGTTGTAATGGAAAACTACTGAGCCCAATGATCTTAGAAAAACATGGAAAGACTTGTGTGAAATAATGAAGAGCCAAATGAGCAAAACTAAAGCAACATTGTATACAATAACAATAAGATTGTTTTAAGAATGAGTTTGAGCAAGTAAGTTATTTTGACTATTACAAATACCCAAATCAGCTATAAAGGACCTATGAACAAAGATGCTATCTGCATCCAGAGAAAGAATTGATAATAGAAATATATGTATGTATGTATATATATATATATATATATATATATATATATATATATATAATTTTACATATTTATCCCTATTTGCGTCAAATAATGGCCATCTCTAGAGTGTGTGGGGGGATTTATATGACAATTTTATATATTTCAAAGGAATACCAAGTTGTGCATAGTAGATTTTTCAGTTTCATGTGCAGTCATCTTTTTGTTATACTATGTTTTGGGAATACTTGTTTTATTCCACATATTAAAAATAAAATAAATACAAAATAAATTGAGTAATGGAGAGTCACGTGAAATCAACCTTCAAAGGATGATTGGAACCCTACTATAGAAGATTCTAAATGTCAAAAAGACAAGTTTATATGTTATCCTCAAGCACAATAGGGAGTCACTACAACTTCTAGAGCAGCAAAATGACATTGTCAGACCTTTATTTTCAGATTATCATTTTGGGGGCTAGTTAGAGAACGGATTAGGGAAAGGAGACACTGGATGCAGGGACAACAATTAAGAGGCTACTGTAATGGTTCATGCAAGAGATAATAAGGAACTGAATTAGAAGAGGGATGGTGTAAAGGGAGGGACGGCAGCAGGTTCAAGAGCTGTTAAGATGTGGCAACTGAGGAGATGTGGAACATAAAGGAGAGGCAATGGAGACCCATTCTTAGGTTTTTAACTTGGGTTACTAGATGGGATTGAGGCTTTGGATAGAAGTAAAAAAGGTACAGGGGATGTTTTAGGGCAAAGATAATGAGTTCTGTTTTCAATATGCTGAATTTAATTGTCGATGGAGAAACAAGGTAGAGATGTTCAGCAAGTAATTAATGATGTAGGACTGGAGGTCAGAAAAGAGATGAGGGATAGATATGTAGATTTGGGAATCACATGCACAGAATAAGACAGTATGTTTGCCCATAAAAATGATCTAATAAAAGGAATAAAACATAAACAAGAATGAGATGTACTTTGATCCCAATTAATGTATACATAGAAAGCCTAGGCTTCCTGATTGAATCAGTCATTCAATCAATAAAAGGTACAAACTAGGTATGAACAGACTATAAATTTACATTGGGGAGTTATTTGCAGAGAGGTAACAAAGCAATGGGAGTATAGAGTATAGAGAAGAGAGGACCAAGCAACCTTGATGGACACTCAGAGTTAGAATATGTGGGGACAAGGATAAATAAGAATAATTATAAATTATTAAGGATAGCTCCTTACAGTTTACAAAGGACTTTAATTATTTTCTTTGACTCTCAAGCTAGCCCTGTGGAGGACATATTTCAAATGTTATTATCTCCGTTTTAATGATGAAGGAGCAGAGTGGGGAGAATGACTTGTCCAGCTTTATACAGCTAGTAAGTGACAAAAATGGCATTTGAACTTGTTTTTTCTCACTCCAATGAACTGCCTCATGGGAGGTTTTCTATACTACCATTACAATTTGTTGGATTGAAAGAAAAATAGAATCACCATGGCAAATCATTTTAAAAGAAATCTACATCTGATATATAGCCAATGGAAAGCACTGTGGTTCAGCAGAAAGCACTTAGACTTTGGAATCCAAAGATCTGGGTTTGAATCTGGACTCTACTGTCCAAAAGACTTGGGGGAAATTATTTAACCTCTCCTGGCCTTAGTTTTCTTATCTCTAAAATAAGAGGATTTTATTAGACCACCTGATGGATACCTTCTAGGTCTAAATCTGTAATCTATGGTCCTAAGAGTTGCCTAGATACAGAGAGGATTATTATTTCTGTTTTATGGAGAAAACAACAGAAATCACAAATAGCAGTGAGATGACTAGCTTATGGTCATAGAGTTAGAAAGCCCCAGATATAGGATTAGAACATGCATCTGGGTTTGTGAAATGTGGTACGATTTCATTTTCCCCATGCTAGTCCATTTAACTTTAAAGATATTTTTTTTCTTAGTTGATTTAACTTTCCCACTGAGGACATATTTACCGCAATTAATTTGTTTAGCAAAACATTCTTTCATAAATAGTGCAAAAGTCAATTTCAGCCCAGCTCTGTCCAAAATCCTGCAGATTCTATATTAGTGAGGGCCCAACTAATGAGGTTTTACTGTATTAAAACAGTAATTCAAAATTATTTAACTGGCTTTTGTGAATTAAATATGTTTTGAAAGGGAAAAAGGTTTTGCAGGGCCTCACAAGATAATAATACTAGCTCACATTAGCCTAGTATTTTACGTTTTCCAAACACATGGCATATATTCTCTCTTATAAGTCAGACAACGATGTGAGATAGGTAATACAATTATGATTATAGAAAGAGTCCATCTGATAGGCAAGCCAGGCAGGAAGCAAGTGGCCAGCATGATCCATCCCCCCATTGCCACCCTCCCACCCCTGCTCTGCCCAATTTCCAGAGGCCTAGAAGGAATAGATACAGAAGGTAGAACTTCTTAGGCTCTCTTCTCCTCTCTCATTCCTGGCTGGATGCTTACATGGCATCCTCACTTTTGAGGGACACAACTCAGAATCCACTGCAGTACTTGGACCCACTCTCTACTTCCCAACATAGATGGGCTAATCTCCTCCATTCACAATTCCTGCTTGACTGATGGACTTCACATGGCTTGCGTAAGGAGAAATCAACTATACTCTTTCCAGAAAGATGGATCGCTTAACTTATCACCTTATTATACCCTCACAGCATTTGAACCCAGAAGTCTGCGCACATTGGGGTAAAAATTTATTAAGGGTACAAAATAAATATATACATTGATCATTTTGGCAAAATTAAAGCTCACAAAAAATATATAAATCATCATTCATCAAAATAAGAATTATCCAGATCAAATAACTGTTTTGTTTTAGAAATTTTACTTGACCCAAGTCAGACAAAGGAGGTATATTCACAGAAAGGACATGAACAGGCATAACAGGTTCAAGAAAAGGGAAAATATCAATATAGAATACTGGGCTCAGAGAGGAGGCCACAACTTAACATTCCCAAAGAATCTTTAGGAGGATGAGACATAGCAATAATTCCCTTTAGCAGAGTCCCAATGGAGATTCAGATTAGGAATAAAAAGAAAGTTTCTGATCTTATTTACCCTTTAGAAAGATGAGGAGGGCAGGGCAGTGCCAGAGAATGTCTTATGAATTTCTTTCCAAAACATTTTAGAGAAATGAAAGAAAATGAAATAAACATGCTTTAAGTATAAGACTTCATATTTATCCTTATTGAATTTAATCCAATTAAATTCATTCCAATTTTCTGGGATGTCAAGCTGTTTGGGATCTGAATTCAGTCATTCAATGTAATTTTTAGCTGTCTGTCCCAGAATACACAAAATCATTCTTCCTAAAGCAAGAAACAGGGTTGGGATGGGGAGAGGGAAAGAAGAATAGGATGGAGTTTGAGAAAAAGAAAAGGGGAGGGGGGAGAAGGCCTTTATTCTCCATGGTGATTTTTTAAAACTTTAGAATATATAGATATCGTTACCCCTTACAGTAGGGTTGTAAAAAAATGTTATTTATTCTAGCATATCTATTTTTCTTTCATCTGGTCTTGCAAATGTCTGTTTCTTCTCTACATATATAACTTGCCTGGCTATACAAGAGATCATAACAAAATATTTAGGTATCTGCTTCACAGGCTATACTATACACTGAAAGCACGTACATGAGGGGACTGTGGGTGAAGAAGAAAAACTATTGGACCTAGATTTTACTCTGCCACAACTAGGAATTGTAATTGCAGACCAATTTTGCACAGTTCTTCTGGGCTCAATTTCTTTTAATACACTATGAAACTTTTTTTTAAAGATCTTGATATATTTTATTTACTTTGTTCAATATTTTCCAATTATGTTTTAAAATACTGAAAAAATTTATTGAAAAAATTAAGTTCCAAATTCTCTTCCTCCTTCCTCCATCCCTTGAGAAGGCAAATAATATGATATTGACTATGCATGTAAAATCATGACAAATATATGTCCATATTAGCCATGTTGCAAAATGCATACACACAAAGAAAAAATTAAAATGTTTTTAAAAAGTATGCTTTAATCTGCACTCAGAATTCATGAATTCCCTCTCTTGGAGGTGGATAGCATTTTTCATCATGGATCCTTTGGAACTACATTAATCCTTGCCTTGATCAGAGTAGCTACATCTTTCACAGCTAGTTATTATTGCAATATTACTGTTACTAATATAGGATTAATCTTAGATAAAATTTGGTTCTAGAATTGCTAATTCATAGATGATGTCTCCCTCTTAACCAAGGCGCATGATGGACAGGACTGTTTACAACCAGATAGGAGCCTCCCTTTTCCAAAGATAATCTTCAGCACCACCATTTTTCTGAAGCTTCATTTTCAATGTTCCTATAGATCCAGCTGGGATGGATACGGTATCCAGATGTGGCACCCAACACCTTTATCATGGCTTCAGTATAAAGCCATGATTTCATTAACACTCCAGTAAATGAGCTGTATACAAGAAGATGGCAGAAAAGATGAGTGAATAGTTTTCACATTGCTAAGAGACCCAGTTGCATTTTAACAGGTCAAGTAATTATGCAGCATGGAGAGAATGTTTAATTTAATTTGAAAGTTTAAAAAACAATTCTTATTCTCCCAAAGGCTTTGAAAGGTTAGTGACCTTTTTAGAGTGTTCCACTTGAAAGATGTCTTCAGAGATGTATCCTGTTGAGCAGGGAGGATAAATAGCACACTGACTTTTATTTTTATTTTGAGATAATGAAAAATATTTCCTGCTAGCGATATTTCTCAATCACTGAGGATCACATTTGGCTGTCCCTTTTTATGTCCTGCCCTTCTGTCTTACTTTGGAGACAGCTAGAATTCTCACTAGGGTCTCATTGTGGGACTTCTCAGGATAATCTTGTAGATATGCAAATTTCATAGAGTTACAGGGTCTTAGAACCTAAGAACTACATAATCAGGACCTATACTTAACCAATCCCCCAAATAGGATCCCCACTATAACTTACTAACAAGTGGTCATTTAGTCTCTGCTTAAACACTTCCAGGAAGGGAGATTTCCTACTTCATGAGGCACATATTCCATTCTTGGATAGTAATACTTGTTAGGAAGCTTGTGTTTTTTCCCCCATGGAATCCAGCCTATACTGACTGCTTTGCAATTTCTACCCACAGGACCAACTAGATCAAACAAGATTCCTCTTCCCCATGACAACCCCTCAAACAACTGGAGACCATTTTTGTGTCCTTTCCTAGTCTTCTTTTCTCCAATCTAACCATCCCCTTTTCCTCCAATTGATTTTGATGTGACATGGGTTCAAGACTGTTCAAAATATTGATTACATTTCTCTGTATAATCTACAGCTTCTGTATGTCTGCTTGAAAACCATGACTCCAGGCATTGAATGCATTATTCCAGATTTGGTCCAACATGGATGGGGTACAGTGGGGACATCACCTCTTTCTTCCTGTAAGTTATGTTTCTCTTAAACAGCCTGAGATCACATTAGCTTTTTTTTTTTTGACTGTCACCTATATTGTTGAATCATCGACCTTGCAATTCACTACATTTGAACTCTTTTTTTGAAAACTCTTCTGTCTGTCTAACAAGCCTCTCTCATCTTGCACCAGTGAAGTTGGTTTGTTGCACCCAAAATGTGAGAATTTACATTGAACTCTATTGATTTTAATCTAATTAGATTCAGTCTAGTGTTCTAGGATGTCAAACTCTTTTTGGATACTGACTGTCATCTAATGTATTTGCTCTCTTCTCCAGTTTTATATCATCTGCAATTTGAGGAATATGCCATCTCTGCCTTTCTTCATATCATTGATTTTTAAAAAATGTTAAACAGCCCAAGTTAAAGTACAGAACCTGGGACATGCCATTGGAGACCTGTCACCTGGCTGTTGAGCCATTACTAGTGACTTTTTCAGTCTAGGTATATATTTCTGAATCCCTCAGATAGAATTATCATCTAATCTACATCACTCCTTTTCCACAAGAATCGTATCAAATATAATAACAAAAATTTGCTAAAATATAGGGAAACTAAAATTTAAGCAAACAAGATTCTTCCTTCCCTCATCCACCAGTTTAGTATCCCAACAAAATAAATACCCTATAGTAAAGGAAATGAAGTTATCCTGGCATGACCAGTTATTGATGAAGTTGTGGTGGCTCTTTGAAATCACCACATCCTTTTCTATATGTTCATCAACTATCTCTTTCATAATAAGTTAATTTTTTCAGGAACTTCTATATATGTTTCTCTCCCTAGAGCTTAGTTTCCACACCTGTTAAGTGAAAGAATTAATTACTTGGTATAGTCAAACTGCTAATACTCAACTTCGAGCCACTGGAGTGTGAACCTTAGAACTTACTACTTGGGTAAGACCTTTTACTTCTCTTGGTCTCATTTGTAAAATCAGGGGATTGAAATTGATAAACACTAGAAGAAGACATGAGTTCAAATTCTTCCTTAGCCACTTCCTATGTGACTCTGAGCAAATCACATAATATCTCTGTGCCTCAGTTTCCTCATCTGTAAAATGAAGGGGTTAGAATCAATGCCTTCTGAAGTCCACTTCAGCTCTACACCTATAATCCTAAGATTCTTCCTGTTGTTTAATCAATGATCATATGATTCTTGATGTTATATGAAAACCCTTAGAGATCTGAGATTCTGAAACAGCCCATTCTCCTTTGACGCAGCTGTGATTGTTAGGACTGTCTTTCTTATGCTGAATAGAAAACTTTTCCTTCTTCTGACTTCCACCCTCTGACCCTAGTTCTGCACTTGGGGGTCAAGGAAAATAAGTTTAATCCCTCTTCTCCATGTCAACAGTTGAAATATTTGGAGATGGATCTCTTAAGCCCTCTGCTTTCCAGGCTTTAAATGAGTTCCAGTCCTTATTTCTAGAAAGTTATATCCTTTGGAACTGGGGGAAACAACAACAAAAAAGCAGCCCCAACAAATGAAAGAGATGTGGCTTCTATGAGAATGATCTTACCATAGCATAAATCCTTGTGTGCTGTAATGTAGGAGAAAGAATGCAGGAGACCTGGATTTGGATCCTGTCTCTGACGCTAGCTGTGTGATCCTGGACAAGTCACTTTAACTGGTTAAGACTTAACGTCTCCAGGAAAGATAGTAGATAGTGTATTCTAATCTAGTTCTAATAGGTAGGTGGTACAGTGGATAGCGTGCCAAACGTAGAGTCAGGAAAGCTGGATTTTCCTGCTTCTGACCCTCATTAGTTGTATGATCCTGGGTAAGTCACTTAACTTCTGTCTGCCTCAGTTTCTTCATATAAAAATAGATGTAGAAGGACTGTCATATCAAATGAGACAACATGTTAAAGACTTCGCAAATCATCAAGCATTGTATACAAGCTAGTTATTATCATAATTCTTTGAATTTGTAATTTACTAAATGCCTACAATCAGTTAAGCATTTAGGAAGTCTTTATCGTGTACCAGGCACTGTGCTACCTTGGAAAGTACAAATACAACCAGAAAAATAGTCTCTGTCTCCAAGAGGTTTACCTTCTAATGGGGAAAGACAACAATACACAAAAGGAAGCTGAAGAGGAGGCAGGGAGCTTGTACCAAACAGTCAGAGGGACACGATAGAGAAAGTCCTGGCGAAATGAGTCAACAGTGAAGCCTGGAGAGGGACGAGGATGTCTTTTGCCTGAGTCTCCTCCTTCTGTTAGAAGCTTCTGGAGGAACCAGCTAATCAAAAGGTGAGGCTTCAGGGGCTTGGAAGATTTCCAACTGAAGATTTGTAATGAATAGACATAATATCTCTTGTGCTGCCTATGTCACTGGCCATGAGAAAAATACTTTGTGTACTTGCTTCAAAGTACTATGGACTTGTCATTAATTACGGTAAAATAGATCTCATTCTCCTCACTGTGCCTCCAATTGAGTTATTGCCAGTGTTCCTGTCTAAGAGAAGAAGTAATAAACTTATTTAGGGTAAATAAACTTATTTGATCTAAAGTCTTAAAAACCCATTTGGACAATCCACTCTCAATACCAGAGGAATTTTCATTTTTCAAAATAAGACAGTATTAATAATTCAATGAACCTTTTTAAAGTCCCTATTATGAAGTAGCTAGGTAGTACTGGACCTGCAGTCAAAAGCTGAGTTCAGTTTCCAGCCTCAGATATTTACTGACTGTGTAATTTGGACCTTTTAACTTCTACTTGCCTCAGTTTCCTCATCTTTAAAATGTATATAATAGAATATATATGTGTGTGTGTGTGTGTGTGTGTGTGTGTGTATGTATGTATGTATATTAACAACTACTCCCTGGGTTGTTGTGAGAATCAATTAAGGTAATTTTTGTAAAGCACTTTTCAAATTTAAAGTTTATAAAAATGCTAGCTATTATTATATGCTAGAAACTTCCCCAGGGCTATAAATACAAAAAAAGTGGGGGGAACAATGTCATCCTCAAGGAGTTTTTATTCTGGGGGTGGAAAACAACAGGCATATGTCCTAGTAAGTTAAAACTATATACTATCAAGATATAGGAGACTTACCCTAGCAAGCAAGCTGTGCCCTGAGCTTGGCATAGCAACAATCCTTCGTGCTTATCCTCTGGGTGATTTCACCCTCTGGCAAAATCATATAATTATTGTAGTGCTTTGACCAACTCTAGGTGTTCTCTGAGCTCAGACAAGTACTGGACAAGCTTGGATCCAAGTACCCATGTTTCAGTCATGAAGTCCTGATAGGACTCGAACTTGTCTCATTGTTGCTGTTACCCCTCATTTTCAAGGTTAGAGGCCACTGAATAGCCATAGGTATAAGTACTGAGATCAGCTTACACAAAAACTGGTCCCCTTACTAGCAGTAGGATAGCAGCACACGTGTCTGTGCTTACAAACCATTTCCCTCACTTTGAAATTAAACTTCTGGTTGATTCCTGACTCTCCTGTCTCTAGCCTGCTCTATTTAGCACCATCTACCCACAGGTTAGATGCGTTCAGTCTGGCTGACATTAATTGGACTCTCCTGTTGAAGTTAATTAAGTGAGATTGGATATGGAACTGGGCCATTAGATCCTCCAGTACTATCAGGAGCAGACCATGCATCACTGGAGATTTATTTCTCCGAAGTTCAAACCACCCCTCACCTGGTGAGTCCTGTGCTCTTGTTCTTGTTCCACTCTTTGAGCACCTGCCTTGATTGAGCTCACTGTTCTTTGTGAGGAAAACTCTGAGGTCCTCCTGTTACCCAATTAGCCTCAGGTCTTTCTGGTAAGGATATCCTTTCTGCACACTCTGTTATCCTAAACAACTCTTTCTGTTTGGCTCTAGCTTCTGTAGACCAGAAGGCTCTTACCTGTTCTGTTTTCACTTTGTTCCCCACCACCACCATCCCTGCAAGATAAGAGAGGGTTCTGTTAGCTCCCTGCTATTTTAAACACTTAAACTCTTTCTCAGGTATGGACTGAGACTGTGCATTTTGTTAGAACAATTTGTGCCCATCTCTGTCTTGTTATTTTGTCTGTGTTTGCATCTGTCATATTTGTGTTGTTTCTAGATTCTGTTACCTTGAAAAATTTAAAATTTAAAATATAAAAATTTATTTCTACAGCCAGCCAGAAAAAAAAAAAACTTAAAGCACTTGCTTTAGTCAGAGAGTTTAGAACACTGGAAAAGATAAATCAACTTTCATAGTTGAAGCAATTTTCCCAGGAAGCAGGACTTATTCCCACTTTAGGCTTTCTGCAGGAGTTTAGGTTATAAAAAAAAGAGAGAAAACCTGTAAGACACTTTTCTTCCTTGTCATTTCATCTTTGGCAATGTTGGAATTACAGAAATAGTTAGGTAATTAAAGTCTTAAGAATTGCTAAAAATATCTTAGCATATTAAAGAGTTTGAAAATTAATCATGTTAAGATTGCAGGGGAGAACTCCTGGGACCCTGGAGTAATTCCAAGAACTTACTCCCTTCTGAAATATCTGACTAAGTTTCTAGGTATCACTCTGTAGAATTGTAGAATTGATATGAATAGAATAGAAATGCAGAAATATAAGAATTAAATTCTGAAAGTTTTAAAAGTAAATGGGAAGATTAGTAGCTTCATTGTTCTAGGACAATGAAAAAAAAACCAAGTAGTTTGGAAGTAATTCCAGAGTGAAGAAAGAAAAAAATAGGTAAATGGTTTGTACTCCATAGCAACCTCTTGTTAACCCTTCCTTGACATTTCTGACCATCAAAAGAGAGAAGATTGTTTAAACCAAGTTGACTAGTAGACTGCTGTGACTTCCCTAAGGGCCTCTGACCCCCTCTCTGTTAACCTTTCTTACACCAGATCAGATTCCCAAATCCAGGTGTTGAAAAAATCCTGGAAAAATGAATTATGTTTTGGTTGCAGAAATTTTTTAACTTTGTAATTGTGGGCCAGTTATCTCTGTTTGCTCCAATTTCCTTATTTGTAAAGAGAAAAATAATAATGATGCCCACCTCCCAGGGTTATTGTGGAGATCAAAATAATATAATGATTTTAAAGTGTTTAATATAATGACTGGCATATGTTAAGCACTACATTATTTCTTTAATTGAATGTAATTGTTTCATATCTGATAATTCTAAAGTGGTTTTAAAATGTGAAATATAATAAGATCAATGATTTTTATATATGATCATTTGGAAATGCAATTAATATCAACTGAAGTTTTGTTTCATGTTTTAAATTCATGGTACTGTTTGTATTATTATTTTATTTCTAAATTCTCTTATACTGTGAAATTTGAGAGACCTTTGTAACAGAAATGCTGTTAGAGAAAACAGCTTGATAATCTGGATGGTACTACACATAAACTAGGCTTTTAAAAGGATATGATAAAAATAGATATTTGAAAATTGTTAAGTATTTAATGAGGCATATTTTGTTATAAGGTATATAAATTGATTATAACAGAGAATTTTCATTTAATTATAAAAGCATATATGTTGGTTTAAAGATGTAGCTTCAACATATTAATGATTAGTCAGCTATCAGGCATTCACTAGGTGTCTGAAACCCCAGAATACAGGTAGTTTTAATTTATAAGTAAAGGATAAATGAAATGTTAACTGTTAGGAAAATAGCAGGAAAGATATTCAAGCCCTAATTTGTGGTTAGTGAAATTTTGCTATTTAAGGTAAAAATTCCCGGGACTGTAATTTACTATTGTTTTAAGTCTTGATTACAGGGATAGTTGTCTGAATTTGTCATGAATAGTAGAAAATGAGATATGCTGCAGTCTGAGAATTGCTAACAGTAGATGTCTATACCTGGGAAAAATTTTGGGGATGACTTAGGTAGGATCTTCTTGACTTTATTTCTCCATTGTGTTATCTCCTTTCTGAAAAGGAAGTTTCCTCATCTGGTTAATCCTGAGCATTGCTATTAACAACCTGTGATTACATGATTGGCTGTCAGATATGATTCATGCCTAGAATCAAACAGAACTAAGAGAGTTTTCCCCTCTGTTATGATATATGACATTGTTATAACCATGTCCCTCCTTTTCCTTTTGTAACAAATTTCTATAATCAAGGTTTTGTAAGTACAATACCACATTTATTAAATAATAGATTGATACTGGAATATCTCTGAGTTACTTTAATAGGATACAACTGTGAACATCTTGCAGTTTTAACCTATATTCGTGGTCAAATTATAATACAGGGATGATATTCTCCTAAGAGGGAAATGATTAAACAAAGTAATAAGACAAAAATGTAATGTGAAAGTTTTCTAATTAAATGGAATTGTAAATTTTGAGAAAAGCAACAGGGTTAGACTGTTTTCTCTAAAATTATATACAGATGTATACGATTGGCTTCCAAAATTTATCTGTCACAGAAATTCAGTCTTTGAACATGTTTTGGTAATAAATTCTCAAAACTGGATCAATGAATTTGAACATAAATAGCATGGATAATGGTAAAGGAAGTGAAATTATTTTACTTATTAATTAAAGTATCTATCTGATAATTTTAAAAGGTCTAAGTTCATTTTACAGTAAGGCCCTCATAAATTTTTAAAAGATTATTATATCAGGTACAGGATTTAGGTAAGGATAGAAACAGCAAATCATATATAAACTGAAATTTTCTGGTTTCGGAATTATGTTAGAACAGGAAGCAGAGCTCCCTTTAGAGCTGCCCTGATAATAAAGCCTATTGTCTAAGAAAATATATTTAGGGACCAGATGATTATCTGAGACACCTGGGACTCAAAATGCGCTAGTTAAATGGATATTGAGAATGGGTCACTCGAAGACAAGGAGACTTGATTTTTAGTTATGTTTGTTGTCTTGGTTACCATGGTAACATGTAAAGCTTCCTTCTCAAAACTATTCCATTGTGAGCCCTCTAAGTAGTTTGATCTGCTTCTGACTTAATGTAATTATGCAATAGTGGGAATTGTGAGAAAATCTCTATTGTATTGTTTGAACCTAGACCTGTGTGGCTAGGAAACTGGATTATTTCTATGTGTTGTTTACAGACTCCTTAATGAAAGGCCTACATTATGCTGACCAGAAACTCAGATCCAACCAAAGAAGAGATAACAAGTTTTCTCACAATTGTCAACCCATTTGTCTTCTAAGGGTCCCTACTCTTCTCACTACTCCCACAGCTGTCAAACTTGCAGGTGTGGGTTCCGGGATCATCTGAAGAAAGCCTTTGCTCCTGAGTGGACAGCAAATGGACCAGAAACCTCAAGGTTCATCTAGTACAGACCCAGAAGTAGCTGACACTCAGATGAGACAGCTGTTTTTCTTTGTTATGTGCCTGTCCTTTGTTATGTGCCCAACCAACAAGACCTTGATTGTGTGTGTTAGCATTTTCTCCCCCTACATTCTTGGCCCTCTCTCTTTTCTGCTCATAGCAAATGATGGCTAGCAATAATCCCTGGGATATGCATCCTGATAGGTCCCCTCAAGGAACTAACATCCTGGGTAACATCTCATCCTGGCCCAACTAGCCTGACTCTACTTTATAGAAGGGTAGGGGTTCTCTCAGAACCCCTCTCTTGGGCCAAAAGGTGGAAATGTCAAGGTATTAGGAGACACCCTGTTTTCCAGAGCTAAGGACCAGCAAGCAAGCTGTGCTCTGAGTTTGACATAACAATCCTTTGTGCTCACCTTCTGGATGATCTCACCCTCTGGTAAAATCTTATAATTATTGTATTGCTTTGACCAGCACCAAATGTTCTCTGAGCTCAGAAAAGTACCAGATAAGCTTGGATAAGTACACATTTTCTAGTCATGAAACCCTATAAGAACCAAACTTGTCTCATTACTTTTAGTCCTCATTTTCAGGGCTACAGCTCACTGCACAGTCATAGTTATAAGTATTGAGATCTGCCTACATTAAGCTTGTCCCCTCACTAGGGACAGGACCATAGCACATGTGTTCTTACTTGTAAGCCATTGCCCTCACTTTGAAATTAAACTATGAAAAAATGCTCTGAATCACTATTAATTAAAGAAATGAAAATTAAGACAATTCTGTGGTACCACCTCATGCCTCTCTGATTACTATGACAAAAAAGGAAAATGATAAATGTTGGAGAAGTGGGAAAATTGGTACACTAATGCATTGTTCATGGAGTTGTGAGCTGATCCAACCATTCTAGAGAGTAATTTGGAACTATGCCCAAAGGATAACCAAACTGTGCATACCCTTTGATCCAGCAATACCACTATTAGGTCTATATCCCAAAGAGATCATAAGAAAGGGAAAAGTACCCACATGTACAAAAATATTTATGGCAGCTCTTTTTATGGTGGCAAAGAATTAGAAATTGAAGGGATGCCTATCAGTTGGGGAATGGCTGAACAAGTTGTGGCATATGAAATGAAATACTATTATTCTATAAGAAGTGATGAACAGGTGAATTTCAGAAAAACCTGGAAAGACTTACATGAACTGCTTAGTGAAGTGAACACAAACTTCACTGACATTGTGTGCTGATCAACTAAGATAGACTTAGCACTTCTCAGCAATACAATGATCCAAGACGCTTCTAAAAGACTCATGATGGAAAATGCTATCCACATCCAGAGACAGAACTATGGAGTCTGAATGCGGATCAAAGCACATTATTTTTAGCTTTTGTTTTATTTTTTCTTTTTCCTGCTTTTTCTCCTTTTGTTCTGATTCTTCTTTTATAACATGACTAATGTGGAAATATGTCTAAGATGATTGTACATGTATAACTACCATCAGATTGCTTGCTGTCTTGGGAAGGGGGGAGGGAAGGAAAGAGGGGAGAAGAATTTGGAGCTCACCTTATTAAAATGAATGTTGAGAACTATCTTTATGTGTAATTGGAAAAAAATTAAATATTATTGTATAAAATAAAATTAACATTAAAAAAAGAAAAGAAATTAAACTTCTTTTGATTCCTGACTCTCCTGTCCCTAGCCTGTTCTGTTTAGTTCCAGCCACCCACAGGTTAGAGGCTGGTTTGGTCCAGTTGACTTAATTGGACTCTCCGGTTGACAGTTCTGTAGGGAGAGGACAATTCTTTACAGAAAAGAATGAGTTGTTGCTTTTACAGATGAGTTAACTGAGGTCCCCAAACCTTAAATTACTTTTCCAAGATCACAGAAGTAGCAACGCACAGAGCTGAATTTGATCTGAATCTCTGAATCCAAACATTGTACATCTTTCTGTACTGACTTTGTAACTAGAACTCACCCAAAATGAATTGAGGTGCTTGGTGTAGGCTCCCCATCACTATATACATCCAGTAAAAGGCTGGATAACTATCTTTCAGATAGTGGACAGGATTTAATGTATCATTTTTTGACACTTCTTGAACAAAAAGCACCTTACACCTTTAGGTGTTTCATAATTTTCATAAATTTAATAAGAAGATTTATGTACATTTTTACATGTTGTTTCCCACGTTAGAATATGAGGTCCCAGAGGACAGAGTGTTTTTACCTGTCTGTGTGTCTCAGAAGTTAGTACATGCTCACTATGTCTAGCACATACTAAATGTTTAATAAATACTTTTTTTTATTTTGTTTTTGAGTCATTTCAGTTGTATCTGATTCTCTATGACCCCGCATGGGGTTTTCTTGGCAAAGATACCAGAGCAGTTTCTCATTTTCTTCTCCAGCTCATTTTACAGATGAAGAATGGAGGCAAACAGGGTTAAGTGACTTATCCAGGGTCACACTACTAGTAAGGGTCTGAGGTCAGATTTGAACTAAGGTGAATCTTCCAGATTCGAGGTCTGGTGCTCTATCCACTGTGCCACCTTGCTGCCTCAAATGTATATAAGTGGATATTAATTTCATGCATTTATTCAATCATTAATTTATGCATTTAAAAAGTACCTGTTTGACCTTTCCAATGTAACTAATTATACAAAAGCACACACACATATATACATAATATAGGATGTGAGACATGATCTCTTCTCACAATTGTCTAAGGAGTTAAGCAGTATGGTTCAGTGAAAAAGAACTCTGGACCAGAAGTGAGCAAGATGGCACCAGGCTACCTCTGCCTCCACCAATGACTAACTGGGGTCTTTGCACATGTCTTTTCCTTCTCTAGACCTCAGTTTCTTCATCAGTAAAATAATGAAGTAGGATTAGGTGAGTTTACGGGTTCTTTCTTCTATCTCTAGCAGGGCATAGCCCCATGAAAAAAACTTGGAAGGGGCAACTGATTGTTTCTTTCCCATTAATACAGAGCAGCTCAGGGAAGGGATTTTAAGGACAGCTCCCTCCTCAAATAGTTTGTCTACTATGATGTTTTCCAAACTGTGAACCAGGGACCCTCTGTGATCCAGGGAATATTTCTGGAGACCTTTCTGATCCTCTCCCTTCCTTCCCCCCAACCATGTGTTCCCCAGCTTGGTAAGACTTCCCACTCATTGTTAAACACTCCTGCTGTAGAGGATCTGGGTCACCAAGAGTGGGTGGATAAGGAGGCAGTGAGATAGAACAGAGGGGAAAAACAAGAAATTACAACCTGGCGTTAATCATTTGAAGATTTTAACTTGAAAAATATTTGTGAGCAGACTTGGCAGTCCTTATAGAGATTCAAACAGAGATGTCTGGGTTACTTATATAAATTACACACATATTTTCTTGGGGTCATTGGGTAAGGAGAGAGTCAGGGGAGTGCAGAGCATGCTAGACTGGGTGTCTGATGACTCCTGGTTTGGTTACTATATAGTCCTAAGGATGCTAAGCAAGTCATTTCCCTTCTATGGGCTTCAGTTTCAGTAGCTGTTAAATGGGCATGATATTACCCTCTTATGTCCCTCACAGAGTTGTCATTAGTTAACATTATGGCACAGCAGAAAGAGCATAACATTAAGAGTCTGGGGGCCTGGGTTTCAATCTTGAGCGTATTATTATGGAATCTACACCCCTCTGGAACTCAGTTTTCTCACCTGTAAAAAGGGGCAATTAGATTAGTTAATCACTAAGGTTACCCCTAGCTTTAAATATAGGATCATATGAGATCACAAGATAATATATGCAAAAAGGCATTTTAGATTACAAAGTATTTTTTTAAATGTATGGGATTATTATTATTCCAACTGTAGCCTGACGTTCTCTGCTTCCCCTCTACGAATCTATTAACAATAGTTTATGATGCTTCCCTTTTACTAGACTATACTATAGGACATATTAACCGAAAGCAAAGAATTCAGTTATATAGAATAAGGAGAAAAAATAACAAGGAACTTCCCACCAGCTTCCAGTGCCTCCATTGGAAACACACTTTCCCATGCCATGGGTGAGAAACAAAACTCTGTTTTGCTTCTATGACTTTTATGATTATGTCTCCAATGTATCCTCTTCTGAATGGTCTTTTGCTATCTCCAGCAAGAATTCCTGACTCTATCTGTACCATAGAGCGATGGCCTCCTGATGTCATCTGCTGGACTGCTTTCTTTGCTGAGCTTTCATATGCCACTTTTCCACTGACCTGCTATTGTGCTCTCTGATTTTTATTTATTTTTGCTGAATAATGCCTGCTAGATAGCTCTTTCCCACAGGGTATGATTTCCAACTTTCTTATGAGTCAGCTTCTCAATCACAGCCAACCAATACCCCCAAAGCCCTCAAATCAAGTTTGTCTTTTTTGACTAATTCTGCTGGAGAAGTGCCTTCGTGGACACTTACTCAGACACACTTGATATTTGGTTGAGATGGGTGAGTAAATTATTTTTAACTCCCATTATGCCCCCAGTAATTATTGTCAGGGCCATGAAAATTATCCTGGTCCTTCACCTAGTAACATTAGTGGAATGATGTAAGACTGGTAACCTTTACCCTACATTCTTGCCTAGACTATTCTCCTCATGTAAGAATCCCTAACACACAGATCAGAAAAATCTCATTTGAAAGAGTATTTTTTGTTGTTTATCAGGTTTAATCTAAACTCATAGTTTATTATTCTTCCTTTGGGAAGCTAGGTGAGTATGAAAGAACCATGAAAACGTCTTCTAACTCTGATTGTGCAAAATCTCATAAAGTAGAATCAAATAATGTTAGATCACAGAATGCCATCGACTATCACAGAAAGAGGTTGACTATTGCAACCCTTTCATTCTTCAGATAGTTGCAGATAATCCCCAACTGCACTGTTGCTAAAAATGTTAGCCTCTGTAATTCACGGAGTGTCATTAATCAGCATGTACTATGTGTAGAGCGCAGTACAAAGTATTGAGGGAGAAGGGAAGGGAGGGAAGATTAGACAGGAAGGAGAAGATTATGCTAGTTAAGGAACTTAGACCCTAATTAAAACTGTACAGAAAGTTAAAAAAAAAACCACAGGTAATTATAGCGCTGCATAGATTACCTAGTCAAAGTTGCTTTAGAAGACGGTTTCCTGACCAGGGTATTCAATTACCATGGATTTGTACGTATCGACAAATAGAAAATAGAATGTCAGCATTTGACGGGACCTTAGAAACTACTCCATTCTCTATGTTTTCCCAAACAGAAGACAGACCCAGAAAGAGAAGACGACTTTCCTAAAGTCCTACAGTTACTTAGTGGCAAATCTGAGTAGATTAGTAGTCTACTAATTCCTGGCCTTAAGCCTTTTCTTTTACCAGACAGAGGCTCCAGGAAACATTCCCCAATCCATCCAAACCCTAATGAGTCTTCCCTTCTCTAAATTCATCTAACACACTGTTTGTATAATTCTTATTGGCACTTGCCATAGGTTGTCTTATACTGTGATCTCTTTGTTTCATGGTTACATTTATTTTGGACAGGCATCCGTTTTGAACTGAACTGAATAGGAAGAAAAGTGCAGATTTATTTGCTTTTGACAAAGTATGCTACATTTTCAACAACCTCAAACTTCTCCCAGAAATAAAAGTTGACTTTTTGATATACATTTTTTCTAGTAATTCTGGAATGTTATGATGGCTATGGAGCATGAAATGCTACAATTTGCAATACATCAAAATTGTGAGTCATCCAGAGTCACAACTAGCCCAAACTATGTGCAATTGATTGGGGTGTGGGGGGTGGGAGAAAGGAGAGAATGTTGCAGAAGATAGTCTAGTGTGGGTAGAGTGACTCTTGGAAGGGTGATTCATCCCTCAAAGTGTCCCATAGAAGTAGTTGCACCCTATGCCTAGGGTGAATCATGAGCTGAGGTATGGGGTTGGCAGTCACCAAGCGGACGAAGAGAAGCATGCCTCCTTGAACTGAGCTCCCTGAATGCTGGTGCCCCATTCACTTCCTAATAGTTCTAGTTTGAGTAACTCAAAGGGCAATGTAGAGACAAAAAAACATGCTATAGCATTTTATATACAAAGAAATGTGTGCTGGAAGCAGTGTTAAAGAGAGTGTCACAGAGCTATATGACTGGAAAAGGAGGGATTCAATTTCAGAACCCAGTTATCAGGATTCAACATTATAGAGCTATTGGTTACTGAAGATTCCAGAGTGGGTTAGGACTATGGCAAAGGCTGCCTCCTATTTGAGCCTATTGCTCTACAGTTCATCCAGGCTGGAACCCATTCTCAAAATTCCCATAAATCTTTGTGATGAATAGATAGAAAATGGACAGAGGGACAGACAGACAGATAGAGAGGGCTGGATAGGTAGGCTGTTTGATAAGTAGATAAATAATCTATTAAGTACTTATGTGCTCAGTGATGTGCTAATGTGGATGTGGGAAGGGATGAAGCATTTTTTCTTTAATGTAAAAACAATTTGAACATTTTTTAAAGTTTTCAGTTTGAATTTTATCCTCCTCTTCCTCCCTTCTCCCCTCCCTGCAAAAATAAGCAGTCTGATATAGGGTATGCAGGTGCAATCATGTAAAACATTTCCATATTAGTCATGTTGTGCAAAAAGGAAAGAAGCAAGGAAAGAAGAAAGGAAGAAAAAAGAGAAAGGTAGAAAGAAAGAAAAAGAAAGGAGGGAAGGATGGAAGGAAAGAAGGAAGGAAGGAAGGAAGACAAAGGAAGGAAGACAAAGGAAGGAAGGAAGAAGGAAAAGAAAGAAAAAGAGAAAAATAGTTAAGTTTCAGTCTGTATTCAGATATCAGTTCTTTCTCTGGAGGAAGATAGCATCTTTCATCATGAGTACTTTGGGATTGTCTTGGATCATTGTATTGCTGAAAATAGTTGCTATTCATAATTCTTCATTGTACAATATTGCTGTTACTGTATAAAATGTTCTCCTGGTTCTGTTCAGTTCAGTTTGCATCAGTTCATGTAAGTCTTGCCAGGGTTTTCTGAAATCCTCGTTTGTCATTTCTTATAGCACAATAATATTCCATTATTGTCAAGTACTGCAACTTATTCAGCCATTCCCCAACTGATAAACATTTCTTCAATTTCTAATTCTTAGCCACCACAAAAAGACCTGCTACAATTATTTTTGTTCAAGTAGTTCTTTTTCATTTTTTAAAAAAAATCTCTTTGAGATAAAGACTTAGTGATATTGCTAGATCAAAGGGGAATAAACAATTATTAAACACCTTTTGTGTGCCAGACAATATACTAAACACTTTACCACTATTATTTCATCCGATCCTCAAAACAGTCCTAAATGGTAGGGAAACTGAGTTTGATAGAGTTTAAGTGATTCACCCAGGATTACCTACCTGGTAAGTATCTTGAAGTTGGATTTGAACTCAGATCTTCCTGACTTGCGTTCAGTACTTTTTTTAATGCATCATAATGGAGGGAAGACAATATATAAATGGCAGCTAGAAAGAAGGGCAGGGAAGGGGGAAGAGTACTCAGGAAAGGTAAGGTACTCACATGGAGGAATGCTGAGGAGGTGATCAATACCTCTGTGGAGACCTAGATTCCATTTAGGCAAGTCAAAATCTCACCTGTCAGACCCAGTGGTGGAATCCAAGTTTCTGGTAGAGTAGAGATTGTTGGAAGGTGGGTCCATGGTGAGGAGATGGATAGAAATGACTAACTCTGCCTACATAAAACATTGTGTAAATATATCATTATTATTATCATTAATGATAACTAGAATTATCATTAATACTACTAATAATTATTATTATGACTTTTGGATCTTGGTTTTCTCTTTCTTCTATCTAGATCACCTTAGGCATATTTTCTTCATATTCTTACAATGAAATCGTCTCAGCCTTTGAGTTATTTGGCTGAAAACATTGTAGGGAGAATTCACAATTCAGATAAGAAGCTGGAGTAGATCACTCAACTTTCATGACTTGAGTCTGTTTCTAATTGACTATATTTTTCTGGTTTCATGGCTTTTATACTTTTGGTCACCTGGGGCACTTGGCCAATTCCATGATACTGATGTATAGCAGTGATCTTAGTGGCATGGTCCCAAGACCCCTGATTACCAGGGCCCTGAAATCTCTGACAGAGACATACCTAAAGGAAGAGGGAGGGTTCAGGAGGCATTGGGGAGGAAACAGCTGTTCCTGCTCTTGTGATGGTGTCTGTCATCACCTGTCAGTCCTTTTGGTGTATTTTCAAAAACATTATTTTTTTGCTAGTATCTTAGGCATAACCTGATAAATGGGGCTCTTCCCAGGAATATATATATTCCTGGCATAGGGAAAAGTTACTCAGATAACCCAAATCTCCGGAGCTGCTTTGCTCTGCTGTATAGACATCACACATGGTTCATTTGTCCTTTTCTCCAACATGCTTAACTCCATAACCACCATAAGAAGGATGGTAGAGGACCAGTCCAGAGACTTGGACTTTCCCTGCTTTTATAGACTGTCTACAGAAAACTCCTCAGAGAGGTCAATGTTCTCATGAGGGTTTCCTGCAGCAGCTGATATCTTCCTGCTTGATTCCCCCTGACTCACTGATTGTGCTAACACATGGTTCAGTCCTGCCAACACTACTATTCCTGAACTAGGACCTTGTAGTGATGTCATGTCAGCCTAGACTTCGCTGCCCTCTGCTGGTCCATGTGGCAGTTACAGACAAGATTGCCCCCTTATAATACCTTATGGTTGAGATTTAACACCTGCTAGGTAACAGATGGTATATAGTATATGTGAAGACTGAGGAATTCTATGCTTGGGGTTTTTCCAAGATAAGTATAGGTACTGGAGGCATTGAGCAACCATATGAAGACAGATATAGCTCTCTATATTTCAGTTTCCTGGAGCATTTGACTCCCTTGACATAATCTGGAATGTTCTGTGGGACATCTGTGAGCCTCATTAGGTACTTTGAGAACATGACTGCTGGATGTGCAAAACTTCATTAATTTGAAATAGCAGAGGATGGGGGGTTCCTCTAATCAGATTTGTGTACCCCCATATATAGCAAATACCGTAAGAAATGAAGTGGTAGTGTATTAACATTTGTGCCTACACAGGCCAACTGTCAGAAGAGTTGTTATTGAGTAAACAACGGCAAGGAAAATCCAAAAAGCAGACACAATCTCAAAACAGTAATTCAACATTGGAACTCATCATATGACCTCTTGTTGAATGTAGATTTGTATCTCTGGTTGTGCCTCACTCATATTAATAAAATTAGTCTTTCTTCCCTGAGTGTATACTAAGCCATGTTGGGTGGCAATAGAAAAGTTAGTCTCACACTCAAATTTACTTTATCCAGAGCCAAGGAAATAAATGCTGTCTCTTGGCATTCCCAACTGTCAGACCTCAAAGATTCAGTTGGGTATTAATTGAAATTTTTAGATGCTGGGATTTTGAGCTTGAAGCAACCTTAGGGAAGTAATTCCATTAGTTTGTCCATGAGGGTCTTGAAAAGCAACGTGGTACAATGGAAATAATGTTGGATTTGGAATTAACAGAACTGCTTTCAGATCATAGCTCTGTTATATATCACCTATATGACTTTGGGCTATCACTTAACCTCTTTGGTCCTCAGTTTCTTCATTTGTTAACAAAATGGGGAGGGGGATAAATGGTGGACTAAATGGCCTCTAAGGTCCCTGCTGGCTCAAGACAGATGATGTGAGGTATAAAGAGGAAATGATTTAGCCAAGGTCATATAGCTAATGAGCTTTGAACAAGTGAATGAATATAATAATAAAAACATTTATCAAGCATTATATACAAAGTTTGCAATTATACAAGAGGGACAATAATACAAGGAGTTCGTATCCCAAAAGCATGAGACAACTCATAGGCATCAGTGGTGACTAGGGGAAAGTGTTTTGGTGAAAGAATTCAGAGATGGTAAGTGGAGTCATAAGTCAGTCAACTGACACATTCAGTAGCAATTCTAGTGCTTCCTTTTTGTGGTATATATTTAATTAGCTTTTTTTTAAATTTTGAGTTCCAGATTTTCTCTCTCCCTCCTACCCCTCTCCCACCCACCAGCAAAAATTATATCAATTATACATGTGAAATCATGCAAAACATGTGTCCATATTAGCCATTTCATTAACAAAAGCAAAGTGAGAAAATTATACTTCAATTTGCACTCAGAGTTCACCAGCTCTCTCTCTGGAGGTGGACTTCATTTTTTCATCCTGAATCTTTTGGAATTGTCTTGGATCACTGTATTGATTATAATAGTCAAGTCTTTCACAATTGATCATCATTATAATATTGCAGTTACTATGTACAATAATCTCCCAGTTCTCACTTCTCTTTGCATCAGTTCATGTAGGTCTTCCTGTGTTTTTATGAATGACATAAATGAAATTGAGTAGGTATATACACACACACACACATATACACACACATATAATGCACACACATGTATATATATTTCTTCCCTCTTTGCATCATTTCTAATGAGAATGACATTCAAGCACTTTCCACTCCTCCCATTTTCCTCTCTACTATAAAATCTATTCCTTGCCCACCTCTTTTATGTGAGAAAATTTGCCCCATTCCACCTCTCCCATCCCTCTTCTCACAATGTATCCCTTTTTCTCACCCCTTCATTGTTTTGAAAATTACCCCAACATAATTGACTGACAATAATGATCTTTGTCTATGCAGACTCCTTCTAACTGCCCTAATAATTATAAAATTCTTAGGAATTACATATATCACCTTCCCATAAAGAAATATAAACAATTTGACTCCACTGAGTCCCTTACAATTACTCTTTCATATTTACCTTTTTATACTTTTCTTGAGTCTTCAACTTAAATGTCAAGTTTTCTATTTAGCTTTATTCTTTTCAACAGGAATGCTTGGAAACCCTTTATTTTACTAAATATTCATTTTCCCCTGAAGGATTTTATTCAGTTTTGCTGGGGAGGTGATTCTGGTTGTAATCCTAGCTTCCCCGATCTCTGGAATGCTATGTTCCAAATCCTTCTCTCCTTTAATGTAGAAGCTGCTAAGTCATGCATGATCTTGACTATGGCTCCATAGTATTTGAATTATTTCATTCTGGCTTCCGCAATATTTTCTCCTTGAACTGAAAGCTCAGGAGTTTGACTATAATATTTCTTAGAGATTTCATTTGGGGATATATTTCAGGAGGTGATTGACAGAATCTTTCAACTTCTATTTTACTTTCTAGATCTAAGATATCAGGGCAGTTTTCCTTGATAACCTCATGAAATATGATGTCTATGTTCTTTTTTTGATTATGGCTTTTGGGAAGTCCAATGATTCTTAAACTTTCTCTCCTCAATCTATTTTTCAGGTCAATTGTTTTCCCAATGAGATGTTTTACATTTTCTTCCATTTCTTATTTTTTACTTTAATTTCTGTTATTTTGCACAAAAGACTTTTAAGTTTATTCTGAATTATTAATATTTTACCATTTGTTTCTTAATCCTAGATAATGAATAAAACAATATGTCATGCTTTATTTAGTGGCTTTGGTCAATTTCTGGGGTATAAATGCCCACAATGAAAATTTAACAATCAGCCAGTTGTAAGATGGCTTCAGCATACTCATGAAGTGCAGCTCATGGGAGTTGAGGAGGTTGGTCACCTAGAAAGCAAATGAATTTTTTAAAAATTGGTTTAAAAAGCATTTTATTTTCCCCCAATTACATATCAAGGAAATTTTTAGCATTCATTTTTACAAAATTTTGAGTTCCAAATTCCTTTCCCTACCTACCTCCTTTTCTTTCTATTCTTAGTGGCAGGCAGTTTGATATAGTTTATACACATACTATCATGCAAAACATATTTCCATATTTGTCACAGTTGTGGAAGAAGAAATATATCAAAAGAAAAAAAAACATGAGAAAGAATGAAGTATGTGAAAAAAAATATGCTTCAATCTGCATCCAGAATCCATGAGTTCTTTATCTGGATGTGGATAACATTTTGCTTCATGAATCCTTTGTGTGTCTTGGATCTAATACAAGTATCTTGGATCATTGTGTTGCTGAAAAGAGCTGAATCATTCATAGATGTTCATCATGCAATGTTGCTGATAATGTGTACAAGGTCTTCCTGGTGCTGAGCATTTTACTTTTCATCAGTTTGTACAAGTCTTTCTAGGTTTTTCTGAAGTGGGCCTGCTGATCATTTCTTATTGAACAATAATATTCCATTACATTCATATTCTATATCTTGTGCAACCATTCCCCGGTTGATGGGCATCCCTTCAATTTCCAACATTTTGCCACCATCAATAGGGCTGCTATAAATATTTTTTGCATATGTGCATCCTTTTCCCTTTTTTATGATCTCTTTGTGATGCAGACCAAAAAAGGTGTATTGCTGGTTCAAGGAGTATGCACAGTTTGGTTGTCCTTTGGGCATAGTTACAAATTGCTTTCCAGAATGCTTGGATCAGTTCATAACTTAATCAATAGTACATTAGTGCCCCAACTTTCCCACATCCTCTCCAACATTTATCATTTTCCTTTCTTTTGTCATATTAGCCAATCTAGTTGGGATGAATTGGTATTTCTGGATTTATCTAATCAAAAGTGATCTAGGGCACTTCTTTATATGCCCATGAATCTCTCTGATTTCTTGATCTGAAAACTGCCTGTCCATATCCTTTGAGTATTTATAAATTTGGAAATGGCTTGTATTCTCCTGTGAATCATTTCTCTATATATTTGTGAAATAAGACCTTTATTAGAGAAAGTTTCTATCAAGATTGTTTCTCAGCTTTCTGCTCTCCTAAACTTGGTTGCATTGATTTAATTTGCACAAAAGCTTTTCAATTTAATATGATCAAAATTATATATTCTATATTTTTAATGCTCTCTTTCTCTTGTTTGGTCATGAATTTCTCCTCTCCCCATGACAGACTGATATTTCTTGATCTTCAAATTTGATTGCTTCATTGTCCATGTCACCTTTCTAGCAAGATGTAATTTTTTTTTTATTTTGCTTCATCCCTTACCTTTACTCTGTGTGTGTGTGTTTCTCTGCTTCAGATGTGTTTCTTAAAAGCAACATTTTGTGGGATTCTGGTTTTTGATCCACTTGGCTATCTGCTTATGTTTTATGGAAGAGATCATCCCATTCACATTTACAGCTTTGATTACTACCTATGTATTTACCCTCCATCCTATTCTTCCACCTGTTTGTTATCTTTGTCGTTTCATTCATTCCCACACCACCAATGTTTTGCATCTGTCTACCATATCTTCTGATCTGCCCTCCCTTCTGTCAGCCCCCCTCCTATTTTATTTACTTCCATGTTGGGTAAGTCATTAGCTTCCATTTGTTCCATTCTAATTTTTAAATTATTATTTTTTTCAGTGAGCTTTTGGACCTCCTTTTCCATTTGGCCAGTTCTGTTTTTCAAGGCATTCTTCTCCTCATTGACTTTTGGGATTTCTTTTGCCGTTTGAATTAGTCTATTTTAAAGTTGTTATTTTCTTCAGTTTTTTTTTTGGGGGGGGGGGTCTCTTTTAGCAAGCTGTTGCTTGTTTTTCATTATTTTCTTGCATCATTCTCATTTTCTTCCCAATTTTTCCTCTACTTACTTGATTTGCAAAATCCATTTTGAGCTCTTCCATGGTCTGAGACCATTTCATATTTTTTGGAGGCTTTAGATGTAGTTGCTTTGACTTTGCTATCTTCCTCTGGTTGTATGCTTTGATCTTCTTCATGCAAAAGGATGGAAGAAAATACCTTTTCACCAAGTAAGTAATCTTCTATAATCTTACTTTTTTGATTTTTTTGTATAGTATTTCACTTTTGAGTTCTTTGTTAAGTGGAGGGCTACTACCCCAAGTTTCAGAGATTTTATGCAATTTTTTCACAAATATCTCTAGGGACTAGTAAGTCCTCAGTTCCTCCAAAGTGGTATAATCAAGGGAGAGGCTTTTACTCCTCTCTTGGCCTGTGCTCTGTTTTGTGAGCAACCACAGGCACTCTTTTCTGCAAGTAGAGTTCACTCTTCAAAGCCACCACCAGCTCCTCCACATCACTACTCCTTTTTCCTCCAGTACTACCACTCAGGATTAAGACCCGGATTAGCAGCTCGATTTCCCCACCTCGATTTCTAGACTGAGAGCTCCAGCAGCAGCCAGCATTGCTGCAATGGTTGCCACCACCCTGGGGTTAGTGCTGGGGCTGGAGCTGTTCCATGCTATCCTCTCATCCAGGTGAGAACACTTTGTCATTGACCTTTGAAGCTGTGTTTGACATTTGTGAGTTGAGAAGTCTGGAAACCACAGCTGCTGACAATGATTCAGTGCTCTGAGGACTGTTCCAGTCCCACCTATGCAAACATGGTCCACACTGGGCTGTACTCTGCTCAGAGTCTGGAGCAATAGATTCTTCCTATTGGCCTTCCAGATTGTCTTAGGCTGGAAATCTTTTTCACTCTGTCATTTTGTGGCTTCTGATGCTCTAGAATTTGTTTTAGAGTCATTTTTACAGTTATTTTTAGGGGTATGGGGGAGAGTTCAAGCAGGTCCCTGCTTCTACTCTGCCATATTTGCTCCACCCCAAGTCCATTCTTTAATGCCTTATTTTCCTCAGTGAATTTTTGTATCTCCTTTTCGATTTGTCCTGTTCTACTTTTTAAGCAGTTTTCCAATCTGATGAGTCTTTTTTCATAATTCTCCTGCATTACTCTCATTTCCTTTCTCAGTTTTTCTTCTACCTCTCATATATGATTTCTAAGCTCATTTTTGAGCTGTTCTGCATTTGAGACCACTTCCCGTTTTTCTTTCAAGTTTGCCTCTAAGTGTTTTAACATTGTTGCCCTCTTCTGAGTTTGGATCTTTGTCTTCCCTTTCACCACAATAACTTTCTACGATTAGATTGTTTTTGTGGTTGTTGTCTTTTGATCATCTGTTGGGTTTTTTTTTGTTGTTTTTTGGTTTTTTGGTTTTTTTTGCCTTTTCCCTTTGTTTTAAATTTGAGCTCCGCTCCCAATGGGGAAGGGCTCCGCCTTCTTGTGCTAGTGGCTGTAAGCCCTGGCTGTTAACCTGGTGCTTCCCTGATGTTGCTCTGAGGCCCATAAGAGACCCTCATGTCTGGTCCTGTGCTGTGGGGGGTGGGCTGGGAGTCCAGTGCTTCTGGAGGCTGTAAGGATTTGGCAGATGACCTGGTGTTGAAGTGGAGTCCTAAGGGTGGTATTTTATGTGTGCTGAGGCCTGGTGCAATGTCTCTGTGTTTTTCCATGGCTACACTGAGGCATACAACAATCTGCCTTCTGTAGGTTGCCTATTTGCCCTTGGCAACAAATGAACACCAAAGTGGAATGAGTGTTGGTGGATGATTTTCTGTTTGCAGATGATTGTGCTCTCAATGCAGCCTCTGAAACTGAGATGCAACAAAACATGGATCAATTCTCTGCTGCCTGTGCAAATTTTGGCCTAATAATTAACACCAAGAAAACAGAGGAGCTCCATCAGCCATCACCACACCATCCATACTTGGAACCTTTGATTACAACAAATGGAGAAGTTTTGAATGCTGAGGATAAGTTCACTTACCTTAGTAGTGTACTTTCCAGGAATGTATATACTGACAATGAGGTTGATGCACGTATTGTCAGAGCTAGCTCAGTGTTTGGGAGGCTCTGAAGAAAAGTTTTGGAGAGAAGAGGTATTAGACTGACTACCAGACTGAATATCTACAGAGCCATTGTTCTGACCTCATTGTTACATGCTTGTAAAATATGGATGGTCTACCAGCATCCTGGCAGGAAACTGAATCACTTCCATTTGAATTGTCTTAGGAAGATTCTAAGGATCGCCTGGCAGGATAAGATACCAGACACAAAAGTCCTTGCTCTAACTGTCAAGCCTTCAAACTCTGCTTCAGAGAGCTCAGCTCTGATGGACTGACCACGTTGTTCGAATGCAAAAGGTGCACTTGCCAAAAAGACTATTTTATGAAGAACTCACATGGGGTAGCTAATCACATGGTGGTCAGAAGAAATGATACAAGGACACTCTCAAGAACTTTGGATCTGACTGTGTAACATGGGAGACGCTGGCACAGGACCACTTAGCACGGCATGCCTCCATCAGAAAAGGTGCTGTGCTCTTTGAGCAAAGCAAAATTGAGACAGCAAAAGTAAACACAGGATGCACAAATTTGGGATATCCACCCCAAATGTTCATATGGACTATTTATTGTGCCTAACCTGTAGTAGAGCATTCTAATCAGCCACAGTAAAACACACTGAAATTTCACTTTATCATGGTAATGTCATTTTGGTACTCTTCAAAGACTAAGGACAACAACCAACCAACCTATCAATAAATTTGCCTGGGGCTATGCTGAAGCATGTGGTGGTTCTTGGAGCTGGAGTCTGCCAGTTCCCCTGGCTATACTCAGGCAAGTGTGTAGCAGGAAGAGAGGAGGAGAGGATCTTGGTGTTGCTGTTTGCCTGCTCCACCATGCTGGAGTTCAGGATCTCTCATTGTTTTGCTGAGGTGGGTTGTCTTACTGTTTCTTGATGTCTCATGACATCATTGGCTTTCGTGTGCCAAATTCTAATTTTTAAGAAATTTTTTTCCAGTAAGCTTTTGTACATCTTTTTCCACTAGGTCAATTATTCTTTAAAAAAAAAAAAAAGTTCTTTTCTTCAGGGAATTTTTGTGCCTCTTTTACCATTAGACCAATGCTGTTATTTTCTTCAGTTACTTTTGTGCCCTTTTTCTAACCAAACTATTTAACACTCTTTTCATAATTTCCTTGTATCACGCTCCTTTCTTTTCCCATTTCTCCCCCTCAACCACTCTTATCTCTTTCTTAAATTCATTCAGGAATTTATGCTGACCCTGGATCCAATTAGTCTTTTTCTTTGGGGCTTTGCTTATAGCTGTTTACACAATATTGTCTTCTAAGTTTACATCTTGGTCTTTCCTCTCATCATAGTAACTTTTTATGATCAAGGTTTTGCTGTTGTTTGCTCATTTTCCCAGCCTATTTCTTCACTCTGAACTTTATGTTAAAGTTGTGCCAACTTCAGGTTTTTTGTGATGCTGTTTTCAGAGTTAGTTTTTTTGGGGGTGGGGTGGGGGGATCTGCAAGTTTTTATTTATTTCAATGGAGCGTTATCCTGGGAAAGGTGCTGTTCTGATCTGCACTCTGAACTTTACAACAAGACGGATCCCTGCTCCAATGTAGCTACAAGTATTAGCCCTGGAACTGTGACCAGGCCTACTGCTGTCCTACAATTACATGGACTAGGTCTCCTCTTAGCCCTGGAACTCTGACTCAGACCTGCTTACTTGTGATCTACTACAGGGTGTTCCTCTCTGCCATGGAACTGTGACTCAGAACTGCTAATGTGCAATGGAGTTGTCGATCAGTATCAGTTGTACCCAGTGCCAACAAAGGGTTTTCTGTAATCTCTTTCTGACCAGTTGTCTGACCCACTTACCAGCTGTGTACTGAGAGCTCCCAAAGTTCCTGCTGCTGATGTCCCTGCTGATTTCCTCCAATGCCTCTAAAGTTGATAGTCCTTCTGTAGTTCCTGCATCCACTCCAATATTATAGATTGCTCCAGCCTATATTCTTCTATCCCGGCTACGAATTGCTTCTTTAATTCATGCAAAAAAGTGTGGGATGTAGGGAGGGTGAATACAGTTGCAGTGGCATGCAGTAAAATGGCCATGTAAAGTTTGATTGGAGGCCTGATGCTGGCAAGATCGAAATGACTCCCCCTAATCAGGATAGGATGGGAGTAATAAAGAAATGCAAAATGTAAAATTAAGAAAACAATACAAGCATTCAAACAAAAACAATCCACCTTAGATTTCCTTCAAAGATGATAATTCTTTTCTCACAACAGTGACATCAGATTGGGGGTTAGGAAGCAGCTACTATTACTTATTCCCTGGAATTTTATGATAAATCTTTCCCTGGGGAGGAAGGCTTTTAAACAGCTGGAGTCCCAGTACAGTAGACTCACCAGGCACTGACTCCTTATCTCCTCTCCCTCTTTCTTTTCATTTCCTCACCATAGGTTATTTCCTCTGTTATATAAATAAAATAGCATCTGCTAATCTCTGTGGCTGTTTGATACTATCAACACCAATAGAGATTAAGGGAGAATAGGAAGGCTTGGAAAAGAGGAAGAGTTATCCAGTCTTAGCATGGAAAAGTGAGAGAGCAATGATCTCCCAGTCTCCCTTTACCCAGTACCAAACTCCCTCAAAAAACATTTTGAGGTTGTTACTCTTGGTCAGTATTGATGAGACAACTCAAAGTTGAAATAAAGGAGAAAGGTGGGGGAGGGACCCATATTCTATTCTGGAAACCACAATTTAGGAGTGATATTGATAAGCTGGAAGGTCCCAGAAGAAGTAAATTAAGATGATACCAGGCTTGGCAACATACCGTAGAAGGATCTTCTGACCCTATATACATAGATAGATAGATAGATAGATAGATAGATAGATAGATAGATAGATAGATAGATAGATGTATATAGATATATATGTACCTTCTTCATCTGCTGTTTACCAATATCTTCTGACTCAATATATACCTTCTTCATCTATGTTGTACCATGCTCCCTTTGAGCAATAAGGGAACTTCAGTGTTTTTGTACTGATTAGAGAAGACTGGTTTTATCATTTCTTATCCAGCAAAATTTGTCAGGAGGAGGAGAGAAGAGGCAAAAGGAGTTTCCTTTTTTAATTAAAGTTTTATTTTGCAATATAAATTTAATAAATGATGACCAAGGTGATAGAGCAAGAAAACTATAAATTAACAGCACCCAGTATTTTCATTAGAACAAAATCTTGTTAGCAGTTCACATGCAAGTCATCCCACATCAGCCACTGTTGGCTCTTAGAGACAGAAGCCCAACTGAAATGAAGAATGCTGATAGTTTACACACTAAACAATACTTTAATACTAGAAGCAAGACACAATGTGATTTTCCATCTTGTTTTATCTGCTTCATGTTTGGAAGGCTGAAAGTTTTTAAAAATTTTATTCATTTTAGTTTTCATCATTCGCTTCCATAATATCTTGAGTTCTAAATCTTCTCCCTTCCCTCTGTTCCTCTCACCTCCACAAGATGGTATGCAATCTGATATGGACTATCCATGTGCAATCATATTAAACATATTTCCACATTAGTCATGTTGTAAAAAAGAATTAGAACCAAAGGGAAAAACCAGAAGGAAAAAAGAAAGAAGATGAAGAAGAAGAAGAAGAAGAAGAAGAAGAAGAAGAAGAAGAAGGAGAGAGAAAAAAACAGCATGCTTCTGTCTGCATTCAGACTCCATAGTTCTTTCTCAGGATGTGGATAGCATTTTCCATCATGAGTTTTAGAATTGTCTTAAATCCTTGTATTGCTGAGAAGTTGTCTATCAAAGTTGGTCATCACACAATACTGCTGTTACTGTTTACAATGTTCTCCTGGTTCTGCTCATTTCGCTAAGCATCAGTTTATGTAATTCTTGCTAGGTTTTTCTGAAGTCCAAAGGTGTAATTTCTTAAAGGGAAATAGAGGTAGCTAGTGTTAGGAGCATGAGCATGGGACAGAAAATCAGACCCGAGCTGAGTTACAACTGAGACACTGAATCATTTTGTTAGCATAGACACATCTTTTGATGTCTCTAAACCTGACTTCTCCTCTCTAGAAAAAGAGGATAACAATATCTTTCTAATCTAATTTTTAGGATTGTCATGAGGATAAAAGAGATAGTAAGGCAAAAGGAAGCACTTTTTCAAGTAAAAAAGGAGTATATAACTGAGACATCACATGAAGGATAATTTATGGGGTACCAGAGTCATATAAGTTTGAATTCAAGGACTCACCTCTGATGCACAATAGCTATTTAACTCTGGGCAGTTCACTTAACCTGGGAGTTCTTTATTCTGATAGAATCACAGATCCTTCCTATAGTCACATATTACCAAACAGGGGACAGTTGGACTTTGGAGGTTGAATTAGAGACAAAGTGCAGTTGGATAAATACCTGATATTAAATATGCCCAGGTTTTTACATTTGGCCTTTGCCCTGAACTCACTATGCAAACTTGGGTCCATTGTTGATTCTTTCTGAGACTGAGTTTTCACCTTTATAAAATGGATCTAATACCTTCCTTCTTTTACAAGGCATGGGGAGTATGGATTATAAAAATCAGTTATGAGTTAGAAGAAGAGTATAGTACAGTAGAGAGAGATGAGGGGTGTCATTATTGCAATCATAAAAAATAGTCATAACCAGGAATGTTTTATAACCATTTCTTTCCTACACTGGACAAGCACTGGCCACTCTTAAGGAATAACCCATTGACAAAGGAATTATTTCCAGTGTTTTAACTGTAACCCCAAAGCCAATTTCTTTTATTTGATAATATTTTATTTTCCCCCAATTGCATGTAAACACATTTTTAGCCTTTTTTGTTTTTTTTTATGTTTGTTTTGAGTTCCAAATTTTGTCCTTCCCTTCCTTCCCTCTCCACTACCTGAGACAGTAAGCAATCTGATATAGGTTATACATGTGCAGTCATCTAAAACATTTTCACGTTAGTCATTTTATGCAAGAAAATTCAAACAAAAGAAGAAAGTGAACATAGTTTGCATAAGTAAGTATTCCAATGATATCAGTTCTGTCTCTGAAGGTGGATAACATTTTTCATCATGGTCCTCTGGGATTGCCGTGGATCAATGTCTTGCTGAGAATAGCTAAGTCATTCACAGTTGTTCATCTTACAATATTCCTTTTATTGCATATAATGTTCTACTGGCTCTGCTCACTACATTCTTCTTCAGTTCATGTAAGTCTATTCAGTTCTTTCTGAAATTATCCTGCTTGTCATTTCTTACAGCACAATAATATTCCATTACAACCATATACCACTACTTGTTCAGCCATTCCCCAATTGATGGACATTCCCTCAATTTCCAATTCTTAGCCACCAAAAAAAGCTGTTATAAATATTTTTGAACAAATAGGTTCTTTCCCTCCCTCCTTTTTATCTCTTTTAGGCAGAGCCCTAGTAGTGGTATTACTATATGAAAAGGTATGCATGGCTTTATAGCCCTTTGGGCATACTTCCAAATTACTTGGAAGAATCCAACCTCAATTTCTTAATGACTTTTACTTTGTTGAAGGGAGGAAGTCTTTTTTTTAAAACCATCCCAAAATCCAGTAAGGCAATCATATTTTCAGTTTTTCTCAGAAAAGACAGATATTGTTAAACAAGGCTTTGTTTTACTAACTGACTCTCACTGAAACCAAGACTGTAGTATTTCACTGGAACAATCAAGCACATTCCTCAGAGACAACATGTTTGTCTTGACTCTAAGAATTAAACAATGTCTGAATCTTGATTTCCACCATGGACCATGAACAGCAAAGGTTACTCACAAAAAGGCAGAGAACCTGGCTTTGCTGAAAGGGACTGTGGGGAGCATTTAGGTGGCATAGTGAATAGAACACTGGCCCTGGAGTCAGGAGGACCTGAGTTCAAATCTAGCCTCAGACACTTACTAGATATGTGACCCTGGGCAAGTCACTTAACCCCGATTTCTTTTAAAAAAAAACAAATACATAAAGAAATAAAGTGACTCTGGTTTGGGTGAGACAAAGAATGTGTCTTCCTGCCTATAGATTTTGGTCCTTCATACTTATTTGGCAAGTAACAAGCACAATATAATTTTATCTTATCATTTAATTTTTTTGAGGGGGAGGGAAGTTCAATTAAATGAAGAACGAATAGCTAGAAAGGAGAATGACAGCTCCTTGAAGACAAGGTAGTTTCTTTCACTTTTATCTTTGCATCCTCAGTGCATGATATACAGTAGGTACTTAATAAATAAAATAAATGCTTGTTGACTTAAATTGAGGTAAATCAACACCTTTCCCACCACACCACTACCAACTGATATCATTTGCATTATAGCAGAAAGGAAAATCACAGACTTCTTGGAGTTGAAGGTGACCTTAGAACATAGAATGTTAAAATATAGAACATAGAATGTTTGAATGTGATCATAGATTGTTAGAAGTAGAAGAAATCTTAAGAGAACATTTTTTTTTCTGGCACTCTTACTTTACAGATGATAAAACTGAGGCCCAGGGAGGAATCATAAGATCAAAGATTTAGAGCTAAAAATAACCTTAAAGACCTTTTAGGACAACTTCCCCATTTCATTGAGGCTCAGAGAGGTGATTTATTTGGGGTCACACAATGACAAAGTGTCAGAGGCAGGATTTGAGCCCAGGTCTTCAAAAATCTAAATCCAGCAGTTTATGAACTATGTGGGGGTTACATAGCTAGTTAATAGAAAAGCCAGGACTAGTACCTAGGTCTCTTGACTTTATACATTTTCAATTATTGAGATAGAATAACTAAGTTTTTAGATCATCCAATAACACTAATTTATCTGTATTCTCGCTATGCTATCTCTGTCCAACAGCAATTAGAGGAATTGAACCATACCTATATTGACATTCTAACTATGAATGAAACCAGAAGACATCAAGCATTTGCAGACAGATGGTAGCATGGCTGAGAGATTATCCTCAGGAAAATGAAACATTTGTGGAATAGATTTCATCATATACCCAAAGGTCATAGGCAATATTAATTTATAGAATCATTGATCATCTCACCTTGCAGTTCTAAGATGCTCATAAGCAAATACACAATCAAGCAGATAATTGCAGTTTTTGTACCAGCATCTGTTTCAGAGAATGAAAACGTGGAGACATTTCATGAATGATTTCACAAGACTATATGATCATGAAGCCTCTCATTTCCCATTAGAGCACTGAACAGGATGTCAGTAGTCATCCAGCCCAATCTATCCTTTAAAAAAGGGGGGGGGGTTGGCAGAGCCAAGATGGCAGAGTAAAAGCAAGGACTTGCTTGAGTTCTCCCCCGAAACCCCTCCAAATACCTGTAAAAAATTAAACAAATTCTAGAGCTACTCAAAATGACAGAGTGAAGAAAATCTCCAGCCCAAGACAACCTAGAAGGTTGGCAGGAATGTTATATCACATTGGGCCGGGAGCAGAGCACAATCCAGTATGGGCCATGCTGGAATAGACCAGGTCAGAACAGGCCTCAAAGGACTGAATTACTGGCAGTTGTGGTTGTTTCCAGACTTTTCAACCCACAAATGCCAAACACAGGATAGAAGTTTAGTACAAAAGCTCTGTGGGACCTGGGTGAAAAAGGACCACTGGTATGGCTGAGGTCTGGCCCCAACTCTGGGGCAGGGGAAATGGTGGCTGTGGTGGCAGTTGTAACAGCAGCAGCAGTAACAGCAACAGCTTCTTCTGGAGCTCTGGAGATGTCGGGGGATTAAGTGGCTGATACAAAACCCCTGAAGCCTCAACAGTACACCGACTCCCACCCCCACCCCCACTGGAAGTAGAGTCCTACCTTGAAAAAGAATTAAAAAGTCAAGTAAGTACTTGGCTGGGAAGATGAGCAGACAGTGTAAAAAAAAACCCCAGACTATAGAATTTTACTTTGATGACAAAGAAGATCAAAATATATGACCAGAAGAAGACAACAAAGTTGAAGCTCCTATATCCAAAGCCCCTTAGAAAAATATTAATTTGTCATAGGCTATGGAAGAGCTCTAAAAGAATTTTGGAAATCAGGTAAGAGAAGTAGAGGAGAAAATGGGAAGAGAAATCAGAGTGATACAAGAAAATCATGAAAAATGAGTCAACAGCTTACTAAAAGAGACACCAAAAAATACTGAAGAAAATAAGACTTTAATAAATAGACTAACCTAAATGACAAAAAGTTCCAAAAAGCCCTTAATAAGAATTCCCTAAAAAGCAGAATTGGCCAAATGGAAAAGGAGGTTCAAAAGCTCACAGAATAAACTAATTCCTTCAAAATTAGAATGGAGCAAATTGAAGCTAATGACTTTATGAAAAATCAAGAAACTACATAACTAAATGAAAAGATTGAAAAAATGATAGACAGTGTGAAATGTCTCATTGGAAAAACCACTGACCTGGAAAATAGATCCAGGAGAGATAATTTTAAAATTGTTGAACTACCGAAAGTCATAATCCAAAGAAGAGCCTAGACATCATCTTTCAAGGAATTATCAAGGAAAACTGCCTTGATATTTTACAACCAAAACATAAAATAGAAATGGAAAGAATCCACTGATCATTTCTTGAAAGAGATCCCAAAAGGAAAACTCCTAGGATTATTGTAGCCAAATTCCAGAGTTCTCAGGTAAAAGAGAAAATATTATAAGCAGTCAGAAAGAAGCAATTCAAATATTGTATTAACACAATCAGGATAACACAAGATCTAACAGCTTATACATTAAGGGATCAAAGGGCTTGGACCATGATATTCCAGAGATCAGAGAAGCTAGGATTAAAACCAAGAATCACCTACCCAGTAAAACTGAGTATAATACTTCAGGGAGAAAAATGGATATTCAATGAAATAAAGGACTTTCAAGCATTCTTGATTGTTAAAAGACCAGAACTGAAGAGAAAATCTGAGTTTCAAATACAAGATTCAAGGGAAGCATGAACAGGTAAACAGATAGGAGAAATCATAAGGGACTTATTAAAGTTGAACTGTTTACACTCCTACATGCAAAGATGATATTTGTAACTCAGGATACCTTTTGTAGTGTTAGGGTAGTTGGAGGAAATAGATAGATGGATGATTGATAGAAAGATAGATAGACAGATAGGTAGATAGATAAATGGCACAGGCTGAGTTCAATATGAAGGACTGATATCTAAAAAATAAAATTAAGGGTGAAAGAGGAATATATTGGGAGAAGGAGATAGTGAGAGACAGAATGGAGGTAAATTATCTCACATAAAAGAGGCAAGATAAAGGTTTCATAATGGGGGAAAGAGGTGGAATGAGAGGGAATGAGTGAACCTTACTCTCATCACATTTGGCTTAAGGAGGGAATAACACACACTCAGTTGGGTATTTTACCCTATGGGAAAACAAAAGGGAAAGAGTAATGGGGGATGATAAAAGGGAGGATAGATTGGGGAAGGGGGGTAATCAAAAGCAAACATTTTTCAAAAGGAACAGGGACAAAAGAGAAAATAGAATAACTAGGGGAGGGCAGAATAGAGTAGAGGAACATATAGCTAGTTTTTCACAAGTTTGACTATTATGGAAATGTTTTGTATGACTACACGAGTATAACCTGTGTTGAATTGCTTGCCTTCTCAATGAGGGTTGATGGGGAGGGAAGAAGGGAGACAGATGATGTGGAACTCAAGGTTTTAAAAACAAATGTTAAAAACTGTTTTAACATGCAACTGGGCAATAAGATATGCAGGCAATGGGGTACAGAAATCTATCTTGCCCTACAAGAAAGTAAGGGGGAAGAAGTTAAGGGGCAAGTAATAGAAGGGAAAGCAGACTGGGGAAAGGAGTAATCAGAATGCATGACGTCTTGTTTGGGGGAAAGGAAGAGATGGGGAGAAAAATCTGGAACTAAAAATCTTGTGGAAATGAATGTTGAAAACTAAAACTAATAAATTAATAATAATAAAAATATTCCAACTTATTCATTTATCTACATCTCAAGGCAACTATTTTTGAACAGTTCTAATAGTTTAGAAGTTTGTTTTTTTTTTTTATTCAAGGCTAATTTTTTTTAAAAATCAAGGCTCAATATATGTCACTCCTAGATTGGCCTTGGAGTGTGGAATAAAGAGGTCTGGCTTATGTTATTTTAGTAAGACAAGATATGCATCATATCAAAAGGCTGTGGGAAGACTATACATTGCTAACATGGAGAGATTGAGGGAAAATGTATTTTCTATCCCATCAACCTTGGTATTCCATGTCATCACCATCCTGTCTCTTTGATTGGAGGATGGAGCCATGAGCTTCAAAACTTCCATTTATGGAGGTTTTGAAGTTCAGCTCAGGACATACACTCATTCCTCACCTGGCTACCCTATTATAAGACTTCTCTGCTTTATCCACTATGCCCCATTTTTGGGAAAATCTTTATCACCCTGAGAGATCACGTCAACCTTGGTACTGTGTCTCATCATCACCTTTTGTCTTTCTAATCAGAAAGTGAAACTGTGAATTCCCAAATTTTCATTCTGCTAGAGCTTATAGTCTAAATGAAATTAAACATTAATGTGGTGAGCCCTGGGGCTGGGAGTGGGACATGAGGTTGCCAAAAGAGGGACAAATCTGCCCAAATCAGAGACAGAGTTGGTCAAAGCTCTCATGCTAAACATAGTGGGATCTGACAAGTAACCATTACACTTCCAACTTTAGTGAGATAAGGAGACCCAGCCATTTAACTTTTTAGAAAAATAAATTTTAAAAAATGTTAGAGAACTAAGGTGAAAGGGAATATAAGCACAGATAATTTGTTTTTGAGCAAAAGGAGGGGCAAAGACAAGATGTCACTGGCATGGAGAGAATTTTTGACCCTTGCAGCCATCATTCCATGATGAGACTGATAATCTAGAAGTGATGCTTCTGAGAAGGAGCAGGTTCATTGCCTCCCTACAGAGGGCAACACCTAGTACTGAGAAAAATCAGTCAGAAGAATATTGCCTGAATCCAGGCTTTTGATGGTTGCCCTAGATGAAGTACCAGAGACCAGTTAAGCTACCCAGACTAGATCACCAGTTTGCACCCTCTGCCCCATCCACTCATCCAGATATTGAGCCCACTGGGGTTCCTGAATTTATCCATATTGGGAACATTTGTTCACATTCAGTTGCAATGGGGAGACTGAGTCTTGGCCCCTGAATTATGCCTGAGAACTACTGGGTTTAGTGACCCAGATGGTGACCCAGGGTTTCCTAGCCCTGGGAGAAGGTACATATATGTGAGACACATAGTAAACACACAAAGACTGAATGAAATGGAGATAGGAAATGAATGAAATGAAGGAATGAATGATTTTAGCATTCATTAAAGTATATATTATTATATAGAAAGTAAGCACTGGGGATACAATTAGAAAAGTAAGAAAGGCCCTGCCCTAACATTCTAATGAGGGAAGGACATCACACATGGAAGGTTTCAACCATAAGTCCAACGGAAAAACCCCATGGTCCTTCAGGTGCAGCAGAAAAGCAGATGATCATGCCTCTTCTTTAATGGGGCATGAGATGGCCATGCCTCTTCTTTAATGCCATTTGCACTGATAAAATCAGGTCAGTTTCTGATATGAAACCATTTGACAGTGCCAAGGATTTTGGCAATGAGAGCATTCTTTTCTAGGTCTTTGAAAGATGTGGCTATAGTCCTCGCTGGAAAAAGGATCTATGTGTTCTTCAATATGGAATGCCCTCTAGTGATGAAGATCATGAACCATCATACCTGCCTATCCTATGTGATTCTCATTCATGTCTTCCTGTAAGTCAACCCCAAGGATCCACTCAATATGGTAGGGGTTTCCTTCACTTTTTCCTGACGTTACAAGGAAACTGGTGGAGACCTTGGCCTGCCCACTTGCTATCCCTTGTTCTAACCACGTGACCATCCCATCTTCTTTTTTCAATATGCATTTACCGGATGATATTCTAGTTCTTATTTAGCATGAGATGTGGCTTATTCACAACTGCTTGGCAAGCAGGTAGTGAGGTGGTGCAGTGGATAGAATGCTGAGTTAGGAGTCAGAAAGACCTGAATTCAAATCCAGCCTTAGACTTTTACTGACTTACTCAACTATGAAAACGAGGCTAATCATAGCTCCCACCTCCCAGGGTTGCTGAGAGGATCAAAAGAAATAAATCATTGTAAATCACTTGGCACAGGTCCTGGCACATAGTAAGTGCTTTACAGATATTAGCTACTTTTATTGCTAATAATAATAACAACTGTGTGAGCCTGGGCAAGCCCCTAACTTCTGCCTGCCTCAATTTCATCATCTATAAATTAGAGATCATAATAGCACTTACCTCCTAGGGTTGTTGCAGCAGTATGGTAAAGCATTTAGCACAGGTTCTGGTGTATAGTGAGGCAGATAGCTGCTTTTTAATTTTATTTTTTATTTCTTTTTCTAAAAAATAAAATGGCTGGGTCTCCTTATCTCACAAAAGCTGGAAGTGAATAGAGTATTGGGACTGCAGTGAAGAAGACTTATCTTTCTGAGTTTAAATCTGGCCTCAGATGCTAGTTGTATAACTCTGGGCAAGTCACTTAACCCTGTTTACCTCAGTTTCCCCATCTGTAAAATGAGCTGGAGAAGGAAATGGCAAATCACTCCAGTATCTTTGCCAAGAAAACCCCAAGTGGGGTCACAAAGGGTTGGATGTGACTGAATGACAACTGGTGTATAGTTGGTATATAGTATAGTTAATAAATGTTTTTTTTTCCTTTCTACCCTTGCCTACTGCATGTCTCTCCCCTGTCCCTTGCATTCTCTATTCATTTTTAGCTTTTCAGATCCTGTAGTATTCCACAACTCACAGTCTGTATGTCAGTGCTTTAAATATATAGTTGATGCTATTTCTTTTATTTTACTTCTTTGGTCATGAATAAGAAAACTGTATAACAGTCAAATCAGGTTTATGTGATCAATTCCCCTTTGCCATGCTAATGCGGTGGGGGTCCTTTGAAATACAGCTTGAAGGGGAGAAAGCAGAATTTGCTCAGAAGAAAGAGTCTCAGACTTGGATACTCAGAAGACCTGATTTGAATCCTAGTGGCCTAATTTACTAGTTGTATAACGTTTCTGAGCCTCAATTTTCCCACCTGCAAACTGGGACAAAAAAGATCTGGATAATTTACATCCCAGAGAGGGAAAAAAGTGCTTTTAAAACAGTAAAACAATACAGAAATGTAAGCTATGGTTACTTTAATATTGATAACAATAATAGAAGATTATTGGCATTATATTTATTAATAATAATCATTTTCAGTATTCTTTTCTTGTGTGTGTTAAGGCAGGAGCTATGTCAACCAACCCCAGGAGCCCATGGCCTGATGGGCCTGGGTGAGTCAATTAGTAAGTCTTGCTAACCAGCATGGCGGATTCTTCATCTATGACATATCAGTACAGATCTGGGACAGAGACCACAAATAGCCATAATAAAAAGACAGATGCTTTGAGGAACTAGTCAGGTTGAGCCAGACAAATGATCAGCCAGCTCCCAAACACTCCCTTTGTTTTGTTCCATGACCTCGTACTGACTTTCTGGCCTCAATCTTTACTCTTGTAATGGTCTTTTGCTGTTTCTCTCACCCTTTAGATTTCAGTGTCATGAGGACATTCCCAACCCAGCTTAGCCTTTGGTTTACACTCACTGGCTTCCCAGTAAGACCTCCATGCCTCCTCCACCACTGTGGTATAGTGTTGGGGGTGTAAGCTCAGTTCCATGTGGACAGTCTCGGGCGGGTAAAGGTGAGAACTTCTAAACCTTAGAGTTCTCATGAGGCCCCCCAAGGAACAGCAGGGAATTGAGGTGTGAGACCGAGCTATCTCGTGAATTTCCGCCTCTTCCCGTGAGAAAAGTGATGGGAGAGAGCATCCCCGCCCTTGAGATTGGCCCGGGTCTGAGCACACCTATTGTTATCTAACAGGCATGGTATTCAGGTGCAAACTATGTGGCAGGAGAGCTTAAGTAGGGTCAGGAAAGCCTGAAGGTGCTCTTAGCGCTGAGGGGCCCTTAGAGGACAGAAGGCCCCTCTTCCTTCTCTGCTCTCTTCTCTCTTCCCTCTCCCCTCTCTCCCCACTTCCACTTCTGCTTTCATTCTCTTACTGTAAGATCTTTGCCTCCTTGGGAGATTTCTCTCTCTCCTAAGGAAGAGTTCCCCCTGCACATGTAACCAAGACCCTGAATAAAGCCTAACCCTTGTTCGACTCTGGAAAGTCTCTTCTCTCATACGTTTATCCGGTTTGGCCAGCCGAAGACCTGCGATAGGTAAGGTAAGACTCGGGTAGCCCTCAGGCCTCTAGGCCTGGCAGTATAGGTACAGGTTTAGGTAAAGAAAGAAACAGAAAGCTGTATATAAAACCCCTAGGATTAAACTTTTCCTCTTCTGAGGTTTGCTTAATCAAAAGATAGCAGTGCTTGCCCAGGACAGAATATGATACCAAAGTTCCCTGGCTGAAATGCAGAATGATTCAGAGGTCACCATGGTCCAGCATCCATGTGGGTATGGATTGGGTTAAAGTGAAGGCATAGCTCAATCGCTATCGAATCCTACTCATTCGGTAGGTGAAGCTTGTTTTCCCACCAGCTATTCCTTAGACCCCAGCCTTGCTAACAAGCTCCCTTCCTTTTCTTTTTTTTTTGTCCATCTTACTTATTGAAAGGCTGAGAAGTACTCGCATTACTGTCCTTAATCTAAAATGTGTCAACATGCAGAAACCCACAGGGAGCTCGCAATTTATTTTTAATGTGTAAATTGTCTCCAAGAATTAAGTGCACTGTGGCATTCACAAAAAGCATGTTCTTTGGCTATCGCAGGAGAAATGGAACTAAATAATAAATTAAAGCCACCTGCCAAAAATAAGAAAGAAAAAGAAAGCATTAATTCTGTGCATGAGGCCTGTCTCTCAGCTGCATTTGGGAGGATGGTGATAACAATTGCTGCAAACCTGCAAGATCGAGCTAGAACTCAGAAAGGAAACACAAGCCATTTAGAAATGGAAAATCAAATGATATTTCATTACAAGTGACAATATGAATAAAACATGGGCAGCTTGGGATCTGTCCTCCAGAACCGGCAGGTCAAATCTATATCCATTTAAAAGTTGTAACCCCAAATTATTAGCTTCTTTTCTAACAGCATCTATCTCAATTGTCTTCCAGCCAATGTTTCTCAGTTCTCTTTGGTCTCAATTTAATGTAGGCTGAGTCCTCAGGTCAGTTGTAGCTTGGGGTTGAGAGGAAGAGGAAGGCCTTCTCAAATACTGAGTTCTAAGACCTGGAAAGTGGGGAAAAATGGGGGCTGAACAAAAGGGTCAGTAACCAAAGGTAGATTTTCAGGTGAAGGTAGTCAGAGAATGGTTGTTGTCTTTTATTCCTGAGGAGGACCAAAATGGCATCACTATCCTAAAGTCAAGTTTCAGTGTGTCTGACGGTGGCTGAGCAGACCAATATGAACTCAGAATTCTCCATCACAGGTCAGGCATAAATAGTTTGTGTCAACATTTGGGGTGGATACTCTAAATTTTTGTATCCTGCATTTCCTTGGAGCTGTTTCAATTCTGCTTTGCTCAGGCCATGCTGAGCGATCCTGTGCCAGTGTCTCCCATGTCACACAATCAATTCCAAAGTTCTTGAGAGTGTTCTTGTATTGTTTCTTCTAACCACCATGTGAACGCTTGCCCTGTGTGAGGTCTCCATAAAATAGTCTTTTTGGCAAGCATATGTTTTGTATTAAAACAATATAACCAGTAGAAATAGAGAGTTCATAAGATTCAAAGGAGCAGCCAGAGTCGGAGGCCATGGTAAAGGCCAGGAAGTTCTATTGTCAATCTCTCCTACATTTTCAGCCTTGTCAAACACAATTTCTCAGATCTCCTCAATTTAAAAGAAATTTGGCTTTCCTCCACCTTGTCCCTTATAAATTTCTACATTGATAGCTGCCTCTCCTTCCAGTCTCCTGACTAGTAGGGTTGTACTTGTCTTGTTCTCCATTTCAACTTCTAAATCATTCCACAATCCATTAATGGATGAATGTAAGTGAATATAGACAAGTTCCATAACCTCTCTGAGACTGACCATCTCCCAAAGCACATTACAATCGAATCATTGACTTTTTTTACTGTTTCTCATGACACTGTCAAATGTCAACCAACCACTACTCACATGATAGACAAATCAGACTAGCTGAAGCAGAGGGCATTCCTAGGGAAGGAGCATGTGCCTAGAAAATTCAACCACCACTTTCCTCTTTCAGAATCTAGTGGAGACATCCCAGGACCCCAAAAGCAATAGCCTTGGGGATAGCAATGCTTCCAGGCCAGGGTCCACAAAAAATTGGGTAGCAACTCCTATTGAGATGGTGTGTGGCAACTGCTCCTGTAGGCTTTACTGCTAGAAATGAAAATTCTTGTCAACAAAGTCTTTATCACTGCCAAATGGTTTAGTATCAGAAGCTGATATGATTTTATCAGTGATAATGACGTAAAAGATGAGGTATTATTATCTGGTTTGCTTCCGTACCCTAAGGACAATAGTCTTTCTATCTTGCTTGTATCTAAAACCTCCCTTCTGCGTTGTCTTCCTCATTTGAATGTGAACTCTTTGAGAGAGGAGACTAGCTTACCTATTTGCATCCCCAGCAATGAACACAGCAATGTAGTGTCTAATAAATCCTTCCTTTTTCCTTCTTTCCTCCCTTCCTTCCTCCTTTCTTCCTTTTAATCCTTCTTTCCTTTCCTTCCTCCCTCCCTCCCTCCTTTTTCTTCTATCCTTCCTTCCTTCTTTTCACCCTTCTTTCATGACACCACATCTCTTGGATCCAAGTCTTTTCATCCCTGTGTTTGGAATGTACTTCTTCCTCATTTCAGTCTTTCAGAAGCCCTCATTTCCTTGAACACTCATCTCAAACATCACCACCTATGTGGAGGCTTCCCTGGTTCCCCAGCTGCTAGTTCTTCCTGGCCCCAATCACCTTGCGTAAATGTGTACATGTCATCTCTCACTTAGCTAGAATATGAGCTGCTTGTAGGCAGGAAGTTTTTGCTTTTGCCTTTATGACTCCTTTGCTCAACATGAGCCTGCTGCATAATTTTTGTTAAGTTGTTTTTGAGTCATGTACAACTCTTTATGACTCAATTTGGGGTTTCCTTGGCAAAAATATTAGAGTGGTTTGCCACTTCCTTCTGCAAATCATTTTACAAATGTGGAACTCAGGCAAACAGGGTTAAGTGACTTACTCAGGCTCACACAGATAGTAGGTGTCTGAGGCCAAATTTGAACTCAAGTCTTCTTGACTCCAGCCTGAGCACTCTATCTACTGTACCACTTAGCTGCCATAAAATAAGCATTTGATTAATACTTGTTTATTGATTATTCCTTCATCTATGGGATCATAGTATCACAGACCTAGAGCTGAAAAGCACCTCAGAGATCATAGTCCAATCTCTTCATTTTACAAATGAAAAAGCTGAAACCCACTAGAGTTGAGTATCTTATCCATTGTACCACCATGTTGCCTGAAAACAATAAACACTAAATTAGTGTTTTCTTATTGACAGATTGTCCGTGGCCACATTGGTAATAAGAATTAGACGTAGGATTTGAATTTTGAACTCAGGTCCTCTGTCTCTAGAGCCTGTACCCTTTCCATTGTACTCCACTGACTCCTAAAAAGGGGGTGGACTAGATCTATCTAAGTTCTTTCTGGCTCAAAATATGATGCTATGATCTTTTGGATCCTATGCAAATCCCTTATTCCATCCTTTCTCCATACTTGTTGCCATCATAATTATCTGCAAGTCAATAATATTAAAAATGTTTATCTTATAGTTTTCTTCTCCATACTGCAATCATCCTTGGGAACTCCAATATTTACATTGTCCATTTCTCTGACACTCTTAGCTCACAATTCATCAAATTCCTTAATATTGATGACTTTCTGTGCCTCATATTAGCCACACACTTAAATAGTCATGTCTATCTTTCAGAATGGCACCACCTCTAAAACTCTAAAACTTGAAGTTTCTATCTTCCATTTGAAATTTCCCATCTTTCCATCTCTCCTACTCTCACATTTCATTTTAATCGTGCCCCATGGTCTTTGACTGATCCCTATGTTCCAGTTCATCTCTCCCACTCTAGGTTTCCTTTTCTTCATACCCAAAATTAATGGGATTTTAATATTTCAACAGCTACTGTATCACCCTAGAATCCTTTGTCTCCCTGAATTTCTATTCTGTCCATCTTAAAATCCTTATTATGGAAACTCAGCCATCCAGTTTCTCCACTCATGCTCCAGAGTTGCTGAATATTACTGAAAAAATCATGAAATCAACTTTTTTTTTTTACATACTACAAATTTATAATACATAAACTTACCTTGGTTCTTGCCACCATTTTAACAATGCTTCTACTCTACCCTTATTTATTCTTTATTTCATCCCCCCAGTGACTGTTCCAAATGCTTTTGTCTTCTTTGTCCATTCTGGATCATCCTCAAATTCACTTTATCCTCAACTTTTAGAGTGTACTATGTAACCACCCTCACTTTAGGAAAGATAAAGGCCATCCAGTGTATACTTCCTAAAATTAGCTTCTCTCATTTTTCAAAACTTCTCAACATCATAGAGTAATGCATCGTAGAATTTTGAGAAATGGAATGTCTGTACATGCACACACATGTAAGCATACACCCATATATACATATATATATACACATGTATGTATGTATATACATATGAATAGAAAGGTTTTTTTTTGGGGGGGGGGGCGCTTATCCTTAGGCCTGAGCTACTCTGAGCATGCTTATAGGCAGATGGAAAGGACTCAGCAATGGGGGATAGAAGATTCATGAGAAATAGAAAATGAGTACATATACTGAGTATACACACACGCATATATACATATGCATACATATAGAATAAGTGTGTATGTGTGTAAATATACATGTATGTATAATATATATACATACAAATACACACAGTATTATGTATGCATACATATGTTTTTGTTGTTTAGTTGTTTCTGTCCTGTCCAACACTTTATGATCCCATTTGGAGTTTTCTAAGCAAAGATATGGAGTGGTTTGCCATTTCTTTCTCCAGCTCAGTTTACAGATGAAGAAACTCCCACTACTATTAAGTGGTTGAGGCCAGATTTAAACTCAGAGAGATGAATCTAACTGATTCCAAGACCAACATTCTATCCACTGTGCCACCTAGCTGCCCCATTCCTACAAGCATATGTCTATATGTATATGTGCACATACACACACAGATACTTCTGTGTTTCAGTGTATATGCATATATGTGAGTATATGTACATGCATATTTCATACACATACATATACACAAACACACACACACACACACACACACACACACACACACACACACACAAGGTTGTATAAAGATAGACTTCTGGACCTGGAGTCAAAAAGACCTGAGTTAAAATCCATTCTCACAGACACTTAGCTGTATGACCTAATCTCTGCCTGTTTAAGTTTCCTCATCTCTAAAATGAGGAAAATAATAGCACTAAGGTTGTTATAAAGATAAAATGATATAATATTTGTATAACACTTTGCAAACCTTAAGTTATTTTAGTACTAGATACATATACAGTTGATGGAAGATAACCTTAGAAGAGAAAGGCACTAAGCTGAGAGATCAGGAAAGGCCATGTGATGAAGGTGATGTTGAGCTGCTAAGACTTTAAAGAAGCCAGGGATTTTCAGGAGTGAAATTAAGGAAAGAGAATATTCCACGCAGGAGGAACAGGCAATGCAAAGGCACAGAGATGGAAGTGGAGCATTGTACATGAAGAAGTGGAGGTCAGGATGGTTAAGTTTTTACACTAAGTTGGGGAGTAATAAAAAGGACTATTCAAATGACAGAAATAATGACTGTAAATGCCAAATAGAAGAGTCTACTACCTCAGTCTCAGAGTTGTCAGACTCTTGTGGGTTTTCTACTACTTCTCTAACCATTCCTCTATCTCTCAGCAGCCTATTCTTTCCAAACTCTTAATGGGTATGCTGCCACCAATGGTTTGCCTATGACCCTCCTCTCTCCTCTTCCCTCCTTTTTCCTACCCTCTGTTCTCCTCTCCCCTCCTTTCCTCTTCTCTTCTCTCTCATCCACTTCAATTCCATCTCTGTATAAATGACTCTCAAGTCAGTCTCCCACCTTAAGTTTTCTTTTGAGTGCCAGGTCTGCACCTCCAATTGTCTATAGGGAACATCTATCTTAACACTTCCTAGTACTTCAAACATAACACCCCAAACTGAGTCAATTAGCAAGCTATTGTGGTGATCCACGTAAGTTATGGGGCCTGAATTATAGTACTGGCCATGTGAGTATTAGAGAAGGTAGCAGATGGGTCAAATATTGAGAAGGTAGAATTGACAATCCCTGGAAACCCATTGGGTAAGTGAAGTGATGGAGAGTGAGAGGTTGAGGATAACTCTGAGCTTGCAAACCTGGGAGACACAGAAGGATGGTGGTATTTTTAACAGTATAAGAAGGTTTAGAAGAAAGATAAATTCTCTAGGTCGAAACTAAGGAATTCTATTTTGGACATGTTGGTTAAGAATGTCTATAGGACATTCCATTCCTGGAAGCTATGCCTCTCTTAATGCAGCCCAAGACTTCAGTAACCTTTCCTGTCAATTGTCAAATGGCATGGATGTTTCAGAACTCTGAACTCACTAGATTTTATGACATAAATTATATATCTATATATGCATGTGTGTATATATATATGCATTGCATGTGCAATTAATTTAATAGGCATAAATATAAGACTTTACATTTATCCCTATTAGAATCTCTCTTATTATATCTGCCCCAATGTTCCAACCTTTAAATTACTACTTTTTATGTTAACTAATTTTTTTACTGTATTAGCCATCCTTTCTGGCTCTGTGTCATCTGAGAATTTGATAAATATGCCATCTACATCTTTATCTAAGTTACTGATAAAAATGTTAAATATTAGAAGGATAATTACATCTTAGTCAGTAAACTTGAATTGATTCAGTGCCTACTATGTGGCAGGCCCAGTATTAAGCAATGGGAATGCAAAAAAAAATAAGCCCAAAACAAAAATAGTCCCTGCTCTCAAGGAGCTCACAGCTAGTGGAGGCGTTAATGCGCCAACAACTATGTACAAATAAAAGGCACACAGGATAAATTGGAGATAGCTTCAGAGGGAAGGTCTTCAGATTAAGGAGACCTGGGAAAGACTTTTCAGAAGGTAGGACTTCAGCTGACAATTGAAAGAAGCCAGGGAAACTAAGAGGCAGAGATAAGAAGGGAGAGCATTCCAGAGTGGGAGGGCAGAGTGTAAAAATGCTCTATTGGAAGATGGAGCATCTTGTATAAGAAGAATGGAAAGGTAAGAAGGGTCCAGATTAGGAAGAGTTTTAAAATTCAAACAAAAGATTTTCATTGTATTTTGGAGGCGACATAAAACACTGGATTTTATTGAATAGAAAGGTGATATAGTCAGACCTCTGTTTCAAGAAATTCAATTGGACAGCTGAGTAGAAGATGAACTTGAATGGGGAAAGATTTGAGGCTGACGGACAACCTAGTGAGCTTTACAATGGTCATGTCATGAAGTGATGAAAGCCTGCATAGTGTGATTTGCAATGTCAAAGGAGAAAAAAAGTGCATATATGAGAGATATTATCACAAACCTGACAACTGAGTAGATATGGGGGGCGGATAATAGAGTAAGGAGTAGAGGATGACCTAGGTTACAACCCTGGTGACTGGGAACATAGAAATAAATTCAATAGTAATAAAGAGGTCATGAAGAGGGAAGGGTTTGAGAGGAAAGATGAAAAATATTTAATTTTGATCATGTCAAATTTAAGGTGTCTATGGATTATCTAATTAGAGATGTCTCAATAGGGAGGTAGAGATGTAAGACTAGCGGTTGGGAGAGAGGTTAGGGATATTCAAGTAGATCTGAAAACCACCTTTTTAGAAATGATAATTGAATCCATGGGAGTCAAAAAAGATCATCAAGTGAAATAACACAAAGGGAGAAGAGAGGAAACTGAAGGACAGAGTTTACATTTTAAGGGTATGACCTAGATGGTGATCCAGCAAAGGAAATATAAAAGTAGTGGTCAGGCAGGTAGAGAGAGAATCAAAAGAGGAGAGTATTATGAAAAACCTAGACAGGAGAGCACAAAATAGAAGAAAGTGATGGCCGTCAGTATCAAAGGCCACAGAGAGTTCAAAATGGATGAGAATTGAGCAAAGGTTATTTTTGTTCAGTTGTTTTAGTCATGTCCGACTCTTTATGACCCCATTAGGGGTTTTCATTGCAAAGATACCGGAATAGTTTACCATTTCCTTCTGTAGCTCATTTTACAGATGAAGAAATTGAGGTAAAGGGGTGAAATGAGTTGTCCAGGGTCATACAACTAGTAAGTATCTGAGACCTGATTGGAACTGAGGAAGATGAGTCTCCCTGACTCCAGGCCTGGCACTCTATCCACTGTGCTACCTAGATGCCCAAAAGGTTATTAGATTGGGAAATTAAGAAATCATTCCCAACTTTGGCAAGAGAAGCTTTAGTTGAATGATGAGGTCAAAAGCAAGACAGTGGAGAGTTAAGAAAAGAGTAAGAGGAAAGGAAATGGAGGGACCTGTTGTAGATATCATTTTTAAGTGGTTTAGCCACAAAAGGGAAGAGAAATATAGTACAATAGCTCGCAGGGATGAGTGAATCAAGTGAGTATTTTCAAGGCTAGAAGAGACAGTGGTATTTGAAGGCAGTAGAGACACAGACAATAACATGAAGAAATTGAAGATTAATGAGAAAATGATGATGATAGAGCAATCTTCTGGAGAAACTAGGATGGAATGGGATCACTTCCGCATACAGAGGGATTTGGTTTGGCAAGGAATGTGAAACAAAGGTCAAGGAGATAGTCATAAAAGGAATCTGAGTGATGTGAGACATGGAGGAGGGCAGAAGAGGGCATTTTCTGTGAATGGACTCAATTTTTCAGTGCAATATGAAGCAAAAATCTCAGCTGACAGGAAGAGGGAGGTAGAGATATGGGATATTTGAGGAGAGATAAAAAGGTTTGGAGAATCCTCTGTGGGCAGTAGGATAGTGAATCAATCAAGGAAGTATAAAATAATTGCCTTTCCACAGTGAGAGCCTGGGTAATATTATAAAATATAAACTTGTAGTGAAGCCAGTTGGCAGAGTTGCATGATTTTCTCCAGCTTTGTTTAGCAGTGCATGAATAAGAGCAAAGGCACAGAATGGAAGAAATCATGCAAATCCGAGGTTTGGAAGGGTATCAACTTGGATAGTATAAGGAGAAAAGGGACTCAAGAGAAGAGAACAGGATAGAATTGAGCTAGTTCACCAAGGGGGCCAGAGGGTGAGGGAAGAGATTATAACTAGCACAGGAGAAATGATCTGGGAAAGAACTGGGGCACTGAGGGATTAGAAGTCATGGTGAGGACAAAGAATAGAGTTTATCATTGAAAGGGAGAGGGAGAAGTAGAATGATTAAATAGAGGAATTTCAGAATTCATGGACATAAATGTGGAACACTTGTGGATGATGTCAAAATCAATGGTATGGCCATCTCTATGTTTAGTTTTTTAATGGGATGGAGGAAGCTTATTTATGGGACATGAAAAAGCCAAGAAATTAGGAGGTTATGGTATTTGAGGGAGTATAAATGTGTATGTTGAAGTTCCCTTGTTGAAGAGGAGAGGAAGAATGTAAGCCAGACCCTACATTCACAGAGGAAAGAAGGGGAGTGTCCTAGTGGTCTGAAGACACAACTACCAGAATCTTGACTGGGTAATAAATACAAACTGAATGAATCTCAAGGGAGGAAAGGGGTTACTGAGCGATTGTGGTAGGAGAGCCTACCGTAGAAACAATGAGGAGTAAACCCCCTGCCAAGACCAGTGAGTCAGAGTGAATAAATGAAAGTCAATCAGTGCTGGAAAGTGTAGCCAGGAAAGCTATACGATCAGGAGAAAGCCAGATTTTAGTGAGTTCAAGAAGGTAGTGGGGAAAAGAAAAAAATTTAAGATTCAGTTTGTTACTTATGGAGCAGGTATTCAAGAGGGAACAATGGAAAGGTTAGGAAGTTTTAGAATAGGAAGTGGGAGAAAGAGGGTTGATGGGAATGATAATAAGGAAGCAACCCATGGAGATTAGAAGATGGAATTTGAACAATGGTAACTAGGTTTCCATAGCCACTGAGATGGGATGGGTATAATGTAACAGAAGTATATTAATCCTTGAGGAATGAGTTCTTGTAGACTACCATTGTCTACAGATGTTTGTTCTCAAGTGGAGTTGTCCCAGGCCATCACAGAGGTAGCTCTTTGTGGTGGGAAAGAAGGTCATGGAGGATGTCCAAATAGGAGGATGGCAGTCCTTTTGGAGTCATGAATGGCAGAAAAGGTGTCTGCCTAGAATGCACTGGAAGAGCACAGGTAAAGAAGGCCCTGTGAGGTAGGTGGCTACTTGGAGCACAATAGATACATGAAATACTCCTCTGGAGACCTACAATTAAATTTACATTGACCCCTTAATGAGAAATCTTGAATGCTGCTTTGCAACTAGTCCTAAATCCATCTACCATCTAGCCCACATCTCTCTACCTTCCCCACAAGACCAGTGTAATCTACTTTCTCAAAGACTTTGCTACAATCCAGGCAAATTAGACAGAAAGCATTTTCCTGATCTGTCACTTTCACAATGCTGATAAAAAGGAAATAAGGCTATTTTGACATGACCTATTCTTTGTGAAGCTATGCCAGTTCTTTGTGATCATTGCTCCCTTTCCTAGATAACACAATAGCATATTGAGAGGCTCATCACAAGAGGTTTGGCTGCTTCTTGATAGCTTCTGTCCTCTCCCCCAGCCACAGAAACTCTTTCTGTAAGACTTTCTATTAAAGTACAGAAAGGTTATGATCATCATAGGGTACATAGGGTGCACTGATATTAATGAAATGAAATCTCAGCCCCTCCCAGTACTGCAGTACCTACGCAGAATTGTATGATTTTAAGATAAGATTTGCTTTATCATGGTACCATGGAAAGAACACAGTATCTTGAGTCAGGATCTGAGATCAAATCCTACCTCTCCCTCATTATTAACTATGTGATCCCGATCCTGAGCGAGTCATCAGCTCTTTAGATCTCAGATTCTTGTTTGTTGTTGGGATTGGAAGCTCAATTCCGTGTGGACGGTCTCGGGTGGGTAAAAGTGGGACTTCTAAATCTTAGAGTCTTATGAGGCCCTCCATGAACAGCGGGGATTCGAGAAGGTCAGACTGAGCTAGCTCGGCTAGCTCGGGTATTTCCGCCCCTCCCCGGGAGATACGTGATGGGTGGAGTCTCCCTGCCCTCGAGGTCGTCCCGGATCTGGGCACACTATTGTTATCTAACAGCACGGTATTTAGATGCAAACTATGCTGCTGGAGAGTTAAGTAGAATTGAGGAAGCCTGAAAGCTCTCTTAGCATGTGTGGAGCCAAGAGGACAGTAGGCTCCGCTTCTCTCCTCTCCTCTCTCCCCTCCCCCTCTCTCCCCGCTTGTACTTCTACTTCCAATCCCTTAAGCTTAGCCTCCTTAGGAAATCTCCCCCTCTTCCTCCTAAGGAAGACCCCCCTGCACTTGTAACTAGACCCTGAAATAAAGCTCAACCCTTGTTCGACTCTGGAACGTCCTTTCTCTCATATGTGCATCCGGTTTTGGCCAGGCGAAGACCTCGGAGGTGAGGTAAGAAAGACTGGGTAGCTCACACAGGCCTATAGGCCTGGCAGTTTGTAAATGAGGGATTGGACTACATGACCTCTATGGTCCCTGCTGGTTCATAATTTAAGATCTTAAGAGCTGTCCTCATGGAGCTTATCATCTAGTCTACTTGTGGATAGACAGCACTAAGTGTTAAAATGTTTTAACATTGTATCCCCCATCAAGGTTGTCTTCCTTAAAATATAAAATCTTGGGCATTAATTGTATGACTCAGTTCCACATATAGACACATTAAGTCACATTTCTTTGTTGTTTTAAGGTTTGTGATGCTTTTGTCACTTAACTTACAAAGTAGTTCTAAATATTTTATCCCCATTTTACAGGTAAAAAGTGGAGACTCAAGACAGCAGAAGTAATTGCTCAGAATCATAGAGCTAGTTCATATTAGAGCTAGGATTCAAACCTAGGGTTCCTGATTGCAAATCAAGGGCTCTTTTTGTTAGATCCTGCAGACGTACATCATAAGGTCATAACTCTAAAGACCTTACAAGTGATTTAATTCTAATCCAACTCCTTCATTTTATTTTAAATTAAACTCTACCTCTCTTTTCCACTCTCCTCTCCCCAAATAAGAAAGAAAGCAAAATAAAATCCCAGCATAGAGTTTAGCACACAGTAGACACAATAAATGTTTACTGACTGATTGACTAGGAGCCCCTAAATGGCACAGTGGAGAGAGTACTGGACCTGTAGTTAGGAAGACCTGGGTTCAAATCTAGCCTTAGATTATTACTAGCTGTGTGACCCTGGGCAAATCACTTAAGCCCTTTCTGCTTCAGTTTCTTCATTTGTAACAATAGCACCTACCTCCCAGCACGGTTGTGAGGCTCAAGTGAAATAACGTTGGCACATTTAGGAAACTTTAAAGTTCTCGATAACACAACAATACTGTGAGATAGCTAGTAAAAAGTATTATTATCCCCATTTTTCATACAAGAAAACTGAGGTTTTTCTTTGTTCTCCCACACGCTAGTGACTTCTGGATAATGAATCAACCCCAGAATTGAATGAAGTAGCTTTTTGGAAATGGCACGGTTCCTTTCATTTCTTCAGAATTTCTATGAAACCTTTTTAATATCAACATTGTCCTGCTGCTGCTGAGTAGCAGTAAAACATAGAATGCAACCATCTCCAAAGAATTAAGGATGAGCATAGTACAGAGGACCATGGAGAGGTGTGTGATGGATGTGGTTATGATGAAACATGTACATCCAAAACACAACATGCCACAAGGAACTACTTGGTAGAACATAAGTAAATATACCATTAGGGAAATGTATGATAAGAAGAGAAAATGGACTGGTCACATGGCAAGGTAACCTTTTGCTATCAGAAAAATACAAGAGAGGTTTCTAGAATTCTAGGTACACCACCTGTGTTCAACTTGGGGGGACATAGACAAGACTTGTGTGGAATGGACAAGCATGGGTGGGTTATGGTCTGCATTCCTGGAGGGAACATTCACATTAGGAAGGTCTCGATCCATCAGAGCATTTGAGCAACCCCAGTGCTCAGCACAGGACCTGGTCCATAGCAGGTACTTGATGAACACTTATTAATTAGTGGGTTCATTGATGACATCTATTGTACTAGGGCTTTAGACCAGCCTGAGTCATGAATCAGCCCAGACAGACAAATTTTCATACCTTCATCGTTTTGTTGTTCCTCAGTTGTGTCCAACTCTTCATGACCCCATGTGGGATTTTCTTGACAAAGATACTAGAGTGATTTGCCATTTCCTTCTCCAGTTCATTTTACAGATTAAGAAACTGAGATAAACAGGCTTAAGTGACTTGCCCAGGGTTACAGAGGCTGGATTTGAACTCAGGAAGAGAAATCTTCCTGACTCCAAGCTCTAACCACCGTACCACCTAGCTGCCTCACATATCTCCATCTACTACAATAAAGATGTGAGGGAGAGACATTCAGGCCCTAACACTTTATGTACTTCTGCTTTCCTATACTGTCCAATCTCAGCTTATTTCTTTACCTACACTTATACCTCCCATTCCCATTGTACACTTTTCTTAGCACCTTATAGCTAGCCTATAAAATGATGTACCAATCACATTTCCTGAAGGCTTATGAGAAGACTATTGAAAATCAGCCACTTCTCCATTCAGCAGTTCTCTGCACTCCTAATACTAAAGGAAAGTCCTGGGGCACTCAGACATACATTACAAGGTACTTAAGTGAATCATCTTGCAAATCTAGACTCTGCCAGACTACACTAAGCAGCACTACGTGTATGTAGCAAGGTGGAATAGCAGATCTCTGATTTGGAGTCAGAAAGAGTTGACGACTCCTAATTCAGACATTTAATATTAGCTACTAATAATAGGAACCAATATTTACATAGATCTTACTATCTGTCAGGTACTATTCTAAAAGCTTTGTAAATATCTCATTTTATAATCACAACAACCTAGCGAGGTGGATTCTATTATTATCCCTATTTTATAGATGAGAAAATTGAGGGAAACAGAGGTTTAAGTGACTTGCCCAGGGTCCCACAGGTAAGCGCCTGATGTTTGATATGAATCCATGTCTTCCTGACTCCAGGCCAGGCACTGTATCCACTGCGCCACCTAGCTGCCCACTATTTTCTAATGGTGTGACTCTGTGAAAGCCATGCAACCTTCCAGAGCCTTAGTTTCTACATTTTTATTATCATCAGCAATAAATAAGGTAGCATTATGTAAAGACCTTTGCAAACTTTAAAATATTATAAAAAGCCATCTATTATTATTACTTTAGAAGGCATGCATGAAGAAGATATGTTCTGAGTCATGACTTGAACCCAAAACTTTTAACTCTAAATCCAACATTCTTTTCCCTTACCCGATATTGCCTCCAAGGGAAAAAGTCCATTCTACACATGGAGAAATGGTACGAACAAAAGCTCAGAGATGGGAACATATAGTAGGTAAAAGGGGGATGGAAGATCTACCTCCCTGTCTTGACAACTTTTCTGTAAGACAATTTTAGTGATCCACGGAATACTGAACTAAAGGAACCAAAAATGTTCTCAAAATCTCTAGCAGAACCTACTACAAACCCCAACTTGGCCTCTTGTCATCCTAGCTCCTTCATTACCTATTATACTGCTTACCACTCTACATGGTTGGATGTGAGATTAACAAACCACAAACACTGATTTTCTTTAGCAGGTTAGGAGCCTTGAAACAATTATTTAAAAGCTTCCAATTCCCAGCCTCTTAAGGCATCACACAGAAAACCTTCCAGGCTCCTAAGAAAGACATCTTTCCACCGGTACCTAGCAGCATGCATGCTGCTGAAACACTTCAGGTGGCCACTGCAACAAACCCAAGACAGCAGCAATAAACATGACATTTCCATGGAAGTCTCTCTTCCCAAACATTTCTCTTTGAATCTCACCAGGTCACTGCAGGTTTTTTCATCCCTTGCTGGAGGAGTTGTGGGGGTTGTGGGGAGCAGGAACAGAGTGTTTGGTGAGTCAGCAAAGGACAGGCACTCTGCAGGGATTTACTCCCAGCTCCAAACCCTTCAAAAACAGCAGGAGAGGCACAGAAAAGTCTTTGTGACTTCTCTCTAATGGTATCGAGTCTGGCACCAAATTTGCTTCAAAGGATTTCACTCTTGGAAAACACAGATTCTTTCTTTAAAAGGAAAAGCTCTCAAGGGTTGTCTGAGCCTTCTACAAATTACTTTTCTCATTGAATTAAGCTGGAGAAAGTTAAACCTAAGTCAAATTAAAAGGCGCTTGAAGCCCATCTCCATCAAAACAGAGAAAGAAAACTTAAAGTCAACCCCTATAACCAATCATTAGGCACTAGTTTGAAAACTGGCTCAAAATAAAGACTGAAAATATGCATAAATTTGTTAATTCACTCAACAAACCATTAATTAGATATCTACTCCATGTAAAGTAGTCAGTGTGGGACAGAGCATAGCAAGATGGCCTCTGAGTCAGGTAAACCTGGGTTCAAACTGTGCCTCAAAAACAGTAAGAACCAGACCTGACTCAGAAGGTTCCGTTGCTAAGGTTAGAACAAAATGAAATATCCGTAGATCTTCCTATACAGGTTTTTAATTTAGAGTCTGTGAATTTTTATGTATGTAATATATATGATACATTATACATACATGTGCATATACGTATATTATATATTTACATATATAATACATATACATATATTATATAACATTATGTGCTATATATATATTTAATATATCTGATTTCAATATAATTGGTTTCCTTTGTAATCCTCTGTTTTATTTTATGAATTTAAAAGTATGATCTGGAGAAAGGGAGCAGAGGTTGAATTCTCCAGATATTCAAAGGATCATGGCCCCAAAAGTTTAAGTTCTAACATTTAATAAAAAGAAGCTTACTTTTCCCAGCATGGAAAGGCCAATCAGCAAGGGTATAGCATTGAGTCATTTTGGTATATCTTCCCTGTCTCTGAATTTGCCATGGTGACATGCCAGTTAGCAGAGTGTGTCAAGCCTGAAGATTCCCCACTCCTCCTGTACTAGGCTTTTATACTTAAATAATTGGGAATTTGTCCACAGTTTGAGCCTGAATGCCCTGGTCCAATTAAGTCTCAAAGATGTTTTCATTATCAGAGAAAAACTAGCCTGGACTGCATGAGCTGGATGTTGATCCAGTCACATACAAAGGGTTTTATGACCCTGGGTAAGTCACTTAATCTCTAAGCATCCCAAGAAATCTAAGACTATAAAGGGCTAAGCAGTTACATATATGCACTGTTAGAAGGCATTTACTCAATGGGAAGTCCCCTGCTTTGATGAAGTCACATTTCTGGAAGTCACCTACATCTCCAAAATGTACAAGTTTTTATACTAGGGGATATGAAGACAAAAATAAAACATCTACTGTCCTCAAGCAGCTTATATTCTATTGGATTCAAAGAAGCTATTTGGTCAAAACGTAAGGATGGATGACCGTGTGACTAGTGGTTAACCTGATGATTCAGAGGAAAAATAAAATGGTTTATCAGAGATATAGTAAAGAGGTAAGACCTAGGTTAACACAATAAAGTCTGAAGGATTGGGGCAAAGGGTGTGTCTTTTCAACATATGCAACAGGTCAGAGTAACAGGACAATATCCAGAAGTCACAAGGAAACCAAGATTGAGTAAATTAGTGAAATGGGAAACAAGACAGACAGAACACTAAAGCTGAAACAATATCAAAGATCCTGGGGCAAGGTGTTTTCCATAATGGCTAGTTTCCCCCTGTACTTATGGGCCATTGAGATAAGTAGCACCATCTTGGTCTACTCATTTTTTTCCAAATGGAAATAGATGCGTTAAAGTTGGAAGGTGATGGGTTAGAATTGGTGGTAGACCCTATTAGAGCTAAAAATTCTTGTTACAAAGGAATAATTTAGTAGACGTGTACATTTGCATTGTAATTAAAATTAACCTAAAGTATGCTAGCTGTCCTTTGAATTTGACACTGTATTTTCTATTTCCGTGTTTGAGCCATTCTGCTCTCATGGAATTCTTTCTCTTCCTCATCTCTGTTCTCAGAACCCTCATATCTCTTAATGGCTCAATTGAGCAGTCTTCTCCTCTATGAAGTTTTCCCTAAATCCTCTCAGTTTTTAGCATTCTCTCACTTCTCAGTTTATCGCATATGACACTTATTTATGTATACGTTGAAGCCTCTCGGTGTAATGAAGGAGGTTCGCTATAGACAACAGTTGTTTTGTTTTTGTCTTTGTATATTCAGAGGATCGCAAGGCCCTATAGATAATCATGTTTGTGCATCACGTTGAATAGGTTGCTCCAAAACAACATAGAGACCTCTGGAAAAGATCTCGTTACTACTGAAAAAAGTTGGATCTAACCATGTATAGTAGACAAACTAAGTGATAAAAATTACCTGTTATCTGGACTATGAAATAGTTAGAGGGACAAGCTATATAACTCATCCAAACAAATAGACATCTTGGACAGATTCTGCAAATGAACACCAAATTGGGACCAGAATGGATAAGGATCAGTTGAGTAGAATGGATTACCTTTGAGAAAATGTAATATTATTTGAATGATAGGAAGCCGTCCTTTGCCACAAAGGCAACAGTCTTTATATTCTGATATCCCACCAATGCTGAGTTAGAACAACAAGCTGTAGAATGTGACTATTTCAAAAGAATAATATCATTCAAAGGGCAATAGACAGGTATATGGTGGATGTGGGCAGAATCCAACATTTCACAAATAAGCCATTTGGAAGGAAATTCAAAATAAAAGTTTTTATCAAAGAAATAAATGAACAAAAAAGAATATGGGTTGGCCACATATTGAGAGCAAGGACTCAATGGACAGCCTGTACGATCCCCAGCACCACAATGTCATGAGAGAGGGAAGAAAGCTGCTAACAATATGGGGTAGACTCTCTGTTATGAACTTGAGATAGGATGTAGGATTTAATAATAACAATAACATTGATAATAATAATGCTCTATTATATCAGGAACTGGGCAAAGCACTTCACAATTGTTATCTCATTTGATCCTCAGCAACCCTAAGAGGGTTACTTATTATCATTAATAATTATTATTATTAACCCTTCTATTCAACAGTTGAGGAAACTGAGACAAACAGAAATTAAGTGACTTGCCAATGGTCACACAGCTAATACTTATCTGAGACAGATTTGAACTCACGTCTTTCTCAGGAAGAACCCTCCTGGCCCAGTGTTCTATCTACTACAGCTCTTGGATAAGGATAAGGATCATCTATACACTATAGTCAGATATAACTGGTATCTATATTCGATGCTTTAAAGTTGCAAAGCACTTCATAATTTATAATTATAATTAGCACAATTATAAATTATAATTATTTGTAATTATGACTTGTGAGCCTCACAACAATATTAAGGGGCAGGCAGAGGAAACTGAGACCAAGAGCAATTAAATTACTTATTCAAGACCACACCACTGATAGCCCTCAGGTGTTCTTGACTTCACATGAAAGAATTGAGAGCTACAACACAGATTCATCTAAATATTTGAGTACATAAACCCAGGGCACAAATTTAGGCTGTAATTTTAAAAATTTCTGTTGAATTAGATTGAATTTGAATAGGAGATTTTGGCCTAGACAAGAGCAGACCTGGGAAGAAAATGAGATCTGTCTTCAAGTATTTGAATGGTTGTAATTTGGAAGACTCATCATCATCCTAAGTTCAAATCTGGCCTCAGACACTGACTGTGTCACCCTGGTCAAGTCACTTCACCCTGTTTCCCTCATTTTCCTTATCTGTAAAGTGATCTGGAGAAGGAAATGGCAAACCACTCCAGTATCTCTGCCAAGAAATTCCCAAATGGGATCACAAATAGTAGGATATGACTGAAAAAAATTTAACAACAAACATTTGAAAGAAGGATTAGATTTATTCTATTTGACTCCAGAGGACAGAACTAGAAACAAACTGGAGAAGCTACAGAGAAACAAGTTTAGGATTAAAAGGGTAAAAACAAAACAAAATACAAAAAAATTTCATAGCAGTTACAGCTTTGTAAACGTGATTGACTCATGCCAGGAGAGAGTGGTTTCCCCCTGACTAGGAGTCTTCAAGTTGGATGACCATTTGTCAGAGATGATATTGGGGGAATTCTTGTTCAGATGTTAACAACCTCAACAACTGTCACTCCCCACTCTTAGACTTTGTAATTTGCTGAGTAGCAGGCACAGGAGAAAGCCCTATTCCCCCAACCTGGCCATCCGTCACCTGTCGCCCTACTGTGAGGCTCTCTTCAGGCCTCTGGTGCACTCCCTCCTCACATCTGTCTCTTACCTTTCTTTAGAGTTCAGCTCAGGTGTGACCTACTCTAGGAAAACTTTCTTGACATTCAGAGCTGTTAATACACTCTTTCTTCCTCAATTTTCTTTGTACTATACTTATTTGTATATCATCTATTCCCAAAGTAGAATGTAAACTTCCTGAGGGCAAGCTTTGTTTCCTTTCTGTCTTGTATCCCCAGCCCCTAACATAGTGATTTATGTGTTTTGGGCACATGATAAATTATTTTGAATTGAATTTAAATTTTCAATTGAACTGAATTGAATAAGTCTACCTCAACATAGTACATGGCATCTCTAGAAATCCCTTTGTACCTTGGGGCTCTTGTTTCCATTAGAATAACTGAAGGCATTCTTATCTTTGGCATGGTGGCCTAGAGAACAGAAAGAAAATCACTGATCAGTTCAGTGGTACAGTATATGGCACACCAATAAATGAGTTTCCTAAGGAAGGTTTTTCATGTGATGAGCTGAAAGGGAAATATAACTTTTATGCTTCTCCCAACCCCTGGACATCATTTTAAAAAATAACGTTAGAAAATTGTTGAATTGGGAAAGACCCTCAAGGTCTAGTCCAACCACTTCATTTTACAGATAAAATAACAGAATTTCAAAATTAGAAATGACCTCAGAGAACATCTAATGCCTACCTGAGCAGAAATTCTCCTTACACAGTCATTAACAAGTGGGCCTACAGGCTGACTCCATTTAACCCCCTCCAGTGATAAGGAGTCTACCACCTCCACTAATGCAGTCCATTCTATTCTTAGCTCTGATTTGGGGAAGCTTGACAGACAGATAGATAGATAGATAAATAGATAGATAGATAGATAGACAGATGGACGGATGGATAATGTATATGTACAATCATTTTCTATCCATAGGTCACAGGGATCAAGGGAGAAATCAAAACTAGAAAGAAATACAAGGTAAGAGTCTTGGGGGACACACACACAGTTAGGTGAATGTGACATAAATGAAAATTCAGCAAATGAAATAGAGAATGGTCAAATAGGTAAAAGACATATACATGTACACACATGCATATATGTATGTATTCATACATGTGTGAAATGTATTTATGTGCATACATGTGTGTACATACATGTGAACACACATCAGATCTTTGTTATGTCTGATATTTCTATATAAAATATGTGTGTGTGTATACTTCCTACCTAGGTAGCAGTTAGGTGGTAGAATTAATAGTATTCTAAGTTTAAGAGAAAAGAAAACAGTCAACCTGCCTCAGACAATTAATAGCTGTTTGACATTGGGTAAATCATTTCTCTTGTTTCAGCCTCAATTTCCTCATCTGTACAATGGGAATAATAGTAGTATCCACCTCCCACTGCTATTGTGATAAATTGAGACATTATATGTATAAAGTGTTTTGTAAACCTTAAAATGCTATATAAATGCTAATTATTGCTATTATTACCATAAACAGCATTATTGTTATTCATATTCATCTTTCTGTACATGTATGTGAAGGTAGAATTCCTCAGTTGAACACAGACAAGTGTTATATTCTAAATTACGAGGCTTAACATTCAAAATTCACAACCCAAAACAATTTGGCTCCAATCTTTCTTTCTAGAGCCAAGTTGGATTACTCATCATCACCCAGACAAGTCTCACCCTTTCCTCATGTGGCACTGTGGGAAAATCACTGGATTTTGAGCCAGTAGACATAGGTTTGAATCCCAGATCTCTCAGTTACTACTGGTGTGACCATGGATAAATTACCTAACTTTTTTGAGGCTCAGTTTCCTTATCTCCAAAATGGGGGTGTCAGATTCTTATGACTCTTGCAATTCTAGATTTACGATCTTATTACTTAATAAGTCACTCATATAACTACCATCCTGGTTAAACCTTTATCTCTTTCCATTTAAACTCTCACAGGAACCTCATAATTGGTCTTCCTGCCTCCAGCCTCTTCCTTCTTCAAACCACACTCCTCCTAATTGTCAAATTGATAATCCTAAAGTGCAAGACCAACATACTCCTGTGTTCAATAAACTCCCTGAGATAACACTTAGACCAACCTTCTTGGTTCAGCATTTAAAGTTCAGGACTTGTCTCTAACTTATCTTTCTTACCTCATTTCATATAACTCTCCATTATGTACTCTGGCCTAGATGTTGTTCACCACAATAACATTCTGTCTCCACCTCTGCTTTTGCAGAGACTACAACATATTTGACCAGCGGTCATAAGTCTTTGCTTGAAGATCACTCACAGGAAGAAATCTGTTAGTCCCCAAGGCAACCAGAAGACATAAATTCTACTCAGTTCCTCAGCTGTGTGATGACAGAGAGATCGCTTAGCCTCTCAGAGATTCTCTTTCCTTAGTTGTAGAATGGTGATAACACCTGTTTTACATATAAAAGCATTATTTTGAGCAAAATGTTAGGTAAGACTTAATGTGCTAGGTCAAAATGGAGTTATTTCTTTTATTTTGCCTTGCGGAAAGCAACCAAGAATTTCAGGAGAGATGTATGCCGAAATAAAGACCAAATGCTCCCCTGGTATCCATTTAATGTAAGAAAGTTAGAGGGAAGTCCCCAGCACAATAGGTTGGTCCTTTGTGAAGGATTTATGTAAAGACATAACCAAGAGTCATAAAGGGGCGAGAAGTCATGGATGCATAACGATCTGAATTGCTGAATGGAGTTTCTGCATTGAGAATGTCATAATTCATCAAACTATTATTCTTATATTCAAATTAATATAATTATCTGGAACAGCTAGGAGGCTCAGTGAATTGAGTACTAGGCCTATAGTCAGGAAGATTTGAGTTCAAATACAGAATCTGAGTGACCCTGGACAGTCGTTTCCTCATCCTTAAAATAAGGATCATAAGAGCCCTTGCCTCCCAGGACTATTGTGAGAATCCAATGAGTGCCTAGCACACAGTTGGCTTCCCTTGCCTCACCCTGTATATGTCCTATTTTCCCCTACTAGATTCTCAATTCCTTATAGATAGTGATGGTATCACATTTATATTTACAGCCACCTCAGAACTTCACATAATAAATTACACATAGTTAGCATTTAATTAATGTTTGTTGATGGAATGTACTAATCAATAGAATCTTAATGAAGGAATGAAGCCGTACAGTATGGTGGAGCTGTAAATGGTTATGGTCTCACAGGACCTAGGTTCAAATCTTATTTCTTCTACTTCATACCTGTAGGATCTTGGACACATTATTTACTATTTCTACATCTCACTTTCCTCAGGTGTTAAAAATAAGGTTTAGACCATGTGATCTTTCTCGCTTCTTTCATCTCTAAATCTTATGAGTCTCTAATCGTTGGGATCTCTGATTCATAATAAGATTCCACCTTCCAGAGGGTGTCATTTCCTCTTCCCTCGCAAGCCAGCAGACTCAGCCACAGTCCCTGAAAAACTCATGGTACCAGCTTCTCAACTCCCTGCTTTGTTTACTGATATCCCAGACACCCCATGGGTGGTCCAGAGGCAACTACTCGTCTTGTTTCAACATCTTTTCCTTTTATTTTGGTTCATGATCACAGCCACCAGCTCTCAGCACAGTCCTACACATAGCTAACTGACTCCTTACTGTTCCTGGCTTAGTCCAGGCAGGCATCAGAACTCACTCTCTGCCTCTTGCTTCTTCCTCCAAAGAGTGATTCCATTCCTCTACTTCCATGGAAACCCAGAAGCACGTTCTTCTCTGTATTTCATATATGCCTCAGGTCTATGATTTCATGAGAAAAAGATACTTAGATCCTTTCTGGCCTTCTTACTACAGTTATTTGTGTTTGCATCTCGGGATCATAGAATCAGAGTTTGAAGATATCCCTGAAATTATCTCGTAGTCAATTCTCATGATGACATGGATGAGGAAAATGAAGCCCATAGTGCTGAGTGTCTGATCAAAGGTCACGCAGGCATGAACGAATGGGGAAAAAAGTATGTGCTCACAGTGGGCTAAGCGCAGTGCTAGAAATTAGAGTTTCAAATGCAAAAGCAAAAGGAGCTTTTATTCTAATACGAGGAGAAAAATACACTATATGTATATATGTATATATACACATACATATACACATATACACAATGTGTGTATACCTACAAACAAATACATATGCATAAAACATTTATATTATACTTAAATATAGATGCAAATAAACAAAATATATTAAAAATATAAATATACATTTATATCATATTTAAATATTTTAAAGGAAATTTATATGAATGGTAAGTGGAACGTAAGGGAGTATGCTAACATACCTTTTTCAATGCACCGGTAGTATCAATCTGATCATAGTTCCAGAACTTCAAAGGTTTCTGTATTGAGGGATGGAAGAATGAAGGGAAGGATACTGTAGTAAGGGAGCTGCTGAGAAAATATCTGTGGAGTAAAGTGAAGCATGACCGAAGCATATTATGTCCCATGAGTCATCCACCAATCAGGACAACAGGGGCTTCAGAGTTGGAGTTCCAGAGCTGAAAGGGTTAAATTCTTTACAGAATTGAATCTACTCCAAAAGGCAAAGTAGCTAGTCAGAAGATGGCCAGGGAGTCAATAGTAGATCTTGGACTCCAAATTTACCTTCTTTCAATTTACATCCATTTGTAAGGTATATTAGCACAGTGCCTAACACACAGTAGGCACTTAATAAATGCTTTTTCCTTCCTTCTTTCTTTCCATTGGATTGTAAGGTCCTTGAGAGCAGGGTCTGTTTTGTCTGTGTTTATATCTCTACATTTAGCGCAGACCTTGAATATGATAGACTCCTAATAAATAGTCACTGAAGAATGGAATAAATTCATCAATGAAAAATGACCTTGGGTTCCACAGGGGAGCCTCTCTCAGTGATCTCTCTATCTCAGCAGCTATTAACTGTGAAGTCTATAGGCCGCTGGAAAGGCAGCAGAACGTGCTAAGGGGAGTGCCATACTTGAACTACATTTCAGAGATGTGAGTTCGAATACTAGGTCTGACAATGTCTGTTAACAAAGTGCTTACTCAGAATTTGTTTCCTTGTGGTCCAAGTTTGCTAATAATCTTCGTACTACTTACCTAATAGAACGTTTTACTAGAAAAGTCTGTTTTCTTTTCTCCAAAGCCAATTCCCCAAACTGTATTTGTATTTAAAGGGCTTATATTTGTCTACCAGCCCTGTTACTACTTGTGTGTAATGCTAGACAAATCTCTTCACTTCTCTTGCCTCTGTTTCTCCACATATAAAATGAGGGGATGGCCTTTAAGATTCCTTCCAGCTTGAAATCTATGATACTATTAGAGTGGGGGTGACTAGACATTTTCTCCAGGGCTCTGAAATTTAGAGGAGAAAAACAGAGGCAAGGAGAGAGGGTTTCTTTTGCCTCTCTCTCTCCCACTCCCTGTGGTCCAGGTAAGTCAAGCTCCACACCTTTTGGTGCCATACTTGGTTGAGGCAGCACTATTTTCTGATACCCCACTTGCCAGGACACACCACTCTTTCCCTTCCTGTAGTTTTTAAAGAGTGTAAAAAAAGCTTCCTCTCTTTCAAGGCCACATCCCAGGTGAGCTCCATCACCCTTTCTACCTACCTATTTTCTCACCCCCATTTTGTCCTCAGTGCAAAAATTCCCAGAGAGGATTCTATCTAAAGTATTGTGGAAATATGAACTATTATTATTATTGCTAGGTAAATTTTAGGGCATGTTTTGAGGACCTACATAAACATGCTACCATACCTAGGGATTCTTTTTGGAGTGTCATTAGAATTTTAGATTAGAATAATTATAATAGAGTATTTTGTTTTCTCTTGCTTCTGATAACATCCTTCTGAGGGACTCACCTGGAGCAGCATTTAGTCCAACTGAATTTCCCCCTCCATTATAATGATTTTTTTTTCTAAGTCAGTTGAGACTCTGCAAGCAGAGATATTTGCAGAAGAGATGATCTGCCATGCCCCCCACCCTCACTCCCCTAGCATATAGAAATACTTAGGACCAAAATGAAAAAAAGGCATTTAATTTCAATTTGATTTTAAGTTGAATGCCTCCTGCGATGGAGTGATGCTGAAAGAAATGGTTGTGTAATTAAGTGAAAAAGAGTTAGAACATGGATCCTGGGGAAATCTCAACATGCCTTGAAAATGGCCACTCAGTCCCTCACCAGCAACCATTTCTGCTGACAGTGGTAGATGATCTTTATTCTGTTCCTTTAAAAGACTCCTAGCTGTCTATGCCTCCCTATGCCAGGAGATATCAATAAATCCACTACCCCTTCTTGGCTTCTGGACCACACCCACCCTTGATGACCTCTGATGTCCCCTTCCAACAATGATTGTCTTATTCTAATTTAATTAGAACTGACATTTGCGTTCTTCTGTGGCCTTCTGCCTCTCTCTGAACCACATCAGGACCTCTGCCTGGGAAAGGTCAGAGTCGATCACCTCCTCTGCCTTTTCCTTTAGAAGCACTCAATTCGTCATTTCCTGGGCTGTTGCCTTTGCTTCCTCATTGATTTAATAGCTTTCAGTTTCCTTGTTTGTCTCTCCTTCATTTACAGCAATTACACTAAATAAAATAATTTTTCTTTGTTCCCTCTCACTAATTTGCATAAATGGCAAATTTATATTTAGTGTCACTAATTAGTCCGTAACTGCTCTGAAATTAACAGGATGCTTAAGCTAAATATAAGTAACTATGGAGGGAGAAACAGCCTGGTACTAAAAATAACCTTAAGGGATTGGTATTAGCTGAAAGAAAAGAAAAGGAAACTAAAGAGGTAGCTGCTTTCTGTTGTAACCTTATTGTGGTCTCTTATGTCCAGGATGGATCAAACCAGATAGAGATCAATGAAATCTTTGAATATTCTAAAGTTCTGATGCTTCATTGTTATACAATTCTAAGATTCCATGACTGTGATTCAATTATTCTACAATTCTATGACTTTCTACATGCTAAGATTTAGGAGGATTTTTGGACAAGAGAGCAATTAAAAGTTTACTACCAAAGGATTTGATTTTCAAAGATCTGATCAATCACAAACTACGTCTACTCTGACAAACCGACATGGGCTCTCAGGCTCATTGTCAGAGAATTTTAGAATCACAGGGTATGAAGGCAAAATGGTCCTTAGAGAGTATCCAGCACACTCCCCTTATTTATAACTATGAGCAAACCATTGAGGGCCAGAGCAGAGAAATGTTCATAGAATATGACATCTCTGGCCTTTGCACATCACTAAAGTTAAATAAGGATGGAATTGCACAAATTGCTAGTTTTAAGGGAATGCAATTATGTAAAGGAGTTGGAGGAGAGGAAGCAGGATGAGTCCTGGTATGTGAACTTTGGGGTTACCTAGGAAAGACAGTGGATAGAGTGAATAGAGAACTCTTCCTGAATTCAGATCTGGCCAGAGACACTTACTAGCTGCAAGACAAGTCACTGAACCCTGACTGCCTCAGTTTCCTCATCTGTAAAATGAACTGGAGAAGAAAATAGCAAAACACTCTAGGATTTCTGCCAAGAAAATCCTAAATGGGGTCATTTAGATCCAGACACAATTGAAACCACTCAATAATAAACAAATGTGAACTATATTTCCCAGTGGTATGGTACAAAGGGCATTGGATCAGGAGTCAGGAGATCTGAGTTCTAGTCTCAATTCTGACACTAATTTGCTGTGCAGACTTGGAAAAAATGGCTTCAGCTCCGTGCATCTTTTTTTCTGGATCTAGAGAATGAAGATCTTATACGGCACTCTTGTTTGAAAAGCCTATATTGCTGTAACTACTGTAACTGAAAACAGAGACTTCTAAATCTTGTGTCTAGTGAGTTATCTTTTTATATCTCTATTGGTACATGCACTAAAGACATTATTAGAAAAAGTTGCTTCCCTTGGAATGAGATTCCAGCCTATTTTCAAGTGACTATTTTTTAAAAATTCTAAACAAGCTGAACTGAGTTGTATTGTCTCTTTCTTACTAAGGGATATAAATGTATGTGTGTATACATACTTATGAAGTGACTTTCAGGTGCCCTTCAGTAAGAACCAATCTAAATTCTAAACTAAGAATGTCTATGAGACAGATTGAATAGCAACTTTCAATACTGTTTCTGACGAAGCCTGTCTTGCTACATTTTCTCCTGAAGTTGTACCTAGCAAAACAGCTTGAATTGACTGTATGCCAAGAGAAAGAGAAATCTACCAAAGAATCTGGGAAATTGATGAATGGAACTGAAATGTCAGTTATGGATATTTATTTCTGTACATGTTATAGCTTTGGGGGAGAGAACAGTTCAGAAAGATTATCACCCAATCAGTAAATCAGCAAGTGTTTATTAAGTACCTACTATGTATCATGGGCAACTAAGTGGTACAGTGGATAGAGTACCAAGCCTGGAGAGAGGAAGAATCATCTTCCTGAGTTCAGCTTTGACCTCAGACACTTATTATCTATGTGATTCTGGGCAAGTCACTTAAGCCTGTTTGCCTCAGTTTCCTCATCTGTAAAGTGAGCTGGAGAAGAAAATGATAAACCACTCCAGTATCTTTGCTAAGAACACCCCAATAGAATCACAGAGAGTAGGACATGACTGAACAACAACATGTTATGTTACATAAACAAAAAATGAAATAGTCCTGCCCTCAAGTAGGACATGGTATTTCTATTTTCAAAGAAATTAGCAATCATAAGACTTTATCTGCTCTGAGTCACACAGTTATACACTCTTGTAGACACACACCCATATTAGTAGTTACCAAGAAGTGGAAAGGTCAGTTTCTAGTAGGGCAGAGGCAGGTAATGAATTTCCTTGGGTTTATTTATTTTTTACCAACCAACCTCAAAACGAAGCTCAAACCTTGTCATTCTATGCTGTCACCATTTCATGGGTCTCCTTCTAGTTATGCATCCTTGCCATCTACCTTGTCGCTGGACCCTCTGAATCAGAAGATCTCCAGACCAGACAGTTACACTCATCATCTTGCCATCCATCTTGATGCTGCACCTCAACCCATAATACCCTTTCCTACCACCTCTTAATCTGTAAACTGTACTCAAATCAATGCTACCTCTGCTTTGGGGAAAGGAATCTCTGTCAGTTTCTCAGTGACTTCACTTATCATTCCTTGGACTTTTCAGAGTAAAACTTCCTTTGCCTGTCATCATTCTCCATATGTGTTCTCCTCCACTCTTAGAATATAAAAGCTCTTTGGGGGCATGGACTATCTCATTTTGACATTTTTGTTCCCAGTGTTTAGCAGTGCTTAGCAAATTAATAAGTGCTTTTCATTATTTCTTCAAGTTTTGGTCCTGTTACTTACAGTATGATCTTGGGCAATTCTCTTCAAGATGTGCCTTGGACATCTCATTGAGCCTCAATATCATATTTAAAATGGATATTTACAGTAATAAAAATTGCTATGTTAATAATAATCTTATATAACTAATGTATAGTCATGTAAGGACATTTTAGGAAGAAAGTGAAGGACAGCATGGTGGAAAGCATTTGGGTAAAGCTCAAGGAGGGGAAACACAAATGATATTACAATTAGAGTACATTTCATTGCTCTTGTATGAAAAGGAGCTAGCTGAGGAGTTCAGGAAGCAATTCTCAAAGCTGTCACAAATGCATGAAGTAGTACTGATGGAAGACTTCAATTAGCCTGCTATCTGCTGTATACTCTACCCAAATTAGAGCAGCTAATGAAATCTTGGACTGGACAATGATAACTTCATGTTTTAAAATGTAAAGGAATCAAAAGACGGAAATTCTAGAGATGATTTTCACCAACAAGAAAGAGATGATTGCTTGGAGTGGAAATGATAGATGTTTGGGGAAAAGTAACAATTACACATCAGAATTTGTTGTAATATAAAAAAAATACAAATTCTCTGATATGTACTCTAAATCTGACTAGATTTGGAGAGAGATTTCAAAGGGTTCAGAAAAGGATAGGTAGGATATGCCTTAAAACATAAACAAGTAAGCTGGAGTTGGGGAAAGTGGAATAGGAAACTTTTGAGAGTGAAATTTTGAAAGCACAAAAAGAACCAATCTAAAGGAAGAAGAAAAGGGAATGTTATTGAAAGAGAGAAATGTGGATACATCTAGAATTCACCACCCAACTTTGGTCTTTGAAAGACATGGATGGAAGGTAGAAGTAAGGTTAGATAACAAAGGATCGATACAAAAGCATGGCCCAGTACTTACTGTAAAAAGAGCATTAGAAATGTCAGTGCTCAGAACTGATAAGATTTAAAGCTTGAAATGACTTCAGTGCTTATTTTTTTCAAATCTCTGATTTTGCAAATGTAGACCTAAGTCCTTGAAGCCTGAAGTGGCTTGCCCAGTATTTCATGGGGAGTAAATAACAGAAACCTGTCCTGTACTCCCAAACTTAAGATTCTTGTCATGATTTCACAGCCATCTCAGTAATGATGGCTCATGGTGATAAAGGCCTTTGCAATTTATACTGTGACTTTCTCTGCAATAAGCCTTTGAAGTAGTTAGGACAAAAAATATTATACCCATTTTACAGGTCAGTTCTGAGGCTCTGAGAATTTCAGGGATCTGTCCATAGTTACACACCTAGTAAATGTCAGAACCATGACTTGGCTTATGATTTCTCTCTTCTTTTGTGGATAACATGGCTGACAATGGAGTATTTTGATGGCCCACAAGACTCCCGTTCTCCCTGTATCATGGCCCTGTTATTTAATAGATTTCTTTCTGCCCGAGGTCAACCAGATAAATAGCAGCAGAGCCTGTGCTGAAACCAAAGCCCTCTGATTTCCCTTCTAGCTCTCGCTCCATTATACTATTCAGACTCTTATATGTATGCCAGACTTGCTTGATTTAGGAAAGGTTTTCCTGGAGCCTTGGCATTCGCTGATGTGCTCTGCTTATCCGCTTATAGATTGAATGATTGGCCTGGCTTTGGGCTTTAGTATTCTGCATCCCCAATTCGGTTAGCAGTCTGATAGCTAAATACTCCTGTGATCTCGTTGACCCACTATCAATAAAGAGGATGTCTGTTTAATGGCAGAAGTTTATTCTCTCTCCTTTAAATGTGCTCTCTCCAATGAAGACAGAAGGTGGAGGACCCTTTTTCTGACATACTTAGTGTCAGTGCCAGAGCTAACCACAGCTAGGAATTTTTGCAGCTGGGGGAAAAGGCAAGAAAGACATTTTCAGATAAAAGGAGACGGGGATATAGAGATCCAGACTCATCAACCTCAGCTGGTTGGGGTGACCAGTGAGGAGCTTATTCCTACATGTCACCTGATAGCTTTTCATTTTAGCTAATTGGTCTCACTGATGGAGTCTTAGTGAAATGGACCATTTGATCCAGGGCTTCCCAGTCTATGATGGGAAGGGAGAGTTATCATTTTTCACCCACCATTTCGGTTTATCTCCTATCCTCCTTGACCAAATGTAAACATGGCCCTGAAAATGACTATGGTGGTTGCAAAGGACTAGGAACCTTCCCTCAATTGTACGTGTAGCAGCAGAAGCAAAGAAGGGGAGATTGTCTATAGTTCTAAGGCCTTGTTTTCCTCCTGCTGTTCTCTAGGGAGAACTAGGCACATGGAGAAGAATGCTATTATGGTACACCCCACCATCTCAAAGCCAATCAGATGACTCCTGCTCTCTCATCTAGGATGTAGGATGTTGTTTTTTCTTCTTTTTCATGCATCATAAATTTATTTGTATTTCAGTGAAAACAATAACTCTAACAAGATAGTCATTCATTTCTCTTCCCCACATTCCCCTGGTATCATCTTCCATCCATCAGTTACTATAAGGTTGATGGTTAACCAGACTTTATTACCCTATAATTTTAATGATTCAAGTATTCTTAATCCGAATGGGCAAAAGGAGACTATATCTCTCTCCTTCAATGAAGGTCTATGATGATGCATATGTGCGTATACATATATAACATTTATGAATTGTTGACTCTCTAGACTTATATGCCTACAGGCTGCATTGTTGGGGCCATTTTAGGCACTTTGCATAATTTACAAATTGCTTTCCAGAAAGACTGGAACAATTCTGTCTTCCATCAGCACATTAGCGTGCCTGTCTTTCAACATTCCTTCCAACACTGACTATTCCCATCTTCTTCTCCAATCTTCTGGACATTAGTGAACCTCAGAATTATTTTGATTTCTATTTCTCTTATTACTGGTGATACAGACCATTCTTTCATATGGTTGTTAGAAGTTCTTTGGTGTTCTTTTGGGGGGGGGGGCTGATTGAGAATAATTTGTTCACCTCCTTTCACCATTTATCTATTGGGAAATGATAACTGATTTTTATGCAGTGTTTTAAAGTTTGACAATTATCTCGTGCTCCTCACAACTATTTTTGGAGGCAGGTGCTATAGCTACTGTTTTTCTCTATTTTACAGGTGAGGAAACACCCTCAGTTTAATTACCTTGCTCATGGACGCACAATTAGTAAATGATATAGTAAATATTGAGGTAGTAAAAGATGTAATAAATCATTAGTAAAGGATAAGTAAATATGCAAGCCCAGATTTCTCTTTATTCCAAGTCAAAATACTACACCATTAAATTATGCTGTCACTCATTAGTATAGAGTCATAAGATTGGTAGTGACCTCAGAGATAATCTGGTACAGCTCCAGATGAGATATAAATTGCCTCTATAATATCACTGAAAATGTACAAACTCCCATTGAACATGGCCAGTGAAGGGGATTCAGTGTAAGCTCTAATATTTGCTCTAGAGGCATGACTTTAGGCAAATCATACTTTCTTGTAGCTCAGTAAATTTCTTCTTCCTAGGAAACTTACAAAGGTCATCTCAAGAATTCATTAAAGAATATCATAAGCTGGATAATCCTTAACCAAAGGAGGTAAAGAGTAAAAAATTTTTAAAATGTAAATAAAAAGTAAAATTTAAAAATATGATTCACATAAAATTTTTTAAAGCTTTGACAGAAACAAAATTGTTGCAGTTAGAATAAGAAGAGAAATGATGGTGGTGGGAGGAATCTATGATAAAAAACTAAGTCAAGTTATATAGGGAATGGGCAAAAATGCCGAAAACTAGGAACTATTCCCTAGTAGATGAAACAACAAAGGATATGAATAAACAGCTCTCCAAAGAATTGCAAACTATCCAAAACTATATTTTTAAAATACTCTGAATCTCTAATAATAAGAGAAATGCCAACTAAAATTAAGAAGGTATACCTCCCACTCTGAAAATTACAAATATGACAAAGTTAAAAACAAACAAACCACTAATAGTTATTGTTAGAGTATTTATGAAAAGAAAGAAAAAGTAATGCTTTTGGTAGAGTTATGAACTGCTCCATTTATTACAAAAAAAGATGGAGAATTATGTGAGAAAATTTATCACCTTTTCATACTCTTTGATGTAGTGACCCTGCTGGTGAGTCTAGACCCCAAGGAGATCAATAATAGAAAGAAAAATCCACGTCCATCACAATATTGACAGCAGCCTTTTTGATAGTAGCAAGAAAGTGGAAATGAAGTGACTGCTCATTGATTGTCAAATAATAAACAAATTGTGGCACAAGCAAATCATGTCATATTGTTGTATTATAATGAGTGATAAATATGAGAAATTCAGAGAAATATGGGAAAACTTTAATGAACTCATGTAGAAGGGGAAGGAGGAAAGGAATAAGGATTTATATAATGCTTACTATATGCCAGGTATCATAAAAGCGCTTTTCAAAAAAATCATTGCTGTGTACATATATACATATGATATATATACATATATATGTATATACATGTACTTATATATACATACATACATGTACTTATATATTTTTTATTTGATCCCATAACCCTGTGAGGCAGTTGCAGAATGATATAAGTAAAATAATAAATAACAAATAAGGAGGAAAAAGCATGCCGAATAACTATAATGTAAATTAAAAGGACACTAAAAATAAGCTGAACTGCCAGTGATTGCAATAATGAATTTCACTTCTGGAGAACAGATGATGCAAAGCCTCTCTCTCCCTTCATAGAGTGGTGGAGGGTTGCAGGATGCTGTGTCAGAAGTGGTCACTGAGTGGTTAATTTTGTTAATTGCTTTCCTCTGTTCCAAGAGATAGGTCAATGGTAGAACAAAGGGGAAATGGAGGGTAAAGAGTGGTAGTATTTCTAGGAATGTATTAAAAAATTGACCTCAATACAACTTTCTTTTTTTCTTTCTAAAAATTAAATGAGATAAGATATGGGAAAAATGCTTTGAAAAGCTAAAAGCACTATTCAGATACCAAACTTGTCAAAATCAAAATGGTGACTAGAAAAAAATGACTTCTGTGCATACTTTGGTGTTTGTTAAGCTTTGATCAAGAAGAAAGGTTTCCAACATAATCACAAGAGACTCTCCATGATCATGTCATCCCCACCTGAATTGTATGCCAGTGCTCACAGGTAATGTTCTAAAACCATGTCAACAGACACAAAACATTCACAGATGGTGCAGAGGAATTTCTACTTTCAGCTTCTTTACCCTGATTTGGGCAAGTCCTTATCCTAAAATTCAGGAATGGTCTCTGAGCTATACTATGTGAATTAATCTCTTCCCTACAATGATCTTTAAAAGAAATCTAAAAGGATAACAGAAAATTCACATTCAATTCAGTTGAGCAAGCATTTTGAGAGCTGGGAATATGTAAAATGGCATACTTCATACTAAAGGCAAAACCCAGTCTCTAATGGAGGACCGGGAGAAAGACACAACCAATACATAGACAAGAAAATATAAGATAATTAGAGGAGGAAGAGAACACTAACTGCTAGACAAAACAGGAAAGCTTTCTTGTAGAAAATGACATTTCAGTCCAGGCTTGAGGGAAGATAAGGATTCTAAGAATCAGAAGGAATGAAGGAGAATACTTTAGGCACAGGGCAAAGGCCCTGTGAGGTGAGAGGTGGAAAGCCAATGTCAGGGAAGATCAAAGTGGCCAATTTAGCTAGAACATAATGTTTGTGAAGACATACAATGTGAACTAAGTCTGGGAAAGGTAGAGTGGAAGCAGATGGAGAAGGGTTTTAAATGCCCACCTGAGGGATCTCTATTTTGTCCTAGAGGCAGTAGTGAGCCAAGTTAGTCCTATGGTTTAGGAAGATCATTTTGATAATTGTGTGGTGACTGGATTGAAAAGATTGGACCTATGAAAATGCTCTCACTATAGCCAGGAAAGAAATTGGAAAGTCCAAAGCTAAGTTGTTAGCAGCTGGAGTCCAACAGGACTTAGAGGGAAAACATAGGATTTCTACTTGAGACATAGTGACTCAGATATTTATGTACTTTCATTGAGAGATGGATAGTAGACTCTTATTGGGGTCTGAAACTCAAGAGAGTGATAAGGGCTAGATTTGTAAATTTCGTTGTTATCTGAATAGAGAAAATAATTGAACTCACTGATGGTGGTAAGTTCACTAAGAGAATGGATATAGAGAGTAAAGGAGAAGGTTCAACACAGAAGCTTGAAGGGGAGCCATGATTAGGAGGTGGATGGTGATGCAGCAAAAGATATTGAGAAGGTCCAGTCAAATAAGTAGGAAATGAACTACACAAGAAAAGTTTTGAGAAAGCCTGTGCTAGAGAAAATATCTAGGAGAAGTGGGTGGTTACTAGTGTTCAAAAGCTGCAGAGAGGTCAAGAAAGATGAGAACCTAATAAAGGTCATCAGATTTAGCACTTAAGAGTTCATTAGTAGTTTTGGAAAATATAGTGTCACTATAATGGTGGTGACAGAAATCATAACTGCCAAGGGTTGAGAAACGAGAGGGAGGTGAAGGAGTAGAAGCAGAAATATATACAGTTTGTCTTTGAAGGGAAAGAAAGATAAATTGTTATAGTTTCAGGAGAAGGCACAAAAAAAGAATGCTGTCTAGGCATAGAGGAGATGGAGACACCTTTGTAGGCAGGTGAACCAGATAAGGAAACTTGAAGATAAAAGGGAGGACACAAGGAAAGGGTGAGGGTCCTAGGAGAGATGAGAAGGGATCAAAAGTATATGTAGATTCATTGGCATAGGCCAGAGGAAGAGCCACTTGACACTGGAGAAAGGATGATAATAGGGAGGAAAGAGAATGGGGGAGAATGAATGAATGAATGAATGAATGAATGAATGAGTGAATGATGAAAAGTCATTTGTTATGCTTGACAATGTGTTAATTGCTAGAGATACAAATACAAAATGCAGACTAGTTCCTTACCTTACACTAGAATTTAAGGATCTTATATTCTAATAGGTAAGACTACACACATAGGGGTGTGATGGTTGGAGAAGGGTATTTGTTTAGGAAGTCACAAGAACAGTGAATGGAGTTTTGGGGTTTTATTGGCATATCATTTACAGGAATAACCATTTAAATAATTTACAGGATTACTATTATCAGAACAAAAAGTGAAAAGGTGTGTGTGTGTGTGTGTGTGTGTGTGTGTGTGTGTGTGTAGAAGTGCACCTATGTGGGGCAGAGGAGAAGACTGAAAGAGAGAGCAAATAAAGCATGGTACAAAGACGGCTTGAAGGAATCATAGAAGGCCTGGAGGTGCCTAGAAACAGTGAACTCTCTCCATAAGACCCGATTGATTTGACAGTGATGAACAGGAGTCATATACTGAAAGCTGAATTAGTGAGAGTAGTAGGTATAACATAATGAACATTGAACTTGAAGGAAGAAGACAGAGTCAATTATTAATATTTCAGCTTACTAGTTATCTGGTCATGGGGAAGCCAGTTTCTTTTTCTAAATTTCAGTTTCTTCACTTAAAAGTTGTTGTTTGTCCTTCATTCTCAAAGAGGACCATGGCATCAGGAAGGTGATGCCATGACTTGCAAGTGAATTGGATTTAAGTGAGGCAGGGCTGTGCAGTCACCAGCCTCATTTTCTCCTCTAGAGCCATCTGGGTCTAGTGCCATGATATACATCAGGATGACTGAAGATGGTTCTCACATAAAAGCAAATACTTTAACAGATCCATCATCTCAAAGTTATGACTTCTCCATCCAATCGGAATGAGTACAACGATTCCATACCTTCTTATCCTGGTGGATTCTTGTTCATGTCCTCCCATAAATCCTCTGTACAGGATTATAATTGTAATTATAACTGAGAATCACATAATACTTTAAGGTTTGTAAAAGTCTTTACACATATTACCTGCTATGAGCTTCACAACACCCCACTGATATGATCATTTACATTTTCAAATGAGGAAACTGAAGTACACAGAGATCAAGTGACTCGCCTAGGGTCACACAGCTAGAGATCATCTGAGAATTTGAGTACATGTCCCTGACTCTAAATCTCAGCTTCTATGCACCATATTCTATATTACATCTCCCATCTTTTCAAAGCCCTAGAGACCTTTCTGTGAATTCAAACATTCTATGGATATCAGAGTAAGATTCAGGCTAGCCATTTGTTAGCTCTCTATGAATGTGGGGCCCATCAGCTTTGCCAGGTATTCATTTCCTGGACAGAATCTTTCACACCGTTTTTTGCCGGTAACAGAGCCTTCACCTCTGAGAGGGCCGTGATAAGAATAGTTATCATTTAAATCACAAATCATATCACTTAAAGTTTGCAAAGTGCTCTACAAATATGTTTTCATTTTATCCTCACAATAACTCTGAGAGTTGGGCTATTATTCTCATTTAACAGATGGTGAAACTGAGGCAGAGGTTAAGTGACTTGCTGAGTCACATAGCTAGTGTTTTAGACTGGATTTGAACTCAGGTCTTCTTGAATACAGGTCCAGTACTCTAGTCACACCTTTGGCATGAGAGCTTGTTGAGCCCTTTGCAGGGTTGCTTATCCATCTTCGATGCCCACCTTCACCCAATTCTCAGCTCTGGCTCCAAGGAGCTGTAAAATGCTCAGCAGCTATAACCCAGTAATATGATCTCAGGAGACAGGTTAAAGCAGCTTGAAGGTACTTGGTGAGTTAGGGAGATGTCTACCTGAAGCACGTGATGACTTCCCCTGGTAAAATGAGCCGATGAAAACAATTTGCTCCAATGACCACAAAGGATGCTGAGGCAGAAACTGTGGAGTGCTTAGAGCTTGATCAGACATTGAAGATGCAAGGGCAATCCATTGAGTTCTGGGTTATCATCAGTTGTTCTGAGTTCTGTTCTACTGCTGGGCTTTGATGCCTCTGGAAGAGACAGTGAGACTGACCACTGAGCAACTCTGCTTCACCTAAATCCAATTGATGTGCAAGTCAAGACATAATGCCATGATGCCACTGGTCTTCTTTGAAAATGAAGAATCAACAGCAACAAAAAAATCCAACGTATTTTACATGCATATAATTATTTACGTGTTATCTTTGTCAGTAGATGTGACTCAGTGCTCAAGAACCATTTGGGGAGGACAAAAATAACTTTCCCATTGGCCACTGAGCAAGAAGAACTGCTATCTCAGTGGACAGCTAAAGGACCTACTCTCAGTTATCTCTTCTCTTTCTGCCTGCAGATCCTGCCAGGACTACTTGAATCCATTCCTAGAGAGGTGAGCGGAGAAGGTTGTTCCCTTTACCTCCATTTAGCTGTATAAGCACAACTGGGAAAGCCAAGGATTTAAAATAATGTATATAATGAAAGTAATACTCCTTCCTATGCTTACCTGACAAAGTTGTAAGGAAAGCACTTTACATGTATGGAAAGTGCTATAGAATTTTAAGCTCTTTGATATTACTAATAAGATTTATATAGTAAGGACAATGTGGAGTAGTGGAGAGAAAGCTGGCCTTAGGAAAAAAATACCAAGTTCTTCCCCTGGGTAATGCTGAGTAAGTCACTTACCTGCTCAGTGTCATCCCCACCCCCCACCCCCCAAGCCAATTCTCTAAGACCATCTTCATTGGTAGAAATGATTTTTCAGGAGGACTCAGTCAATGATCATTTGTTAAGCACTTATTATGTGCTAGGCAGTGTGCTCAGCACTGAGAATGCAAAGAAAAGCTAAAAAATATGGTCCCTGCTTTCAAGGAGCTCATGTTCTAACATGAAGTTAAAAAAATTAATTCATTGATCATTTGAGTAAGAAATGGCATAGAGGAGCAAAAACCCTATAAAAATAAAAAGCTAAGTCATTAACAGTAATTTGGGGGGGGGGGGGCGAAATGATGTCTTCAAAGCTAGTTCAATAGTAGTTATTTGGAAAAGAAGAGGAGGGGCAGAAGAGAGAGGGGATGAGGAGAAGGTAGAAAAAGAGAACAAGATGTAATCCTGCTATATCAGGTATAGTGGAGACTCCTCGTCATCAGACCAGGATCTGGGTCTGGGTTGGGGAGGGCTAAGCCCCCACAGTCGGCATAGCTCATTCTGATACTGTTCAAGGATTTGACACATTACAAAGTATTGTCATTTCTACCAGTCTATGTGGTAGGTAGGAACAGTATCATGCTCCCCCTTTTATGGATAATTCAAGCAAGAAAGGGGGTGATTAAGTAATTTTCTTAAGAACATGTAGCTACTAAGTAGGAATCTTGGTTCTGCCCTCTACTAAGACAGTATAGTATCTTCACAACCAGAAACCAGCCTACCCTTCAAGCCTTGTTGCATACTATGCCCCTTTGTGTGCTCAGCTCTTCAGTCCAGTCAAACTGGTCTCCTTGTGTTTCATCTCCAGTCTCCATACATTTGCACTGGCTGTGTCCCATGCCTGGAATGCACTCACTCCTAAACTCCACTTCTTAGAAATCCCAGTTTCTTCAAGGGCACAAAGTGTTTCATTTCTGTCTTTATATCTCTAGCACTTCATAATGGATCTGCCACTTAAAAATCTGATTAAATATTACCCGGCTCATTATAAGTGATTTGTTCCTCTGGGGTAGGATCTCTGACAACAAAGGGTGTTTCTGGAATTCATCCTCTTTTAGTGGCGGCTGTCTTATCTTGCTGAGTGCTTAAAGCTACAAAGCCATGAATAAAACATGATAATACAGGATTGCATTCAAGTTCAATGCTTTTCATGAAGTTATAATAGGAAAGACCATAAACCAGGGATAAGAGTGTAGATGAGGAAATCAAGTTCTGGTTCTGACACTAACTAGCTGTGCAACCCTGGGAAGTTTGCTTGATCTCTCTGCCTGAAGTTATTCAGAGAAGTTAAATTAGGTGGCATATAAAGTCATTTCTGACTCTAATGTTCTGAATATAAGCTGATTTTTTTTTCATAAAAACCCCCCCCAGATTTAGACCTGTAAGGGACCTTGAAAGTCCTTTTACAAATGGGGAAACTGAGGCCCAGAGAGGGGAAGTGACTTGCTTAAGATGGCACAGCTAGGAAGAGGCAGAGCAGAATTTTATATCTAGCACCCTTGATTACAAACCGCTCTTTTCCTTGTGCTGGAAACAATGAAGCATCTAGCCTATTTTATTCTTTTGTTTTCCCATCTGAGATTACCTGCCATCTACTCTGTATACAACTCATCTGTACCTAGTTATCTACATGTTGTCTCCCCCATTAGAATGTGAAATCCTTACTTTTTATCCCTAAGGCTCAGCACAGTGCCAGGCACAGAATAAGCCTAATCAATGCTTGTTGTCTTGATTTATTGGATTTAGCAGACTGTTCACACAGACGCACTGCCTGCTTCTGGACAACCACAGGTGCTGGTCCATACACCATGTACATCCTGAAAACTTAAACATACTGGTTGTATACTCCCGAATAGGCCATTACACTTCTCCAAACTTGTATTTGTTCCTCTGTGAAATACGAGGATCGATAGATCATCTCTCAGGTCCCTTCCAGCTCTGGTGATCTATGAGCTTCTCTCAATTAAGAGTAATGTGTTTCTCCACAGACTTTGTAGAATTGGGCAGTTGAATGCCAGTTTTTTCAATTATGAACATGAATTGAAATCTTGGCTTGGTCATTTGAAACCTTTGTGACTTTCGGTAAGTCACTTAATAGACAATAATCAATGAATATCTATTAAGTGCCTACTATGTGCCAGGCACTGTGCTAAGTACTAGGGATACAAATATGAAAAAATACAGTCCTACTTTCTTTGAACTTATAATCACACACAACACACAAAAAAAGTTGAAAAATGATTAGGGGGTAGGGGTAGGGGAGGAAGGCATCTGATATGAGGGCATGGTGGAGAAATTAGTTAGCAAAGTCCCAAAGTAGTATAGCCAGGTTAGAAATGAGGCATGGGCATCAGTTTTGTTATATGAAGAATGAAAAAGGTGAACTAGATTAGTGTATTAATGCACTACTATGGGCCAGTAACTGGGATAGATGCTGAAGATGAAAAGACAAAAGTATAACAGGTCCTATTCTTAAAGAGATTATAGTCTACTCAGGTAGGGGAAAGAGGTGGCATGTACACAAATAAATATTAAAAATATATAAAATAAATACAAAGATATTTATCAATGAGGTATCAAGAGCTGGGGACATCAGGAAATTTCACTTGTAGGTCATAGCACTTAAGCAAAACCTTGAAATGTTCTAGGGATCTGAAGAGGGAAAGCGATGAGGAAGAAATTTCAAAGAATGACTACTCATGCAAGTATAGAGAGATGGGAGAGAGAGCACCATATATAAGGGAGAGCAAGGAAGCAAATTTGGTTAGTATATGTATGTATATGAACATGCATATGTGTGTGTGTACACACACACACACACACACACACACATATATATATATATATATGTGTGGGTATACACATATACACATACACATAGTGAAGGAGAGAGAATAAGTTGTTCTGGAAAAAACAGGTAGAAGTCTGATCTGGAAAGATTTTAAAGGCTGAACAGAAGTATTTGTATTCTATCTTAAAGGCAATAGAAAACTGCTGAAACTTCTTGCATGGTATATAGTTAGACCTATGCTTCAGGAATACCTATTTGGCAGCCATGAAGTAAATGGATGGTGGGCAGGGGTTTGAGGCAGGGAGACCAATTAAAAATATCCTACAGTAGCCCAAGTGAGAGATGATGACCACTTGGGAAGAGAATGAACGTGAGAGATGTTGTGGAGATCGATTCGACAAGACTTGGCAACTGATTAGAAAAGGGGATTGAGGGAGTGTGAAGAGTTGATTGCTGAGGCTGAACATTTGGGTAACTGGAAGGATCATAGTAACCTCAACAACAAAATAATGGGAAAATTGAAAAGAGGAGCTTCAAGGGGAAGATAATGAGTTTATTCTGAACATATTGGGTTTGGGATTTCTACAGAACTTAGAGCTGGATATGTAGATTAATTAGGGAATCGTCTGTAATGAAATGATAATTGAACCCATGCAAACTGAGGAAAAGAGGACATGGGAAAACGCTTACATAGATGATGAAACTTAGATGATAAACCTGCAAAAAAGACCTTGTAGGAACAGAGAGAAAGACATGAGAATCAGAAACGATGAGAGTCTGGAAAATCATGCAGAAGAGGGTTGCCAACAGTTATAAACGCTGGGGAGAGGTGAAAAGATACTGCAACTGAAAAAGTCCATTGCATTGTCAATTAAGAGATAGTTGGTGACCTTGAAGAGAGCAGTTTCAGCTGAGTGGTGAGCTCATAATCCAGTTTTAAAAGGGATTGAGAAATGAGTAGGAGGTGAAAAAGTGGAGGAAACAAGTGTAGACAACTTTCTGAGTCAAGCCAAGGGTGTTTTTAACTCTGTGACAGATCTAAGCATGATTATAGGCAGCTGGAGAGGAAGCAGTGGGCAAGAAGAGATTGAAAATGAGAGAGAGAGAAAAGAGAGAGAGAGAGAAAGAGAGAGAGAGAAGAAAGAGAGAGAGGAGAGATCTAGACAAAGATTAATCAAAATAGCATTTTTTTATGAAATATGCAGATAAAGGATACAAATGCAAGGATTGGTCTTGAAAGGAAGGACCATCTCTTCCTCTGAGATTAGCAAAGGAGGAAAGGATTGGAGACTGCATTAGGGAGAAGAGAAAAAACTCAGGATTGATGGCATTTTTTTCATGCATGAGTTGAGGTCTTCCTCTGAAAAGGAATGGGAAAGGACAGTGTAGATGTCTTGAGAAGAGAACAGAAGTTTTAGAATAGGTGCTGTGGGAAGTACAATAGAGAGTCAATGAGAAAAGAGTGAAAGGATGAATGAGGGTTCAGTTGAGGGAACATAGCATAAACTGTGGTAGATTCTGTAGGTATGATCTTGTGACTTGCAGAGGAGTTCAGCAGCATAAGAAACATGAAGTCAGAAGGTGGGAGAAATACATAGATAGTAAGTAGTAAAAAGAAAAAGAGACAAAACATTTAAGGGTTAGAAGATAAAGCAGAATTGGTTAACTGAGATTCCCAAGGAAGTAAAGTTGGGCCAGAACTTGTTTGATGATGTGGGAAGAGAGGGAGACAAAGACAGAGACAGGAGAGAGACAGAGAGGAGGGAGAGACATTACTGGTTATAGTGAGGAGAGAGAATAGATTTGGGAGGGGTCAGGCACAAGGAGAAGTGGAAGGATAGGAATTTGTGGTCAGATAGAGGAAATTTTAGATCTAGTGCATGGAGTTAGAATTAGTGGGCAAAGATAAGATCAAGGGCATGACCACCTCTATGAATGGCTGAGGTGGAGCCAGGTTACTTGTCCTGGATATTGAAGAGGCTGATAAAATGAGGAAACATCAATACGTTTGAGGACACATCAATACGTATATTTATGTTTCCAAATATCAGAGTAGAAGATTGATAAAGAATAATACTGTCAACTATACATTATGACCTCACAGATAATATAATGTTGTATATCATAGTTATTTGTGCTGTGCCTTATAAATATATACTTTTTTGAACTAATACTTTATTTTCCCTATTATATATAAAAATCATATTTAACATTTTTTAAAAATTGAGTTCCAAATTTTATCCTTCCCTCCCCTTTCCTTTCCCTGAGACAGGAAGCAATCTAGTATAGATTATACATGTGCAATCATGTAACAGATCCAAATATAAACTTACTAAATATTTCCTTGAGTGAATTAAGAGCAGCGAGGTGGTACAGTAGATAGAGTACCAGGCCTGGAGTGAGGAGAACCTGAGTTCAAATCTGGACTCAGACACTTTCTAGTTGCCTAGGTAAGTGCAATGGGCAAATCATTTAACCTGTTTGCCTTAGTTTCCTCATCTGTAAAATGAGCTGGAGAAGGAAATGGCAAACCACTCTGGTATCTGCCAAGAAAACACCAAATGGAGTCACAGAGAGTTGGACATGACTAATCAACAACAATGAAAAAGACGTGCATTATGCTGGTACTCCATGGGCCTCAGGTTTTTAACATAGTTAATAAATCCTCCACTAAAAATCTCCTCTGATCCCTTTTTGAGGTGACCCCAGGTTCTCAGAAACTGTCAAAACTGTCCCAAGTTCCAGAAGTTCCTACTGGAAGACAAAGACATTTCAGTATGGGCTCAGTGATTAATTGGACAGTGGAGTGGAAAAAGCACAAGTCTGGAATCAGATGACCTGGGTTCAAATTCCAGTGCTACCAACTAATGCCTACTTGTGTGACCTTAGGAAATTCACTTAACCTCTCTGCACTTCAAATTCCTCAAATGTAAAATGAGAAGGTGACATAGATAATCTCCAACGTCCCTTCGTACTCTGACTCTATGTTGTTGTTAGAGAACTAGCAAACTAAGTCATCAGATTGCTTGAAGGATGATGAATTATTTAGTTATAACAACTCCTTTGTTTGCACTTAATAGTATTCTTTCCAATTACATGTGGAGATAGCTCTTAATATTATTTTTATAAGATTTTCAGTTCAAATTTCCTCCCTCCCTTCCTTTCCCTCTTCCCAAGATAGCAAGCAATCTGATATGGGTTATGTATGTCACACATATTTCCACCTTAGTCATGTTGTGAAAGAAGAATCATTACAAGAGGGGAAAATAACAAGAAAGAAAATGATGAGAAAAAAACAACAAAAAAGTAAAAATAGTATGCTTTGATCTGCATTCATGTTCCATAATTCTTTCTCTGCATGTGGTTAGTATTTTTTCTCATGAGTCTTTTGTAATTGTCTTAGATCACTGTATTGCTGAGAAGAGTTAAGTTTATCATAGTTGATTTTTGCACAGTGTTGCTGTCACTATGTACAATGTTCTTCTGGTTCTGCTCACTTCACTCACTCAGTATCAGTTCATGTAAGTTTTTCCAGGCTTTTCTGAAATCTGCCTGCTCATCATTTCTTATAAACAATAGAATTCACATTCATATACCACAATACTTGCTAAGCCATTCCCCAATTGATAGGCATCTGCACAATTTCCAGCTCTTTGTCAACACAAAAAGAGTTTATTTGTACATGTGAGCCTTTTCCCTTTTTTTATTATTTCTTTGAACTATAGACCTAGTAGTGGTGTTGGTAAATCAAAGGGCATGCACAGTTTTATAGACTTTTGGGCATAGTTCCAAATTGCTCTCTAAAATGGTTAGATCAGTCCACAACTCCACCAACAATGCATTGTTGTTCCAGTTTTCCTTTATCTTCTCCAGCGTTTATCATTTTCATTTTTGGTCATGTTAGCCAATCTGATAGGTGTGAGCCAGTGTTTCTGAATTGTTTTAATTTGCATTTCTCTAATAAATAGTAATTTAGAGCATTTTCTCATGTGACTATACAGATAGCTTTAATTTCTTTATCTGAAAACAGCCTTTTCATATCCTTTGAGCATTTATCAGTTGGGGAATGACTTGCATTCTTATAAATTTGATTCAGTTCTCTGTATATTTGAGAAATATGACTTTTATCAGAAATAATGGCTGTAAAAATTCTTTCTCAGCTTTCTGCTTCCTTCTAATATTGGTTGCATTGCTTTTGTTTGTGAAAAACTTTTAAAATTTAATGTAATCAAAATTTCCCTTTTTGTGTTTCATGATGTTCTCTATTTCTTCTTCAGTCATAAATTCTTCCCTTCTCCATAGGTCTGACAGCTAAACTATTCCTTGCTCTCCTAATTTGTTTACGGTATAACCCTTTATATTTAAATCATGTGACCATTTTGACTTTATCTTGATATAGGATGTGAGATATTAGTCTATGCCCAGTTTTTGTCATATTATTTTCCAGTCTTACCAGTAGTTTTTATCAAATAATGAGCTCATATCCCAGAAGCTGGAGTCTTTGGGTTTATCATTGTAGTCATTTACTACTGTTTCTTGTATACCTAATCTATTCCACTGATCCACCACTCTATTTCTTAGCCAGTACTAAACATGTTTGATGATTGCCACTTTATATTGCTTTAGATCTGATGCCATAGCAATTCTTGAAGACCAACTATTGAATTTTAGAGGTGCTGTGATCTCTATTGGTAGAATTAAATAATTCCTTTGACACCAAATTCCAGAAACTCACAATTGGTAGTGAATTCAGGGATTATTTTCAACCATCCATGGACAAGAATTCCTGTACAATATATCAGACAGATGGAAGCAACTAAGTGAATCAGTGGATAGAGTGCTGAGTTTGGAGTCAGGAAGATCTGAGTTCAAATCCAGCCTCAGACACTAACTAGCTGTGTGACCCTGGACAAGTTATTTAACTTTTTCTGCCTCTGTTTCCTCAACTGTAAAATGAGGATTATATTAGCACCTACCTCGCAGGGTTGTCGTGAGGATCAGATGAGGCAATATTTGTAAAGCACTTTGCACAGTGCCTGGCACATAGTAGGCACTTAATAAATGTTCATTAGCCCCTCCCCCAATACCATCAAGCCTTTTCTTGAAGACCTATAGTGACGGAAAACATATTAACTCCTGAGGGAGCTCTTTCTCCTTTGGGATAGATCTCATTTTAGGAAGATTTGTTTAGCTTTGTTTTCTTTCACCAAGTTTATCTGTCTCTTTACAACTTCCATTTGCTGTTCCTAGTTTTGTCTCATGATGCTAAGGGGAAGTTTGATTCATCTTCTACAAGCCAGCCTTTCAAATACCCTAAGACAACCATCAATCTCCCCTCTTCTGCAAATCTCTTCTTTTCTAGGTTAAATATTCCTAGTCCTGAGGAGTGGAATGAAGATAGCAGAATAAAGTCAAGGACTTGAGTGCCTGAGTTCTCCTCCAAAGTCTTCCAAATACCTTTAAATAATGAATCCAAAGAAATTCTAGAGTGACAGAATCCACAAAAAGACAGAGTGAAACAATTTTCCAGCTTAAGACAATTTAGAAGATAGGCAGGAAAGGTCTGTTGTACCAGGGTGAGAGAGGAGCCCAATCCAGTGCAGGCCAGGCTAACACACACCAGGCTCCAGCAAACCAGAAGCAAGCCTGGGGTAACTGAATCAGTGATAGCAGTGGTGGGTTTCAGACCTCTCAGCCCAAGAAATGGTAAGGGAATTGGACAATGGGTCAAAAGAAGATTTACAAGGGTCCCAGAACTACTGGCACCAGGAATAGGATTCTGTTGCATTGTCTATAGTTGGATCTGTGTCACAGTCCTGGGTCTTAGTTCCACCAGTGTGAGGAAGACCTCTAGCACAGCAGAGCTTGTGCCCACAGGGGATCAGGAAGCCTGGTCACACTTCCAGGGGTGAAAAGAGTGCTTATGGTAATTCACAAACCAGTGCACAGTACAGGAGAGTAGTGAATACACCTTTCCCTAGATCATGCAACTTTGGAAGAGCCAAAAACTTACAGGTTCCCAGAGTTACCTCTGAAAACAGCTGCACAAAAATACTTGAAGCTTGGAACAGTGCCTCCTTCTCTTGAATATGATTATGATGGAATAATATTGTACTTTAAGAAATGATGAGCAGGATGCTCTCAGAGAAATCATGTAAAGGCTTACATGAACTGATGCAAAGTTAAATGAGCAGAACCAGGAGAACATTGTATACAGTAATAGCAATATTGTATGATGATCTACTTTGAAAAACTTAGCTATTCTCAGCAATACAATAATCCAAGACAATTCTGTAGGACTTATGATGAAAGGTGCTGTAGAGAGTTTTCTTTTGTCTGTGTTTTCTTGAACAGAACGACTTACATGGAAATGTATTTTACATGACTACATGTGTATAACCTATGTAAAACTGTTTGCCTTCTCAGTGGGGTGGGGGAGGAGAGAAAGGGGAAGGAGGAAAAGCATGTGGAACTCGAAATTTGAAAAAAAAGTTTTGTTTTTTTTTACATATAATTGGGAAAAATAAAATGGAAAATAAGATTAAAAACATAAAACACAATCTTCTTGTGGAGTAATCTGTCTACTCTTCTTCATCTTCACTGTCCTTCCATAAACATTCTGTACTTTGTTATAGTCTTCTTAAAATGTGGGAACCAGAACTCAATGCAATTATAGATATGGTATTGCTAAAATTAGATATTTGAAGGAAACATCACAACCTTAGAGTCATTCTTGACTCATCCCTCTGCCTTGTGTCACTTATCTAATCATTACTTATTTCAATAATTCATTACCTGTTTCAATAACTTCTTAATTGGCCTTCCTGCATCTAGATTGTCATTTCTTTGATCCATCTTCCACCTGGTTCCCAAGATGATATTTCCAGTGGTCCCCTAATCACAATGCTTTGATGGCTATTTATTGCCACTAGGGTCACATGCAGACCTCTCTTTGGGGTTCACAACAAGATTCCAAGCTTTTATATATTATTCTTACTCATATATTCTACAATCAGGTGAAACTGGTCTTTTGTCTTTGCCTTTTTACAGAATATCCTCAATGTCTGGAATATACTCCTTCCTCATCAATTCCTAGCTTCCTTAAAAACTTAGATGAGGGAGCGGATTCTGGGGAAATGGCTGAGTAAGTTAGAAAACTTTCAGCTTTCCAAATCTCCTCCACAGAAAAAGACATTGCTTAGGAGGGAATATAGAGCAGCTGAAATAACCAAAAGTCAAGGTAAAGCAGTTGTTCTCCTAAGACAACCTAAGAAGACTCCAGAAAACACCTGACTTCCAGAGGCAGAGGTTCAGCTTGAGTGAACTGCAAATACCTCCAGGCCAACTCTACAGAATCTTAAAACAACAAGCCCTGGAAGCAGCTGGGGTTGGGAGGCAGTCTCAGTCTCAGGGACAGTATAGGGGTCTTATAGTTGAGGAGGGGAAGACTGAAGGTCCTTCCACTCTCCACCTCTCAGTCACCTGTGCTAATCAGACACATGCTGGCTTATGGCTGTATGTATGCTAATACATACCTGGTAAGTGCAGTAGTGACAGTTGGGGACCTTGCTTGCTGTGGGCACTTGCAGGAGAGCAGAGTCTTTGGTTTCAGTTCCAGGGAAGAGAGGACAACCATAGTTTGCAGCCACGAGAGGGAACACAAGGGAGTAAGATCATTTGCAGTACAGTGTAACCTGGGACTGTAGCAGTGGTTTAGTTGCTGAGAGGTGAGTCCAAGGTTGAGCCCCCAGACAGATCTCAGAAGGACCTGAGACTTGGGTCATTATTCCCTCTGGACTAGAACTTGATTACACGAATAGAAACAAAATATGAATAATGAAAAATGAGCAAGCAAAGCAGAAAGAACCCAACCATGCATACCTATTATGGAGATAGAGAAGAGCTGGGTTGATATTCAAAGGAATATAGTGGAGCTAAAAATGTCTCTCTTTTTTTCAATGAGAAATGTCAAATGGCTCCAAGCACAAAAAAATTTCTTAAAAGAACCTAAAAAGGACTTTGAAAAATCAAATAAGAGAGATCAAAGGAAAAAATAGGAGCAATCCAAGAAAATTATGAAAAAGAAAGTCAACCAACTTGAAATAAAAAACCAAAAACTTAAGGAAGAAAGTAATTACTTGAAAACTAGAGTTGGGCAAAGGGAAGCTAATGATGTTCTAAGGCACAAAGAAATAATTTAAAAAATCCAAAGAATTAAAAATGGAAGACCATAAGAAGCATCTCGTCAGAAAACCAACTGTTCTAGAGAACAGATTAAGGAGAAATAATGTAAAAATAGTTAGACTGCCTGAAAATTATGATTAAAAAATCTTGATACAATATTACAAGAAATTATTAGAAAAAATAGCCCCAAAGTTCTAGAACAAGAAGGCAAAGCAGTAATAGAAAAAAAAATCCACTGATCACCACCTGAAAGAGATTATAGGAGGAAAACTGACAGGACTGTCATAGCCAAGTTTCAAAGCTCCTAGGTTAATGAGAAAACATTGGAAATAATAAGAAAATAAAACAATTCAAATATCCTGAAGCTACAATAAGGATTACACAAGACCCAACAGTTACAATGTTGAAGGACTGTAGGTCTTGGAATACTATATTTCATTACAGCCAAAAAGCTGCATCCACAACCAAAGGTAACTTACCCAGCAAAATGAAGTATAATACTGAATGAAAAAAATGACTTTCAGGTATTCGTGACAAAATAGCAGAACTTAAGGGGAAATTCAACATACAACATCCAGGAGAAATATAAAGTAAACATTAAGGACAAATTATAAGGGACTCAATAAGTTCAAATCGTTTACTCGTTGTATATGAAAACATCAGTTCTATTATGACTGTCATTTTTTATTTGGTAATTTAAAAGAAAGGCTTTGAGTTGAGTATGATGGGTTGAGTCTAAAAAAATAAAACTCTTTAGGGAGAAAGAGACAGGAGCAATTATCTCATGCAAATGAGGCAAAAAAAGGAAAAACTGATACAGGAGGGAGGATGGTGCTGAAACTTTACTCTTATCAGGCATGGTTTAAAGAGGGAACAACATCTATATCTAGAAGGGTATAAAAGTTTTCTGTATTCAGAAAGAAATAAAAGGGCAAGGGGAGATGGTGGGGGGGGTAGAGAATAAGAGAGGGATTCTACATGGGCGGATATTAAGGAATAGGATGCAAGGTAGCAGGCAGAAAGAAGTAAAGCAAATGAGTGAAGGGGGATAGGAATAGGGTGAGAAGGATTGTGAGGAAAACAGGAAGGAGAAAAATATACTAGTAATTATAGCTTAGAATGTGAATGGAATGAATTAATCTGTAAAATGGAAACTGATAGCAGATTAAAATTTGAATTCAACAATATACTGCTTTCAGGAAATGCTATAAAAATGAGAGATACACACGAGCATAAAATAAAGGTCAGAAGTACAATTTATTATATAAAAAGTAAGGATATTAACCATGATTTCAGACAAAGTTGAAGTTAAAATAGATTTAGTAAAAAGAGAAAAATAGGGAAACTACAATATGTGTCAGTCATATTATTAAATATTATTTTAGACCATTTAAAATAACTAGACAGCATAAAATACCTGAGAGCATACCTGCAAAAACAGACACAGGAACTATTTGAATATAAACATACAACACTTTTTTATACAAAGGTAGATCTAAATAATTGAAATTATTTGTTCATGGGTAGTAAAGCCAATATAATAAAAAATGACAATTTTACCTAACTGTTCTATTTGTATAATGCTATCCCAATTAAATACCAGAAGAATTATCTTACTGAGTTAGAAAAAGTACTGAAGTTTATTTAGAAGAACAAAAGGTCAAAGAAACCAGGGGAAAACAATGTAAAGGAAGAGATCCAGTAGTATCAGACATTAAACCATCTTAAAAGGTGAGAGCATTGTTGTGTATGTGCGTTTGTCCTTCATTGCCAAAGAAGACCATGCCATCAGAGACATTATGACATGACTTGCACTTGACTTTGTTTTGAGTAAGGGAGGGCTATGCAGGTCACCAGCCTCACTTCTCCTCCAGAGCCATCTGAATCCAGTGACCAGATATTCATCAGAATGACTGGAGATGACCCAGGATGAGGCAATTGGGGTTAAGTGACTTGCCCAAGGTCACACAGTTAGTGAGTGTCAAGTGTTTGAGGTGAGATTTGAACTCAGATCCTCCTGACTCCTCTTCTATCCACTGCACCACCTAGCTGCCCTTATTTGTTGAAGTGTAAAATGAGTAATTTTGATTATTTTAAATTAATTTTCTTCTTATATAAATAGAACCTATGCAAGCCAAGAATAAAAGGAACGCAGAAAATTTGGGGGAAAAAATTCATTCTTTCAAAGAGAATGGGATTGGGTTGGAATGCTGCTCTAGTATAGGAAATGATGAGCTGGTTGATTTGGAAAAACATGAAAAGACTTGAACTTATGAAAGAAGATGCTAACCTTCAGAGAAACAGATGGCAAGTACAAATAAGCACAGTGTGGTCTTACATATATGTTTGAGTGTATATATGTATGTTTATAGATGTCTATGTACATATATATAATATATGTATGTATTGTATGTGTATATGCATATATAAATATACATACATACATATATACACATACACACATACATATACATACATATATATGTATAATCTCTGCACTTAATCATAGCCTTCTGAGTGAGAGAGGAAAGTAAAGTAAAACACGAACAGCAGAGAACAAAGAAATAAACAAAGAAAAGCTGGACGGTTTTGAAAATAATGCGTCATATTTATTTTATATAATTTTTTCTTGAAATGTCAATTTATCACTTTACATTGAATCCTCTCATGTTCTGCTGTGTACATGGCAATGTTGTTTTTTTCTTTTCTTATTTTGTACTTAAGTTTAAAATACATTTTAAAACTTTAAAAAAATCAGCTGAAACAATTCTTCAGCACGATGCCATTCTTATCCTTCCCAATTGTTACTTCTCTCTCTGCCACCACCACTCACCTTATCTAATATTTACTTTGAAAATATTTTATGTATATTTATCCTTATACAAGTTCTTTGTCCATCTTGTCCAATAGAACACAAGCTTCTTGAGGGGGAAATTTTTTTCTTTACATACTCAACACATAACACGTTGCCAGGCATATAGCAGGCACTTTAAAAACTGCTTCATTAATTGATTGATCAATTGATATGTGCAGTTCAATTTGGATAAAATAATTCCAGAGCAATTTTTTAAATCAATTAAGATCATATTTGCATGCTTGTTTTAACAGATTCCAGCTCTGTGGAGCAGTTTCATGAATACAAATTAAATGTCTCTAATTTATTATTTTTGATTCCTTAAAGGAACAGTAATCCATGGTGCCTGAAAGGAGGTATTTTTGTACAAATAGCCTAATAAAAGATTCATGCCTCTGAAATTGTTCCCACCTCTCACCATTCTGAAACACTGGTTCATTATGAAATTGTTCCCACCTCTCCTCATTTGGAGACATCATTTCATTAATCAATTATTTGAATAAAGCATTTCAAGAGAAAGCTATCAAGTAGCTCATTAAAAGGGAGGGTTGTGGAGAAACATATTCGAATAACCAAGACACTGGCTGTGTTCGTCAGGAAAGATACAATAATTTTCAATAAAGATTTCTCATCAATTCCCTATCCTATACCCCAAATTGGTAGTTCCAAACCTTCTTCCTTTTCCTTAAGCCCTCAGCCTGACCCTTATTCCCCTGCAGCTCAGAAGACAACCTACCCTTAAACTTTACTGAGATCTAGGATACCCTTTAATTGCTTTACTTTATGCCTCTAAACTCATTTATGTCCTCATTCATTCCCTCCTCCTGCCTTCCTGTCTCAGAGGAGGAGATGGTCTGTCATCTGACCAAGGCTTACATTTGCCCTGGATTTTATCCCTTCTGGCCTTCCTCTAAGTTGTTGATCTATTAATGATTCCTTCTCTCTCTTTTATCTTTCATGTCTCCTTCTCCCTCTACTTCTTACTTTTTATTACTAACAGGATCACATCTCCCTTGAGCTAAAAATCCTGTAAGATCAAGACCACTTCTTAATTGTCAAATCCTTGCCTTTTTTCTGAATTCTCTCTGCAACATCTAATATTGTCGGCCACCTCCCTTTTTCTTGACAGATTTTTGTCCCTTGGTTTCTGGGATGCTTTCTTGTCTGCATCTTTTCTGCTTTTCTCTTTTTGACTTTTTTGACTTCCTCCTCCTGCTCCTAAAACTAGGTGTTGCCCAGGCTCTGTCTTGGCCCTACTTTCTTCCCTCTCTACATTGTCTCAGTCATCTCATTCATTCTCTACACATATGGCTTCTAAATATGTATCTGCAATTTTGATCTTAGTTCAGTCCCACATTTCCAATTACTTACTGGAATTCCATTGCATTAAATTTTTTAAAAGCATTTTTTAATGCTCCTACTATATTCCAGGCACTGTTCTAAGTGCTGAAGTTGTAACGCAAAAATTAAAGTTTTTTGATCTTATGATCCTGCTTTCAAGAAACATATGCGTTATTAGATATGTCTACTCTCATATCCTCCCAGCAATTTAAACTCAACAAACATATCTCAAATAAAACACCACCATTTCACCTTCTGATTTTACTATTTCAATTCATCACAAAATCTTAGAGTTGGAAGGGACCCCTGAGGTCATCCAATCAAACCATGAGTTGAGCAGGAGTAGGTGATAGCAGGATCCTAGAACTTAGGACCATTAGAGTTAGAAGGCACTCTACAAGTCAATATACAACAAACAAAAATCCTCTCATTTTACTCAAAGGTAAACCAAGGCTCAGGGCAGAGCTCATTTCACTACACTGGTTTCTCCAGCACTATGTTCCAAAACAAATAGTGAGCATGGTAGCAGTGGAAAGGAACCAGAAAATCATTCTTCTTTGTGACTTGTATTGTCCTACCAGCCTTTTGTCAGTCTGTGGCAAAGTTTGAAAGAGAACAAGTAATTGGTTGCTTCTACTAGTTCACACCACCAGTTAACTGCAAAGCCTAGAAAAGTGGCTAGAAGTGTTAGAGTGGCTGGGTGGTAATTAAAGATACATATGTGTGTTTCTGTTCATAGGCCAAGTGTCCCAAAAGTCTTAGTGCAGTTTTAAGCTATTAAAGATCTTGATTCTTTTAAGCTACTAAAGCTTAAAACTGCACTAAGACTTTTGGGATGCTTCATATACTTTCTCTAGAATAAAAGGTCGTTTATCTGACATATCAACAATGGGAAATCTATTATCATCAGCACACTTTGAGAGGAGTTTCTGTAGTCATACACTCTACTATCTACTTGTAGAAGAAAATAAAAAGCAAAAAGTACCTACCTCCTCTTTGACTTCACCATGATTTCACAACTGGTAAATGGGTTCCCAGTCCCATGCTAGAACCCTCCTTCCTCTCCTAGTTCAGTCAGTAGATAAACAATTATTAAATGCCTACTATGTGGCAAGCACTGGATATCTGTTACTGGCTAACAAATTGCTGAAATATATGCAAGATGTGTGTGTGTGTGTGTGTGTTTATTATGTGTAGTCATATCAACCCTTAGATAACAGCCAATTGAGGATTATTGGCCCAAAATAAAGCTTGGTAGAAGTGTTCATAAAGGTGAAGGAAATGGGCCCCCAAACAGAGGCAGAGATAGAAAAATGCACAACAGAAGTGACAAGTCATCCTCAAGCTGAGGTAGGTTTAGAGAGAGCTTATGCCAAAGGGCTAGCCAATATGGAGATCAGAAGTCATTTCCAGGTCAGAACAGGAAACAAAACACATAGGACAGGGCTGAGGACTCTAGGAAGTGTCAAAGTGGAAGCAGGGTGGCAGATGCCAGAGAAGCATATTCAAGTGTAGGAACTTAGAGGCTTAGCGGGGATGGCATTTTTTTTTTCCTCCTTTTTTTATTTTTTTAATGTTTAACAATCACTGCCATACAATTGCGATTTTATCCCTCCCCACCCACCCCCCACTACCTCCCTCCCTCCCCACGACTGCATACAATTCTGTATAGATTCTACATATACTTTCCTATTGAGTATATTTTCACTATAGTCATGCTATGTAGTCAGACTAAGATAAATGAAAGAATCCGTATAACAAATCAGAACATGATACACAAACAGATACACATACACAAACATGATCTGCTACATTATGTGAGTGACTTCCATATTTCTCTCTCTGAGTGTGGAAGGCATTTTGCCTTGAGGTCCACCATTGGGATTTTTTTTTTTTTCAGAAGTTCTTGTGTTATTACAAAAATCTAAGTCTACCAGAAAAAACTCTCACACACTGTGGTTGTTGCTGTGCATAAAGTTCTCCTGGTTCTGCTCCTTTCACTCAGCATCAGGTCATATAAGTCCTTCCAGGCCTCTCTGAAGTCTTCTTGTTCATCATTTCTTATTGCACAATAGTACTCCATTACATTCATATACCATAATTTATTCAGCCATTCCCCAATTGATGGACATCCCCTTGACTTCCAGTTTTTGGCAACTACATAGAGTGCTGCTATAAATATTTTTGTACATGTGGGACCCTTTCCCATTTTTATGATCTCTTGGGGATATAGTCCTAGTAGCGATATTGCTGGGTCAAAGGGTATGCACATTTTTGTAGCCCTTTGGGCATAGTTCCAAATTGCTCTCCAGAATGGTTGGATGCGCTCACAGCTCCACCAACAATGAATTAGTGTTCCAACTCTCCCACATCCTCTCCAGCATTTATCATTTTCTTGTTCTGTCATGTTTGCCAATCTTATAGGTGTGATGTGGTACCTCAGAGTTGTTTTGATTTGCATCTCTCTAACCAATAGTAATTTAGAGCATTTTTTCATATGATTATAGATAGCTTTAATTTCTTCCTCTGAAAATTGCCTGTTCATATCCTTTGACCATTTATCAATTGGGGAATGACTTGTATGATTATACATTTGGGTCAGTTCTCTATATATTCTAGAAATGAGGCCTTTATCCCCGAGCTTAGCTGTAAAAATTTTTTCCCAATTTACTACATCCCTCCGGATTTTGGTTGCATTGGGTTTGGTTGTGCAAAAACTTCTCAGTTTAATGCACTCAAAGTTATCCATTTTGCATTTCATAATGCATTCTATCTCTCCTTTAGTAAAGAATTCTTCCCTTCTCCATAGATCTGATAAATACACTATTCCTTGCTTCTCCAGTTTATTCATGGTATCAATCTTTATACCTAAATCATGTACCCATTTGGACTTTATTCTTGTGTACGGTGTCAGGTATGGGTCTATGCCTAATTTCCGCCACACTGTTATCCAGTTTTCCCAGCAATTTTTGTCAAACAATGAGTTCTTATCCCAGAAGCTGGGGTCCTTGGGTTTATCAAACAGAAGGTTGCTATATTCCTTGCCTACTGCATCTTGAGTGCCAAGTCTATTCCACTTGTCTACCTCTCTGTTTCTTAGCCAATACCAAGTGGTTTTGATAATTGCTGCTTTATAGTACAGTTTAAGGTCTGGTAGTGCTAGGCCACCTTCCCAAGCATTTCTTTTCATTAGTCCCTTTGATATTCTGGACCTTTTGTTTTTCCAAATGAATTTTGATATTATTTTATCCAGCTCTAGAAAGTAATTGTCTGATAGTTTAATTGGTATGGCACTAAATAAGTATATTAATTTGGGTAGAATTGTCATTTTTATTATATTAGCACGGCCTACCCATGAGCAACTAATGTTTTTCCACTTACTTAAATCTGACTTTATTTGTGCAAAAAGTGTCTTGTAATTGTGTTCATATAGTCCCTGGGTTTGTTTTGGCAGGTAGACTCCTAAGTATTTTATACTGTCTACCCTAACTTTAAATGGGATTTCTCTTTCTATCTCTTGCTGTTGAACTTTGTTGCTAATATATAGGAATGCAGAGGATTTGTGTGGGTTTATTTTGTACCCTGCAACTTTGCCAAAATTGTTTATTAATTCAAGTAATTTTTTACTTGAATCTCTGGGATTCTCTAGGTAAATCATCATATCATCTGCAAAGAGTGATAACTTAGTTTCTTCTTTGGCTATTCTAATTCCTTGAATATCTTTATCTTGTCTAATTGCTACAGCTAACATTTCTAGTACCATATTGAATAATAGTGGTGATAATGGACAACCTTGTTTCACCCCTGATCTTATTGGGAATGCATCTAGCTTATCCCCATTGCATATAATGCTTGCTGAAGGTTTTAGATAGATACTGCTTATTATTTTATGGAAAGTTCCCTTTATTCCTACGTTCTCCAATGTTTTTAGTAGGAATGGATGTTGTATTTTGTCGAAAGCTTTTTCTGCATCTATTGAGATAATCATGTGGTTTTTGTTAGCTTTGTTGTTGATGTGATCGATAATGCTAATAGTTTTCCTAATATTGAACCAGCCCTGTAGTCCTGGTATGAATCCTACCTGATCATAGTGTATTAATCTCGTGATAAGATGCTGTATTCGTTTTGCTAAAATCTTATTTAAAATTTTTGCATCTATATTCATTAGGAAAATTGGTCTATAATTTTCTTTCTCTGTTTTGTCTCTTCCTGGTTTGGGTATCAAAACCATATTTGTATCATAGAAAGAATTTGGGAGGACTCCTTCTTCCCCAGTTTTCAAGAATAGTGTATGTAGTATTGGAATTAACTGTTCTTTAAATGTTTGATAGAATTCACTTGTGAATCCATCTGGCCCTGGAGATTTTTTCCTAGGGAGTTCATTGATGGCTTGTTCAATTTCTTTTTCTGAGATGGGGTTGTTTAAGTATTCAACTTCCTCTTCTGTTAATCTGGGCAATTTGTATTTTTTAAAATATTCATCCATCTCGTTTAGATTGTCGAATTTGTGGGCATAAAGTTGGGCAAAGTAGTTTCTAATTATTGTTTTAATTTCCTCCTCATTGGAGGTGAGTTCACCCCTTTCATTTTTAATGTTAGTAATTTGGTTTTCTTCTTTCTTTTTTTTGATCAGATTAACCAAAGGTTTATCAATTTTATTAGTTTTTTCATAAAACCAACTATTGGTTTTATTTATTAATTCAATAGTTTTCTTTATTTCAATTTTATTAATCTCTCCTTTGGTTTTCAGTATTTCTAATTTGGTATTTACTTGGGGATTTTCAATTTGTTCTTTTTCTAGCTTTTTCAACGGCAAGCCTAAGTCATTGATCTCCTCTTTCTCTATTTTATTTATGTAAGCATTCAGAGATATAAAACTTCCCCTAATAACTGCTTTTGCAGTGTCCCATAAGTTTTGGTACGTTGTCTCACTATTGTCATTCTCTTGAATGAAGTTGTTGATTGTTTCTATGATTTCTTCTTTAACCCAATCCTTCTTTAGAATTAGATTATTTAGTTTCCAATTGATTTTTGGTTTCTCTTTCCATGGCCTTTTATTACATGTAATTTTTAATGCATTATGATCTGAAAAGGATGCATTGATTATCTCTACCTTTCTGCACTGGATTGTGAGATTTTTATGTCCTAGTACATGGTCAATTTTTGTAAATGTTCCATGTACCGCTGAGAAAAAGGTATATTCCTTTCTATTCCCATTTAATTTTCTCCAAAGATCTATCATATCTACCTTATCCAGAGTTTTATTTACCTCCTTAACCTCTTTCTTGTTTATTTTAAGGTTGGATTTATCTAGTTCAGAGAGGGGGAGGTTGAGGTCCCCCACTAGTATAGTTTTGCTATCAATTTCTTCCTTCAGCTCCCCCAACCTCTCCTCTAAGAATCTGGATGCTATACCACTTGGAGCATACATGTTTAGTAATGATATTGCTTCATTGTCTATGGTGCCTTTTAGTAGGATATAGTTTCCATCCTTATCCCTTTTGATTAGATCTATTTCTGCTTTTGCTTTGTCTGAGATTAGGATTGCTACTCCTGCCTTTCTTACATGAGCTGAGGCACAATATATTCTGCTCCATCCTTTGACCTTTATCCTATGTGTATCCCCCCATTTCAAATGTGTTTCTTGTAAGCAGCATATTGTTGGATTATGGCTTTTAATCCATTCTGCTATCCGTCTCCGTTTTATGGGAGAGTTCATCCCATTCACATTCACAGTTATGATTACAATCTGTGTATTTCCCTCCACCCTCTTTCCCACCATTTGTGCTTTTAACTCTCCCGTCTCCCTTCCCCTCCTCAATAGTATTCACTTTTCTCCCCCTCCTCCTGCAGCCTTCCCCTCCTTCTTTTAGCCCCCCTCCCTTTTAGTCCCCTTTACTCTTATTGCTTCTTTCCTCCCTTTTAGCCAGCCTCCCCTTTCTTCCCCCTTCCCCTCCTACTACCTATAGAGCTAGTTAGGATTATCTGCTTAAGGTTATTGTTCCCTCCTTTGAACAAATCAGATGAGAGTACCTCTCAAACAATGCTCATCTCCCTCCCCTCCTTCCCTCTACTATAGTTTTGTACTTCTTCCTGTGATATAATTTGCCATTTTCTGCTTCCCCCTTTCCACACCTTCTATTACATTCCCTTCTCATACTTAAATCATATTTTTGCCATGACATCATTTACTTTATGCCCATTCCCTCTACATATATCCCTTTTATCATAATAGCTGCACAGTTCTCAAGATTAACAGGTATCATCTTCCCTTACAGGGAGGTAAACAGATTGCCCTAATTGAGTTGCAAGTTTTAGTTTTTGTTTTTTCCCCTCTGTTTACCTTTTTATGATTCTCTGGAGACCTGCATTTGAAGATCAAATTGTCTATTGAGTTCTGGTGTTTTGGTCAGGAAGCTCTGGAAATCCCTTATTTCGTTGAATGACTTTCTCCTTGCCTGAAATGTTATGCTGAACTTTGCTGGGTAGTTGATCCTCGGTTGGAGTCCCAACTCCTTTGCCTTACGGAATATTGGGTTCCAATTCTTTCGATCTTTTAATGTAGAAGCTGCAAGGTCCTGTGTGATCCTGACTGTGTGACCTTGATATTTAAATTGTTTCTTTCTGGCTGCTTGTAGTATTTTCTCCTTCACTTGATAGCTCTGGAATTTGGCAACTATATTTCTTGGGGTTTTGAGTTTGGGATCCCTTTCCGGTGGGGAACGGTGGATTCTTTCGATGACTATTTTGCCCTCTGAGTCTAGTACTTCTGGGCAGTTTTCCTTGATGATTTCCTGGAAGATATTGTCCAGACTCTTTTCTTCATCATGGGTTTCTGGCAGGCCAATAATTCTTAGATTTTCTGTCCTGGATCTATTTTCCAGGTCAGTTGTTTTTCCAATTAAATATTTTAGATTTTCTTCTATCTTTTCATTCTTTAGATTTTGTTTGACTGATTCTTGTTGCCTCATTGAGTCATTAGTTTCTACTTGCCCAATTCTAATCTTGATCGTATTGTTTTCTTCAGTTAGCTTTTGCATCTCCTTTTCCATCTGGCCAATTTTTCCCTTTAAGGAGCTATTTTCTCCATTTAATTTTTGTACTTCTTTTTCCATTCGACCAATTTTCCCAGTTAGGTTTTGGGTTTCCTTTTCCGTTTGATTAACTCTTCCTTTTAGGGAATTATTCTCTCCAGTTAATTTTTGAACTTCCTTTTCCATTTCTTCAATTTTCTTTTTCAGATTGATGTTCTCATCAGTGAATTCTTTTTTTATGGTTTTAAAATCATTGGCCAGTTTTTCTTTTATATCCTTCTTCAGACGTTCCAGGTAATCTAGTTGTGCTTGCGAGAAATTCATAGTCCCATCTGAGGTTTCAGATGGAAGTACAGTCTCAGCTCTAACCTCTTTGGTGTTTGTGTTTTGGTCCTTATCCCCATAGAAAGATTCTATGGTTTTTTCACTTTTTGTCTGCTTTTTCCGATTCATGATGTTGGCTGAGTGTTGTAGCTTTTGGTTCTTTCAGTCAGAAGGTACAGATCTTTTTCGCGGGGATGGCATTTTACTGTTCTCAGCATGTGTTACAGAGCAGAGGTGAGGTCCTACTAGCCTTCTTTCTCTTTTGTCTGCTAAAGGAGAATGACTATTACAAACCAGGATCCAGACAGAAGGAAAAAAATGACAAAAAGAAATTCCATTTTGTCTTTGATTTTCACTATGTAGCATGACTCTTGTACTAAAGACTAGTAATTTTCACCATTATTATGAAAATAGTGTCAACAATAATAATCATCTATATTTATATAGGGATTTCAGTTTTCCCAAGTCTTCCTTATTTCTCTGAAGTAATTGGTGTAAAATACATCATTCTTATATTGCATATATGGAAACTGATGCTGTCATTATGAAGACTTGCCAGGGGTCACATGGCCAGGTAGGGGAACAGCCAGCATTTGAACTCCAAGTTCCTGCCCTCCAATCCAGCTTTCTTTTAACGCATGACTGGGGCTGGTTGAAATGGGCTTCTTCTGATCCTACAACATTAACTCAGATGAGCCCAGGTTCTGTGGTTTTCTTGTCACTGGGAAGCTTGAACATTCTCAGGTTGAAGGGGAGCTGGGAGCCTCCTGTGAATTTGGCCCTCTAATGAGCCATTCTTTGAGTCTCGTCTGCTACTGAGCCAGGTCACCCCACTCTGTTTATTCCCTCTTACCATATAGAGACAGGCTTGGAGAAGGATCTTTTACAGACAAATAGCTGAAAAGACACTTAGAAAGGCCAAGGTTACCTATCAAAACACACACACACACACACATACACATACACACACACACACACACACACACACACACACACACACACACACACAAAATAGAGAAAATGCCCAAGAAGCCAGACGGTGAGCTTGTCTGATCTGAGAAAATCTTTCCACCAAGTCAGCAAATTTTTATCCTTGATAGCTCTGCCTAACTAGCTCTTCAGAGGTGAGAGGTGAGTGTGTTGGCATGCAAGCCAGGGAGACTCTATGAAGGTAATCTGGGCAGAATTAGGAAAATTCACAAATTGAAGCCTTCCCAGCTCCCCCAAAGATAGAAGACTTTGCAAGAATTTGTGCAACCATGGTTATCCCAGGTCTAGAAATAACTGGTCACATTCCTAATGCAGTGTTAGAAGCACTTGGAAAGGACTCCTATCCCTCATTCTCTACCAGACCCAAATCCACCATGAAACCTTGGTGTTTCAGTTATGGTGTTTCAAATTTCATACTAAGTGCTTCATTTTGGGGGGTCTATCATTTTCCTCTTCAATTATCTTAAAAATGGAATGCCATTGTGTTTATTTTCACTAAGTTATGACAACACTGAGAAAGAATTCCATTATCAGGTTAGTATCAAGGACTATATCTACCAGGTGACAAAGGAAACAGAAAGTGAAAATTGTGGATGACGCAAGTCTTTCCAAGAAGGGCAATTGGAGCTAGGTGAGGATTGGAGACTGCCAGGCTTAGAGGCCTGTGGGCTACCCGAGTCTTCCCTTACCTCTATCGGAGGTCTTCGGTTGGCCAAACCGGATGCTCGTATGAGAGAAAGGACGTTCCAGAGTCGAACAAGGGTTGAGCTTTATTTCAGGGTCTAGTTACAAGTGCAGGGGAATTCTTCCTTAGGAGGGAGTGAAGAATCTCCCAAGGAGGCAACGATCTTACAATAAGAGATTGGAAGTAGAAGTATAAGTGGGGAGAGAGGGGGAGGGGAGAGAGGAGAGAGGAAAAGCGGAGCCTTGTTGTCCTCACACGTGGCCCCTCCGCCCAAGAGCACTTTCAGGCTTTCCTGATCCTACTTAAGCTCTCCAGCCACATAGTTTGCATCTGAATACCGTGCTGTTAGATAACAATAGTGTGCCCAGATCCGGGACAATCTCGAGGGTGGGGAGAGCTCTCTCCCATCACGTTTCTCACGGGAAGAGGTGGAAATACACGAGATAGCTCGGTTCACCTCGATTCCCAGTCGTTTCCTGGGGGGTCTCGTGAGAACTCTAAGATTTAGAAGTTCCCACCTTTACCCGCCCGAGACTGTCCACATGGAATTGAGCTTCCATCCCCAGCAGGAGACAAGCTCACACTTTTGCTTCTTTCAAACAAAAGACTAGGAATCAGGAGTCTTAGATTCTAATCCCAAATATGACATTTATCAGTGTGGTAAACTCAGACAATCTACTGGTTCTAAGGCTTTGTTTTCTTCTAGCTCTGACATTGTTTGATATATGTGTGTGTTCATCCTTCATTGCCAAAGAAGACCATGCCATCGGAGAAATGATGACATGACTTGCACTTGACTTTGTTTTGAGAGAGGGAGGTCTGTGCAGGTCACCAGTCTCACTTCTCCTCCAGAGCCACCTGAATCCAGTGACCAGATATCCATCAGGATGACTGGAGATGACCCAGGATGAGGCAATTGGAGTTGTGACTTGCCCAAAGTCACACAGCTAGTGAATGTCAAGTGTCTGAGGTGAGATTTGAGCTCAGGTCCTCCTGATTCCACTGCACCACCAAGCTGCCCCTGTTTGATATATATGCCTATGAAAAAAGAACACTTGAAATGCCTTTGAATAGAGTCTGTTCTTTCCTCTCTAATATTAATTATTAATTTGTTGCTATTTAGTTGTTTCAGTTGTATCTGACTCTTTATGAACATATTTGAGATTTTCTTGGCAAAAATACTGGAGTGGTTTGTCATTTCCTTCTCCATCTCATTTTATAGATGAGGAAACTGAGGAAATTAGGGTTAAGTGACTTTCCAAGAGTCACATACCTAGTAAGTGTTTGAGGCTAGATTTGAACTCAGGAAGATGAGTCTTACTGACTCCAAGCCTAGAAATCTATTCACTCTACCATCTACCTGCCATAATTATGAATTACCTAGAGTCATAATCTAAGATCTAGATCTAGCTCCCTATATCCTACTGACTTTTAACACTCCCTTTAACTATTCAAAATTGACCTTGTGGTTGTGACTAGTTGGCTGAATTACTGGCCTTCTGTTGGGCATTGGCAAAGATAAGATATAAATAATCTGAATACCTTATATTCTTCTGAAAACCCCACTCAAAAAATTCCAATGATTTCCCATTATCTGTAGCATCAAATGCAAACTCTCCTGGTTGGAGCATTTAACACCCTTCACACCCTGATCTTTCCAGTCTTATTATACAATAGCTCCCTTTACACATTTTTATATTTAGCCAAATTAACCTCCTAACTGTTCATTACATGTAAATTTACACATCCTATCACCGTATCTTTACACAGGCTGTCCCCCATGTCTGCAATGCACATCCTCCTCAGTTCTATCTCTTAGAATCCCTAATTTCTTTCTAATTCAAATCTTTTGAATCCAAATATGGCTCATTCCAGGAGATCTTCCCCATAAAACATGTTTCTTGAGAATAGAGACCTTTCTATTTTTTATTGCCTCATTTCATCTTCACAACAACACTCTGAGGTAGGTACTATTATTTTTCCCATTTTACAGAGGAAGAAATAGAGATACAGCAGAGTGAAAGTGACTCACCAGGATCATATAACACATTGTCCATTAGAGAATATGTGACTAATGAATGCTTTCTAACTGAGAGATTACAGACTGCCTTAACTTGCTCCGATTGTATCCTGGGGCTATGAGATAGTGTGGGGAGGTCCTGGACACAAAGAGCAAGAAGTAGAAGAAAGCAAAGGAGTAACAGGGTGAGGAACTGAATAGTAAGTAGAACCACAGAATACTACAGAATCTCAGAGCTAAAGAGACTTTGGACATCATCTAGTAATATCTTGAACATGAGAAGGAATAATGTTCATAATATAACTATAAATAAGCATGGTCATTCATACATCACTTACATACCCATAGAGATGGAGAACTCACTTGCTTATTAGGCAGCTCATTACTCTTCCATATCATTCCAGTTGTTCAGAAGTTTTCCTTCCTGTTGAGCCTAAAGTATTAGAACAGGAAGAAATAGATCTAGTAGGAAATAATCTAATCTAATGCACTCATTTTACAAATAAAAAACCTGAGACTCATAGAGAGAGACACACACACACAGGGGCAGGGGGAAGGGGAGAGAAGTGACATCTTTGGCTTTAGAGTTAATGGATAGCAAAGGTGGAACTCAAAAGGTCTTTGATTCCAAGTCCTGTAATCTTTTAACAATTACCATAGTGTCTCCATAGGGCAGAAACTCTCAATAAAGAGTTAAAGACACTCTCAAAGTGTCCCTTTTAATTCTTTACCACGGTGTCTCCAATGGGCAGAAACCAAGAAAATTCTCTGGAAATAGTAAGATGAAGAGGCTAATGACAGGATCACAGATTTAGGATCAAAATGGATGCAGTAGTTACGTAGTTTAACATCCTTAATTTATAATGTGGTAAGAGCCCTGTATGTGGCCCATGTGTAAAGAGGGCTGATCTTACATGCTTCAAGGGAGGCAGAATAGACATCCCTACCCCTCTTCTCACCCACCCTTCTTTAATGGAGACTTTAATTTTTGCTAGGAGGGGAAACAGGAAGTTAGGGCCAAAGGCCACTCTGATCCCCTCAGAGTGAGAAGATACTGGCTTAGAATGCTCCCTTAAACATTCCTCGTCTAGGGGATATGATCAGGTTCAATATAAATTCTGATCATTGTTTCCCATTAATGAAAGGGAAGGTGAAGGGGAATCCCAAGCTTTATATCTAAAGTTTGACCCCTTTACTACCAATTACCAGTTCTGCAATGAACATATAGCAGGAAAAAAAACATTTATTCAGAAATAATAGAAAGTATAAATAGGAGAAGATATACCAAACAATACAGAGTGAAGGAGCTCTGCTATTGGGATTAAGGAAACTCAGCTCAGTCAAAGAGAGTCCTAGAGCTAGTTATCTGAGATAAGGACAAGATAGAGACTTCTAGCTCCTATTGTATTTTCCCAGAATCTTTTTCTTAGGTAATCTAAACTAGAGCTGGTCTCTTCCAGTTTTCTTATTGACACTGGAAGCCAGAAATACCAGAAGTGACTTAAAGCTTGAAAAGATCTGAAGAAGACTGAAAAAAGCTGGATGAAAAATGAAGTTCTCTTGCTCTCATCAACTCTGTCCTCCCTTGGTGAGCAGGTCATTTATCTCCACCAATAAGGAAAGAGTCTCATGCCAATGGATTTGGGAACAGGGTTCATACTTTTTAAAAAAGGAAATCGAGGTCCAGAAGAGTAACTTAGATAAGGTCATGTAGGTAGTAAGTGGTTAGTTGGGTTAGACACTCAGATACTCTGACTGCACAATCAGTACTTTTTATTTTGACATACCACATTATTGAGATTTGCCAAACTGAGCAATAAATCCAAGAAAGGGAAATCCAAGAACTAAGATCAGAGTTAAACAGAGGTTGGAATGGAAGGGTTCAAAATATGGTACGTCCAAAGAAAATGTAAACCAGCTTCTTCAGTGGCATTTTGATGGTCTTGGGCAGTTTTTTTTGTATGCCCCCTTTCTGGAAGTTAAAGAGGGCCACCCTGAAAGGCCCCACATATATGTCCATTGTTGAGAAGACCAGACATGATTTCACTGGCATAAGGCACTGCCAGGCAAAGATAACATGCTTTGCAAATTATAGTCGTAGACAGTTGCTTGGGAGACTTAGAGGTTGAATTACTTATCCATATTGTCACAGAGAGTATGTACCAGAGACAGTTCTTCCTCTCTTCAAGGGAAGCGTCTAACCACTCTAACAACTGCTAATATTTCTGTAGCTCTGTAATGTTTGCAAAGCACTTTGTGTTTATTACCTCATTTCATCTTCATAACAACACTGTGAGGTTGATGCTATAATTATTCCCATTTTGCAGAAGAAGAAATAGAGATACAGTAGAGTGAAAGTGACTCACCAGGATCATATAGTTAGTTAATTTCTAAGGTGGCATTTGAACTTAGATCTGAGTTCAAATCCTTCCTCAGACAGCTACTAGCTATGTAACCCTGCTACTTAATCTCTGTTTTCCTTGATCCAGTGGAGAAGGACATGGTAAGCCACCATTCCAGTATCTTTGCCAAGAAAACCCCATGAGTAGTATTGGTATGTTATGGTCCATGGGATCATGGAGTTTCAAACATGACAGAATGACTGAACAGCTTGACTTGTAGTCAAGCATGCCATTCATGATGACATAGTTAGCCTCAGTTGTTAACCTCAGGGGCTGATTGAACTGAACTTTAATGACAATAATCTCTTACACTTATGTATTACTTTACAGTTTCCAAAGCATTTTTATCCTCATTACTATCATACTGATGCCTCACAACAGACCTGTGAGGTTGGCAAGGCAGGGAATATTATCCCAGTGTTGTGTATGAAGAAACTAGGACTCTAAGAAATTAAATGACTTGCCCAAGGTCACCCATCAAATTCCTAACAGAATTAGAATGAGAAAACAAGTTTTTCAGAATGTTCTTAGTCCATTGCTTCTTACGCTACATGATATTATATTAATATTGTCAAACCTCTATTGCATTGAATATTTCAGGTGGTTTTTATAGGATTGGTAGAATTCTAGAATATTTATCAAATGATGCAACCAAAGAAGATTTTTCTCCTACAGGGACTTCTCCATATTAACAAAGGTGGGATTGTAAGCTGTTCTGACTCTGGATCATAGATCCACAAATTAAAATAGTACTCATATGTCAACATGATGAAATAGAATACTGAATGTCATCTTCTACAACTGGGATTAAAGTCTGAATTTTCCTCTTTGCTATCTGGTTAATTTTGACTTTATCATCTAACATTGAATTTCTTTATCTGTAAAACAGGGATAATAATATGTACTGGTCTAATTGACAGCATATTCTGTGGCTCAAACAAGATCAATTGCTTTGACTGGAGCTATCAACTCCAGTTAATTGTAAATTATAAATTCCTTGGGGACAGGGATTGGCTTTTGCCCCTTTTCATATTCCCAGTACTTATCATAGTGACTGGCACTTAGTAGACACTTAATAAATGTTACTGATTGATTAATTGAGGTATATTGTCTGGATCTGCTGACCCTTTGGAGCCAATCAATCAGTTGGGTCAGTAAATAGATTTTAGGGTGTCTATAAACTTGGATGGGAAAAATATGTCTTTATTTCGATCTTATGTATTTTATTTTATGTATTTAAAATGTTATTCTAAAGAGATCAATGACACCAAAAGCTTATGAACCCTTGCTGTACAGTGATGGGATATATCCTGAAACAATGCCTTCATCAGCAATATAGTTTGAGCTATAACTTAATGTACCGTCACCAATTGAACTTTCTGTAGAACTTTCTGTAGAATTCAGTTCAATTGCGGTAGATAGTATCGAGTATAAGCACAGCATGCAAGATGATTGAGAGAGGAAAGAAATACAAACATACACACACACACACACACACACACACACACACACACCTATTCCGCTTCATCTTCCTGGTGGAACACTCAGAAAACAAGTGCACAGTAGAAAGCAAACCCCTGTTTGTGTCCCAAAACCCAATCAGGGCAATTTAATTTTTATACTGATAAATGAACCCTGCCCAAAGGCAAATGAGTTGTGGCCAATCTTATAATTCACTAGCAATAACCACTTTCTTTTCTCCTTCAATGTTTCAACCAATAATTGCCTTTGAATTCCACCTTCCAGGGGTGCTATAGCTTGTGATGTTGTACACTTGTCCTTGGGCTCTATTGGGTTTCTGGAATTACAGTGCTAAAATGATGGATGCAAAAGCACTTTGTAAATTGGAAAGCATATATAAATGCCAACTACTATGACTGTTATTTTTTCTAGGAGCTCCTCAGGCACACATCCCCATTTTCATTATCCAGTTTCAAAGCCCGCCTTCATACAAGGCATTTCATATAGCTGTGGTATTGCATGATCTGCCCTGCAGGATTTTTCATTTTCCTTGTACACTGTACTGAGAAACAACTGAACATATAATATAAAGACTCTAAGATCAGAATTGTACCTGTCATAGATGGAAATACTCAGCTAATGGATCAGTTTGGTCCATTCATAAGTTCTTAGAACTTTTGACTTTTGGAGTGTTCTAGATACGCAGAATATCACAATAATTTCTTTTCTTTCTCTCAGTCTCACTCTCATTCTCCTTCCTTCCTTCCTTCCTTCCTTCCTTCCTTCCTTCCTTCCTTCCTTCCTTCCTTCCTTCCTTCCTTCCTTTCTTCCTTTCTTCTTTCCATCTTTTATTCCTTCCTTCTTTCCATTACTAGTTGATTGGACCTGATAGTTTCATTCTTTAAAAGGTAAAGGAAGAATTTCAATAGAACAAAACTTTATTTGATGCTGACCCTGTGCAAAGTTTTGTGCTGTTGTCAGTGACAGAGAGATAGAAATAAAACACGCTTGCTGTTAAGGAAAAAATATTCTAATTTAGAAACCTACCATGTACACAAATAAGAGGGTGGGGTGGTGGGAGAGGGGGAGACTGCAATTCTGGACTCCATTCTTGAGCTCCTAAGGAAAAAATACTTGTTTGCCTGGGCTTAAATGATGGGAATCTTGGAAGATGGCAACTTCTTAAGCTTAAAGATAAGGTGAGGAATACTGGGCATAGTCTCGACATGTAACTGTTTTAGAAGAGTAGATTTCAGAGTTTGGAAAAACATTAATCATGAAAAGAAAGCTTAAGAATCTACAAATTTTGTTTCAGGAGGGATGATGCTGTCAAAGACAAAAATCTGATGACAAAAAATTTAATTATTCTAAAGAAAAAAGTGCTTAAAAGAAATTTATGGAGCTACATGAGTAATTCATCAATTAACTTATATTATAGGAGGATGTGTACTAAAGACAGAAGAAAGGACAAGTAACTAAAGATGAATACATTGCAGTGTTACAACCTGTAAAGAAAATGACATGACTGATTGAGCTAAGAATGAGTTAAGGTGGGTAACAAATACAAATGACAGCAAACAAGGCTTTTTGAGGCATGGAATGAAGGGTGCTATGCTATTATGTTAGAAAGATCGTAAAAATGAATAGTAGTACCACTTCTTGAGAGTAGAAGGAATGAAAACAAACTAATGGATAGAGGGCAGAATTACTCAACCCCTCTTTTGCTTTGGTTTCTCTACTGAAAAAGAATATTTTTTGCACTAAAATAAAAAATGGTTAACAGTAAATTGAAACCCAAGATAAGAAAATAGAAAATAATAAAAAATAGAAAGACCCTCGATGAGTTCGTCATCAGGTTCAAAAGAATTACCATGTTAGGTTACTGAAAAGAAAAAGAGGACTGAGTTGCTGAATCGCAGTGAGATTTCTTTCAAAATTTGTGGAGAATGAGAAAGGTGCTCCAAGGAAAATGTGGTCACCATTTTTAAAAAAAGATTGATTCTTCAAACCATATCTATTATAATCAGTCAGATTTCAATTCCTGGAAAAAATCTGGGAACTATTTTTAAAATTAATTTTAGTTTTTAACATTCACTTTCACAAGATTTTGAGTTCCAAATTTTCTCCCCATCTCTCCCTTCCTCTTGCCCTATGAAATTGTGCATTCCAATTACCCCTTTCCCCAATCTGTCCTCCCTTCTATCACACCTCTCCCTTCTCTCATTCCTTTCCCCTCTATTGTCTTGTAGGGGAAGAGAGATTTCTATACACCATTGCCTGTATGTCTTATTTCCCAATTGCATGTAAAAACAATTTTTAACATTTAGTTTTTTAAAAACTCTAAGTTCTAACTTTTCTTGACCTGGGAATGCTGGAATTTGGCTACAATGTTCCTAGGAGTTTTCCTTTTGGGAATTATTTCAGGAGTTGATCAGTGGATTCTATTTCTATTTTATCCTCTGATTCTAGAATATCAGGGCAATTTTCCCTGATAATTTCTTGAAAGGTGATGTCTAGACTTCTTTTTTATCATGACTTTCAGGTAATTCCATAATTTTAAAATTATCTCTCCTGGATCTATTTTCCAGGTCAGTTGTTTTGCAATGAGATATTTCACATTGTCTTCTAGTTTTTCATTCCTTTGGTTTTGTTTTATAATTTCCTGATTTTTCATGAAGTCATTAGCTTCCATCTGCTCCATTCCAATCTTTAAGAAATTATTTTCTTCAGTGAGCTTTTGGACCTCCTTTTCCATTTGGTCAATTTTTCTTTTTAAGGCATTCTTCTCCTTATTGGCTTTTTGGATCTGTTTTGCCATTTTGGGTTTTTTAAGTGTTATTTTCTTCAGTATTTTTTGGGTCCCATATAGCAAGTAGTCAACTCATTTTACATGATTTTTTTGCATCACTCTCATTTCTTTTTCCAATTTTTGCTCTACTTCTCTTACTTGATTTTCAAAATCCTTTTTAAGCTCTTCCATGGCCTGAGACCAATTCATATTTTTCTTGGAGGCTTTAGATTTAGGACCTTTGACTTTGTTGTCTTCTTCTGTTTTTCTTTTTGCTTGTTTTTGTGTGTGCGTGTGTTTTGTTTTGTTTTGTTTTGTTTTTTTGGTCTTCCTTGTCACCAAGGCAAGATTCCATAGTCTGATTCTTTTTACAGTTTTTGCTCACTTCCCAAGCCATTTACTTGACTTTTGAGCTCTTTTTCAAGGTAGTTCTCTGCTTCCAGTGGAGGGGGGGGAGGGTGTACTGTCAAATACTCAATTCCCCCACAATCTATGGGCTTAGAACTCCAGAAACAGCAGCTGCCTCTTCCCCTGATGCTGCTGCCCCATTCTCCTCCACACGCTCTGCCACTCTGGGGCTGAGGTCAGATCATTGTACTCTCTCACACTCTGACAGGTTTTTTTCCACTGATCTTCCAATTTATCCTCAGCTTTTTGGGATTGTGGAGTCTGGAAACCACCACAGGTGCCAGAGATTCAGTCCCCCAAAGCCTGCTCAGGTCCTATTTGTGCTGGTGTGGTCCACACTGGTCTGTACTCTACTCCTAGTCAGTGAAACAGATGCTTCCTGTCAACTTCCCAGGCTGTCTTAGGCTGGAGATTTTCTTCACTCCATCATTCTGTGGGTTCTGCAGCTCCAGAATTTGTTTAGAATCATTTTTAACATGTATTTGTCTTGGCTTTGGGGAAGAGCTCTAGCAAGTCTCTGCTTTTGCTCTGTCATCTTGGCTCACATACCCCCTCCCCAACTAATTATTAAAGTGACAATTTGTGAGCCCTTTGAAAGATTATGATTATTATGAACAATCAAATCAACTTTGCTTCCATTTGTTACAGGATTATTGGACTAGTAGATTGAGGAATACCGAATGTAAAATTTACCTTGACTTCAGGAAGGCACTAAAATGCTCTCATGGATGAGGTAGAGTGATATGACATAGGCAGTCATGCAGTTAAGAGGATTCAAATTGGTTGCATGACCAAAGACCAATGATTAATAGATTAATGTGAATTGGAATGATGAACCCTGCAGAGCTGCAGAGCTCTGATCTTAAGCCCACCTAAACATACTTTCTCATTATTTCATTCAATAAACTTTTATTAAGGGTCTACTATGTTCTAGGCATTGTGCTAAGCATGAAAGCTACAAAGAAAGGCAAAAGATAACACCTGTTTTCCGGGAGCTCCCAGTTTAATGGGAGAGACAACTATGCAAACAACTATGTAGAAACAAGCTACATAATGAATAAAAAAAAAAATAAAGAACAGAAAGAAGGCATTAGAATTAAGAAGAATAGGAAAGGCTTCCTCTGGAAAGTTGAACTTTAGCTGGTATTTGAAGGAAGTCAGAGAAAGCACTGCCTGTCTAATCATGAAGAATTGCTTGGGTTTAGTATGATACCTGTCGATTTCAGTTGAGATGGCATGACTCAAATACATGAGAAAACCATACTATCACTTCAATACAAGAGATTTTAAAACTTATTTGAGGGCACCCTTGGAAAGTATTCTCCTTAAAAGTACACCATCCTGGAAAGACCTTTTCTCTAGTCCTGTCTATGTGATATTAAGCAAATGTTCTCCAGTTCATAAGACTCAGTTTCCTTCTGTGCTCAGTGCAGGGGCCACATGAGAAAATCTCCAAATTCCCTTCCATCTCTAATGTTCTTAAATTCTAAGATGTTTTCTTTCTTCCTGCTTCCCATTGGGGTCAGTGGTAAGTGCCATCAGCACATAATTGTGTGGGCTAACAGGAAGATAAAAAAAAATGAAAATCAAGGTGGAAAGCATCAGGAAAAGGAAAAGAAGAAATGACAGCTTTGAAGGCAGCAGGGACTTGGAGACATCTCCTTGGAGAGGCGGAAAAAACCAACATGACACATGCTGCTTTATCAGCCTCGCACAGGAAGCTGAGTCCTTAGACTTTTGATTCACTTGGGCTTTGTTCAAAATGTTGTTTTGTTAAGAACAAAAAGGTCCTGGAAGTCTAATAATCATTGGAAGTACACTCCCTCCCTCCACTTCAGCAAGTTGTCAATTGCCAAGACTAAAAGGAACAAGAAATATAAGAGATTTCAGCCAAGCTGGAAGCTTGGAACCCATGGTTTTGAGTGGGAAATAAATTTGGCAAAAACCACTCTTTTGCCCTGGGGACTGAAATATGTCTGTGTGTTGCCAAGACAGGAGAAGTACATTTCACAAGATAGAAGTATTTGGTTTGCACGGGGCCCAAAGAGCCATTAAACTGTGCTTGGCAGGGCCAATATGACAACGAAGAAAGTCATGCTGGGACCCCTTGCATCATGACTGACTAAGGACAAATCCCTAACGAGGCTCAAGGAGTGCATAAGACAGGGCTGGCTCTTGGAGAAAGAATAATGCTGGCAACATTTCTCTTTGCCTCTTCCCTTTCTGTCCCCCCAAAATCTTAATTGGAAATTTCATTTGCCTTCCCTTGTTAGGTTAGTTCACATGCTCACAGCAGGTCAAAATGATGAACCTCTTTACCCCTAGAAAGACCAACCTGATGAGGAATAAGAACCAGAAACTACCACTAAGTGACAAAGGACTACACTATTAATTTAGTTTGGGTTTGGGTTTGTTTTTTAACAAATTCATTTATCCTAATGAACAAGACTGATTAAATGCTTACTGCCTAAGAGATTCTGGGGAGGCAAGTTCACCTTTTGAGCATTTTTCAGATGTAGGAGGAGGTAGCAGTCAGATTAATATTCTCACTTGAAAGAGTGAGAAGAGTTAATGTTATTTGTGAGGCCTCTTTGATACAAATGAAAGAAGTTGAAGGAGAAAGAAATTTCAAGGGAAATAAGGGCCTGAGGTTGGGCCTGTGTCCTTGTTGTTGTCAACATTAGTCTAGATCAGAAGTGGGGAGACTGTGGCCTTGAGGCCACATGTAACCCTCTAGATCCTCAAAGGCAGCCCTTGACAGCATCCAAACTTCACAAAACAAATCCTTTTGTTATAGAGTCTAGCCACCAGAAGCACCATCTGGGCATTGGTCAACAAGGCATTTTACTAGCACCCTGTTTAAATGGAGGGGCTGCAGGGACAGGTTGAAGCCACAGATGTGCACGATACATTTCATTAAGGTGCACACATGGAACTTCAATTTTAAACTTTTAAAAGGTGAATATTTATTGAATAGGCAAACATAAAAGACATTTTTATTTACCAAACTAAAGACACAAACAGCTAAATTTATTTTATTTTTACTTAACAACCAAACATTGTATAAAAATGTGAACATTGTAAAGGGTTCTTTTAATTATATCCTTTTCTTTCCCATAAAACACAGAACAACATTCTAAGCTATATTTACTTGTTTAAAAAACTGTCTTTTCAATTAAACTATAGTTTACTAGTTCTGAAAATGATGATAAAGGGCCAACAATGTAGTTTAAGGACTGGTGACCAGAGGAATGGGGCAACTAGGTGGCACAGTGGAGAGAATACTGAGCCTGAAGTTAGGAAGACATTGTCCTGAGTTAAAATCTGTGGTTCAGATACTGGCTTAACTGTGTGACTCTGGACAAGTCACTTTACCCTCTTTGCCTCAGTCTCCTGTTCTGTAAAATGAATTGGAAAAGGAAATGGAAAACCACTCCAGTATCTTTGCCAAGAAAACCCTAAATAAGGTCACAAAGAGTTGGACATGACTGAAAACTTACTGAACAACAAAAAACAGAGGAGTATCCTTTGAAAGTTTAAGATTTCAACTTTTATTTTTACCCTTTTTGGCCTTATCAAATAGAGCATAAGGTCCATGTACTTTGGACTAAAATATAGAAAACAACATGGTCAGAGGAGTCAAAGGGGAAAGCAAAAATGCCTAGTTTGTTTTTCCCTAATGTAAATAGGTAGCTACAGTTCTCATTAGTCAGGAGCAAAGGGACTTCTAGGGATATTGTATGTACCTGTCTTGAGGGAGATGTAAGAGAGCAAAATATCCACCTAAGCCCTAAAAGAACTGGAGATGTGCCATCAGAGTAGGCAACAAACTAAGAGTCTGGAAGAGGGAACTGATACTCGAAAGTACCTAGCATGCTTAGGAGAGAGAGAGAGACAGAGACAGAGAGAGAGAGACAGAGAGACAGAGAGAGAGAGAGAGAGACAGAGAGACAGAGAGAGAGAGAGAGACAGAGAGAGACAGAGAGAGAGAGAGAGAAAGAAGAAGAAGAAGAAGAAGAAGAAGAAGAAGAAGAAGAAGAAGAAGAAGAAGAAGAAGAAGAAGAAGAAGGAGGAGGAGGAGGAGGAGGAGGAGGAGGAGGAGGAGGAGGAGGAGGAGGAGGAGGAGGAGAAAAAGAATATGAAGAAGGAAGAGACAGGAGCGGAGGAGGAGGAGATGGGAGGAGTGGGGAAGGGAGAGGAGGGGAGAGGAGGGGAGCGGAGAGATGTGCTGGCAATACTCAAGCACAAACAAGGAAGATAGTTCTTGCCTTCAAGCTTATATTCTAAAAGGAATAAAATGGAAAGAGTATGACCTGAACAGGGAGCTGATAAGAGGACAGCCCGAAAGTGGCACAGAGGACTGGGCCTTGGCAAGATGGACAAAACCTCACCTGTGAAGGTTTCCAAGAGTTGAGTTCATTTTTCTGGCAGGAGGAAACTAGGATGATGACATGATAGACAGCAGTGGTGCAGGCTGTAGAAACCAGAACTCCTCAGAGACTGAAAACCTGTAGGCACTAGATGGTAGGCAGCCCCAACATCACAAAGGGCTGTTGGCATAGTAGCTAGTGCTGGGCACATTCAGCAAATTCCTCTCAAAGTTCCATGACCAAAGTGCAGGAAAGTTGTGGAGAACTTTGGAGAGTGATGACTTCTGAAAACTTCAAGTCTTTGGTGCTTTTTTATCATGCAAGTGTCACCTTAAGAAACAATAAAGTTCCTGTGGTGATTTTAAAACTGATACAGAGTTAACCACCTTCTTTTTGGATCTTTCCACTTGGATGTCTTATTGGCATCTCAAACCCAACTCTCCCAAATCTAATTATACTAAACTATATTTCCCCTTAAATTTGCCTTTCCTTATGACTTCCATTTGTTTATAGAAGTGTGCCTTGTGGTCTTTGACTTCTTCTTCTCCATTACCTTTTACATCTGATTGGTTACCCCAGGTCTATCAATTCTGCCTTCACAATACTTTTTGTACCTGTCCCTTCCCCTCTATCAGCACTCTTTTTCGCTGTTGTCATTTCAGTCATGTCTGACTCTTCATGATCTCATTTGATGTTTTCTTGGTAAAGATACTGGCATGGTTTGCCATTTCCTTCTCCAGCTCATTATACAGATGAGGAACTAAGGCCCACAGGATTAAATAACTTGCCCAGGGTCACACAGTTAGTAAGTGCCTGAGGCCAGATTTGAACTCATGAAGATTAGTCTTCCTGATTCCAGGCCCAGTGCTCTCTAATAATGGATTTCATAATATCACAGCTTGAATGGTGGCAATCATCTCTTATCTTTACCCCTTTACTCTTTTCTTTCCTATAATTCTACCTTCAGAATAATCTTCATTTTTCACTGACCTAGTCATAGTACTACTTAGCTACCTTCACTGGTCTGATTCACCAGTAAAAAGTCTCATAGATCAACATGTGTTTGGACTGGGGCCACCTCCTGTTTATGGTACAGGATTTCTTTCCCTTCGTACAGGTCCTTGTGAGACAAAAAAAGGCTGGAAGAGCCACCAGAGATCAAGTGGTAAAACTCAAGAAGAAGGCAACTCTGAGGAATAACCTAATTGACCCAACTGACCCTGGCAGCTCAGACATCCTTCAAGCAATGGGGAGACTTGTTCTTTGGGTATTTGATGGGCCTGGGAACAAATTGGTGGCTAAATAATGTTTCAGCAACCATTTAAAGTTTGAGCATACTCAAATATAGAAGTTTAGAGAGGAGACTGTACCCCACTTAAGAGAATTTGTTTTTTTGTATTCTGGCTCTTGCTCAATCTTTTTAGTAAATATCCCTTTATATAAAATAATAGATATTATTTTGTTAATTGCTACTGAGGAGAAATCAACTGGCACATGAGATTGAGGCTCTAATCACTGGGGATAGGTTTTGAGAAAAAGGGAAAATACTGGAGTACAGACTTAATTAAGTTGGTTGTATTAGGATGACACATTAACCTCTCAGGAGTGACCCTAGAACTCTAAGAGTTCTATATCTATGGATGTAGCTATCCATACTGTGGAGAGCTAACTTCTAGTGCATATGTGGCTTGTCAAAGTAAGTCCACAGTTTCTCACTAGATAGGTATATTTAAAATAAATACAGAGTATAGAATGAGGTAGAGTGGGGCTACTAGCTAGAGAGATTAGGAAACTATATAGAAGGAAGAAATTAGACTGAGTCTTGAGGGACTATAACAAGCATGTGTGGAGAGAGGGCATGTTCTATCTACTGGGGAAAGCCACTAAAAGCCTAAGACAAAAAAATGGATCATCATAGTCTATGCTATAGCTAGATTGGACTGAACACAACGTACACTTTTAAGTCTTAACCCCCTTTGTTCTCACTATTGTCTATGTGATTCCTTCCTTCCTCTCTTCCTTCTTTCCCTTCTATCCTTCCTTCCTTCCTCCCTCTTTCTTTTTCTTATTCTTCTTCCTCCTCCTCTTCCTCTTCCTATTCCTCCTCCTCTGCTTTCTCCATTTTCTTCTCTGCCTTTTCCTCTTACTTCTCTTTCTCTTTCTTCCTAAATTCCTTTCATATTTTGCAACTGCTACCTCCTCTATGAAACCTTCCATGATTGACTAGTCAGAAATTTTCTCTCCTTGTACTTTGTAAAGCATTTATATAAACATTAGCATTTTCAATCCTCATAATAACTCTTTAAGATTGCCAGGATATGTAAAAGCAAGGACCCCAATATACACAGAGGGACCTACTATCACAAGTTTGCATTTATAAAAGGAAAGGCAACTTTCAAGGGGTCAACAATCACTTTAATCAAGCATATCATTCACTTAGTTCAGGGGAAAAAGTCAGCACCCTGAACTTCAGAGAAAATACAGAGGAATCTAAATCAACAGACAGTGCTTACAAACAGTAAGCAATACATATATCACAAATCAACAGACAGATACAACTTTCTGACCATACATACATGGTTACCAGAGAGGGAAGCACCAATGGGGCTGCTTAGCAGAGACTCTGCTTCCCAGAATCTCATCTGGCATACAAATCTTATTCCAAAAACTAGCCCCCAAAAATCTCAACTCAGAGTATTTGTACATTTTTTTTGAGCCAGAGGGCATCATGACCCTTGACAACCAGTGCCTCATTAACAAAAGGTATGGGCCTTCCTACAAATCTTCCCAGGACTATTAACTTGTGGGGAAGATCTTTAATCACATTATTCAATGAGAGGCTCTTGATTATACAATAACAAAAAACAGTAAAAGATCCTTACTTTGCTTGCCATTAAGAGGTATGCAAGGGAAGGTGAGATAGGTCTCAACATATTTGCTTTAAGAGGAGGTTGACATTCTAAAGCAGTAAAGACAGACACAGACTGTCAATAGTTAATTTGCTCCCCACTGGTTGCAATTTCCTTGGCTCCCTTGACCAGTTTTGTCCTGTCCTTAATTTATAGAATATGTGACCAACGATCCCCTCTACAATCCCACCCCACTTCCAGCGGTAGATCTCCAAAGCATAACTAACTACATCTTTACTCTTAGAGTTCTAAGGTTACCTCCTCAAGGGTTGGAGCAGTTAACAAGGGCTTGAAAATCTTTGGTTATGGGAAATCCTTCTGTGCTAAGGTAATTTATTCCACCGTTGGGTAGTTGTAATTGTTAAAATACTTTGTTTTATTTTGTTTTGTTTCATTTTTGAAAAGATAGTGTTGAAACCAGCTCCATTTTATCTTTGATACCTTAACTAAGTAATAATGCTCCTCAACCAACCAATCACTCTTTAAGTCTTAGACTAAGTGCTAAAAGGGCTTCAAACTGAAATGATCTTGGCACAAGCATCACATTCTTTGATAAGTTAAGGAAATTTGGCAACACCTCTATCCAGTGAGTTGAGGAGGGATTCATTCCAGATATTGGAGGGAGCATGAAGTCCTAGCTGATCCCCTCTGAGAAGGAATAGCCTGAAAAGTGGGGATAGGGGGGAAGAGGCACTAGTTTTGTCCTAGAATAGGTCTTCCCCCCACCCCCCATTCCCTATCCCCTTTACCATATGGACAGAATAGGACCTTGTGATTTTCAAAGAGAATATGCAGAAGACTTTGGATTTCCAGTCTTCCTATTAGTGTCCTAGCTACATGTTTGGATTCATTGGCAGCAGTGACTGCATCAGGACAGATGGACATAGATTCATTGTGCTTAAGGAAAACTGTTTGATCATCCCATGATTGGAAGAGAAGGACTTCCTGCCACTAGGAGATGCAAATTACCCCTTTGGAGAGTGTGTCATAGACTTTTGGAGGATGTTTTCTACCGATTCTTATATTGTATAATCTTAATCAATATCCTTTTCTAAATAGCACTTCTGATCAGGTAACTGACTCTCAGCTGATGATGTTAGAGGGAAGTACACAGTGGGAGCTTGAGCCAATGACATTAGAGAATCAGCCCTCCCCCAACTCCTCAGGGGTACTCCTAGAATCCTGAAGTGATAAGTAGCTATCCAGACTCCAGGGACTTGACTCATTAGTGGGAACAGGAGTTGGGATAAGAATCCTCAGAGCACACATGCCCTACACTTTCGCTGACCAAAATCTGTTTCCCTTTACCTTACACAAAATACTCTTAGTTATACATTCTCAGGGTCTATTTCTCCAATTCATCTTCATGTGGACTGATTTTAGGTTCCCTTATCATACTGATCATCTTTCAGATATCCTCTAATTTATTGTTATTATTATTATACATTCTATAAAATTATATATATTATAACATGATATATATGATATAATACCTGATGTAATCAATCACGATAACAGCATTCATGTAACTCTTTAAGGCTTGAAAAAAGCTTCACAAAATATTCTCTTATTTTATTCTAACAACAACCCCTGGGAAGTGGGTGCTTCTATTTTTATCCCATTTTATAGTTCTGCTGTTAAGGACATTGTAACTTAACAGAGGTTAAGTGATTTGCTCAGGGTCACATAGTAATTATCTGAAGATGGATTTGAACTCATCTCCCAGTTCCAAATCTTGTACTCTATCCTCTTGTGCCACTTAGCTGATGTCCTTCCTAAAACGTAGCCCCTAGAATGGAATATGGCAGGAAAGACATCTGACTAGGACAAAGAAAAATAGCATTATCACCTGTTGACTGACAGGAACTTAAGAGTCCCATAAATTTCCCAAAAAAAGGGTTCTGTTCTTGGTACCTGTAGGATTAGCTGGGAAGACCTGTGCTCCCTATGCTGTCATTCTCACTTCTTTCTCTGATTTGGTGCTTCTTCTCACTGATTCTCTGGTTTGTTGACCCCACACAGTCTTTTATATCGTCCATAGTTCTATCTTTTCCTCACATGCATGGTCTTCCCATTCACCTATAAAACTCAAACAACCAGGAGTTCATTCCTTCATGCTAGATATTATTTTTTGTCTGGCTATTCTCCCGAAGAGGTTATTATAGCACAGAGGAATGAGTGCTGGATTTGTGGTCAGATGAGCTTGGTTAAAATCCCATCTCTGTTCCTTGCTGTCTGCATGACTGTGGGTGAGTCTTTACCTTTCTTTGGTCAGTTTGAGGAGGTTGGACTCTATAGTCTGTTAGGTTCTTTTCTAGCTCTACAAATCCATAATCACCATTTCACCAATCTTATTTTTCATCCTTCACCAATCTAGGACCACCAAGGTTCAGAGAGATGGTATTCAGGGAGATTGTCCAAGGTCACCTAAGTGAAGAAGCTGAGATGAGAACACTGGCTTCTGCCTCTCTGCCTTGCTAGGGCTCTTCCCACTGTATCCCTCTCTAAGACAGCTACAGCTAAGTACTAAACTGACTATTATCAAGTGTCCTAATGTATGGTACCCACCATAAGTGCTCTAGGCCATCAGGGATTGCTAATGAGGTTTTACCTTGCATTTGGCAAAAACCTTGCCTGGACGGTTTAAACCTTAAATTGCCTAGTGCATTGGACCCATAGGCCTTGGTCTCTGAGGAACTGGAGAGAAAAGGCAAGGAAGGGGAGGGCATTCTATAGGGAATGGAAGGAGGAGTTCCAGGGGAAACTGTCATTGAAAATGCCTAGTTAATTGAACTGATAGGGGAAAAGAGAGACTTCTTCCATGTTTGATAAATTAATCAAGGAGTCCTGCTGTAAATTACCCACTCGAATCATTAATCAGACATCCGGAAAATGCAAGACAAGAGCACTGTTTTAAAGTTGATTTTTTTTAATGGATGGGCCAGTCCTTTGATCAGATGTCAGGGGAACAAAAGAAAGTCTCTATGAATCCAGCAGGACCCCAGCTGTTGCTGAGTACCAGGAGTACCCTGCGCTGGGATTGGAGTGATCCCCCCTACCCCCTTCCTTGGCATACATTTAGCATAAACATACTGAGAGGATCAAATTGACATTTGTGGGAGCCAGAATCCTGGGGAATGGAGAAAGCTTTTAATCCAGAACTCCATGTAAGGGGATGCCTTTCAATTAGCAGTCTATAGTAATCAACAAGGCTTTCACTTCTAAAAGGGAAGCTTTAGATATAAGGAGACAGGTTAGAAAAGACTATTAGGGGGCCAAGGCATGTATCTATAAAAGTACATTAAAGTGTTGATCTCCACTGCCCTTAGCCTCAACTGCCCCATCAGGTCTATACTCCATGCTTGCTAATGACTTCTGAAGCTTGGAGTCATAAGAACAGTTCACATATTATAGAGGGTGAAGGAATTTCTCTATGAGAGGCATGTAGTGCAAGCATCATTAGCTCCATTTTCAAACTGAACAAACTGAGGCTGAGAGGTGAAGTGTCCATGAAGTGTCCATACGGGCTGTTCAACCACAGAGCAAGGAGGAGAATACACATCCTCTGTCTATGCCAGTGTCTTTTCGATTATACCCTTGCTGTTGATTAAAAAAAAAAAAGTGTGAATTAATGAACTTCAGCCCTGGAATTCACACCTCTGAAGTATCTTCAGCTCCTTGCACCCTTCCCTGAATTAGGGCTCTTCTTAGAACTTCCATTAAAGAGATTATCATTTCTCCCTGCAGTTGCTCTCCATCAAGCCCCTGCTCTGATAATCTTCCTTCCCCTACCTCTCCTCCTTTCAGTTTCCTTTTATGTGTTGCCTTGAGGGCAATTCCTTAAGGGCGGGGACTGTCTTTCTCTTTGTTTATATTAATTTCTCCAGTGTCTGGCACCTCTTAAGTACTTTAGAAATGCTTGTTGACTGACAGAATGAACAACAAAAAAAATCATTTTTAAAATATTCAAAACGTTGTTCTAAGTTTTAGGGTTGCAAATACAAAAGGAAAATGGTCTTTGCCCACAGGGAGCTTACCTTCTAAAGGAGGAGATATCTTTATAGAGGAGTGGTGGCTACGAGAGGGAGTTTTGGTTTTAGGAAGTACAAAGAGAGATAGTGGAACTGTAGACAACCAATTATCATTTCTTTCCAGTAGCATTGGTAGTTGATTATTATCCCCTGAACACAGAATGGAAGATAAGAGTAAGACTCCCATGGTAACAGAACAGCTAGCAAGTTATTTGGGATGGATGGATGGATGGATGGATGGATGGATGGATGGATGGATGGATGGATGGATGGATGTCAAATGTGATCTGGGGCTGACTCACTCACCAGTCAGAACTGCTTAGCACTAGGACAGAGCTCCAATGCTGAGGAATAGCTTGATGTAGTCCTTAGTGCTTTGGACTTGGAATCAGGAAAACCTGGGCTCAAATTCCACCCAAGACATTAGCTGTGGGGTCCTGATCAAGTTATTTAACCTGTATGGTTAAATTCAGTCATCAAAGCAAAGAGGAGGTTGTACTCATTGGCTTCCAAGGTCCCTTCTGTTGTTGCTGTTGAGTCATTTCAATCATGTTCAACTCTCTATGACCCCATCTACAGTTTTCTTGGCAAAGATAGTGGAGTGGTTTGCCATTTCCTTCTCCAGCTCATTGTACAGATGAGAAAACTGAGGCCAAGAAAGTTAAGTGACTTGTCCAGAGTCACATAGCTAGTTAGTGTCTGAGGTTGGATTTGAACTCAGGTCCTCCTGAATCCATACCTGGGGTCCTATCCTCTTCACCACCTAACTGCTCCAGAAGGGGCAGACTATCCCTTCTAGCCCTAAATCTATCATCCTATAAATTTCCTTAGGCACAATATCAAGTAGCTTGAAGAAGAGGGCATTGGGTACCACTCAAGATAGAGAGATGGGTCAGTAATAGGGCAGGTGACAAAATGACAGGGGTAGTCAGCTAAAATATATACATGTAGGAGAGTGGGACAGAAGTTGTTATCAAGGCAGGGAGAAAACTAGTAAGAAGAAAGGTTGGGAACTTGAAAAATAAAAATGATTTTCTAAGACTTCAAAATACCCCCAATTTCAGCAGTAGAGGTATGCAGATGACATATCTCAATAGTGTGGACCAACATATCATCCTTTAGTGGTGAACGCTGACACTGTCTACGTTAAGCTAGGCTGGTCCTTGGAGAGAACTCCATAGTCCATCATCACTGAGCCCACTCTAGGACCTATCAGGATGCGGTTCCATAGGAAGTCAGGGTTCTCTCAGCAACATAATGAGTAATGGGATAGAGAGGAATAATTCTGATGGTGTTAATGAGCCTTTTCTCATAATGTCCTCTTATGAATCTAGTGCTTTATAGCTAAGACTCAAGAAAGGGTAGAGTCCTTAGCTCCTTGTGAAAAGGAGCTGGTTTCTTTAAAAATAATGACAGGATAGATTCTGCTGGTTAGGCATCAGAAGAGAAGCTCTGAGTATCCCCTCTAGATCCTGCAGCCTGCCTTTTTCAGTATTTCTGTTCAAGGGAGGCATCCAGCACTTACAGGGCCCTGAGGCAGTGTCATAGGGCAGGAACAATGCAAGGTGAAATGGCGTTTATACTCTTTCATTAACCCTCCCAGGTCTGTCATTAAATATGGCCAGCTTAGCAGTTTATCACTTCAAATGAAAGCCCACAGCCAATCCCAAGAGCCAGGTCCCACCCCACCCTCCCTTTCTTTCTCCTTGGTGTCTTTAAATTGATGAATAAGACAAGGTCAGGAATTTTCAGCATTATTGACAAGAGCTCTATTTACCTTTAATTCAATACTTTAAGGTACTGTGATTCTGTCAGTATGGGCACTCTCCCCCTCCCAAATGCATACACCTTAGTAGACAGTCTTTGTGAGTTATTGTGGCCAAACCTCCAACCCACCCCCTCTCAAAAGTCATTTATTTGCAAATTCTCTGTCGATAAGCCTTTTATTCTTGGTTAGGTAAGTCCTTATAGAACGGACAGATAGTGGGTCACTAGGACCAAACTTGCAGCCTTTCTAGATTCATAGAATCTTCCAGTACTTGCATTACACTGGGATAAAAAAAATGACGGTCCACTCCAAGAAAACCCCAGACGAATTCACAAAGCATCCAACACAATTAATAAACAACTGAACAATCTTTCAGGGACTAGCATCACTTAAACTTTAAAATGAGGATTTTATTTACCTCTGTAGGGTTGTAGAAAGGATCTGCTATTTCATTGTGGGGTGTCAGTTATAGATTGACTTAGTAGACTGATTAATAACTAGGAGTTTTTGTGTCCCATGAGTATCATAGACCACACTAGGCTAAAGCAGCAGGAATTGAAGGAGAAGGATAAAGAAATTCATCCCTGGCTACCATCAAGTAGCTTCCTATTTTAGCTAATGGTTCCTGCTCATTAGGTGCTAAACTCTACTGTTTTTGCTTCCTTGAAGGACTGCAAGTATAGTCAGTGCTCTCTAAATATGACTGCCTGAGGCAAATCTCTAGGTGCCCCACTCTAGTCATGGCACTGTTAATAGAAAAGTCCTAAGGAGTTACTTAGGGCACACTGAGGTTGTGACTGTCCCAGAGTTACATAGCTATTAAGTGTCAGAAGTAAAATCTAAGCCAAGATTCTTCTGACACTATATGCATTATGCCTCTGTTGTCTATCTTTAAAAGTACTAAAATGATGCTTAAGGAAACTAGAGGGAGAACAGAATGATATAAGCAGAAAGAGATATACCTAACCTTGAAATAGTATTGCCCAAATCACTTTTCCCTAAGTAGAGATGAAAACCTGATGAACAGAACACATTTTAATCAGAAAAAAAAATGTGACTTTCTTCCTTTCATTAATGAGGTGGAGGACTATGGATACAGAATTTTGTATATTCAATCAGTTATGATTTGGGTCAGCTGGCTTTGCCTAGCTGTTTGGTTTTCTTTTTCCTTTTTTAAGCAAAAGGCCCACAGAGTGGAGTGGGGCAGAAGGAAGAGAGGGAGGAAAGAAGCATGTCAGGAAATGATTTTGATATAAAAACAAAAGCTATCAATAAAAGTTGTCTTTTAGAAGTCCTACAAAAACCTGGAGAAGCAGTGTGGTCTAGCGGAAAGCACACTGAACTTGAAAATCAGGACACTTTAGCTTGAGCTAAGGCACTATAGGAAAACTACTTCATCTCCCTTAATTTCACTTTATTCAGCTGGGAAAACAGTATCTTTTACCACCTTGTTAAAGAAAGCACCCCAACATAAACAGGAGGGCCTGCTATCACAGGTTCTTTGATCTTTTTTTCTAAAATAAAAGCAATTTTTGAGGAATCAACAATCACTTTAATCAAGCACATATATATTACTCACTTGGTTCAGGGGAAAAAGCCAGGACCCTGAACTGCAGAGAAAATACAGATAAATACAGATCAACAGACAGTGCTTCCAGCTGCCTGACATAAGCAACATATACATTGCAGAACAATAGACAGATCCAACTGTCTGACCATTACGTACGTAGTGACCAGAGAGAGAAGCACCAACGTCTGGGTTTTCAAAGCCAGGGGGGCTTCTTAGTGGCTGTCCAGAGTCTCCTCTGGCCAAACAAGCACTTTCAATGACTAAGCCCCAAAGTAAAACCTCACCTCAGAGTATTTATACACTTTTCAGAGCCAGAGGGCATCATAACTCTTAAGAACCAGTGTCTCATTAACAAAAGGTGTGGGTCTTCCAACAAATCCCCTAATCAAACTCCCGTTAATGGCCAGGTCCATTAATGGGTGGGAAAGATCTTCCCATTAAGAAACAAAGTTATATCAACAATAAACAAAAATGCATAATCAATACATACCTACCCTACCAAGCTGGTCTAAGGAATGCTTTTCATAACCCTTAAGACAGTATAGAAATGGGATCAACAATTTTGCGAGCTTCACACATGCTCTCTGGGACCAAATCCAAAGAAGGCACAGTGGGAATCAGAAACATGAGAATTCATGGAAGTTCATGATACTAGAATCAAAGGAAACCTTAGACGGATCACCTAGTCTGACCCCTATTTTATACAAATTATGTAACCAAGGTATATGTCAAGTAAGTTGACCAGGAAAAACACCAAGTGATCAGACAGAACTGTAACTCAAACCCAAGTCTTCTGACTTACAACCCAGGAATTTTTCTTTTACACTTCATCTTTCTATCTCATATGTCACTCTGGAGCTCATTTAATAGCCTGTCTGGTGGAAGGGGGCATGCTTAAAAAATGGACAGCTTACATCAAAATGTGCATGGCAGCTAGGTAGTACAATGGATAGAATGCTGAGCCTGAACGCAGGAGAGCTAATATTGAAATTTGATCTCAGACATTTACTACTTTGTGTGACCTTGGGTAAGTCTTAGCCTCTGCCTCAGTTTTCTCAGCTCCAAGAGGGATAATAAGAACCTTCGCCTCTCACTGTTGTTGTGAGGATCAGATAAGATAACATTTTAATGTGCTTTGCTCTAGTGCTTGCTTTAAAGCATTCTACAAATGATTGATGATGATGATGATGATGATGATGATGATGATGATGATGATGATGATGATGGAATAAATGGTACCAGAGCTATTAAAAGTTCCTTTTATACCATGCCTAGATCTGTAGAGGACTCCCTCTTGTTTTTTTGTCTATTTTAACAAACATTCTTAAACTCAAATCTACTCTGAGATGAAGACCTTGGCCACTTGGAACCCCTCCATCCCTCCACTTCTGAATGGTCTCCACTGTGAGAAGTTGGCCAATCAGACTTGAATCAATTCTGTACTCCAGCTGATTATAGGCACCTATGAAGACATGATTGAAAGAAATCTTTCATAAAGCTCAAAAGCAGGCAGGCTGTTAATTAGTCCACGGGGGCTCTATGGAAGGGAAGAGTCTGTAACCATGGGGAATCTATCAGAAGGCCCATTGTTGTTAATAATAGCTACAGAATCCAGGTATCTTTCTGTCTTTTAAGCTCATGAACACAAAAGAATTTTCCCAATTCAGTTAAGAAGAAGCCAGGGATTGTAGCAAACAATGGGTTTTGTTGAAATGAAATCAAATTGTTTCATGGGGATAGATCCCAGATCATGGAGCCAGGAAGAGAGGAAAATATGACTCAGTACCACTCTTAGGTGGGAGAAAGGAGTTGTTATTCCAGATCCCACATCCCACATCTCATAGAGCTCCACACTTTGGAAAATACTGCTCGTCATAAGTACAAAAATCATTAAGATAGAAATGAAATAGGTAGAATAAATTAAAGTAATCTGAATGAACTACACAATCAAGGCAAAATTGTCTTATTTGTATTGAACATATCATATGGCATGGGGGAATATCTAAATACATTTAAATTTAGCCTACCAATTATCCTGAATTAGATGGGATATTTCCAGATTCAGATAGTCCCAGATCCTTTTATGATAAATATTCTTCCTCAATGAGTCCCAGAAAATGTTGTGTTTGCACAAAGTATAAAGTATTCTGAATACTTCAAATTTTTAAAGAGTCATTTAAGTGTTCAAAGAATTCTCGTGGTTAACTCTCAAGAGTCACTTACAAATACAACCTGTACTATTGACTGAATACAACGTTACACATGACAAATTTAACAAATGGCACTAATGTGCATAACAATGACGTGCAAGCATGACACATTATTACAAAGATAATGGTTGGTTGGTTGTTATCCATTCTTGAAGAGGACCAAAATGACATCACTGTGCTAGAGTTGTTTCAATGTGTTCAACTGTGTCTGATCAGACCAATACAAACTTGGAATGCTCTACTACAGGTTGGCACAAATAGTCTTTGTGAACATTTGGGGTGGACACTCCAAATTTGAGCATCCCACATTTACTTTGTACTGTCTCAATTCTGCTTTGCTCATAGAGCATAGCACCCTTCTGATGTGAGCATGCCATGCTGAACACTCCTGTGCTAATGTCTCTCATGTTGTCCAGTCAAATCAAAAGTTCTTGAGAGAGACCTTGAAAGTATCCTTATATCACTTCCTCTGACCACCATGTGATCACCTGCCCCATGTGAGTTCTCCATAAAATAGTCTTTTTGGCAAGCATATGTTTCACATTCAAACAGTGTGGCCAGTCCATCAGAGGTGCGCTCTCTGAAGCAGAGTTTGCATGCTTGGCAGGTTAGTTTGAGTAAGAACCTCAGCATTTCATACTTTATCCTGCTAGGTGATCTTCAGAATCCTTCTAAGACAATTCAAATGGAAGTGATTCAGTTCTGGCATGATGCTGGTATACTGTTCAGATTTCACAGGCATACAACAATGAGTTCACCACAATAGCTCCATAGACATTCAGTTTAGTAGTCAGTCTAAGAGTTCTTCTCTCCAATACTTTCCTTCAGAGCCTCCCAAACATTGAGCTACCCCTGGGCAATGCATGCATCAACCTCATTATCAACGTGTACATCCCTGCAAAGTATACTATCAAGATAAGTGAACTCATTCATAGCATTCCAAACTTCTCCATTTGCTGTAACCTAAGTTTCCACAAATGAATGGTGTAGTGGTGGTTGATGGAGCACCTGTGTTTTCCTGGTGGTAATTGGTAGGCCAAAATTAGCATAAGTAGCAGAGAATTGATCCATACTTTGTTGCATTTGAGCTTCAGAGGCTGTATTGAGCATGCAATCATCCACAAACAGAAAATCATGCACCAACATTCCTTCCACTTTGGTCTTGGCTTGAAGCCTTTTCAAATTGAAGAATTTACCATCAGTACAGTAACTGACCTTGATATCGTGTTCATTGTCATTGAAAGCATTTGACAATATGACTGAAAATGTCATGCTAAAATGCATGGGAGCAAGTACACAGCCCTGTTTCACTCCATTGGTGCCTGGGAAGGCATGAGAGCATTGTCATGAAATTAATGTGCAATACTGATAAACTTCTCTGGGCAACCAAATTTTGACATAGTTTTCCACAAGCCTTCATGACTAACAGTATTAAAGGCTTTGATCAGATCTACAAATGTATACAGACCTCTGTTCTGCTCCTGGCATTTCTCTTGTAGTTGTCAGGCAGCAAACACCATATTGACTGTTCATCGACCCTTTCTGGAGCCACACTTGCTCTCAGGTATATGACCATCTTCAAGGTAAAAGATCAACCTATTAAGAATCTTGCCAGCAGTGAGTAAGAGAGAGACTCCCCCTCCCCCATGATTGTTGCAGAACAATCTATTTCCTCTAATTTTATAGAGATGGAGGCATCCTTGATCTCCTGAAATTTCTGCCAGCTTTTGTATGAGGAATGGTCCCCCTAACTTGTAAATCTCAGCTGGAATAGAATCAGCACCAGGTGCTTTGCCACATGAAAGGAGCCTAATGGCACTCAAATCTTCTTCTTCAGTTGGAACATCAGCTAGGGAGGGATTGACTTCAACCTGAGATAAACGATCAATGGCCTCAGCATTAATTGATGTTAGTCTGAGAACACTACAGAAGTGTTCAACCCATCTCTCTAGATTCACATCCTTATCACTAATCAATGTGGCTCCATCAGCACTGAGAAGTTGAGATGCATCAAAGGTCTTTGGCCCATAAATAGCCTTCAGGGCATCATAAAAGCTCTTTGGATTGTTACTATCAGCATAAAATTGAACTTCATCTGCCTTCTTACTGAGCCAGGAATCCTGCATCTCTCTAAGCTTTGCTTGTTGTTTACTTTTGATGGAATTAAATGCCGCCTTCTAAGAGATGGATGAACTATCCTGCTGGTAAATCCTGTGGAATTCTCGTTTTTCATTTAGCAGCTTCTGAATTTCCCCATCATTTTCATTAAACCAGTCTTGGTGTTTGCAAGTGTTCTGACCCAGATGAGCAAATGCAGTTTTACATACCAAATCTCTGAAAGTTGCCCACTCCTTTTCTGCTCCACTGTTGCTAACCCTGTGCTGGCTCAACTTTCCCTCCAAGTTAGCAACAAACTGTTCACACTCAGAGAAGAGCTCTAATTTGTTGACATTAACTCTTTTGGTAGTTATTTTGCCTTGGGGGTGGCACTTTTGATGAATGCAAATATTTAGCTTGGAAAGGATAAGTCCATGATCAGTCTATCACTCTGCACTACACATTGCCTTTGTCACTGTCACATCTTATCTGTCTCTTCTCCCTACAATCACATAGTCCATTAAATGTCAGTGCTTGCTTTGAGGGTGCATCCATGAAGTTTTATTGTATTTAGTTACATGTAAGACAGTATTGGTGATAAAAAGGTCATGCAATGTGCAAGTCTTTAGTAGAAAGTGACCATTGTTGTTGCTGTTTCCAACTCCATTCCTCTGTAGGATTCCCTGCAAAGTCTGAGCCTACTCTACAGTAAAGCCACCCAGAATTATGTTTGTCCTCTTTTGGCACACTGATGATAAATGTCTCTAGGTCTTCATAAAATTTTTTCGTCAATCTCATCAGGGTTCGTCATGGTGGAAGCACAGGAACTGATGATGACATTTTCCTGCAAGTGGCGATTGCACTGTCATGAGCCTGTCATTCACTTCTTTCAGCAGGCATGCCAGCTTAATGACTAGATTAGTTTTGATTGTAAAACCTACACCAGCTTCACATCACTCCCCTTCACTGCAGCTACTCCATAGAAACGTGTATCCAGCTCCAACTTCAGTAAGTTAACCTTCATTTGCCAGCCTTGTTTCACTCAGGGCTGCTATTTGGATGTGATCCTGTAAGGTTAATATAAGCTTAATGGTGGGAAAAGTTAAAGATCCTCCCAGCCCATTTACAGGCCTCAGACACTTTTTGTTAATTTCTAATTAGGCACAGGGTCACAAGGGTTGTACCCTCCAGCCCTGAAAAGAGTATATATATATACTCTGAGGTGAGGTTTTGCTTTGGGGCTTATTTTTGGAAGAAGATTCATGTGCCAGATGAGCTATTTTGAGAACCCTCCCAGCTGTGAAAACCCAGATGTTGGTACTTCTCTCTCTGGTAATGATGTATGTATTGTCTATGGTTAAACAATTGGAAGCCCTGTCTGTTGGTCTTTCTATTTGTAATTTTTGCTTGTAATTTCTGTTTGTATTTTCTCTGAAGTTCAGGGTGTTGACTTTTTCCCATGAACTAAGGGAATGATGCATGTACTTGATTAAAGTAAATTGTTGATGCCTCAAAAGTTGTTTTCCTTTTAGAAAAGCAGATCTAAGAACCTATACAGCAGCCTCTCCAGTGTATTCCAGAGTCCTTGCTGATACAGATACCTGTTGAGTTCTTTTGCAACAAGAGCTGTTCATCTTTCAGGTCTACTGAATTTTGTGTTGTCCATAAGTGTGTGTACATTCCATGTGCTGATGGTGAGTGGAATTGTCTTTGCAGATATTTCAACCCCAGAGTAGGTTTCCCCACCTACCACAGTAATCAGGCCAGGGTTAGGTAAACAGACAATTTTAGGGCACATTTTATAGCCCCTTCCTCATACCAGGAGGTGAGCAGTACAATCCTTGAAAGTCTGATCGCACACCCAGGGGGCTGCCAAGTCCCACTGCTGCTTCCAGTGAGAAACAATCCTATGACCTGGACCACCTTCGTGCAGGGTTGTGACTACAGCTCCCAGTGTATCTGCACCTGCTGCTTCATCACTTGCCTGTTGCCATAGGACTTTGAGTCCTATAATAGTAATATGGTATGGGTGATGTCTTTTGATTCATGGATAAATTGAATTTAATGGAGGCAGAGTTGTACAAAGTTGTCAGTCTCACTCTCTCCTCCAGAGTGACATGGTCCAGTGACAGGACAGAATCAAGATGACTGGTGATGCCTCAAGATGCAGTGGATAACCTTGGTGTCTGTGATGTCTAACCAATCTCCAAGTGCTCTGCAATGCCTCCTTCAGCTACGTTAATGGCCATTGGAACAAATTGTTCTCATTGCCCATTCCACCAGGGGAAGTCTTCACATGCTTGGGGTACACATCCCCTAACTCACAAGTGGTTTTGAGAACCCTTGATTACATGGTTTAGCTCATCTGCCAAAACCATTTACCCAGGTGTGGGCACTGTACATGCTACAGCTTCTTGGAGCCACAGGTGACAGTCAGGTGGAACAGGTGGACACCAAAAGTGGAAAGCAACCCTGAAAAGGACTTGGCAGTCATGACACCAGAGGCACCAGTCCTCCCTAAACACATCCTTTACACCTAAAAGATAATACTTTATAAGAGAATATGATTTTTAAGGCTATCCTGGCAGTGAGTTTCAGTCAAAAACATGTAGAGTGTACAATATTGGCAATAATATTCCAGTTTTCTGACCTAAAGTAAAGATTAAAACACCACTGCTAAATTAAAAGATTTTCTGTTATCAACTTATGTACATTTTATATTTACAACAAAACCATATTACATTGCAATTTTAGAATATTAACCTTTTTAATATTGATGTTACTAATATAATCTAAGTTATGAGCAATTAACTGTTTTGGATGTGCTTTATTTGCTTCTTAGAATTTCTAATATGTTCCATATTAGCTGCTTAAAAATTCTGGATGCTTTATCTAAATTTTTAATAATTCACAAAATATGCTATAATCTCTTAAAAATTTTAATATATAATAATCATGAATACTATGACTGAAATTGTAATGAACTTGAATTTTAAAATTCATTGGTCTAAAGAAGGTAGAGATTGATGATTGTCATTAATTTGGGCATGTGGGCCAGCTCTTCCTATTGTATGTGATGGTGTCTTCTGTTATGTAGCATTACATTAGAAGCTGGAGAGTTTGTGTACAGAATGGAATATTTCCATTTTGTGCATTTCATATTTGTATATGTACTTAAACTGTCATAAATAACAGTGAAGAAAAACAAGGCACAGTGTAACTTTTAATATGAAAATATTGTTATAAGTTTGTGTCAACAATTGAAATGAATTGATTTCATTTTCTTTCATTTTAATTCTGGCATATCTATATACATAATATAATGTGGTGCATTTTAAATTTATTTTTGACATTCTTTTCTTTTCAAATTTTGAGGTTCACATTTTCCTCCTGACCAACACATTTTCCCCCACCCACTGAGAAGGTAAACAATATGACATCAACTACACATGCAAAGTCATGCAAAGCATATTTCAATATTAACCATATCATAATAAAGCAAACAGAAATAATAAAATGGGAAATTTATACTTCAATTTGCACTCAGAATTCGTCAGTTCTCTCTTTTTTCATGATGAATCCTTTGGAATTGTCCTGGATCATTGAGTTGATCAAAGCAGTCCAGGCATTCAAAGTTGATTATCATTATAACATAGCTGTTACTATGCACAGCATTCTCCCAGTTCTTCTTACTTTACTTTGTATAGGTATTGCCACGTTTCTGAAACCACCATGTTTTTCTGAAACCATCATCTTCTTCATCTCTTAAAGCACAATAGTACTTATCACAATTGTATATCAGAACTTGTTCATCCATTCATCAATTGATGATTTTCAATTCTTTGCCTCCACAAAAAATAGCTGCTATTACTACTTTTGTACACACATGTCCTTTTCCTTTTTCTTTGGTCTCTTTGGGATACAAACATAGTAGTAGTATTGTTGAGTCAAAAGCCATGCACATTTTTTTGCCCTTTAGGCATAGTTCTATATTGTTTTCCAGAAAGGTCCAAGCAGTTCATAACTCCACCAATAATTCATTAGTGTACCTATTTTCCCTTATCCTCTCCAGCATTTACCATTTCTGATGGGTGTGAGGTGCTAATTTTAATTTTCATTTCTCCAATCAATATTGGTTTAGAACATTTTTTCATATGACTACAGATATCTCTGATTTCTTCTTCTGAAAACTGAATGTGCATATATACTTTGACCATTTGTCAGTTGGGGAATGACTCTTAATTGTCTATACCTTTTAGAAAAGTGTAGTTTCTCTGATTATCTCTTTTAATTGAGTCTGTTTTTTGCTTTTGCTTTATCTGAGATCACAATTGCTACCCTTGCCTATTTTTTACTTCAGCTGAAGCATAATAAATTAGGCTACAACTCTTTATTTTAACTCTGTATGTCTTTTCTTTTTCAAGAAAAATATGAAAATATGTTATGAACAACATATTGTTGAGTTCTGGTTTCTAATCCATTCTGTCTTCTATCTACTTTCATTTTATAAGTGAGCTCATTCCATTCACTTTCCCAGTTATGGTTATTGTATGGTTTCCCTCCATTCCATTATCTTCTCTCTGTCTCTTTGTCTCTCTCTCTGTCTCTCTGTCTCTGTCTCTGTCTCTCTCTGTCTCTGTCTCTCTCTCTCTCTCCCCTCCCCCAAAGTCTATTTTGCTTCTAATCACTACCTCCCTTAATCTGCTCTTCCCTTTATCACATCCCTACTTTCTCTTATTCCTTTCCTCTCCTATTTTCCTATTGGGTAACTTACATTTCTACACACAACTGAGTGTGTATATCTGTATATATATGTATGTATGTATGCATGTATTCGTAGACAGAGGGCATGGTTGTCAATTACATTGGAATGCTCTCCCCCAAAAAATGAAGATGGGAAAGAGATACATTAAGAGAAGGGGGTAGAGGTAGAAAGGGAAAATTTCCTCTCATCAAAGAGGCACACAAAGAAGAATTTAATTCAATGGAGTTGAAAAGAGGGGGGTGAGGGTTACAGTCGATGCTTGAATATAACTCTCATTGTAATTAGTTCAAAGAAGGAAGACCGTGTATATGTGTGCATGTATACATATGTGTATACATATGTATATACAAGTATATATATGTATATATATATATATGTGTAGAGAAAGAGAGTTTGTGTGTATGTATACAGACATACATACAAACACATACATAAATGTGTATTGAGGTTAAGTAACTTGCCCAGGATCACACAGCTAGTCCTGTCAAGTATCTGAAGTCGCATTTGCACTCAGGTTGTCCTGACTCCAGGGCCAGTGCTCTATCCATTATGCCACCTAGCTGCCCCTAAAATTAATATTTTAATTTCAAGAAAAGTAAAATTTTTGTATCTGAGGTTTCAGAAAAACAGGATGGTATGAAATGTAAAGACTGTATTGACATTCTATTTTCTGATTAATTTGCATTGCCAATACAACAAGTAAAATGAGGAAGAAATGGTGGGTAGACACTCCAAAGAATTGTCACATGCATCTGTTGGACAATAAACAAATTTTATTTACCTACTGTTTTAAATTTCACCTATTCATAAACATATCTGGATCCAAAAATTTTTAAATAGATTTTTAAATTAAATGCTTTATATAAATAGGGGCCTATGGGCATGTGCATGCACATGCACACACACACTCAAACACATACACATCTATTTGTCCCATGCCCCACACACCCAAGAGGCAGCACTGTTGGGATTCATACATTTGTATAACTTTTACAAAGTACTGTGATCCCAACATTTCTAAGAAGTAGAGAATTCAAATATTAACATATTAATTTCATAGATGAGGGAAGCAGGGCTCAGAGATGTTAAGTGACTTGCTCAAGGTTAGACAGCAAAAAATCTTATAGTTAAGGCTAGTATTCTTTTCACTGTAACATGATGTCACTCAAATAACCTACAAGCTCTCTCCTAACCCAGTTTTTCCTACACACCCATCAGACATAGAAGGTCAGTTGACAAAGTTTCAACCAGAACCTCTAAAGACCAGAAAGAGTAGGAGTTAAGAGACTCAGGTATCCCTTCAACTCTTAGCAGCTTCAGAAATGATTGAATTTACATTATTTTTCTTTGAGAGCTTCCTTAGTCACCTCTCTGACCCTTTGTTCTGGCCCAGTCTGTGCTTTCTTCTTTTTTATTGACCCTGACATCCCTCTAGATTTTGACTCTTGGTAATTTCAACTCCCTGCTCCCTTTTCTAGTATAATTTTCTGGTTGTCTCAAGGTAATTATGGTTATCAGATTTGTCTTTGCCTGTTCCTTATGTATTCCAGCTTCTTCTATTCCTGAAGAAGCTTCACACAGCTGAAAGGGCTGAGATATACCAGCCCTGGTATATCTGGTTAAACTCCTGGTTAAACACTCTACTGACCTTTTGTAGCCAGGCTTCCAAACTCCATCCCCCACTTATGCCTTTGAATCTTGAGATCCTTTCCCTAACATCCTGATGGTCCTCTTGCTACCTTAGGTGGAAACTCACTCAGTTGTAAAGGATCAATGATCTCATCTATTTGGAGGTCCTCTCCAATTCTACCGATGTACCTGTTCATTTTATAGAACTCTTGTCAATGTCAGCCCTCTTCAATTTCTTTTGACATTATGACACATCACTTAAGTTGTTCACTTGTAATCATTTGCCCTCACCACATAATTAGCCCAATTTTTATTGATGTTTCCTTGATGATAATCCTATTTTTCTTCAAATTTCATCATTGGCTATACATTGCAGACTTCTTGCATCCATCATATGACTCTCCATTGCTTTGTATGTGATGCTCATTTTTTGATTCTTTGGAGACTATTTCATGTCTCATTGCCATACAGCAAAACTAGAATCTGAGTATTTCAACACATTTTGTTTCTATGGTAAGCTTGGGGGTTTTATAAGAGATTTACAATTTCTTTAAGACAGCTGAGACCATCCTTTTACCATTTAACTCAGGGTACTATTCATTGTCCATCTATACTATCTATCTCACATAAGCAAGCTAAAGAAAAACTTTATCAATTGTCCATCCAAGGGTATGCCATAATATGGGCAGTGGACAATACACCATTCACTTGATATTTTCTGTGTGGATTTCAGTAGTTACAAATCTCATCCAAGAAACAATACAGTGTTCCAGGGCTTGATGCAATGTTACCCATAATCAGTAGCAGAGGAGAGACCTCATCAGAACAACACCTTTTCAACTTGAACTGTGCTGGATCTCCTTCATCATAGTGACCCACAAGCACCTTTTGCAAATATTCATCTCCCTGTTTTACATTTCACCTGAGGCTTATGATCAAAGGATCATTGAACAGTGTTATTTCTGCTTTTAAAAAAAATTTTGAGGGATCTTGAATGATATAAATGTATCAGTGAGAGACAACTTGTTGGAAAAAGCCTTTAAGGCAGCATTTCTTTTTACCAAAAACATGCTTCCTCATAAGAAAAAAAATCCAATAAACCTCATATCCACTAAATTTTCAGTCAGTTGTAAAATGGTAAAGATGTGGTTCATTGTAATAATAATAACATTTTATAGTGCTTTTTTAGATTACAAAACACTTTCCATGTTTTATTTAATTTAATCTTAATATAGGAATTTGATTTTCATATATATGGATATATATACATATATATATAATAGCTCACATTTATATAGGATTTTAACTTTTATAAAACATTTTACACATATTATCTCACATGATCCTTACCACAACTTCATGAAGTGGGTGCTATTTTTATTCTTCTCCCCCCCCTTTTTTTTTACAGATTAAGAAACTAAGACTAAGAAAAGTTAAGTTTACCCAGGGTCACAAAACTAGTAAATAGGTGAGGTTGAATTTGCATTCAATTCTTCCTGATACCAAGTTCATCTTCCTCTTTATCCCTTCATCCAACTTTTGAAGATCCCTCGTAAAAACCTGCTTGTTGTTTGTTCCCTCCTACTATTCTCAATGAGGATGTTCTCAATTCACATATAGATAACCCTTATTCTTTTTATATATATATAGATGGGAATTCAGGCATAAAAGTCAACCGTTGTGGATGATTTCTCATTTATCTTGTCATTAACATTAACAGTCACACACACACACGGGCGCACACACACACACACACACACACACACACACACACACCCATGCCTTCAGTATCTTCCTCAACTTCAGGCATTTTTCATATCAATCCCTCAATACCCTTACAGCCATGTCATTTCCAGCATAGATCTCTTCTATGTAAGCTTTGTAAAAACTAGCTGTCTCTCCAGTCTTTGTTCTCTTTATTCACATTTCTACTCTGTAAGTTCATTTTAAACTCTCATGTTAGGGTCCATGTGTGTTTATTTTAGGATTACTAACTATTTCAGATTTTATCTATCTTTTAAAACTTTGTCATCATTGGCCCACTGTCATCTTTAAATGTTCATGGCATGATTTGTCTTAAAGCTTTATAGTAATAGTGGTTGTAGTAGTAACAGTTATCATTGTCATCATCCTAGTAGTGGTAGTGGTGGTGGTGGTGGTGGTGGTGTTGGTGGTGGTGATAGCCATTTTGACAGTATTTACATGGTGCTCTTAGGTTTGTAAGGCACATTTTAAATGATATGTCATTATATCCTCACAACAACCCAGTGAGACAGGTGCTTTTATTATCCCCATTTTATAGATGAGCAACCCAAGGAAGACAGATGTTAAGTGTCTTTCCCAAGGTCACATAGCTGGTAAGTTTCTGAAACTAGATCTGAAGTTTGGTCTTCTCGACTTCAGTTATATCACTCTCAACCACTGTGCCACCAAGCTGTTTCTACCAAGGGTTATATAAGGGGTTGTTCATAATCTTTTGTTAAAATTATTTTGATGTAATCAATTTACTTTGTACTTCTATGTATTTTATTTTATATATTTAAAAACATTCTGAGAAGAGGTGCATAGATTTCACCAGACCTCCAAAGAGATACATGGCACACACACACACGCACACACACACACACACACACACACACACACACACACAAAAGATTAAGACCTACTAATTTACAGAAGCAAAAAACAAACAAACAAAAAATATAATTAACATTATTTAGCTTCTCCAACACTATGTTCTCTCATTGGTCACTGAACATAAATCTCACATAGAGAATATCAAAAATAAATAAATTTTATACACAGACTAAAAACTTGATGTTTCTTAGTACCTTCTATCCCCTTTTCCATCACTGCAGGAGAATTCTGATAAATTCATTCATGCTGCTATATTAGTGAAATTGTAGGACCCATCGAGTATTTACATCTGTAAAATAGGTGTCTGGAATGGAAAATGACAGCTTTGAAGAACTAAATCTCTAATGGTGGAGTTTTAGTCATAGTGACTACAAGATAATTTGGGGGTATCCCGCAGGGTCCTCACATTATGGCACATAGATGAGAACTCACTTTGGCTATGCATAGGTCTTAGCAGACCTTTTTATATGGAGTACATCTGGTTTCGGATTCACACAGAGGCATGAAGGCATAAAGATGGTGTTGATAATTTACGCAATGCTTCCTAGTTTATGAAGTACTTTCCTTATATATATAAAGTAATTTATGGCACAAAAATTGCTTTCCAGGCATGAACTAACAACCAACAACCCTATGAGATTAGTAATTCAGCTATTTAAGTATAGATAAAATTAAATGAGGTAAAACTGGGGAGCTACTAAAATCCAAAGGGGCAAAAGTTGAAATGACTGAGCATTGAACATCTTCACTTAACACATACTTTTAGCAATTCTAATAACAAAATGGATGACCAAAAAAAATCCTGATGCTAGCATCTTAAATAATTTTGAAGAGGAGATGGGCATAGTTAGACTGGAATTTCAAAAAGTATTTTGTGAGTTGGTGGCACAAACTCAAACAGCAAACAAGCTATAGCAAAACAGAGCAATTAATTCAAGACCGAAAGTATGGATAAATTTCAGAATTGGCACACAACAGCACCTAAAGTGGTTGTTGCTATGGTAAGATGGTTGTTGTCCTTTGTTCTTGAAGAGAACCAAAATGACATCACCATGATAAAGTGAAATTTCAGTGTGTCCAACTGGGGCTGATCAGACCAATATGAGCTCTGAATGTTGTACTACAAGTTGGGCACAGATAGCCTGTGTGAATATTTGTGATGGATACTCCCTATTTACACATTCTATGTTTACTTTGTGCTGTCTTAATTCTGCTTTGCTCAAAGAGCACAGCACCCTTTCTGATGTGGGCATACCATGCTGAGCGGTCCTGTGCCAGTGACTACCATGTTGCCCAGTCAAATTCAAAGTTCTTGAGAGAGACCTTGAGAGTGTCCTGGTATCGCTTTCTCTGACTATATGATTGTGTGCCTCATGTGAGTTCTCCATAAAATAGTCTTTTTGGCAAGAGTATATTTTGCATTCAAACAATGTGGCCAGCCTATTGGAGTTGTGCTCTCTGAAGCAGAGTTTGAATGCTTGGCAGTTCAGCTTGAGCAAGGACTTGAGTGTCTGGTACCTTAGCCTGCCAGGTAATCCTCAGAATCTTCCTAAGACAGTTCAAAGGGAAGTGATTCAGTTTCCTGGCATGGAGCTGGTAGACTGTCCATGTTTCACAGGTATACAACAATGAAGTCAGCACAACAACTCTGTAGACCTTCAGTTTGGTAGTCAGTCTCATACCTCTTCTCTCCCAAACTTTTCTTCGGAGCCTACCAAACACTGAACCAACTCTGGCAATACATACATCAGCTTCATTGTCAATGTATACATCCCTGGAAAGTATACTGCCAAAGTAAGTGAACTTATCCACAGCATTCAAAATTTCTCCATTTGCTGTAACTGATGGTTCCATGTATAGATGGTGTAGTGGTGATTGGTGGAGCACATGTGTTTTCTTGGTGTTAATTATCAGGCCAAAATTAGCACAGGCAGTAGAGAATTGATCCACACTTTGTTGCATCTCAGCTTTAGAAGCTGCATTGAGTGCACAATCATCAGCAAACAGAAAATCATGCACCAACACTCACTTCACTTTTTTCTTGGCTTGTAGCCTTTTCAAACCATAGGAGGGAAGGTGGAGTTATTGTAAAAAACACAAATACCATATTACACAATTAGTGGGAACAAAAGAGAAGTTCAGACTCTAACTCTCTTAGATTTGTAGCAAGCATATATAATGGCTACATAAAAATTAGAGTAATTACATATGCTTTCCTAAGACTGAATCTCAAATCTCTTCTCACCTCTTGTACATTGTATTTCTTCCTCTAACCAAGAACAGTCATCTGAAGATAAATATGACCAAGCTTAGTGGCTAGCCCATGAGCTGGAGATGTCTAGAATTACTGAGAGTTCTGGGTGCTGGAAGCAAGGGATGCTTCATGCAATTCCAGCCTTCTCAGGAGTGAAAGTGAAATATCTGTTCAGGAGCCCTACAAAGTGTTTCAAATTTTAAGTGTCAGCATCCCAGGAAAATGTGTGATTTGATCACTGCATTTTGTATTTTAAGTATTTCTTTTGTGCCAGAGGAAAATTTAATATTTCACAGCTAATATTTTGATATCAATCTACACTGAGTAACTTTCTAAAGGGAATCCTGCTAATTGATTTTTAGGGGAGATTATAGGCATGAGTCTCACCTAAGCTTTGTTAAAAGACTCTCTCTGGAGCCCTGAGGCAAGGGAATAATGATTCAGAGTAGAGGAAGAACCTGATCTCCCTTTGGGGGTCATGAAGCATGCCTGTATGACCTCAGAACTGGGACCTTTTGATGGAAAGAGGGCTCCTATTCCACCCACACATAGCTAAGGTCGTGGGTATGGTATACAAAAGATGAGTTTAAATCCCATACTTTCATTCAATTACAAAATTAAAATAAAATGGTTATATTATTCATCTGTAAAATAATCTAGAGAATATTAAATATAAAAAATAAATATAAAAAATCCCAGCAAAATAGCAGACCATTTTTATCTGAACTTCAAAGAAAAGATGAGAAGAATGAAATGAATAATAAAAACATCCTTGAGAATAAACCAAACATACTACTTGAAAGTAGTATGATTATAGAAAAAAGTGCTGCCCACAATTGCTTAGACATAGCATTGATCTACAAAAACTTATGTTTGACATTTTTTTAAATTTTTAATGGAAATATAAATTTTAAATATAAAATCAGAAAAAAATATTGTCATGTGTGCAGCAGAATGAGAGAGAGGATTCAAAACATATGACAATAAATTTCCATTTCGAGAAAGATTGTATAATAAATACTACATTGTGTTCAAAACTATCCATCTTTTCTTTGCTTCTTTGGAAGTTTTCTTTTGTTCTCTGCTTTGTGCTTTTTACTCTGTTCTTTTTTCTCCCTCCTCCTCCCCAAGACTACAATTCAGCTCAGATACATACACACACATGCATGTGTACTCATACATATATACATGCATATAGAGACATATATACACAATGATATACATGTATACATATACACACATATATCTGTACATAATGCACTTACTTATACATACATATACTTAGGTATTGATAATCATAGTCACATAGATATATACATTCATAGGCATCTATGTAATAATGCACTATATTTGAAATAAATAAATAAAAGGAAAATCTATCTTTATTGAGTCCCTTGTAATTAGTCTTTGGTGTGTGCTACATATTTCTCTTAACTCTTGCATGCCAAATCTATTACATTCAGTTTTCTTTTTTTTAACAAAATCCTAAAAGTCTGAAAATTCATTAAATATCCACCTTTTTTTTCATTGAAGATTATATTGGGTATGATACTTTTGGCTGGAAACCAGGTCTTTTGCTCTTTGATACATAGTGTTTCAAGACCTGAAGTTTCTTAATGTCACTGTTGCTAGGTCATGTGTGATTCTAATTGTGGCACTGCCATATCTGAATTGGTTTTCTTCTTGTTGCTCATAAAATTTTATCCTTGATCTAGGGGTTTTGGAATTTAACTATATTATCCCTGTGGGTTTTTCTCATAGGATCTCTTACAGGTGGTGATCAGTGGGTTTTTTGTGTTTTTACTTTCCCCTCTTGTTCTAATGCTTCAGGACACTTTTCTTTAATTATCTCCTTCTATTATTGTATCAAGATTCTTTGTTTGATTATAGCTTTCAGGTAGTCCAGTTATTCTTATATTTTCTCTTCTTGATCTGTTCTTCAGGTTAGTTTCTTTTCTTATAAGGTGTTTCACATTCTTTGTATTTTGTTTCACTTACTGCATGTCAGACACTGTGATCAGAACTTTTTTTACAAATACTATCTTATTTGAAACTCACAGTAATCCTGAGAGATAGGTGATATTATTATCCCTATTTTACAGATAAGGAAACTGAGGCAAATAGAAGTTAAACGACTTGCCCAGGGTCATACAGCTAGTAAATGTCTGAGACTAGGTTTGAACTCAGGTCTTCTTGACTGCAGGCATTTTGGTCTATCCTCTACAGCACCTACCTGTTCTAATAATTTATGATTCTTATAGATTGGATGCTTCCATTTGGGAAGTAAAGGGCCTTGGGAATTTTCCCTAGACGTTAGAATTTCCATGATGAATTCAATCCAATTCAACATGCAAAGGAAGCAGCTACTCTTAATTTTTGTTTTTGTGTTTACAGTACTTTGCATTTTATTTTATTGATTTTTTGGAGATGAACAACTCCATGTTCTTTTTTTTTCCTCCAGGAGAAAATGTTTATTTTTTAATTTTTAATCAGTTTATTTATTTTCAGTTTTCAATAATCACTTCCATAAGTCTTAAACTTTTCCCCCTCCCTCCCTGAGGTGGTATGCAATCTTATGTGTGTTCTACATGTACATTCTTATTAAACACATTTTCACATTAGTCATGTTGCATAGACGAAATTAAAACGAATGGGAGAAACTATGAGGAAAACCAAAACAAAACATAACACAAAATAAAATAGTCTACTTCATCCTGTGTTCTAACGTCATGGTTTTACCTCTGGATGTGGATCACATTTTGCCTCAAGAGCCCTTTGGGAATGTTTTAGGTCCTTGCATTGCTGTGAAGGGCTATCAGAAACAGTCCTCACTTACTGTGGCTGTTACTGTATATAACGTTTTCCTAGTTCTGTTCATTTCACCCAGTATCAGTTCATATAAGTCTTTCCAGGCTTTTCTGAAGTCCTCCTGTTCTTCATTTCTTATAGCACAATAGTATTCCATTATATTCATATACCACAACTTGTTCAGCTATTCTCCAATTGTGGGGCATTCCCTTGATTCCCAATTCTTGGCTACCACAAAGAGAGATGCTATAAATATTTTTATACATGTGTGACCTTTTCTCTTTTTATGATCTCTTTGTGATACAGTCTTAGAAGTGATATTGCTGGGTCAAAGGGAATGCACATTTTTGTAGCCCTTTGGGCATAGTTCCAAATTGCTCTCCAGAGTGGTTGGATCAGCTCACAGCTCCACCAACAACGGATTAGTGTTCCAGCTCTCCCACATCTTCTCCAACATTTATCATCTTCCAGTTTTGTCATGTTAGCCAATCTGATAGGTATGATGTGGTACCTCAGAGTTGTTTTGATTTGCATCTCTCTAATCAATAGTGATTTAGAGCATTTTTTCATATGACTACAGATAGCTTTAATTCCTTCCTCTGAAAACTGCCTGTTCATATCCTTTGATCATTTTTCAGTTGGGGAATGACTTGTATTCTCGTAAATTTGACTCAGTTCTCTGTATATTTTAGAAATGAGGCCTTTGTCAAGTACTTTGCATTTTATGAAGCACCTATTTGAAGGCACTATGGACTCAAAAACAAAAATTAAGCATAACCTCTGTCTTTAAGGGAAAACATTTTGTATGAATAATAGTAAAAAAATAACAGAAAAAAACTAGTATTAATACAGTGCTTTGTGCTTTAAGGTTTGCAAAGAGCTTTACCTATTATCAGATGGACAATTCTGTAAATTAGGTTCTATTTCTTGTCCCAGATGAATGGAGAAAGCCAAAGAAATTGAACCCGAGTTTAAAGAGCAATGTCCGTGAAACTGACCAGCTTCCATCTCAGTCTCTGTAGCCATCACCGAGAGAAGAAATCATTGTGGGGAAGGAGATCATCTTTCTCACCACCACCAACTGCAGATAAGCATGAGGGCTAGGAATGACAACACTTAACTACTCCCCCCAACCCCTGCCCACCTGTCCTACTTACAGCCTAGGCCTCATGCCCAGCATTCAGTGAAGCAAATCCTGTGTGTTAGGGGCCAATCATTCCAATTAATTGTTAACCAACTATCACTCACAGGGAAGGCAAGATAAACTAGCTAAAGTAAGAGAGATAGGACACAGTAAATTCCAGGAAAGTCAAACCACTACCACCACCTTAATCACCATCTCTCCTCAGGCTATGATGAAGATAGTATGTAACCCTGAACACGGTAGCCTTGGAAAGAGTGATATTTCCCTCAGAGCTAGAAGCTATCATCTTGGAAAGCAAACCTGCCACAATCTGGCTGTAGCTGCTACAGTCACAGCTACCGAAGACTAAGAATGAAAGTTCTTGCTATCAAATGGTTCAACATCAGACACTTGACAGCTGAAGAGATGATAGAGTCAAGCATAGATATGTTTTTAAGAACTAGAGTAATCTAGACAAGCTTATTGCAAAGAAAGGTGGTGTTTTTTTATTAGATATTGAATATAAGAAAGAGATGAAGAATGATAAGACAGAAAAGATCCTAGAGAAAATAAGAGGGAATGGAATCAAAGAGACAAACTAGAGAAGTTGTCCTTGAAACGGAGGATAACCTCTTTATCAGAGATTGAGGCAAGGAGAAGAGAACTGGGATAATATGGAATGGATTTGAGGTACAGAACTGGGTAGAAGAAGGAGATCATGATGGATGGCCTCACTATTACCAGTACAAGAGGTGAGGTTCTCTGCTTTGAGGGGGATGGGTGGGGTGATGAAGAAAAGAAAAAAGAATAGATTAACTACTGTGGAAAGTATAATAGAGTCAATTAGGGAAGAATTAAAAATTTGCCATGTAGCAGTGAAGTCATAGTTCAACTTAGAGAATATGAATTAGATAACCCAAAACAATACTACAACATAGTTGACCTAATCAATACTTTGTTGTAACTTCTTCCAAAGGCAGTATGTTTAGCTACTTTCAAAAGGGTCAACTAGGAGTTTGTGTTCTGGTATGGTCCACCCATATCCAACATATAGCCTGAATTTCCATCTCTCCTGTATCAACTCAACTTTATGCCTAACTATTGAGTCTCTCTCTCTCTCTCTCTCTCTCTCTCTCTCTCTCTCTCTCTCTCTCTCTCTCTCCTCTCCTCTCCTCTCCTTCCATGTTTTTTTTTTCTCTTCCTCTCCCTTTTTCTCCATCTGTCTCTGCTTCTGCCTCTTTCTGTGTGTCTTTCTTTCTCTCCCCACCATGTGTTGGTCTCAGTTTCTGGCTCAAGGATGAATGTCTTGCTTTGCTTCATTCTCTTTCTAGGTTTCTCTTCCTTATTTTAATATTAAACACAGCAACTCCATATGTCAGTCTTTCTCTTTCCACAAAATCAAATTAAACTTTCATGAAGGAATGAGCTTAGTTTTCTGTATGTCTTTCCCTCCAATTCCCCATAGAAACTCATAGTGTCTCAATTAAATTAACCCCCTTCTATCAGCAGCAAATAAACACAGCTCAGTGACTGAGGAGGTTCTTTATAAGCTGGTTTTAGACAGTGATCATGCTAGAAAGCTTTCTAGCCAGGGATGGTGTTTGCAAAATAAGTATTTACTTCTCTCCACTGGAGGCTTTTCTCTGAACCATTTCAATTGAGCAAAGGAAATATTCTTTCTGAAAATCTGCTCCATCTGCATCAGACCTACTTTCCTGCTTTTCAGAGTTGTCTTTGGGGAGCAAATTAACTTGTAATGGATTCCAAACATAGAAGCTAAATTCTCCCCTCAGTTGCTCAGAGAGAAATTCCATTGAAATCAACAGAGAGAGCATTGTAAATGCAAAAAGGTCTTACCAAGACATGCTAAGGAGAATGGACTGAGAGGTCTACATATTCTCTGTCTCTCTCTCCCTCCCCTTCTCTTTCTCCCTCCCCCTCTCTCTGTCTCTCTCTGTCTCTGTCTCTGTCTCTCTCTGTCTCTCTCTCTGTCTCTCTCTGTCTCTCTCTCTCTCATAAATAATAGAAAGAATTCACACTTCTATAGCACTTAGTATTCTTCAAGAATGTTTTTGAATTGAATCATAGTGTCAGAAAATCCCTTCAAACTCCACAGAACCCTAGAGATCATTCCTTATTTTACTGATTTAGAAACAACAATCCTGGAAGTTAGTGGAGATGCAAGGAAATGTGAGCCTTTTCCTTGTTCTTCCTGTTTCCAGACTCGCCCCTCTCCAATTGATTCTTCACACAATTGTCAAAATGTGCTAAAGCACAGGTATCACAGTCACTTTCCTGCTCAAGAATCTTCAGTGACTCCCTATTGCTTCTAGTATACAATGTAAATTCCTCAGTTTAGCATTTCATCTTTCATGTATCTGGTTCTAGATGATCTTTCCAGATATTTCATTCTACTCTGTTTCACACACTCTAAGTTTCAGGCAAACTAATATACTATTTACATATTTCATGTCTTCATGCCTCTGCATAGATTGCTAACAACTCCTAGAATACACAGACATTTCCAGTTCATTGATGGATTAGAAAGCTGGAACCTCAATCATCTAGTCTTATTCTACTAATGACTATCCTTTAATCTGAAAAATTCACGTATAGCATCCTCTGTTCGTAGAAAACCCTCCAAAGAGCAATCATTGTCTGCTCACAGGCATAGAAACGTAGTCTGGCATCAAACAAGGGCAGAGTGTGCCTGTTCTTTCAGGGGAAGAGCTATGATAATGATCCAACATGGATCATCTGGTACATGGACTCCCTACCTTCCTCTATGTTCCCCTATACCAAGAACCTGCCAATCCAAAGACCCCATTATGAAGGTCTTTATAATGATAACAACTCATAGTAAATTAAGTTGAGAGCTGTGAGGGACCTTCAAGATTACTAAGTATAATTTGCTCCTTTTACAGTGAGGAAACTGAGCCATAAAGAAGCTAAGGGACTTACCAACATTTAGAAATATCTAAGGCAAGATTTGAACCCCTATCTTTCTGATGTCAAGTCCAGGATTCTTTCTATTCCCCCAACCAACATCTACAAACATTTATATAGTCTTTATGTTTCTTTAAAAGTAATTTTCCTTATAACACACATGATGAGGTAGGTAGCAAAAGCATTAGTATTCTGATTTACAGTTGAGGCAACTGAGATTCTAGGACGTTAATGAGATGGCCTAATTTTTCTGTTCAGTGCTTAGCTTTCTGTAACTTTCTGCCAATTATCTGTTCTGTTAAAGAGCCAGGACTCTTTTTCACCTAAAGAACTTTGTTAGACACGGTCACCAGAACATGTGGCAGGATAAACAAAGGGACATTTTTTCAAGAAAATAAGGAGACATCTTTAATGAGAACTATCAAGTGCATAGATTGTCAGGGGGAATTTCCAATCTCAATACAAACATTCAAATACATCCCAAATGACTCATGAAATGAAAATAGAATTTGTAATATTTCTAGAAATATGAAACATGGTTATTCCTGAAAAGAGAATGCAAATGATTATAGGTCTAAGAAGGTGTGCCATGGAGCCATCAGAGAGGAATGGAGAACAAACCTGAAACCTGTTGCTCCCTCATGGAAAAGGAAAAAAAGAGTAAGCCAAGACACTTAATTCCAAATGATTATTGTCTTAAAATCCTGCCTACTGCTTCTGATTTAATTCAATTCACATGCTAGTGCTCAGATCAGTTACTTAGCACCTTCCCCATAATGACAAAAGGCACCATCTAATGCCAAAATAACTGGAAGTAGCCCCTTACTTTTTCAATGAAGGGCTTATTGAATTAGCTAGGTCCTACTATATTTATCTCAGAAACCCATCTCCTCAATCCTGAGTTACAAGAGAGAAAGATCACTGTTTCTGGCTACATTGAAACTGGGTTCAGATCCTCCCTCTGACACTACATATGTGATTTGACAAATCACTTAACTCTTACGGTCTTGGTTTACTCATCCATAGGATGTTGGACTAGATGACTTTTTAGGTCCTTCCCTTTCTTCATCTATGATCCTACAGAGAAACGTTGTATTGCTAATTATGGTTTTGAATGAAAATAGTCTTGACTTGTACATAAATAGAGAACCACTCCCTCAATTTAGTTATCTTGAATGTGTGGGATCACTCTTTCCAAAGACCTTGAATACTGACTGAAGCTTAGGAGAAGAATAAGAAATTATCTATGTTCCCATTAAAAATAGCTTCAAGGTAACTACATAATTTAATACCTTACAATAATGCCAAAGATAGTAGAAAAAACAAGTTGCTAACAGAGATGTTAAGTGATTTGGCCAAGGTCACACAACTACTACATAGATAAGATAGTTCCCAAGTTTTCACATAACTTTAAGGGACCTACTGATGCCAGAGCTGTGAGTTTCATTGTAATGAGGCATTTTATCAGGCTTGCTAAAACTGATATTTCAGTTATCAGTGTAAGCATTCAAACCTCAAAACCCCCAAATCCTTACAAGTCAGGGCTTGATTTATTGCGTTGTTGATTGTCTAAACTTTAAAAAGTGTTAATAAATGCAGATTATACTTAACATTGTGTGTGCACTTTTTTTGTTTTCTGGAGAGACTGACTATGAAACATTTACTATCACATCCCTCTATTGCTCAACAAATATTGCTTAAGATCAGCAGAAGAGCAGTAGAAGGCTCAGGGAATGAATTCATCACCAGTCTGGAGGCTTGCCATCATCATCATCAATCATCATCATCATCACCATGATAATTATAACAGGCATTTGCATATCATTTTAACGTTTGCAAAGTGCTTTGCCTCCAGTTTTCTCTCTTGAACCCCACAGTATCCTTGGCAATCAAGGTTACTGGGAAGACTAAGGAAACTTGGGATCTCATCCTTAGATGAGGCTTGCACCTGTCTCTGGTCTTAGACAAGTCACTGGTCCTTACATTCTTCATCTTTCAAATGAGTATAATTATGGGAGGGGGATTTCAAAAGAAGTAGTGTTTGTTGAAGTGCATAAGGTGCTACACTGATACAAGATAGGATTCATATTCAGCCTCCCATTATTCTTTCCCATCATTATCCTCCAAGTTTCTAAAGCTCCAACTTGTGACAGATGCCAAGCTGTCCTGGTGATCACAGAAGACAATGATCCTTGGTCATTTGAGTTTGGCCAAAAATTCACAATATTATTACAACACAACTAGGCATTATGGCAGTCAGCAAGCTTTTATAAAATGCTTACTATGCCACTACACTAAGCACTGGAAATACAAATACAAGCAGAAAGACAGAACATGGTTTCAAGCAGGTTACATTGTAACAAGGAAGACAATGTACAAAAAGAAGCTGAAAAATGGGGAGGAGAGACAAAGGTAACCAGTCTGGAGAATGGTAGACAAAACTCAGACTCCAGTTTGGGGAAGGATGAGTCTTGGTTGGTCTGGGTATCATCCTTAAATGGAGATTGTTAGAAGAGCCATACACTTGGAGGGAGAAGTCATAGGGGTGGAAGGTACTTCCAGTGTGTGAATTCCAGGGCTGGAGTGATCTTCTAGAGTGAGGAGGTTTCTAAAATATGCTAAAAGAAGTAAAGAATGCAGCCTAAAGAGGAATGAGTACAAGACCAGCATCAGTCAACCTTAAGGGTATTCCCTAACCCTTTCAATGAATGGCAGCCCTATGAATTGGCTCAATGAAAATTACAGGAAAGGATGTGTCCACACAATAAAAAAAGGAGCTTCTGAACAACCAAACTTGTCCAATGATGGAATGGGCTAAATTATTAGGTAGTAAGTTTCCTATCACTGAAAGTATTTAAACAAAGCCAGATCACATCCTCTCAAGGGTGCTGTAGAGGGGATATCTGTATGGACTAGGAGGCTGTTTAAATGATCTTGGGGGTCCCTTTCAATTTTAAGTCTCAATGAATTCATAATGATTTCTACAATACCTACTTCACACTGTTGTTGAAAGTATTGAATGGCTATTGGTCTAGGCAAAGGAGTTTCACAAATCTTAGAGGTTCACTGGTTTATAGGAACATAGATCAGAGCTAGAAGGGAACCTTGAGGTTAGGTCATCTAGTACAATGTCCTCATTTTATAGAAGAGAAAACTGAGGCCCGCAGAGGTTAAATGACATTATCAAGGTCACACAGATAGCAAGCAACAAAGTCATGGTCAAATAAGCTTAGCACTCTTTCTTACTGTATCATAATACCTTGGATCCATGCAAAATAGATATCATGAACATAACCAGCGTTACCACCATCTCTTCAACTTTACTTACTATACTTTGTTAAAAATAGTATTTTTATTACAAACCTTTCCCCCCCCCAAGTATATTCTTCTAGCAATTAAATATCTCTAGTGATCTCAGCCAATTCTTACATAGCCTGGTTTCTAGTCTTCTTACCATCCTGGTCTCCTTCCTATGATGTGCTCCAGTTTGTCAGTCCTTCTCACAAATCAAAATTGCCAAAAATTAAACAAAATACCACAGGTGTGCTCTGTCAAAGACATAGTACGATGGGGTTATTTCCTCACTCACTCTGAACACTACTGCATTGTATTAAGATGGCTTAAGATTTTGTTAGTTCATTTAGATTTCTTTGTAGCCCCATCCCTTAGTAAAATGCCTGACTCAAAGTAATCAATTAATAAACAATTGTTTTTTAACTTGACTGTGTTGTGCTGTTGACTCGCATTGAGCATGCAATTCTTTAAAACCATCTTCATAAGAGTGTCTAAGTTTTTGGAACCCTTTGTGGTCTCTCCCCACTTTAATTAACTGTGATTGATCATAGCAACATGGCCTAATTTTCCTCCTCTACATGACCTTCCTGCATCACACAGAACCCAACTAGCAAGTCACTTAGCACTCATTAGATATCAAGGCTTCTCATCATTGTAAGTTATCATAGCTTTTTTATAGAACGTTATATATGGTGTTTGATCCTAAGTCTAGAATTTGTCTTTTTAGAAGGGGCAGGAAAATCAGTCTTCTAGATATTGTTTGCCGGGTGTTTTTAGAGAAAAAAATTCGTATCTTGTTGTGAATATATTTGCTTATCTCTAAACTTCTTAAAGTGGCTGGTGACTTTTTCCTTGAGAACGGGGATTGGGGAGGAGGCAGAAAGAAGAGATAACAAGATGAGCTTATGTCCCCATTCTCTCTCATGCTCTAAATAGTTGATGACTGTGATTTGTTACGAAATCTTTTTTTCATAACCCTTCTCCCCTTTAACTTGTTAGGTTTGTACCTTTCTCCACTCCGCAGCAAGACTAATTTGCCTCACCACAAAATCTAATATGTCATCTTTCTTAATCTTGGAATGTCTGCAAAGTGTGGTAAGGATGTATCTTCCAGAAGGGTGTGGGGCCTAGACTCCATCCTGAGCTAAATCTGCCAGTGGAAAACATTGATTGGTCTTCTTCAACTCACTGATGCCCCAAGTGATGGAGCTGCTGACAGGCCCCACGTTGTCTCTGCAGGAGTGAAAACTGTGGTGAGATTTTGTTATTAGGTTGGATGTTAAAAGACAGTTAATATTTGCAGGTCATTGCATAAGAAACTACCCCAATATGTAATTTTAGTCAATTAAAGAATTTAAATATAGAGATATGGATGTATATATTATACATATGATTTTACAACACATATAATTTATACCTCTGATGTGTTTGTTCTGCTGAATTTAGAAGATGTGAAAAGGCACTGAGTGGAAAGAATACCACTGTAATAATAATTATGTACATTCAGTAGACTTAATGACCAACTGCCTTTAACGCACACACACACACACACACACACACACACACACACACCTCTTTGGATTATAAGTAGACATTCTTTATGTTTCTTTTTCATTTAGCTAAATTGTTATTGGATTCATTCTGAGCCCATATGATTTGGAGAATTCATCCACCCCTTAAAATCAAGTAATTCGTGTATTGGAAAACCCACTGGACTTGAGGACAGAAGATTTGTGTTCATGACCCATGTCTGCCATTCATTAGTTATGTGACTATGGAAAAATAACTTAATTTCACTGTCTCAGTCTTCTCATCTATAAAATAGTGACAATAAATAAAACCTGTCCTGCCTCCTTCAGTGGGTTGATGTGAGGATGATCTGAACTAATAGACATGTAACTCTTGGTAAATCACTGTGCTTGGAATTGAGAAGGAGATCAAACACTTGGTTTGACCTGTAACTAAACTGGAAGCCTCTCTATAGTATGCTTGATAAACAGTAGTCAACCAGACTATTCTTTAAGCTCTCCATTGGTGGGAGATTCACTTCCTCCCAGGAAAGTTCTCACTACTTTTGTAATGTTCTAATTGTTAGGAAGTGGTTCCCACTTATACCCAAAAGTCAAAGTTTTCAAGACAATGTCAATAGCATTATTCAATCAATCAACCAGTAAACAGATATTCAGCTTCTACTCTATGCCAGGCTCACTGCTAAATGTTGGAGATACAAAAAGAGGCAAAAAGATAATCCCTTCCCTCAAGGTATTTATAATCTAATGAAGGAAACAACACGCAAACAAATATGTACAAAGCTAACTATAGACAGGACATATACTACACAACTAACAGAAAGAAGACATTGAAATTTAGTGTTAGGGAAGGCTTTCTAGAGAAAGTGGAATTTTAGTTGGGATTTAAAGAAAGCCAGGGAGGTCAGAAGTCAGACTGGAGGAGGGAAATCATTCTAAGCTCTAACCCTTTCCTATTAATATCATACCCCAACATTGAGAGAAAAATGAGGCTTATTAGATGGGAAATATGAATAATATTTCATGTGACAACAAAACAAAGATGGAGAGAGGAGAGAACCAGATAATTGCATTTTAATTCCTTCGGTTTCTAACCTGCTGAGGCACTGTGGGTCATTTAGTAACCTACAACCCACCAATATGCTCTGTATTAACAGGGAAATTCAGGCTAGATCCAGTTGTTGGAAAGAAAAACTCATTTACCTGATTTAACTGACAAGCTGAAAATATGTCAGTGGATAGAGAGACAAGTGGGGTTATGATTTAGTAAATCCCCAATGAAATCTTCCTTGTATGAAAGCATGAAACTCTCTCTGAAACACAGTCTAAAGTGAAGATTGATATCCTCAGAATGAAAGCAGATGTGTCAGTCTTAAAAGTGAGCTGAGGGAAAATGAGTTGGGGGCTGGGAGAAGCCACAGAGAGAGATGAATATTCGATTTGCCTGTGACCTTAAGAGGTTTAGAGATTGAGCAAGGTTCAAAGATGCCTCTTAGAGTTCAAATCCCAATTTTAATTGCTTACTTTGAATTTCACTGAAACCTCTTGAGTCCCAAGTCTTCTTGGGAACTTTATCTTTAAGCAAAGTAAAGTACCACAGAGAATCTAGTGAGATGACCTGTTGATGTACAAGAGAAAGAATGTATTAACTGGAGTGCAAAGGTGAATTGAAAAGTTGTATTTCTACCCCAAATGCAGTAGAAACTTCACCATTCATTCAATCATTCAACAAACACTTGACCATTGTATGCAAAGCACTTGTGCTACAGGATAGAAAAGATGCAGAGAATACATAAAACACAGTCCTTCCCTCATGAATCTTGTTATTTAATAAAGTAAATTTACCTGAATTTAGTGAGGAGAAAAAAAAAAGAGATCACACCAGTTGTTTGGAGGGGGAAGTATCTGGATGACTGATTGTTTTGACACAAGTACTTGAGTGCTATTTTTTTTTTTTATGGGAAGCCAAACTGAAAAATTCTATCAATCATCCAGACATTTTCAAATATCTTTCCGGACTTCAGAGAAGGAAGTAAAAAATAGAAATGGACCTGAGCACTAATCATGATTCTTTCACCTAATGTGTAGGTGATAAGACTTCTAGAGGGGTGATATTATTAAGAACTTACCATGTGCCAAGTACTGTGCTTAGCACTAGATATATGTTACCAACAAGATGGAGGATTATATGTTTTATCTGATACTGTCCCTTAAACCTTCTTAAAACAAATTATCCAGCAACAATTCAGCTGTTTCAATGTAAGCTGTTTCCGTGATCCAATACACCTGGAACCCATTAACTGATGCCTGTCTTGAGTTCACCCAGTACTTCCTGCCCTACCACCCACCATGCTATCATTAAGGCAGCATTAGCTGACTCAACTATCATCCAACATACATGCTTTCAATAAAACCCAACCCTACACTTATTTCCCCCTCTCTCTTTCCAGTGCTTCAAGATACAGGTTCAAGGCTGTCAGGGCCAGGGCATCACTGTGAGGCAAAAGATTTCTGCAGAAAAGTGGAGGAACCAAGGAAATGGGACAGGACAACAGAAGGATGGGTTGGGTGGGGGAATGTGTAGCTCTAAGATTGAGGGAAAGAGCCTAGGATCCATCTGGAGCCAGTTCTGTGCCCCTCCCCCACCACCAGACACTTGAGGTGGAAACCCAGACTGGGGATTTATGAATTGCTCCTCCAGGGCTTGGACTATTTTCATTTTTGCTTTACTTCTTCAGTGCCTATTATTTAGTGCCTTCAGTGTGTGATAAATGTTCATTGAAAGAATCATTATCATCATTGCCGTCATCAATAATGTTCTTCCTGGAAAAGTTGTGGCAATTGACTCTCTTACAGTTGCAGTCAACATCCTGGTAACTTTCTAGCCAAAGTACTCCTCTCTTGACCCTACTAATTGTCTCCACTAATAGAATATAAGCTCCTTGGAGTTAAGGGCTCTTTGTGCTTTTGTATTTCTAACCACAGTGTTTAACAAAGTGGCATACAGTAAGTGCTTAATAAATGCTTTACATTCATTCTTTATCAATATTGCCATCATCATCATCATCATCATCGTCTTGACTATACAGGTAGTTGCCCAGAGTTTTCACTTCCTATCGGGATGTTTGGGCATTATTGTTATCTAGGACTATGGAGGTAATAGTCCTGTAGGCCTACTATACTCTGGGGCAGTCATACGCCCATCTGAGGGATTATGTTGTGTCAGGTACCATATTTTAAGGCATAAATTGATAAACTAGGTGACATCCAGTAGAGGGTTACTAAGTGGGTGATCCACAAGATCCAGAGTCTTGAGACCATTCACAAGAGTAACAGAAGTAACTGAAAATGTTTAGGCTAGAGAAGAAAAATCTTAGAGGGTTATATGAAGTATCTGGAGATAACTATATAGAAGATACACTAAACATCTACTTGGTACCAGAAGGTCAAGCGTAGAAGTTGCAGGTAGGCAGATATCAATCTGATAAATATGAAGAAAAATCTTCCTAACCATTATTTTTACTGAAGTGGAATGGATTTACTTAGAAAGTAATGAGTTCCTCATTACTGGAGTTCTTCAATCTTGGATTAGATAACCTCCAAAGTCCCTTTAATCACCCTCAAGAGCAGGATCCTCAGAAGTAGGATAGACAATAATAATACATTAACATATTTACATTCATGAGGACTCATTTGATCCTTACAGAAATACTAAGTATAGGATGGGATCCTTATGTCCATTTTAGAAAAAAAAAAAGAAATGAATGGGGTTAAAGACAATGAGATTGAATGAATTCAGTCAACTATCCTAACCATTAGGAATCTCAGCAAAACAGAGGAGAACATGGAAAGTGAAGTCCAATAGGTAGGTATATAGGAAGATAGAGAGGAAAATAAGAAGGCTTAGATTCAGAATTATAGAAACAGCATTAGAAAGAATGTGAGAAATCATGCGGTCAGCTCTTGATTTACCATTCCCACCATTTACAGCTTTTGCTCCTACATGTGCTACTGAATGAAAGTAAAAAAAATCACACATCTCTTCTGACAGAGTCCACTATAAATTTATGTTTTATAACCTTGAATCTTCACTGCTGCTAGACAACCCTGCTATGATGTAATTCAGTCATTTTTCAGTCATGTCTGAGTCTTCATGACCCCATTTGGGGTCTTCTTGGCAAAGACACCGAGTGGTTTGCCACTCCTTCTTCAGTTCATTTTACAGATGAGGAAACTGAGGCAAATGAGGTGAAGTGACGTGCACAGGTTCACATGGCTAGTATCTGAGGTCAAATTTGAACTCAAGATGAATCTTCCTAACTCCAGGCTTGGCACCCTATCCATTGCACTACCTAGGGGCCCTAAAAAAACTATAATACCTGTCTTATCAATTCACTATCTCACTCTCCAGCCTGTCTTTTTCAGACTTTTTCATCCCTCCTCAAATCTCTCCCCAGCTCCTAATGCCCCCAGTTCTCTCAGCTGAGGACCTTGCCTCATATCTGACAGAAAAAATGAAGCCATTTGCCTTTAGCTTCCCACTTACTCATCTCTCCTCAGTTATATGCTTTCCACTACTATCTCCTCTTTCACCTCTATCTCACATGATGAGGAGACCTTACTCCTTACCAAGGATAACCTCTCAAAACCCCATCTCACACTGTCTTCTCCAATTGATTGTCTCCTTTTGGTTTGCATGCAATGTTCAGGGAGGACTAGCACCTCTTGTATGGGGGCTTCCTGAACCATATTGCTCATCCACCTTTGCTGTCCACCTATCACCCAGTTCTCATGTGTGACTCCAAGAAGCTGTAGCATAGGCAGTGGCCACAACCTGGTAAAACCATCTTGGTTAACTGACAGGCTTTAAACCCTTCAGTAAGTATGATGCCTACCCCAAGCATGTGAAGGCTTCCCCTGGTGGAATGGATGGATGAGAATTTTTTCCAGTGACCATGAAGGTGGCTGAAACAGGTGCTGTGGAGAGCTTAGAGCTTGGTCAGACACTGAAGACACCAATGTCATCCATAGTATCCCGGACCATTGCCAGTCATTCTGACTTTTATCTTGCCAGTAGACTTTGATGACGCTGGAAGAGAGAATGAGATTGACAGTTTTGCGCAAGTCTTCCTCATTTAAATCCAATTCACAAACAAATCAAGACATCACCCTATGGTGTCATCGGTCCTCTTCAAAAATGAAGGCTGAACAACAACCTCACATACTCACATATTTCTAATCTCTCCCTATCTATTGGCTCATTCTCTTGGCCTGTGTCTTACTCATCCTGAAAAATCTCTTACTTGATCCTTCCATTGCTGCTATCATCTTATATCTCCTCTGCCCTTTGTGGTTAAATTTCTTAGAAATGCAATGGATCTCAAAAGACTGTCTAAAATTTATCTCTTCTTAACCCTTTACAATTCAACATCCAACTTTATCATTCCACTAAAATGACTCTTTCCAAAGTTACCAATGATCTCTTCATTGTGGATTCAATGGGTTTTTCTCAATCCTCATTCTCCTCACCCTCTCTGTAGCCATCAACAACTGTTGATCACTTTCTCCTCCTTTATACTTTCCTCTGAAGGTTTCCAAGACACCATTCTTTCCTGGTTCTCCTTCTACCTATCTGACCCTCTTTCTCAGTCTCCTTTTCTGGATCCTCATTCAGATCATACCCTCTAACTGTGAGTGTACAATGGGATTCTGTCCTGTGCTCTCTTCTCTTTCCTCCCCATGTTCCTACACTTGGCAATTTCATTAGCTCCTAAGAATTTCATTACCATTTCTATGCTGCTAATTCTTAAATTTTCCTATCTTGCTCTAAACTCTATGCTGGCCTCCAATCTCTCATCTACAACTCTTTTTCAAATATCACAAACTGGATGTCTGATAGACACCTTAAACTCAAAATGTCCAAAATTGAACTCATTTTCTTTCCCCCTAAATCTTCTCTACCTACTACCTTCCCTATTATCTTAGAGGGAAACACCATCCTCCCAGTCCTTCAACCTTTCAATTTAGGAGTCCTCATGGACCCCTCACTATCTCTCACTGCCCCTGCCATAACCAACCTGTTCCCAAAGACTGTTGATTTCACCTTTGCAATATCTCTCAAATATGCCTCCTTCTTTCCTCTGTTACTGCCATCACTCTAATGCAAGTCCTCATCATCTCACACTTGAACAATTATTGCAATAGCCTGCTATTCCATTTGCTGGCCTCAAGTCCCTCCCCATTCTAATAAATCCTCTACTGAGTCACTGAAGTGAGTTTCCTAAAGCACAGACCCAAATAAATTACCTTCCCTAATCAATAAACTCCACTGAATCCCTGTTGCCTCCATGATCAAATACAATATTCTCTGTTTGGCATTCAAATTCCTTCATAGTTCCCTCCTAACTTTCCAATCTTCTTATACCTTACTCCCTACCATGTGCTCTTTAATCCAGGGACACCTTGCTTTTTCATGAACAGTACACTCCATGTCTTGCCTCTGGGTACTATCTCTGGCTGTCCCCATCCCCATAAGGCTCTCCTTCCTCATCTCTGCTTCCTGTCTTCTCTAGCTTCCATTGAGTCCCAACTAAAATCCCACCTTCTAGGGGAAGCCTTCCCCAAACCTTCTTTGTTCTACTGCCTTCTCTCTCTTAATCGCTTCCTATTTATGTTGTATATATCTTGTTTGTGTACATATTTTTTGTCTCCCCCATTAGATTGTGAACTTCTTGAAGTTACGGACTGACCATTGCCTCTTTTTTGTCCCAAATGCTTAGCACAGTGCCTTGTGCACAGTAGGTACTTAATAAATGTTGACTAATTGAAGAATCCAAGGTCCAGTGAGGTCAAGTGACTTAAAACAACATAGCTACTGAGATCTAGCACCAAAATGTGTCTCCTGAATCCAAGTCCTCTTTTCTGTGTTACCCTTTAACTATACCATGCTGCCGCTTTAGGCTGTCTCCTCTCATTCTCAGTAACTGGGAAATCTACTTCAATTCCCAATGGCTGGATTTTCTCCCCTCAAACTGAAATCTCCTTGATAGTAGGATCACCAGCACCTGCTGAGGTATTCTAACGCCAATCACCAATACTCCATTGACCCCTTGTTCCTGTCCATCTTGGAAAGCCACTTTGAAATTTGGCCTTTTTTTACCCTTTGCTATTTGTACTCATGGCCTAATTACCCTGACTACACCAAAACTAATAGCCCAGTTTTGGATCTACTTCCCATTCTCATAGATTGTCTGAGTTGTAAAGAATCTTATATACTGCCTAGAGAGATATTTTATGTTACAGATAAGGAAACAATGGCCTTGAGAGGTGAAATGGCCAATGACCACACTTCTGATCACTAGCAGAAATCAGATTCAAAGTCAGTTCCCTGGTAGCTGCTTTATTCCTTCAGGTACCTCTCTCCCCACCTCAATGTCTTTGCATCCCCTTAGATGATAGATCCTTGACCATGATTTGTTAGGGGACTGAGCCTTTGATTTCACTGGAATAGGGAGTACCAAGTGAAGAAATTCTACCCATGTAAATTGTCATCTGCTTTGCAACTTAATCTTAACATTGCATGAGGCACTAAGAAGTTGTATGACTCATCTGTGCTCACACATCCAGCATGTGTCAGAAAAGGATCTTGAAGCCAAATCTTTTTACCTTCATGACTAGCTCTCTATCCATGTTGCCACAGTGCTTCTAGGTTTAGAATTCCAGATTTTGCTTATTATCTGACCTCATCTTTCCCAGGCTGGCCCATTGCACTAGTATCTAAATTCATTGGTATCAGATCAGAACCCCTGAAACACCAATTTCAAAAAGCTACATCCCACATCCCTCCCCATCAACACCAATGTGTTCCTGGTACTCTACCCAACTTAACTCAAAAGACAAAGGAAGCTGGTCTTCTTTCCCCAACCACTGGATGACTGTAAAATACTTATTCTTCAGAGTCCTCCCATTTCATGGAGGTTTCTACTGAGCCCCCAAAGGATTCCTCACCCAATCTATGGCATTTGGAAATTGGGAGAAGTTTCTAACTAGATCTGACACTAGTGGTGTTCCCTGCTGGGCTCTGACAGGATTGAGAAAGACAGGACTACTGAAGCCCTCACAAAGAAATTTAGAGGGGGAAACCTGACAGGGCCTTAAGTGTTGGTATCAATATCCTGATACTGTCTACGAGGGTATCTGAAATGCTGAGACCTTAGAAAATCCTGACAAAGCTACCTGTCTAAGAGGCAATTATGGGTACCAAGGCCTCATGTGTGCAAAAGATTAATTCAGTCAGATGAACTCAGGATATATCAGATAGATATGAAAACCTGAATGAGGCACTAAGGGCTAGAGAATTATGTTTGAGAGCTAGGCAAAGGAGTCAGATAAGGCACATGATAACTGTACAGCTGGCTCTCCTCTTTCTCTTTCTCTTTGTTCCCACCCCCCAGTCTCTTTGTCATTTCTCCTCAATCACCTTTCCTTATGGTCTTGGTCTCTTTCTTTCTCGTTTTCCATTCTCCTTAGTTTTTTTCTTTCTCCTTTATTTCTTTTCCATGTACTTTCTCTCATCTCTCCTTTCCCTCTTCTCCCTCTTTTCTCTCCTTTTTTCTCTTTTCTCTTTTCACTCTCGGCTAATCATTTCTCACTTTTCCCCTCTCTTCTCTCTTTCTAATTTTCTCTTTCCTTTCTCCAGTCATTTTCTAATCGCCAAGCTCTTCCTTCTTTTTACTTGTTCTATTCACCTCATTTCTTCTTTCTCTATTTATTTTCCTTTTCTCTCTTCCCTCTCTTCAATGTTTCCTGTCTCCTTTCTCTTTCCATCTTCTCTCTTCCCATTTTCTTGTCTTTTCTCTCTTTCCATTATCTCTACTTCTTGTTTTTGTCATCTGTTTCCTCAATCAACTTTGTGTTCCCTCCATTTTCCCTTTGTTAAACATCCTTGATATCACCCCTCTTTTCTTCCTTACCTTGCTCAAAACTCTTCTCTCCCTAATGTCTTGTCCCTTTCCCCTATCTCTTCTTTTTATGTTTCCTGTGTCATCCAATGCTCAATGTTTTCTTTCCTCTCTCTTACTCTTATATTACCCCTCCTGTGTCTATCCTCTTTCTAATAATTTCTATATATTTCATCTTTTCTAATATTCTATTTCACTACTCCATCTTTTTTCCATTTCTTCCCTCGATCTTAAAGAAGACAAAATCCAAGGAAGAGTCAGCAATTAAATCCATGATCTTAGACATCCACATACAAAATGCGTAAAGAGTGGGTAATAATAATGATGAACTAGACATCCAACTGTAATATTAGAAATTTGAGCTCAAATATATCACTGAGAATTAACAGAGATGAGATTCATGAGTAGAATATGGTTCTAGAAAGATATAGCTTATGCAAAAGGGAAAATATGGGTAGAAATGTGGCCGAGCAACATTATATTGAGAAGACATACTGCCTTCAGGAAATCCAGGAATCAGAAGGGAAGCAATTGGGTGAAGATAAATGGAAGAAAAAAACAGTAGAAATAATCTCATCTAAGTAAACTGGAGCCCATCTGGACAGAAAGAAAGAGGAGAAAGATGAGGAATTTGGGGCATTGTCACAAACTTGAGATGGAGATATGGTATAGTAGTAATGAAGGTCTTCATTTTCCCAGATATCCAAGGGCTCCGTCTTTTGTCAAAAGCAGACTGGTTTGTGATATATTAGCTTGACCCTAATGACACTCTTAACATGTGAAGTAAACATTGTAGACCTAATTTCTTTGAGCAAGAATTGATTACTGAAATGGAAATTATATAAACCTTGGTAGAAAGTAAACATTGCATCTTATAATTTGTGACAGAGGAATATAACAAAACCTGGAGCAGTCAGACATGCACTCAAATTTTGGGATGGCAGATTTTAAAGGGTTTAGTGAAAAGATACTATTTCATGGTCTTAAAAAGTATGAGTAACAGCAGCCCCAGAGGGCAGCGAAGCTCTGAAATAGGATAGTCTCGAGGCAAAAAGAGAAACAATTCTGATGTGGAAGAAAATGGGAAGTTGTCTAAATGGACCAAAGTAGTTTCACAAGGAACTTATCGATCAACTTGGAAGATTTTTTTTTTAAGGTATATATTAAAGATGGAAGTTAGAGCAGGTGGTAGAGGGCATATACAAAGTGAGATTTGAACTCTGGTCTTCTTGACTCCAAATTCAACCCTTTTACCCATTAATAGCACTTCCAAGGTTTGTAGTAAGGATAAAAAGAGGTAATATAGTGCTTTACAAACCTTAAAACATCATATAAAATCTAATTATCATAAATGCTGTCTGTATGTTTGCTAAACAAATGTCAGTGACCTTTGAAAGATCAGAAAGAATGCAAGAAGTGTTCAAGACTGGAGTAGGACAAATGCCCTAATTTTTCAGGAAAAGAGGAAAAGAATAATGTTGGCAGACTATAAACCAAGGAGTTTCATTTTGATTCCTGGTAAAAATTCTAGACTGCCTTACTAAAGAGAAAACCAGTGAACATTTAGAAAAGGAAAAGATAAACACAAAGAACTATCATGACTTAATCAAAAATATATCATTTTGGTTTCAGAAAAACATGGAAAGACACGATGCAAAATGAAGTGAGCAGAACCAGGAGAATATTATATACAGTAACAATAATATTTTATATGATGAATAACTGTGAATGACAGCTATTCTCAGCAATACAATAAGCCAAGATAATCCTAAAAGATTCATGATGAAAAATGCTGTCTGCCTCCATAGAAAGAACTAATGGAGTCTGAGTACAGACAAAGCATGCTATTTTCCACTTTCTTTTCAGTTTTAGTTTCTTTCATAAAATGACAAATATGGGAATGTGTTTTACATGATTGCAAATGTATAACCTAAATCAGATAGGTTTACCATCTCAGGGAGAGGGGAGGAGGAGATAGAATTTGGAACCTAAAACTTAAAAAAGAAATTGAATGTTAAAAATTGTTTCAACATGAAATAGGGAAAAATAAAATGTTACTTAAAATAATTTATTCAGTTTATTTATTAATCTATTCCTCAATTGATGGTATCCACCCCTTCAATTTCTGATTATTTTGCTACCACAAAAGGAGCTGTTCTAAATATTTCTGTACATATGGGACCATTTCCTCTTTCTTTTATCTCTTTGGGGCTAATAAGGCAAGCCGTGACCTAGCTGGTATAAAAACAATGCCATGAAGACAAGAAACTTTGAAAGCAGTATAAACCTGGAACAATGAAATAATTGTCCATGATTCGAGAGGACTAATTCGAGAGGCTGCTTCACCTCTTCCTGGCAGAGAGGGGATGGATTCAGTGTGCAAAATAAAATACAGAAATATTTTAATATAGTCATTGAAGGATTTTTTTTTTTTTTGCTTCATTATGTATGTTTGTTACAAGGAATATGTTTTTTCTTTTCTCTCTCTTTTTCAGTGGTGTTGGGGTGGGAGGAAGAGAAAATAGATATCTGTTAATTAAAGACAACTTAAAATAGAATAGTTGGGCAGGCTACAGATGTGGAATCTTGCATGAATTTTCACATGAGGTCAGTGAATTATTTGTTGTTGCTTAATTGTTTTACTATGCTACACTCAGGGGGTGGGGAGCATCTGCAAGTGTACAAACATTTCCACCCCTTGTTTGTAATTGTAATGGTAATTTAAATGAGAAGATCTTTTCCATTCATTAACAGGCCTATGTGATAAGCCTAAGGCATAGGAATCTAAGTCAAATGGAATGGGAGGGATGGAGCAGGAAAGGTGGAATAGGAAGAAGCAGAGCTGGAGCAGAACTGAAAGGAAGAGAGTGAGAGCAATTAGGGTGAAGAGAGGAGAGGAGACAGGCAAGTAGGCAAAGCTAGGCTTGTGAGTGTTTATTTTGGGAAGGCCCCAACAGGGGACTGGGGGAAGGCTTGGG